>NC_044388.1:46113403-46726676 GCF_006542625.1 Nomascus leucogenys | reverse complement strand
TGAAGATGCATGAGACAGAAGGTTAAGAAGCTTACCAGAAAGCCTCTGAAAAGCAGAGTGAAGAAATTTTGACCGTCTCATGGTTCTGCAGAAACAAGAATTAGATTCAGTATCCACTGGGATGAAGGGTCTCAGGGAACACACTCTCAGTTGGAACCCCTGGAGGCTTATGCTACTGGAGCAGCAGCAACAAAGAGGTGAATTAAATCTTGCCAAAACCCAACCCCAAGTTAACTCAGTCTCTGGTTGATTAAGGTGGTTAGCTCTCACTCTAAATGCTTTGCAAAGGACAGTAGGAATCCTTCTCTGGATGATGATAATACTATCCAGAGCCTCTACAATTTTTCATACTTGAAAGTGTGACATCCTATTAAAAATTCTCAGGCAAGCTAAGAGCCAGAAAAAAAAAATGACCCAAACCAATGGAAAGAATATACAATAGAAATAGATCCACAGAAGATTCAGCTATTGTAATGATTGGAAAGGGCTTTAAAATAGCTAGGGTTAAAAAAAAAAATCTAGGATTGATATGTTCAAGAAAATAGAGGCAACAGCAGAGAAAATACATATACAAATAAATAATTTCTCCAAATGAATTTGATTTTAAGAATCGTATGAAAATTCTAGAACTTAAAAATACAATAAACATAATTAAGAATTCACAAATGGGTTTAAAAGTACAATTAAATAGAAAATACACCGACTCATGCATAGAGAAAAAAAGGGGGAAAAAAGATGATAGGAAATACAGATGGTAAACAATGAAAAATTCTGACATATGTATAATTTAAACTGTAAGAGGAAAGGAGAGAGAAGAGATAGTGATCAAGAATTTCCTAAAAGATATAAACCACAAATGCAAGGGACTCCGCATACACCCATTGCACTCATGAACCCAAGCAGGATAAATACAAAGAAAACCACATCTACACACATCATAGTAAAGCTGTTGACAACCAAAGATAAGAAAAAATCCTAAAAGGAGTCAAAGGAAAAAAGACATTACTTTCAAAGGAATAAAAGGGAGTGATAGAAACCAGAAGACAATGGAAGAACATCTTCAAAGTGCTGGGAAAAAAAACAACAACAAAAAAACTTGCCAAATCAGAATGCTATACCCAGCAAAAATACGAAGGATAATGCAAAGTTTTAGGCAATAAAACCCCACAAAAAACAAAAAGCAAAAACTCAACCAACCTTGGAGAGAACTTGTCATCAGCAGACCTGCTGTAAAACAGAGGAATTATTCAAATAGAAGGAAAACCTTCAGACAGAAGCACAGAAATGCATATTGGAATGAAGAGCAATATAAGGATAAATATGGAGGTTGATCTAAATGAGTACTTATTGTACAGAACAATAAGTATAAATTCTTGTGTGGCTTAAAATACACACACAATTAAAATCCATGACGACAATAAACACAAAAGGGAGATGGGTAGGTGGAGATACAGTATTTTAATGTCTTAGCATTCCTGGGGAAGTGGTAAAAGTAATTATTTTTTATAAGATAATAAGTCAAAAAGCAATGTTGTAATCTCTAAAACTAGTAATGTATAATTTAAAAATTAATAGAGGGGGTTAATGATATAGTTAAAATATTTTAATTAATTCAAAAGAAGGCAAAAAGCAGAGAACAAGGGATGTGAAATGGGTGATCCAAAATAAATGGTAAGATGGTAGGCATACATCCAAATATACCAGTAATTATATTAAATGTAAATGGACTAAAAATTTTTCCTGTTGAAACCGGGACAGAGCAATCTTCCAATTTCAGGCTGGCATGGACTCCGTATAAGACACAATTACCAAGTACAAGTGAAAAGGCAGGGATTCCTAGAGCAAAATATGCAAGGGGGAAATAACCTTTAGTTGCCAGCTCCACAGGGCTGAATCATGAGTAAAGTTTGAGCTAAGAAAAACTATCCTTTCAGCGTGCAGCTTGCTTTTTAACTTGCAAATGATGAGGACTTTAATCTGTCTTTGTTGCAAGATTTTTATTTTGAGAAGACCTCCTGAATGTGCCATTTAGTTATGCAAATGTAAAGCAGAGACTCTTTATGGAAGCTGTGTGAAAAGCTCAACTGTGCTTTGTTGTTATAAATTGTTTTAAATTCTTGCTACTGTTCAATCCCCAGTGTGGTCTTTTCACAGGATGGCTGTGGCTAGTTTTCTTCCAAATTATCCAAAAGTAAACACAACTCATCTCTGTATTATTTTTCTTCTGAAGGCCACACACTCTAGTCTCACATGAAGAACTCATTGTCTTTGTATTAATATGACTTTATCTGCCCTCTTTGGGAAATAAAAATCTGGCTATTCTACTAAAAGAGAATATATATATATATATATATTTTTTTTTTTCTGGAGGTGATTTCATTACAAACGGACCATTTTACCTGAGAATGTGTCTATCTGATTCATCTAGGATGAAAGAGATCCTTTCTATTGGATTATCATGTGTTCCAAATTTCTCTACTGCTTTGGAGATGGAGCTTGGAAGTAGGTGATGAATGGCAACTCAGTCAACCTCACTGCATTACACTTCTGTTTCTGTCAGTGTCAGGATATTGATTTGGCTGGACCACGATCTGAAAAGTTACGTTATTCTTATTGAATGGTCCAGAGTCTATGGTATGGAAGGTAGGGCTATGGATTAGAGTGGAGACGGGATAGACAGAAAAGTTTGGGTTCCCTCTCGCAGTGTCTCTCAGGCTGGAGTGTAGTGGCGATCATAGTTCACTGCAGCCTGGAACTCCCGGGCTCAAGCAGGCCTCCCGAGTAGCTGGGCTACAGGAGGAGCGCCCCGCCACAAACGGCTTTGTTAACGGCTTAAAAAATTGTTCATTCACGAGCAACATTATTTTAAACCGCCTACTACAGTACTTGTACAACATTATTCTAGGTGCTGGAGATGCAGTCATTATAGGAGAGCATTTACCAGGGAATGCATTCGGAATATATATATATAGACCACATGTAAGTGCAAAATGACTAGAGCAAACGATACTACTATAGAAGTTCAGAAAAGGAAGTCAGCATGGAAGTTAAGGCAGTGCGTGAGAGGGAGGCCCTTAAAAGCTAAAGCTGAGATAAAATGAGGTATTGCGGGCGACAGTCTAGGCGGGGTGGGTCGTACGGAGTTGGGGACCAGGCAGATAAAGGTCAGGCAGCAGGATACACTTCCATGTCAACGATTAAACTTTTAGTATGTCTTTTTCATGTCTACTGTCTTTCCAGTGAATGCAGAAAAAAAAAAAAAAAAAAAAAAAGCAGGACTTGGCCAGGTGCGGTGTCTCACGCCTGTAATCCCAGCACTTTGGGAGGCCGACGAGGGCGGATCACTTGAAGTCAGGAGTTCGTGACCAGCAGCCTGGCCAACATAGTGAAACCCCGTCTCTACTAAAAATACAAAAATAAGCCAGGCGTGGTGGCGGGCACCTGCAGTCCCAACTACTCAGGAAGATGAGGCAGGAGAATCGCTTGAACCCAGGAGACGGAGGTTGCAGTGAGCCAAGATCGCACCACTGCACTCCAGCCTGGGCGACAGAGCGACACTGTCTCAAAAAAAAAAAAGTATGACTCAATCTCTGCATCAAAGAGTTTAAACTAGATGAAAGGCAAGACAAAAAAATGTCCATACAGCCAGTAGAGGACAGGCAGGCCATGAAGAACGCCTGCTGGTGGTTCCGCCTTAAGTATGGACAAGAGTTCCGCACAGGGCAAGAAGGGAAGACCGGCTTTGGAATAAGACAAACCTCAGTCCCAAGCTCAGGTACGCGCCACGCACTAGTTGTGTGACGTTGTCCAAGTCACACGACCCAGGTCTGTGGAGTTTCCCATAAAATGGCTCTAGTGAGGTCCAAGAACCCTCTCAACTGCTGGCGGAGGGAAGAAATGAAGTCACTGCTGAAAGGGCTTAAGACGGGTGCTTCTGGTTCCACCCTCTCCCCAACTCTTCCCACTGACAGAAGAGAGCCGTCGGGGGTTGAGGCAAGCAGCCAGGGCTGAGGACTGGAAGCCGCCTCCTCTCCGGCCCCCAGGCCCCGCCCTCGGGCTCCGGAAAGTCGCTGTGCGGGCAAACGAGTGGGGAGGGAGGGCTCACTAACTGTAAACAGACGCCGCCGAGAGTTCCCATCCTGCGTGGCTGCCGGATTTCCGTGCCACACTGAAGCCACCCCACCCAGACGCCTGCCCTCAGTTTCCCCAGCGGTGGTATGGGGTGCACCAGCTCCTCCTCTCCCGGGTCGCCGTCTGACTTAAACACGTGAAAAGGCAGAGAAGGAGTCCCCACTCGCCAGCCTCCAGCCCCACCAAGTCCTCCTCCCACCCTGGCTTTGGCCTTTTGTACCGGCCCCACGTGACCCCGCCGGCCGGCTCTTCCCTGCTGCCCCGCCCCGCCCTCCGGCCTTTCCCGGCTCTCGGCCCAGCTCTTCCCGCTCCCGGCCGCCCCCCACCCGCGCTGCCGGGCCTCCGCCTCCCCTCGCCGCCCGCCCAGGCTCTTCCAGCTCCCTCCCCGAGGCCGCCGTTCCCTCGCGACGCTCCCCTCCCCCCGCGGCTGTTCCGCCGCCTCGCCTCCCCTCCCCCCGGCTGGAGCTCACTGTCTCCAAGATGGCGGCCGTGTCAGTTTGGGGCATCTCCGCGGTCCGGCCCGGGGCCCCGGGATCCCGGCTGTCCTTCCTCCCGGTAAGTAGCCGAGGGGCCGTTCCCGGCCGCCCCTGGCCGCCCAGCCCGAGGCCGAGCCGCTCCAGGGCCCACTCCGCTGCCTCGCGGGGTCGGCGGGCCGCTGCAGGCCCCGCCGCGGCCTGCGCCGCCTCCCGCTGCTCTGCGCCAGGCCTCGGGCTGGGGCGCCGTGGCCGCCCCCTCGCGCCCGCCCGCCCGCCCGCCCGCTCGCTCGCTCGGCGCCCGGCTGCCCCCGCCCGCGGCCCGCGCGCCGCCGCCCGGCCCCGCGCTCGCGGGCCCCGCGCCCCCGACCCCGCCGGCCGGGCCCGCCCTGGGGGAGCCGGCGGGTGGGCGGGCGGCGAGCGGCCCAGGCCGCGGAGCCTCGGGCTGGCGGAGCCGGCTAGCCCGCTCTCCCTCGGGGCGCGCCCACCCGCCCGCCGTGCGCGTGCTGGCCGGGCCAGGCCGCTTCTCCCCGCTCTCGCGGGCGCTCGGGCTCGGGCTCGGGCTCGGGCTCGGGTTCGGGTTCCGGCTCCGGCTTTGGCTTTGGCTCCGGCCGGGGGCGCGGGGATCCAAGCCGGGCTGAGGCGGCGAGCGGGGCTGACAGGCCGGCGGGTGTTGTGGTGCGAGGCGCAGCACGTGTGGTGTTGTGTCTGCCGGGCTGTCAGCCCAGCCGCCCAGGGGAGGCCGGGCGCCTGTCAACCTTGCCGCTTGGCCCAGTGCGCGACTGTCAGGCTCCCAGCACCCCGCGCCGCCCTAGAGCCGGCCCCCAGAGCTTAGGGTGCGGAGCAGGGCCGGGGCTGTGCACCGCTCTGAACTCCTTCACGTGATTTCATTGTTAACTTGTGCTCGGGGTCTGTTTCCATCGCGTGGAAACGGCGCAGCGCCCCGTCGGCGAGCTGCCGGGCTGTGCCGATCCAAGTTTTTAAAGTTTCTCGCTCTTTGAAAAGAGAGCGCGAAGACGTGTTTGGGGGTGGGGAATGGGGACGGGAAGGACTGTCGGAAGCGAGTTGCGCTCGCTCTAGCCGCTGGTGTACTTTCCGGGAGTTAAGATCCGAGGCTGAGGCCCTTGACTTTCCGAAGACCTGGAGACTGATGACAATCCCGGCTGGAAAGACAATGAGTGACTGTCACTCATTCTTTTACTTGCGAAGCTTAGTCAATTAGGACGTTCGTTCCCATTAAACTCAGGATGTAGCTTCTCATTTAGTTTAGACTTAATATCTGTATAATAAGCTTACTTGGAGTAATAATACTCTGATTTCTATCCTCTTGAGACCCTCACCAAATTGAAGCATGACTCTCCCAGGGGGCTTCTTTTTAGGCAGCTGGTTTAAAAACAAATCTTGGCTCAGGTTTGAATGTTTGCTTCATTCTTTTCTTTCCTATCAGAGTTAATAGTAATATCTCTTTCCTAGTGTGTATTAGTTTTCCGTTTGATTTTAATGTCACTACTGAGAATAGTTGCTGTGGGAGCCATTTATCTAGCATTGTTTATATTGTAATGCAAATATCTCTAGAATGAGAGCAGAAGTTCTAGAAAACACCAGTTAAACTTAATTTTTTGGAGGCAAAAGAGTTAGATTCAGAATTCAGTATTTTAGTGATTAAACAAAATTGCATCTACCAGATTCTTTTGTAGGGATACTGACTTTGATTCAGAGAGACAGTACATTTGTGTTTATGTTTTATTAATGTTCGTTTCAGGACAGCAATCTTGAATTTATATCTTTATTATTTGGGCTTCTCTTTAGACCTACAAGTAGCCAGTACATTTCTTTTTCTGCACCGTACGTTTGATATGTAGTATGTGCGTTGACCCCAGTGATTCTGGGCCTTCCTCCTTTCTAGTTTTCCTGTCTATGTATTACTTATACGCAGTTTCGCAGTTGTGACTCTCTTCAGCATATGGATACAAATATCTTAGTTTGGGTTAGGAGAAGCTATCAGCATGTAATTCTTAAAATTTGAATGAAAGTGGATTATTGTTAAATTCGGTAAGCACTTTCACACTAGGCTATTTTCAATAGTATTTTTGTTTCCATTAGGAAAGATTAAGGTAATACTGTAAACTGGGTGTGCATATTGTGTTCATTCTTTTCATGTAAGAAAGAGCTAAAATTTTCTCAGTCCTTTTCTGCCTTATTGACTGTTTTTGTCTACTCTGAATGTCTAGAATTTTGAAAGATGAAAGATTCACTCTTACTTTCATTGCAGGATTCTTTCTACTAATCCAGATACTTCTTGAAGTGCTGACTAGTTTCTTGGGGAAAGATGTCAAGGAAGAGTTGAAATTCCTAGACTGGTGAGCAGAGATTGCGGAGTACAGAATAGCCATCACCCACTCTGGTTAGTGGTAGCTTAAGGTCATTCTTAGAACATCTCATCGTGTTTCCTCGTTGTATCCTAACTACTCATCTTTTTTTCTTTTTTATCCCAATGGTTTACATACATGATTGTTTTGGAATATTAATAAATAAGTTTGGAAATTCTTAAGGGTGCCCAGTAAACACTTGCTGTTTGATTGCTTTATGATGAAAATGCTTATTTTCATTCGAAATAGGTCTTGGTAGAAAACTGACCTTATTTTCATTTCTTTTCAGGCATAAGATGCACATTTTTCTGCTCTGAAGCCGGGAATGAAATTTTCTTGAGTTCTTACAACTTTATGACGAGACCCATGTGTGGTGCTATTGAGAAATTTATTGGGAAGTTGGAAGACATTTCGAACAACAGGTTGTTTTGGTTTCTATAGTACAATTGGAGGGGCATTCTATTTTGTGAAAGGAGGAAGGACTTAGGCCAGAAAACTTGTATGCTATGGTTAACTGGTTCCCAGCTTCCGAGAATCTTGTTTTCTATGGTGTAAAACTTACTCAGCATCAGGATAAGGGATAACGACTCTATGGATATTCAGAATCCTTCACCATGGTAAAACTCGCAAACCCGCTTTATACTGAGTGGATTTTGGAGGCCATCAAAAAAGTGAAAAAGCAGAAACAGCGTCCTTCAGAAGAAAGGATATGCAATGCTGTGTCTTCATCCCATGGCTTGGATCGTAAAACTGTTTTAGAACAATTGGAGTTGAGTGTTAAAGATGGAACAATTTTAAAAGTCTCAAATAAAGGACTCAATTCCTATAAAGATCCTGATAATCCTGGGCGAATAGCACTTCCTAAGCCTCGGAACCATGGAAAATCGGATAATAAACAAAATGTGGATTGGAATAAACTGATAAAGCGGGCAGTTGAGGGCTTGGCAGAGTCTGGTGGCTCAACTTTGAAAAGCATTGAACGTTTTTTGAAAGGTCAGAAGGATGTGTCTGCATTATTTGGAGGCAGTGCTGCCTCTGGCTTTCACCAGCAGTTACGATTGGCTATCAAACGTGCCATTGGCCATGGCAGACTCCTTAAAGATGGACCTCTGTATCGGCTCAACACTAAAGCAACCAACGTGGATGGGAAAGAGAGTTGTGAGTCTCTTTCCTGTTTACCTCCAGTGTCCCTTCTTCCACATGAAAAGGATAAGGTAAGAATGGCATATGCCTCGGGGTTTATAGAGCTGATGATATAGGATGCTACAAATTCACATTTCTGGGAAGTTATATTCAAGTTTTTTGTTTGGGGACTTTTGTGGAGTGATCATCTCTGGTTTTTTATTGGTGAGTTGTAGCTATGAGAACTTCATAGATTTGTTCTGGTACTTTGAAATATATGAAGCCTAAGATTAAAAATGTAGAATGTTAATCTGCCTAAAAGAACTTATTTACATTACAATGAAAAAGTGGCATATGAATTTAAAACTTTTTTTTTTTATTATTTTGCTTGAGGAGTACTCCAGTGTGAGACTTTAAAACTTTTAACTAAAGGTTCTTACAACACTTTACTACTGGAAGTTTATGAGCACCCAAATCATGGAGACTTGAATTTGAAACAAGCAGATGACTCTGAGAACATTTTTCTATTTTCCATTTTGTTGCAGATTACTCGTTAGACAGAAATGAGACAGATTCTCATGACCCCCAGGCGCAACTAAGCAAACTTAGCAATTCTTGTTTCTGCTGTTTGTGTTATAGCTTTCTATCATGTATTATGGCTTTGCATATGACGAAGTCCTAAATGTTATTTATGACAGCTGTAGTTGCATGGGACAGGAATACAGTATCCTAAATTAGAAAAGTTCTGGAGGGTCTGGAACAGTAGTTCATGCCTGTAATCCCAGCGCTTTGGGAGGCTGGGACAGGAGGATGTCTTGAGCCTAGGAGTTTGAGCCCAGCCTGAGCAATATAGCGAGATCCCATGTCCACCAAAAATAGAAAAATTAGCCAGGTATGGGCGCGCCTGTAGTCGTAGCTACTTGGGAGGCTGTGTCGGGGAGGATTGCTTGAGTACAGGGGTCTGAGGCTCCAGTGAGCTGTGCTCTCACCACTGCACTCCAGCCTGGACAACTGAGACCCTGTTCTAAAAACACAAAGAAAGGTAAAGTTCTGGAGAGTTGGGAGTTTTGATGCCCAGGTGTGTACTTTACTCTGTTGTGTTTTAGGATGTTATTGTATATAGTTGAAATTATGACTTCTTAAACAGTAAATTTTGGTGCTTAAATAGATATTTGGAGATTAGAATTTTGTTAGTACCTGTTTTTTACATTGACCTAGTATCTTAGCTGTAAATTTACTTGAGGTGCTCTGAATTATAGTTCCTTGGAGAGCAGTGATGCTTTAAGTTGCTGCACACCTTGGTAGACATAAGTAAAATGATCTTCATTTTGCTTAAGATGATGGAGGATACTCCTAGGGTGGAAAGATGGTAAAGTTAACATTGAATGTATTTTGAAAATTTGAGATTTGATCTCAGTTTGTTGTATTATTAGCAGCCCACTGAATACCTGTAGATTTTTCTTTTAACAATTGAAAATTAACGGTATTTTTCTTTGATGAAATTTTTAGAGATCTATTTTAGGGTTCAATTTTCCCTGTGAACATTGAAATAAAACATAATCTTACTGTTAGTACCCTTGAAATGATTCTCATACAGTCATGAATTGATAGAGAATTTCATTCATAAAATGGCTCTATGTAATTTGAGCATTTATTAAGAGTATGTATTAAAAATTCAAAGTAGACAAGCAATTAAAATGCTTTATTCTGTATTTTAGTGCTGTAAGAACTCTTACCTGTAGAAACTTTATCACATGTGGCTGAAGTTAAATACAATGATCGGATTTCTACAATTATTAAATGATCTAACAGGTTAACTGCCTGGAAACAGGAAATAATTTATAGTTAGATCAGTTCAGTGCCATACCTGTGAATTGGATGTTGTAAGTTCTTGTTAGGCCACCTGTTTGCTTTTATTTATTTATTTTTGAGACAGAGTCTCGCTCTGTCGCCCAGGCTGGAGTGCAGTGGTGCAGTCTCACTGCAACCACTGCCTCCCAGGTTCAAGCGATTCTCTTGCCTCAGCCTCCCAAGTAGCTGGGATTACAGACATTCACCACCACGCCCGGCTAATTTTTGTATTTTTAGTAGAGATGGGGTTTCACCTTGTTGACCAGGCTGGTCTTGAACTCCTGACCTCGGGTGATCCACCCGCCTCTGCCTCCCAAAGTGTTGGAATTACAGGCATGAGCCACTGTGCCTGGCCTGTTGTTTGCTTTTATTGTAATTACACTTGCTTGAATTATCAATAGATACTTTAATTTTAAAAAATGTTAGCTATATAAAAATGTCATTTGAGCGTGTGTTTAAAAGGTAGTAAATATAGTATAGTGCAAGACAAATCCAAGCCCTAGAACCCTGGGATTTTACTTTTGGAAGGGACCCTGAGAACTGTCTAATCCAACAGTCCTTATTTTGCAGCTGAACTAAAGACCTTTGTTGAGACCATTTCATAGCACCTTTGCGTTAAGAAAAGTTTAATTTAGTAGAGATGTGCTGTTTTGCTTTTTGCTTTGACTGGAGTGCAGTGGTGTGATCTCAGCTTACTGCAACCTTCGCCTCCCGGGTTCAAGCGATTCTCCTGTCTCAGCCTCCTGTGTAGTTGGGATCATAGGTTTGCGCCACCACGCGTGGCTACTTTTTTTTTTTTTTTTTGTATGTTTAGTAGAGACAGGGTTTCACCATGTTGGCTAGGCTGGTCTCAACTCCTGACCTCAAGCGACCTGCCCACCTCGGTCTCTCAAAGTGCTGAGATTATAGGAATGAGCCACCGCACCTGGCTCCATTTGCTTTTGGAGAAATAAAGCAAGAAAAACAAAAGTGATTTAATAATTGAAAAAATGAAAAAGAAATGCCCAATTGCTTACACAGCTTTCATATGTAGTTTTTTTTTTTTTTTTTTTTTTGAGATGGAATTTCACTCTTGTTGCCCAGACTGAAGTGCAATGGCACGATCTCGGCCCACTGCAGCCTCCACTGCCCAGGTTCAAGCAATTCTTCTGCCTCAGCCTCCCATGTAGCTGGGATTACAGGCATGCACCACCATGCCCGGCTAATTTTGTATTTTTAGTAGAGACGGGGTTTCTCCCTGTTGGTCAGGCTGGTCTCGAACTCTCAATCTCAGGTGATCTGCCCACCTCGGCCTCCCAAAGTGCTGGGATTACAGGAGTGAGCCACCCTGCCTATAGTGTTTTTTTTTTTTTTTTTTTTTTTTTTTTTTTGAGATGGAGTCTTGCTCTATCACCCAGGCTGGAGTGCAGTGGCACAATCTCGGCTCACTGCAAGCTCCGCCTCCCGGGTTCACGCCATTCTCCTGCCTCAGCCTCCCGAGTTGCTGGGACTACAGGCACCCGCCACCACGCCCGGCTAATTTTTTGTATTTTTAGTAGAGGCAGGGTTTCACCATGTTAGCCAGGATGGTCTCGATCTCCTGACCTCGTGATCTGCCCGCCTCGGCCTCCCAAAGTGCTGGGATTACAGGCGTGAGCCACCGCGCCCGGCTTAGTGTTGTTAACTGAAGTAACTAAATTTAGACATGTGGGAAAACAGAGTTTGTTTCTTTAAGTAGACTTACGTGTGTAGTAATCCCGTTGGAAAACTAATTTCATGATAATGTCTATTCAGTTAGAGTTGATGAGCTCTGTTCTATATTTTTAAATGGAGTCTTTTTTTCAGTAGTGAATTTGTTGTGTGACTTTCCCCAAAGATATGAAAAGTTTACATTCAAAATCATAACACAGTGAACTCTAGGATGAGAAATTATTCCTTTGAACAGATTATGTCTGCTCCTTTTATTGTATTTTAACTGTTTTCTTTCCTTCTAACTACGTAGTCAGTTCCTATGCAGAATTGATGGTTTGCTGTTACAAACCTAGATGTTCTCAAAAAAAGAAAAAAAATTATCCAGAGTTTATTTGACAGTGATGGAGAAAGGAAGGTGTATAGGTCAGGAGTAGTTTCACTTTTAGGAATTAATTGGTTCAGCATATAGTCATTGAGCACCTACTGTGGGCCAGGCACTCTGCTTGGAACAGAAACAGTTCTGTCTTCTCTGGGATGCTAATGCAGGTATTTCTATTGACCTGGCCAACTGTAAGGTGAAGATGAAATTCAAAGACTGCGTGGAGTAACCCAACCAAGTTCCTCTTTACTTTTTCCGGTATCAATTCTAACTTTTGTGTGTGTGTGTGTGATATTAACCTTTGGAAGGAACTGTATGTTAGATTTTCAGCAGCTGAGTGGTTTTGATCCTTTTGGGAGATCAACTATGTTGGAATACGTTTAAGAGGAGTTTTTGTGAAGACATTTGAACTTTAATGTGTTCTTTTCACATTGATAAGTAACTGAGGAGAATCCATGGGATACTGTGATTAAAAGTTTTTAGGCCAGGCCTGGTGGCTCAGGCCTGTAATCCCAGCATTTTGGGATGTTGAGGGGGGGTGGGGGAGGTGGGGCGGTGGATCACCTGAGGTCAGGAGTTCAGGATCAGCCTGGCCAACATGGTGAAACCCCGTCTCTACAGAAGTACAAAAATTAGCCCGGCATGATGGCGGGTGCCTGTAATCCCAGCTACTCGGGAGGCTGAGGCAGGATAATCGCTTGAACCCGGGAGGCGGAGGTTGTAGTGAGTCTAGATCGTGCCACTGCACTCCAGCCTGTGCAACAGAGCAAGACTCCATCTCAAAAAAAAAAAAGTTTTTACCCATGTTATAAGGGAA
This sequence comes from Nomascus leucogenys, assembly GCF_006542625.1. Taxonomy (NCBI): domain Eukaryota; kingdom Metazoa; phylum Chordata; class Mammalia; order Primates; family Hylobatidae; genus Nomascus; species Nomascus leucogenys. The sequence goes on along the minus strand of NC_044388.1, from coordinate 46,713,863 downwards.
ATTTTTGAGCTAACTTTAGTGTGGTAGTTAATAGTGAGTTTATTTATTTAAGTGTTTATTTACTATGTGCCAGGTGTTATTTTAATGCTGTACATATATTAACTCATTTAATCCTCTAACATAACTAGCTACTGTTAGGTTAGTTATTAATAACATAACAGTACCAGCAGTGAAGTAGCTACTGTTATTTTACAGGTGAAGAAACTGAGGCATAAAAGATTTCAGTAACTTGCTGAAGTCACACAAATATTAGGTGGCAGAGCTGGGATTTGAATTTGGGCAGTCTGGCTCCAGTGTCTTTCTAATAGCCATACTGACCACCTCTTAGGAGCAGTAATGTATGATGGCTGTCACTGCACTCAAGTACAGAATTGTGAATGTCCTTGGTGTTAACTTCATAGCACATTTCCTAATTGTAAAAGGACAAATTCCCCCCCCTCATTGTTTGTGTCCGTTTTTCTTTTTTTTGCAGAACAGATTTGAAAACTCACTTTGGACCAGTGATAAGAATATGTTAGGAACCAAAGATTATGAGTAATTTAGTTTTGTATATCTGAGGTCCATTAAAAAAAGGTTTCACCTACATGCCATTTTTTCCCCTTAAAGATAATTTCTGTGCTAACTAGTTTTCATTTCAGTTGTCACTAACATTTTCTGATAGGCAAGGTAGGGATCAGTTGTATGGCTATACCAGAGTGCTTTAATTTGGGACAGAAATACTGTTTTCCTTGAATCATGGGATTATAGGTGAGGAGGAGTGTGTAACTGGCTTAAATAGCATCTTCCTCTTTGTAAATTTCTTTTTGAAATATAGATATTACTGTAAGGTAATTTGTTCCATTTACTTCACTTATTCATTATTTATTTAGCAAACATTTGAATGCCTGCCATGAACAGTGGATTTAGGATTTAGGTCCTGTTAGGGGATTAAAGCAGACAGAATAGAGATACAAAATACATTTTTTGAAAGCCTTTTTTAGTTTATGAACTGTAATTTTTTTACATTATTATTTTTTCATAACAATTAAGTATCATGACTGAGAAATAATAAAATGTTTAGTGGGCAAGGCAATTATTTGAGATTGTGATGGTCCATTTAAAAAATTATCTTTATATAGTGAGTCTTGGAAAGATTCAATTTCCTTTCAAGAATAATTTTCACCTTGATTTCAAACTTCTGAGTTCATTTTTACACACTGACATAATTTACTTGAATGTAGTTTGTGTTCTGTATTACTAGCTCAGAAAAATATTCTCTTTCATGGTAATCAGCCAAATTATTAAAAGTATTGTTATTCGGTGGCATAGTATTTTGGAACAGAATTATAATTTGCTAAAGCATTCAGTTGGAAAGGGAAGAGAAGGTATTGTCAACTAATGTTGTTGTTGAGGTTACTCCCAGCTGGGTAACCTGGAGCAGAAAGATCCAATGATAAATCTCTTGCCTTCCACTCTAAGTTACATCTCAATATGGTCAACTCTTAGTAGAGTCCAAATTATTTTGTTTTATTGGAATTTATATTTTAAATTATAGAGGAAGTAGAGCTTTGACAGGAATTTAGAATTTTAGAATTTAAATTTTTGATGTAGAGATACTGATTAAAATGGGGATTTTTTTTTTTTTTAGAGGTGGAGTCTTGCTTTGTTGCCTAGGCTGGAGTGCAGTAGTGCAACCTCCACCTCCTGGGTTCAAGCGATTCTCCTGCCTCAGCGTCCTGACTAAGCTGGGATTATAGGCGCACGCCACCATGCCTGGCTAATTTTTATATTTTTAGTAGAGACGGGGTTTCACCAGGTTGGCCAGGCTGGTCTTGAACTCCTGACCTCATGATCCACCTGCCTCGGCCTCCCAAAGTGCTGGGATTACAGGCGTGAGCCACCGCACCCAGCCAGGGATATGTTTTTAAGTTACTGAAAGTTAAGAGTGATAAAGTTTTGATTTAGCTATTTGGAAATGACCTTTATAGTAGAATAGTTTAACATTTTATATGTTAGAATTGTGGTATTTTATAAGAAGATTGTTAACCAATATAAGCTTGGAAATTTCAATTTCAGATACTCTGTTGCTTTGATACTGTATAAAAAGGCAATGAATAGTTGTCCATGCTGTTAAATTCAGGGCTGTGTGGACTACTTGACAGAATGATTGTTCACTTTGAAAAAAAAAAATCTTCTGAAAGCAAAAGATAAAATATTGAGGATACAGTGACGTGGAAAATGTAGATATTATATTATCAAGTGTGAAATGGATTGATCTCAGGAATTGTTATATTTAATAATTTAAACATTTTTTATGACATGCATTTCTTTTCTTTTTTTTTTTTTGAGATGGAGTCTTGCCCTGTCGCTTAGGCTGGAGTGCGGTGGCCCAGTCTCGGCTCACTGCAACCTCCGCCTTCCAGGTTGAAGCAGTTCTACTGCCTTTCCCCTCCTGCTGGCTGCGATTACAGGCGTGTGCCACCATACCTACCTAATTTTTGTGTTTTTAATAGAAATGGGGTTTCACCATGTTGGCCAGTTCTGTTCTTGAACTCCTGACCTCAGGTGATCCGCCCACCTCCGCCTCCCAAAGTGCTAGGATTACAGGCGTCAGCCACCATGCCCGGCCCATGCCGTACATTTCTGACATCATTGTTTATACCGTTTGTTTTTGACTCCAAATGTAACAGGAGCAGTGGGCTAGAAATAAAAATTTGTTACTAACAAGTCATTGAGGTGGATTAATTGTAAATCTGGTTAGGAATTAATTTTGTCTTAGCAGATTTATTCTTCAAAAATTCAGAAATTTAAAAATAACTCAGAGATACGTTTGTAAAATAGTATCTGTTTAAGTACAGTCAGCTGTACAGTTTTTTGTTTTTTTTTTTTTGAGACGGAATCTCACTCTTGCCCAGACTGGAGTGCAGTGGCGCAACCTTGGCTCACTGCAACTTCTGCCTCCCAGGTTCAAGTGATTCTCCTGCCTCAGTCTCCCAAATAGCTGGGATTACAGGCATGCGCCACCAAACCCGGCTAATTTTTGTATTTTTAGTAAAGATGGGGCTTTACTGTGTTGGCCAGGCTAATCTCAAATTCCTGATTGGCCTCCCAAAGTGCTGGGATTATAGGTGTGAGCCACTGTACCTGGCCAACTGTACAGATTTTTTTGATCTTCTAGTTCACCTATGAGCGCAATGATTTTTGGTAATTTTCAGCACACGACACAGCTTGAAATAAAACTACTGAGCTACTAAAGCTTGGGTTAGCCATTACTAATCCAAAGTTCTATACCAAACCAATTTTTCTTTTCTTTTTTTTTTTTTGAGACAGAGTCTTGCTCTTGTCACTTAGGCTGGAGTGCAGTGGTGCGATCTCGGCTCACTGCAACCTCCGCCTCCTGGATTCCTGGGTTTAGGCGATTCTCCTGCCTCAGCCTCCCAAGTAGCTGGGATTACAGGCACCCGCCACCACGCCCGGCTAATGTTTTATATTTTTATTAGAGACAGAGTTTTGCCATGTTGGCCGGGCTGGTCTCGAACTCCTGACCTCAGGTAATTCACCCACCTCGGCCTCCCAAAGTGCTGGGATTACAGGTGTGAGCCACCACGCCCAGCCACCAATTTTTCTTATACTTACAACCTAGACATTTTTCTAGCAAATAAGTACTTTTTCTTGTTCTACCTTCCAATTGGTGAAATAAAGGGAAGGAATTAGTGAAGACATCAGGTACCACAAATGGCTTCAGGAATAGAAATCTAGAGGATCTAATGGTCTTAACCTCGTTTTTTCTTTGCTCTGTATCAATAGGCTAAGGGAATGTAAAGAGTTGCTTATAGAAACCTATTAATAGCTAACATTTGTTGAGGGCTGATGATGTGTTGGGGACTTTTTTTTTTAAGTGTTTTAACATATACTTTCTTATTGAAGTCTCGAACTCTATGATTTTTATAGGCATAATATATTTATATAATAGGTATTTAATAGTACTTAATAATACAAGTTTTCGGCCAGGCGCGGTGGCTCACGCCTGTAATCCCAGCACTTTGGGAAGCCGAGGCAGGCGGATCTCGAGGTCAGGAGATCGAGACCATCCTGGCTAACATGGTGAAACCCCGTCTCCACTGAAAAATACAAAAAAAAAATTAGCCAGGCATTGTGGTGGGCGCCTGTAGTCCCAGCTACTCGGGAGGCCGAGGCAGGAGAATGGCGTGAACCCGGGAGATGGAGCTTGGCAGTGAGCCAAGATTGCGCCACTGCACTCCAGCCTGGGTGACAGTGAGACTCCATCTCAAAATAATAATAATAATAATACAAGTTTTCATTATGTTTTATAGAAAACCAAATGGAAAAGGAATATAAGGAAATGCAAAATACATTAAATTTCTTTTTACCCTTGCTGCCTGTTTTTTCTTTAGTTCATCCTGGACATGTGGGCCAATACTTTTTTGTTACACTTACGTTTAATACTAGGAGAGCAAATACATAATAGGAACTGTGATGAATCTGGAAAGAAAATTTATGTCATTCAGTCTTCTTGAAGCTGTAAGAATCTCCTTAACATCTATTAGATTTATTTTCTCTTTGCATTTAAAGTTTTGGAGAAAATATCTTTGTCATACCGACTTGGTTCTTAGCTATGTAAGAGGACTAAATCTAGGTGCCAAGTTTGCTGGTTTAAAAAGAATTAAAAATTTATTTTTTTCTGGTGACCTGGAGAGTGTTTCTTAAAATTATAATAATGAATACTTTTCATGCTCTGATTTATGTATGGGAATTATTAAGAGCTTCATTCTGATAAAGTTATTTACCACTTGGCTACTCAGGAGTGGAGTCATTTCACAAAGGATCTGCAGCGAATGAATTAGACCAGGAGTAACTTCACCCTTCTGCTTGTCCCAGCTGGAGCAGGATTAGGACTCATTCAGCTGCAGCTGGTTCCCAGGAAAATGAAAGCAGTTCCTTCTGGTTTTTTCCTTTCATATGAAAGTCATAGTTCCCAACAGATGGCTTTCATCAGCCCTGTACATGTATCTGTAAATTCAAGGCCAAGGAATTATTTTCAACTTCATTAGGGAACAGGTGAAGAAACCGTTTGTAGTATGGCATTATTTTATTAGGGGTTGAAATTAAGCATAGAGATTACAGTAGTATGCCATTCCGGGTCAAAATAGTTTTTAACTGTCAGCAATTAAAAAAAAAAAAGACTGCTAAGGAAAAGTAAGTCTGGCTGTAGTGTTGATTGAGGTATCTTTTATGGTTGAATTGTATTATGCTTACAAAATATAGATTATTAGAAAAAAAGACTTGTATCTTCTGCATTGTGTAGAATGTTCAGCCAGTAGCAATCTTGGATCACAGTGATTCTAATCTGATTTCACAAATAATAGGGAAATTTGAGAGCCAAAGCGGTTGAAGTGTCTTGTCCAGTGCCACACAGCAAGTGGAAGAACTGATCAGGCCTTTCTCAGTTCTGTGCTTTTTTCATTATGCTGTAGTACTGCTTTATAGTATTAGAGAGCAGTGAGCCTAAAATAATTTAGTTAGAATTCTCTTCCTTAATGGAAACCATAGAATAAACCTTGTCTAGAGAATTTTGGTGGTATTGTAAACCACAAGTATATAAATCTGCTATTTCAGTGTGTGAAAATAGCTATACACTCTTGTTAGAGTTTTGAAACAACTTTTTGGGAAAGGACTGCTTTCTTTTTTTTTTTTTTTTTTGAGACGGAGTCTCGCTCTGTCGCCCAGGCCGGAGTGCAGTGGCGCAATCTCGGCTCACTGCAAGCTCCGCCTCCCGGGTTCACGCCATTCTCCTGCCTCAGCCTCTCCGAGTAGCTGGGACTACAGGCGCCCGCCACCACGCCTGGCTAATTTTTTGTATTTTTAGTAGAGACGGGGTTTCACCGTGGTCTTGATCTCCTGACCTCGTGATCTGCCCGCCTCGGCCTCCCAAAGTGCTAGGATTACAAGCGTGAGCCACCGCGCCCGGCCTAGGACTGCTTTCTTATGGCCCAAATTAGAGGAATCAAGGTTTTCTTATGTTGTTGGCTAAATATTAGAAGAGGACATGTTGAGCTACCTTAATGCTGGAAGAAAAAGTACTCCTTGAGTTTTGGAAAAAAAGTCCATTTAAAGGTAAGTCTAATTTTCAGTAGGTCTGCAACACAAATGACCTCTGAGTGACTTGGATAATTGGTTAGAATTTAAAATTCTTGAGACTGAGCTAGAGATAGCAAGGTACAAACCTTTCTATTAATTAATGAAGTAATTTTTACCAAAGACATTAAATATGGATGGACCAAAAGTGCATAGTCTAGCACTTCCATAAACATAGTGTCTGGGAGGAGCTTGAGAGATTTGTAATGTTACCTGTAAACAGACCGTGTGGGGAAGACCGCAGACAGCACTTCATTTTTTGTCTTTATTGGTCTTTATGACTAACACTTCATCTCTGCATCACTTCTGCTTTGCTGTAAAACTTAGCAAGTACATTAGAATAGTGGCAAATAAAGGTTAAGATTGAGGATAGTTGTTTGTAAAATAACTAGGCGATTTTAAGATTATAGGTATAACTTGTTAAGAAGAAGAAAACTGGTGTGGAAATAAAATCTGGCAGCCAAAAAAAAAAAAAAAAGAGGTTTTAATGTGTGAAAGAAGATAGTTGCTTCTTTTGCCGTTTACCTTTTATGTAGAATAGGTGATTCCGCAGATCTAGAGGTGTTGTCAGACTTGTACTATGGGCTGCGTTTTCCTCCAGAGAATTGTGAACTGTAGTTGACCTGAAGAGCTGCTAAGTGTTGGTTTTCAATTCTTTGACCTTAGTAAAGTCTAGGTTCCTTTTTTCTTAGTCATTGGGTACAGTGAAGCATTTAACTCCTGAGTTTTCTAGAACCTTTAACGGAACTCTCAGAAACATTATTACTATTTTTGTGTGTGGAGTGTGATTCTGTACTTCAGTGGTTTCCCAATTTTTCTATTCAGGGCATCTTTAAATATCTAACTTACTATTTACACCCTCTTTCACCATTTTCCTGCCTTACCTTTTTCCATGCCACTCAGTTTTTCTTTAATTCTGTAACATAAATCCAAAGCCCTATTCTTTGGAAAGCAGTGGTTCTTGGCACTAAATTCACTTTATCATTACCTGAGGAAGCTTAAAAAATAAATACCAAACCAATTAAATTTGACTAGTAGTGAGGTCCAGGTTTCAGTTTTTTTTTTTTTTTTTTTAAATGTTTATCTGATGTGCAGCTGGGGTTGAGAACCATTGCTGTAATGCTTAGAACCAACATCTCTGTAGTGGGAACTGGCTAAGACAGTCAGGAGACAGAAGAAGCAGGTACTTTTTAACCTCATAATTGACATTCAAACAAATGATGAAATAGCATGCTTCACACACACCCTCATGAACACACTTTGGACCCAGGACAGTGTACTTCTGGAAATGTACATTCGGTTTTATTGTACTCCCTGGCTATAACTGCTCTAATCTTCCACCTTTCTTTCTCCTTACCCTCACTGCTTTATCTCATGAAGATCTTGTGTGGTATATAGTTGCGAGAAAGTTACCTGCGTGATTCCGACAGGTGCCTTGCCATCACTCTAATGCTGTTCTCATTGCTTGGCCTTATGGCACATCCTCACTCACTCACTACTCCTGCATCATGTTGGCAAACTCCAGCCATTTACCTTCTCTGCTTTTTTTTTGAGTTGGAGTCTTGCTCTGTCACCCAGGCTGGAGTGCAGTGGTGCGATCTCTGCTCACTGCAACCTCCATCTCCTGGGTTCAAGCGATTCTTCTGCCTCAGCCTCCCAAGTAGCTGGGATTACAGGTGCCTGCTACCACGCCTGGCTAATTTTTGTATTTTTTTAGTGGAGATGGGCTTTCATCATGTTGGCCAGGCTGGTCTTGAACTCCTGACCTCAGGTGATCCGCCCACCTTGGCCTCCCAAAGTGCTGGGATTACAGGCATGAGCCATCGTGCCCAACTTCTCTGCTTTAACTTTGGGGAAAATCTCATGACTGTGTGGTGGTGGGATGCCACTTACAAAGGTGTGGCCTCCTATCTCAGCTCTACCCTCTGCTTGAAGATGTATGTCTGTGTATAGTCTGTTCTGTCTGCAGAAATTCAGTATTTCCTCCCACCTTTTTTTCTCATTTTCAGTAGATACTCCCATATGCTACATCATAGAGGTAATGGAATCTGTCCAATTGAGCTCATTGAGTTTATACCCCTCTCATGCCATCCTAAATACATCTGTGCTTATTTCTGCCCCCTTTGCTACCTTCTCATAGGACAGTGAAAGAAGTGTGAAAGACTCATCTCTCCATTCTTTTTCAGGACCCCATTCTCTCCTACCTCAGGGGCCGTGTGCCATCACAAATAGTCCCATTTTTTGACTCTATCATCTTTCTCTCTCACTTCTTAGTCCTTAGCAGGCAGAAGACTCTCCCATTAGAGTAAAAACAACCAAAAAACCACTGCAGATCCTTCTTTCTGTGTATACCCTGTCTGTTTCCATTCATTTTTAAACTTCTTGAAAAAAGTCTATATTCATTCCACATCTGCTGCAATCTGGCTTTTGGCCCTAGAGCAGCACTATTTGAAACTGCTCTTGTGGACAGTTTTCAGTCTTATTTTACCTGAGTTCTCAGCTGCATTTAGCATTTGTTGACCATTCTTACCTTTCCTCTGGGATAATTCTTAGATGTCTCCCCGTTCCTCCCATCTTTCTGGTAATTCCTTTTCAGTTTATTGGCATTTTATCTTTTGCCTGTATCTAGATGTTAAATTCTCTAAGGTTCTGTTCTTCACTTGTTTCTTACTGTTTCAACTTTTCTGAGTTATCTCTAGACCTCTGTGTTCTGTACTGATGACTCTAATTTCATATCTTAATTTGAGAGCTCTCTTCTGATCTCTGGACTTGTATATTCCATTGTGTAGTATTTTATGTCAGTCTCTTCAGATTCACAATGGCTCAGATGGAATTTATCAACTTCCTTTAACCAGCTGTCATTTTCTTACAATGGTAAGAGCCATTGCCATCGATTCTGATGCTTAAAATGGAAACTTTGGTGTCATCTTCCATACCTCACTTGTCTGTCTTTTGGATTCAGTTCTGTTCCATCCCATGTCTTCTCTCTCATACTTTTTAACATCTCTTCTTTGACCTCTTCTGTATTCGAGGTCCTCTGTTAGAGCAGGTCCTCACCATTTCTCTCCTGATTACTTTAGTAGTTTCTTTATTGATTTTCCTTCCTCCAGTGTTGTCTTCGTCTAGTCCACATTATTGCCAAAATGATCTTACTAAGAAATGATTAAGAACACAGGCGCAAAGACCAGACCATCTGGGCTTTCCATCCCACACTGGGACTACTTGCTTTATGACCTTGGGTAATTTGCTTAACCATTCTTTGCCACATTTTCTTCTATAAAATGGGGATAATACAGTGCTTATCTCTTAGTGAAGTTGTGAGAATTTAATGAGTTAATATACATCTGGGCTAACAGAACTTTGTGCAATGATGGAAATGTTCTATATCTGTATTGCCCTCTGTGGTAGCCAGAGCCATGTGTAGCTATTGAGCTCTTGCAATATGGCTAGTTGAGTGAGGAGCTGAATTTTAAATTTTATTTAGTTATAATTTAATTGAAATAGCCACATGTGGCTAGTAGCTGCTATAATGGACAGTACAGAATATGTAAAGTCCTTAGAAATAGTGTTTAGCTCATCATCACTGGCCATCAGAGAAATGCAAATCAAAACCACAGTGAGATACCATCTCACACCAGTTAGAATGGCCATCATTAAAAAATCAGGAAACAACAGGTGCTGGAGAGGATGTGGAGAAATAGGAACACTTTTACACTGTTGGTGGGACTGTAAACTAGTTCAACCATTGTGGAAGTCAGTGTGGCGATTCCTCAGGGATCTCGAACTAGAAATACCATTTGACCCAGCCATCCCATTACTGGGTATATACCCAAAGGACTATAAATCATGCTGCTCTAAAGACACATGCACACGTATGTTTATTGTGGCACTATTCACAATAGCAAAGAGTTGGAACCAACCCAAATGTCCAACAACGATAGACTGGATTAAGAAAATGTGGCACATATACACCATGGAATACTATGCAGCCATAAAAAATGATGAGTTCGTGTCCTTTGTAGGGACATGGATGAAACTGGAAAACATCATTCTCAGTAAACTATCGCAAGGACAAAAAACCAAACACCGCATGTTCTCACTCATAGGTGGGAATTGAACAGTGAGAACTCATGGACACAGGAAGGGGAACATCACACTCCGGGGCATGTTGTGGCGTGGGGGGAGGGGGGAGGGACAGCATTAGGAGATATACCTAATGCTAAATGACGAGTTAATGGGTGCAGGAAATCAACATGGCAGATGGATACATATGTAACAAACCTGCATATTGTGCACATGTACCCTAAAACCTAAAGTATAATAAAAAAAAAAAATAGTGTTTAGCACGTAAGTGCTCCATAAATGTTAGCTATTATTACCATCTTCCTTTTTTTTTTTTTTTTCGAGACGGAGTCTCGCTCTGTCACCCAGGCTGGAGTGCAGTGGCGCAATCTCGGCTCACTGCAAGCTCTGCCTCCCGGGTTCACGCCATTCTCCTGCCTCAGCCTCTCCGAGTAGCTGGGACTACAGGCGCCCGCCATCACGCCCGGCTAATTTTTTGTATTTTTAGTAGAGACGGGGTTTCACCGTGGTCTCGATCTCCTGACCTCACGATCCACCTGCCTTGGCCTCCCAAAGTGCTGGGATTACAAGCGTGAGCCACCGCGCCCGGCCTACCATCTTTCTAAAATTAAACTTCTCTGCTTAAAATCCTTCAGTACCAAATTCTGTGATATAGTATATATGAGTTGTAACCCATTCCCCTGCGTTGCTCCAGACTTGTCACTAGCCACTTCTTCATAATACCCTCTGTGTTCTGCTATACCAGTTCTCAAAGTGTGGATGTGGAGGACTAGCACCAGCAATAGTGTCCCCCAAAAACTTGTTTAAAATGCAGATTCTTGAGCCATATTCCAGGCCTTTTCAATCAGAAACTGAATTCGGGGCTTTGCAACCTGTATGTTAGTAAGTCCTCCAGGCGATTCTGATGCATGCTTAAGTTCGAGAGCCATTGTACTGCATCAGTCTCCCTGCAGTTCTTCAGATCTACATTGTTTTCCCTTGCCCCTATATTTTTCTCCTGTCTGGAATGATTGTTATCCATTCTTTCTTCCTCATTAATTAGCTGTTCAACCTTGCAGACTTAGTTTAGTCAAGTTTCTTTCTGTTTCTTCCTCCTTATCACCCACCCTGCTCCCAGGCTGACATCAAGACCTGTCTTAATCTCCATGCTGCATATGTCTGTACACACTTGCATCATAGCCCATTTTACATAGTATTTTTTTAGGCTGTCTCCTATTAGTGAATTTAGGTTCTTGTTTTTTGTCTTTGTATTTCCATCTATCTGGCAATATCTGGTTGTTTTGTTTGTTTTTAATTTTTTTTAATTAAAAAAATTTTAAGTATTTTGTTTGGGTTGTTTCATATGTATTAAGCATCTTCCAGGGGCCGGCACAGTGATTAGGAGTGACAGAGTAGGTAAAGCAGACATTGTCTCTGTAATAAATACACATGGTGATAAGTGCTCTGATGAAGTAAAATAGAGCGCTGTGGAAACACAGAGGAGGGGGTGGAGAAAGTCAGGGAAGTCTGTTCAGAGGAAGTCACATGTGAGGTTAGTGAAGTGGGGAAGCAAATGGGTGTGGTGGGAAAAAGAGTAGTTCCTACAAAGGGAACAGCATGTACAAAGGCCTAGAAGCAAAACATTGTATGCACGTAGTAACTGTTTAATTGGATATGAATTTTAAAAATCACATATTTAATTAACTTTTAGCTCTCAGTTTCGAAGACATCACCCTTCCCAGGAAACGTTGCATTATATGCTTCTGTATTTTTAAAACAGTTTTCATACTTGATATCACACTTTGAGTAGATGGTTATGGTGTGATAGGGTAACTTCCAAGCCAGCAGGATACATCTTTTTACTTATTGCCTTTTAAAGCACAAAAAAGGATTTGTTTTGTCTGAAAATTGTTCTACAGGGCCAGGAACACATCAGTGGTGACAGAGGTAAACACATTACTCTTATTAAGTAAGAATAGCCAAGGTTTGGCCAGGCACAGTGGCTCATGCCTCTAATCCTAGCACTTTGGGAGGCCGAGACGGCAGATCATGAGGTCAGGAGTTCGAGACCACCCTGGCCAACATGGTGAACGTCTCTACTAAAAAAACAAAAATTAGCCGAGTGTGGTGGTAGGTGCCTGTAATCCCAGCTACTCGGAGGCCGAGGCAGAAGAATCACTGAACCTGGGAGGCAGAAGTTGCAGTGAGCTGAGATGACCACCACTGCACTCCAGCCTGGGCAACAGAGCAAGACTCCATCTCACAAAAAAAAAAAAAAAAAAAAGCCAAGGTTTTAAATAAGCATTAGACCATTGAGAAAGCATATCATTAGGAAGGCTGAAGGCGCCCAGTGTGCCAACCACAACTGTTGTCACTTTTTTAGCCTCACTCTGTATTGGCTCTTTTTGCTCTTGTTGATGCCATCCCACACTTCCTGTTCTCATTAGCCCTCCATTGTAAGAGTAACGTGGCATTGGTTAATGTGCTGTGTAAGCTCCAACTATTAATTTGCTACTGAATATTTCCTTTTGTCTCTTTGAGACTTTATATAATTTTTAGTAAAATAAAAACTCACCTTTTGCTCTCTTTGAATGCTTTGCAAATGGGTTGTCTTCATAATTTATTAACTTTGAAAGAAGACTGATAAAAATACAGTTTTGTTTCTCATAACTTTAGCCAATTGGGACAAACCTAGAGAAGAAGGAAAAAGGGAAATAAAATCTGTTCCCCTAAAACTTTATATGGATGGTAATATTGAAATATTTCAGATATTGAAGAATTTTGCTTTCACATACATATATTTTTTGATATAACAGTTTTGTACATAGGTACAAAAGATGTGCAGTCCAGGTGCTATGATTGCCAAGTTTTACTTAGTCAGAATTATATAGTTAAGGTAATAAATGGAACTAGAGCCTAGGTCTGTTCAATCTTAGTACTCCTTCAGCCACATCAAGCTGCCTGTTGTGCAAGACTACAGTTATGAAAATGACAAGCATTAAAAAACAAGTACTCTTGGCTAACATGGTGAAACCCTGTCTCTACTAAAAATACAAAAAATTAGCCAGGCATAGTGGCGGGCACCTGTAGTCCCAGCTACTCGGGAGGCTGAGGCAGGAGAATGGCGTGAACCCGGGAGGCAAAGCTTGCAGTGAGCTGAGATCAGGCCACTGCATTCCAGCCTGGGCGACAGAGCGAGACTCCATCTCAAAAAAAAAAAAAAAAAAAAGTACAACCAGGCATGGTGGCTCACGCCTGTAATCCTAGGACTTTGGGAGGCCGAGGTGGATGGATCACTGGAGGTCAGGAGTTCGAGACCAGCCTGGCCAAAATGACGAAACCCCATCTCTACTAAAAATACAAAAATTAGCCAGGTGTGATGGGTGCCTGTAATCCCAGCTACTTGGGAGGCTGAGGCAGGGAGAATTGCTTGAACCCGGGAGGTGGAGGTTGCAGTGAGCCAAGATCACACCACTGCACTTCAGCCTGGGCGACAGAGCTAGACTTCATCTCCAAAAAAAAAAAAAAAAAAAAAAGTGAATGCTCCTTCAATATTTGTTTCATAGAGCTGTGAAACCATTTATCAAATCATAGGTATTATTCATCTTTGGATCCAGCTTGCAGCACTTTCTAACGATGCCCACAGAATGTTTTTATAATTGAAACCATCATGTTTGAACTAGAAGGGGGATGATAGAAATTAGGCTGATTAAAAAAATTATTCAGCTCTCTTTATCCTCTCAAAATTTATAGCCTCTAGATGAAAAGGAGAAAATAGGATATCAGATGTATTCTAGAAATGCTTGATACCTCAGCTGAAAAGTACCATTTGCCACTTCCTTCAAGATAGTATTTGTTTTGTATTACTCATATAATATTTTTAAAAGTTAAAAAAACTGTTTTCTCAATAGGTAATGTATTCATCACTGTGTAAAATTCAAAAAGTACAAAAATGAGAATTCTGTGAAAAGTATTATTTTAAGTCTTATTCCCTAGCTACTTGGCTCCCCTCTGGGAGGCAGCCAGTGAGCTGTGTGTTTCTTTTGTACCTTTCGAAATTATTGTATGTGTATACAAGTGATCACTTTATATATACATTTCTCCACCCCCCCCTTTTTTTTGCATTTGGTAGCATACCTTAACATACTCTTTTGCACCTTTTTTTTTTCTCACCACTTAACAATATATGCTCATGCACTGCATAACAATGTTGCAGTCAATAGTAGACCACATATACAAAAGTTGTCCCATAAGATTTTAACGGAGAGGCCGAGCACGGTGGTTAACCTCTGTAATCCCAGCACTTTGTGAGACTGAGGCAAGCAGATCACTTGAGGTCAGGAGTTCAAGACCAGCCTGATCAACATGGTGAAACCCTGTCTCTACTAAAAATACAAAAAAAAAAAAAATTTGTTGGGTGTGGTGTCAGGCTTCTGTAATCCCAGCTCCTTGGGAGGCTGAGGCACGAGTATCACTGGAACCTGGGAGGCAGAGGTTGCAGTGAACCGAGATCCCGCCACTGCACTCCAGCCTGGGTGACAGAACAAAACTCTGTCTCAAAATAAAATAAAATGAAATAAGATTTTAATGGAGAGAGGTGAAATTAAGGAGGCTTAAAGATGGGTGACTAGAGGACCCCAACATTCACCTTCTCCACAAAGGTGGACCAAAACAGCCAGTAGATAATCACATTTTGAATACAGCATCTAAGAGATAACACTGAAATTAAACACGGAAAGGATGAGGAACCTCTGAGGCACAAGAGGAGAGGGAAGTGAACAGCTGGCCTGGCTGGGATTGGCTTGGAGCCGGGAGAAAGTCCCCATTGTGGAGAAAAGGTAAGAGACAGATCCCCACTGATCTGTGTTCCCACCATGGACTCCTGTAATCTGGCCTCAGGAGAGCTTCTTGGCCTTCATGGGCCCTGATACTAGAATAGGAGAATAGGGAGCTGCCTGGAGCCCCTTTCTCCCGAGACCCAGTGAGCTGCAGCAGGGTGCCATTTTGAGAGTCTAGCCCCGGCTAGACCACATATTGCTCTGGCGCCCAATTGCCCTTGAATCTCCATATCCCTAGTGCTCTGATGACATGTTCCTGTGTCCATCCAGAGGGCTGCAGTATCACAATGCCAGCTGGACCCAGCAGTGCAGAGCATAATAATTCTCCAGAAAGAGTCCAATGAAAAAAATAAAATAAAATGCCCGAGAAACAGTTCAAAATAAAGAAGCTCAGTGAAATACAAGGGTACACAATGTAAAGAAATCAGAAAAATAATTCATGATCTGAATGAGAAATTTAACAGATAACATAAACAAGAAACAGAAATTGTAGAACTGAAGAATTCAACGAATGAAATAAAAGCTATAATCGAGGTGGTCATGGTGGCTCATGCCTGTAATCAATCCCAGCATTTTGGGAGACCAAGGTGGGAGGATCGCTTGAGCCCAGGAGTTTGAGACCAGCCTGGGCAACATGGTGAGACACCTGTGAACATGGTGAGAACTGTGATCATGCCACTGCACTCCAGTCTGGGCAACAGAGTGAGAACCTGTCTCAAAAAAAACCAAAAACAAACAAACAAAAAAAAACAAAAAACACTGCAACTGTGAGTGCTTTAACTATAGATCAAGCAGAAGAAAGGACGTCTGAATTTGAAGACAGGTCTTTTGAAATAATTGTCATACAAAAAAATAAGAAGAAAGCATATGTGACATATGGGAGGGACACCATAATGTGTCCAAATATTTGAGTGTTGGGTATTCCAGAAGAATAGAGGGGCAAAGGCATAGAAAATCTACTTAATGAATAATTCATTAAATTATTACTGAAATAATAACTGAAAAGTTCTCAAATCTTACAAAAGATACAGACATACAGATTTAGAAAACTAAAAGATTTCAAAATAGATTCAGTCTAAAAGGTGTTCTCCATGACACATTATAGTCAAACTGTCACAAAGACAGAGAATTCTAAAAATAGCAGGAGA
Organism: Nomascus leucogenys; assembly: GCF_006542625.1. NCBI lineage: Eukaryota > Metazoa > Chordata > Mammalia > Primates > Hylobatidae > Nomascus > Nomascus leucogenys. The sequence goes on along the minus strand of NC_044388.1, from coordinate 46,697,680 downwards.
AAAGCAGTGAATCACATATAAGGGAATCCCCATCAGACTAACAGCAGAAACCTTACAGGCCAGGGGAGAATGGGATGATATATTCAAAATACTGAAAGAATGAAACTACTGGCCAAGAATACTACACCTAACAAAGCTGTCTTTTTAGAATGAAAGATAAATAAATTCTTTCCCAGATAAGAAAAAAATCAAGGGAATTTATCAACACTAGATGGCCCTACAAGAAATGCTTAAGGGAGTTCTAAATCTGAAAGTGAAAGGACAATATGTACCGCCATGAAAACATGCAAATACATAAAACTCACTAGAAGAGCAGACATACAAATGAGAAAGAGAAAGGACCCAAATATTACTATAGAAAATTACCAAACTGCAGTGACAACCAATGAGGGGGGAAGAAAGGAACAAGGATACACAAAACAACCAGAAAGTTAACAAAATACAGGATAAGTCTTCAGCTATCAATAATAATCTTGAATCAGATTAAATTCCACACTTAAAATATGTAGACAAGCTGATTTTTTTTTAAGACCCAATTATATACTGCCTACAAGAAACTTTCCTGTGAAGACATAGACTGAAAGTGAAGGGATGGAACAAAATATTTTATGCAAATGGAAACCAAAAGTGATTAGGAGTACTATACTTCTATCAGATAAAGTGGACATTGTCAAAAACTGCAAAAAGAGGTAACACGGGTCATTACATAATGATAAAGGGATCAGTACAGCAAGAGGATATAACAGTGGTAAATATATACGCACCCAATATAGGAGCACCCAGATACATAAAGCAAATGTTACTAGATCTAAAGGGAGAGAACAACTCCAGTATGGTAATAGTTGGGGACTTCAGCACTTCACTCTCAGAATTGGGCAGGTCAGCTGTGCAGAGAATCAGCAAAAACTGTGGATTTAAACCGCACTTTACACCAAATGGACCTGACTGGTATTTACAGAACATTTTATCCAGCAGCCAGAGAATACACATTCTTCTCATCAGCACATGGATCATTCTCTAGGGTAGACCAACAAGTCTCAACAAATTTTCTAAAACCAAAATCATATCGTGTATTTTCTTAGACCAAAATGGAATAAAACTAGATATCCACAAGAAGAGGAACTTTGGAAACTACATAAATACAAGGAAGTTAAACAGCATGCTCCCGAACAATTACTGGGTCAATGAAGATACTAAGAATGAAATAAAAAAATTTCTTACAACAAATGGGATATAGCAAAAGCAGAGCTAAGAGGGAAGTTTACAGCCAATGAGTGCCTCCATTAAAAAAGTAGAAAGATATCACATAAACTACCTAATGCTGCACCTCAGGGAACTAGAAAAGTAAGAACAAACCAAATCCTCGAATTAGTAGAAAGAAATGAATAATAAAAAAGGCAGGAGCAGAAATAAACAAAATAGAAACTGAAAAAATACAAAGAATCAACAAAATGAAAAGTTAGTTTTTTTAAAAGACAAAATTGATAAACTGCTAGCTAGACAAACCAAGAAAAAAGAGAGAAGACCCAAATAAATTAGAAATGAAAAAGGAGACATTATAACTGATACCACAGAAGTACAAAGATCATCAGCAACTATTATGAACAACTGTATGCTAACAAATTGGAAAACTAGAGGAAATGGATACATTACTGGACACGTACAACCTACCAAAATTGAATCAGGAAGAAACAGAATACCTGAACACCCAATAATGAGTAACACTATTGAATCAGAAATAAAAAGTTTCCACAAAGAGAAAAGCCTAGGACCAGATGGCTTTCCTCTCAATTCTGCCTGCTGAATTTTACCAAACTTAAGAAGAAGAACTAACACCAGTTTTTCTCAAACTATTCCAAAAAATTAAAGAGGAGGGAATTCTTCCTAACTCACTCTACAAGGCCAGCATTATCCCAATACCAAATCCAGATAAGAATACAACAACAACAAAAAGAAAACTACAGGCCAATAATCCTGATGAACATACATGCAAAAATCCTCAACAAAATACTAACAAACAATCCAAACAATCCAGCAACAATCAAAAAGATAACACACCATGATTAATTGGGATTTATCCTAGGGATGCATATTCAAATATGTTCATGTTCAACCTATGCAAATCAATAAATGTGATACATTGCATCAATAGAATGAAGGACAAATATCTTGATAATCTCTAAATAGATGCAGAAAAAGCATTTGATAAAATTCAACATCTTTTCATGATAAAACCTCTCAACAAATTAGGCATAAAAGGAACATACTTTAACATTAATAAGGGCCATACATGACAAACCCACAGCTAATGTTATACTAAGTAGGGAAAAGCTGGAAGCCTTTTCTCTAAGAATCGGAATAAGGCAAGGTTGCCCACTCTCACAACTCATATTCAGTGTAGTGCTGGAAATCCCAACCAGAGCATTCAGGCAAGAGAAAGAAAGAAAAGGCATCCAGATTGGAAAAGAGTGAGTCAGATTGTCCCTCTTGCAGACAACATGATCTCATATATAGGAAAACATGAAGACTCTAGAAAAAAACTCTTAGAACTGATAACACAAATTCAATAAAGTTGCAGGATACAAAATCAACATACAAAAATCAGTAGTGTTTCCATACACCAATAACAAAAGGATGGAAAAAGAAATAAAGAAATCCCACTTACAAAGCTACCAAGACAATCACACAAAACCTAGTTATAAATTTAACCAAGGTGGTGGAAGACCTCTGTGATTAAAAAAAAACTGGAGGACACAAACAAATGGGAAGACATACCCTGTTTATGGATTGGAAGAATTACTGTTGTTGAAATGACCATATTACCCAAAGCAATCTACAGATTGAATGGAATCCCCATAAAAATACCATCGACATTCTTTACAGAAATAGAAAAAACAATCCTAAAATTTTTACGGAACCACAAAAGACCCTGAATAGCCAAAGCAATCCTGGTCAAAAAGAACAAAGCTGGGGGCATCACATTACTTGACTTGAAAATATATTACAAAGCTGTAGTAACCAATTCAGCAAGGTATTGGTATAAAAACACACAGACCACTGGGACAGAATAAATCCATGTGTTTACAGCCAACTGTTTCAGTAAAGGTGCCAAGAGCATACACTGGTGAAAGGACAATCTCTTTAATAAATGATGCTGGGAAAGCTGGATGTCCATAAGCAGAAGAATGAAACTAGACCCCTATTTCTCACTTTATGCAAAAGTCAGCACAAAATGGATTAAAGACTTAAATGTAAGGTCTGAAACTATAAAACTACTTGAAGAAAACCTAAGACAAGAAACTACAAGAAAACAAGAAAGCTTAAGGACATTGATGCAGGCAAAGATTTTATGGTTAAGACCTCAAAAGCATGGACAACAAAAACAAACAATAGACAAATGGGAATATATTAAACTAAGAAGCTTCTGATCAACAAAGAATCAACAGAATGAAGAGACAACCTGTAGATTGGGAGAAAATATTTGCAAACTATTCATCCAACAAGGGACTAATATCTAGAATGTATAAGGAACTCAAACAACTCAAAGACAAGAAAACCAAATAATCCTATTAACAAGTTAGCAAAGGATCTGAATAGACATTTCTCAAAAGAATACATACAAATGGCCAATAGGTGTATAAAAAAATGCCCAGCCAAAAGTGCGGTGGCTCACACCTGTAATCCCAGCAGTTTGGGAGGTTGAGGCGGGCGGATCACCTGAGGTCAGGAGTTCGAGACCAGCCCACCCAACATGGTGAAAACCCATCTATACTAAAAATACAAAAAATTAGCCGGGCGTAGTGGTGGGCGCCTGTAATCCCAGCTACTTGGAAGGCTGAGGCTGGAGAATCGCTTGAACCTGGGAGGTGGAGGTTGCAGTGAGCCGAGATCATGCCACTGCACTCCAGCCTGGGCAACAAGAGGGAAACTCCATCTCAAAAAAAAAAAAAAAAAAAAACCTCAGCATCACTAATCATCGGGGAAATGCAAATCAAAATTACAATGAGATACCATTCTACCTTGTTAGAATGGCTGTTGTCAAAAAGACAAAAAATAAGTGCTGGTGAGGATAGGGAGAAAAGGGAACTCTTATACATCGCTGTGAGAATGTAAATTAGTACAGCCATTATGGAGAACAGTATGGAGGTTTCTCAAAAACTAAAAGTAGAATTACCGTATGATCCAGCAGTTCCACTATTAGGTGTTTATCTAAAGGAAGGAGAATCAGCATATCAAAGGGATACTTATACCTCCATATTTATTGCAACACCATTCACAATAGCCAAGATATGGAATCAACCTAAGTATCTATGAGTTATTAAATGGATAAAGAAAATTTTATAAATATATATGTATATGTACATACCATGGAATACTACTCAGCTATCAAAAAAGAATGAAACTCTATCATTTGCAGCAACACGAATGGAACTGAAAGCCATTATTTTAAATGAAATAAGCCAGCCACAGAATGACAACTATCACGTTCTCACTTATATGTGGGAGTAAAAACAGTTGACTCATGGAAGTAGAGAATAGAATGATAGTTACCAAAGTCTGAGATGGGCGAGGGGTGGGGTGGATGAAGAGAGGTTGGTTAATGGGTATGTATGTCATAACAAACATACAGTTAGAAGGAATAAGTTCTAATTTCATTGCTTAGTAGGGTAACTATAGTTAACAGCAATATATTGCATATTTCAAAATAATAGATTTCAAGTGTTACCAACACAAATGATAAATGTTTGAGGTGATGGATATCCTAAATACCCTGATTTGATCATTACGCATTGTATGCAGGTGTCAAAATATCATGTGTACCTCATAAAGATGTACAATTATGAATATATTAAAAATTATTACAGTGGCGCCGAACAGTTTCTACACCTAGTGATGTCATAGACATTATAATGTACATAGTGTGCACTACTCAGCATGTCTGTGGTGATATTGGTGTAAACAAACCTGTGCTGCCGGTCTTAGAGCTTAGCACATACTATTATGTATACTACATAATACTTGATTATAAGCAACTACCCGTTACTGGTATTTATGTATTTATTATACTTATCATTATTTTAGAGTGTACTCCTTCTTATTAAAAAGAGTTTACAGTAAAACAGTCCCAGGCAGGTCCTTCAGGAAGTATTCCAAAAGAAGGCGTTGTTACCACAGGAGATGACAGCTCCATCTGTGGTATCACCCCACGTTCCAGTGGGGAAAGATGGGGACAGTGGAATACAGTGATACTGATGATCCTGACCCTGTGTAGGCTTAGGCTAATGTTTAATGTTTGTTTTTTAATGCTTAACAAAAAGAGTAAAAAAAAAAATTTTTTTTTTTTTTTGATAGAGAAAAGTTTGTAGAATAAGGATATAAACTAAGTAGGCTGGGCGTGGTGGCTCACACCTGTAGTCGCAGCAGTTTGGGAGGCCAAGGCAGGTGGATCACTGGAGCCCAGGAGTTTGCAACCAGCTTGGGCAACATGACAAAACCCTGTCTTTACAAAAATACAAAAATTAGCCAGACATGGTGGCGCGTGCCTTAGTCCCAGCTACTTGGGAGGCTGAGGTGGGAGGATCACTTGAGCCTGGAAGGTTGAGGCTGCAGTGAGCCAAGATCATGCCACTGCACTCCAGCCTGGGCAACAGAGTGTGACCCTGTCTTAAAAAAAAAGTAAATATTTTTGTACAGCTGTACTGTACAATGTGTGTTTTGAGTGAAGTGTTATTACAAAAGAATTTTAAAAGTAAAAGAAATTAAAAAGTTTATAATGTAAAAAGTTACATTGTGGTAAGGTTAACAGTATTGAAGATAGAAATTTTTTTTTCAAATTTAGCGTAGCCTAGGTGTTCAGTGTTTATAAAGTTTGTATTAGTGTATAGTAATGTGCTAGGCTTTTGTGTTCACTCACCACACATTCACTGACTTTCTTGGGACAACTTCTAGTCCTGCAAGCTCCATTTGTGGTAAGTGCCCCATACAGGTGTACCAATTAAAAAAAATCTTATATATTGTGTTTTTACTGTTCCTTTTCTATGTTTAGATATTCAAAATCTTACCAATTTGTTACAATTGCCTTCAATATTCAGTATAGTAACACGCTGTACAGGTTTGTGGCTAGGAGCTGTAGCCTATACCATATAGCCTAGATGTGTAGTAAGCTAGGTATAGTCTAGGTATGTGTAAGTACACTTTATGATGTTGCACAGTGATGACATTGTCTACTGACATATTTCTCAGCATGAATCCCCATCATTAAGCAACACATGACTGTATCTTAAAGGATGTTTCATGTCAGTACATTAGGCTTAGTAATGTTTCATTGTATGAGTGTATCATAATTTATACATTTTTATATGTAGCCCCTTGTTAATGGACATTTGTTTCTAATTTTTTTGTGATGACAAATAGTGCTGCATTAATAACCTCATTTGTATATCATTTCACTTGTAAGTCCCTAGAAGTGGAATTATTGGGTCAAAGAGTGTTATGGCGTTATAATTTTGATATTTCTGTATTTTTCTCCATAGAGAGTCATCAACAGTATGTGAGAGTCACTGCTTCCCTATACCCTTTGCAACACACTGTAAACTTTTTGATTTTTGGCAGTCTGACAAGTGAAAAATCATTACCCACTTTTGACTACATGCTTTCACTCACAAAGGAGTTTCCTCTTCCAGCCTAATGACCAAAGACAACATCTAATTTGTATTTGTACTGTTAGGCTGTTTTAACCCTGATTTTCCAAAAAAAAAGTACAGTTCTTAGAGGTAATCAGAATTTTTTTTTAAACTGTTACTATGTTGCTTTAGAAATATCTAGGTCTTTTTGCTGGGTCTGATTTGAAAGCGGTGACCTGATAGATTTCTGTTAACCTTACCACAGTGTAACTTTTTACGTACTGTATTTTACAAACCTGTTACAGTATCAGGTTTGATACCGATAGGTTTGTCAGTCTTTTTAAGTGCCCATTATGTAGTACCTGTATTTGAAAACCTGTATAATTTTGAATACATATTATATGCTAGGTATTACATTTAGATCACAGCAACTCTTTAAAGAAGATTGTCTATGTTGAAGGCTCATAGAGGTCAAGCGATTTGCCTGTAGTGTATTAGAATATAGATGCTGGTAGAGTCATCAAAAGAGAAAAATACACATTCGGAGTTGAGATAAACTGAAATTGTTAAACTTGTGCAATAATTAGAAGTATTAACTGAGTTTTGTTTTGTTTTGTTTTTGAGACAGAGTCTTACTCTGTTCAGGTTGGAGTACAGTGGCGCGATCTCTGCTCAATGCAGCCTCTGCCTCCCAGGTTCAAGGGATTCTTGTACTTCAATCTGCAGAGTAGCTGGGACTACAGGTGTCTAATTAGCCAGCCTAATTTTTGTATTTTTAGTAGAGATGGGGTTTCTCCATGTTGGCCAGGCTGGTCTTGAACTCCTGGCTTCAAGCAATCTACCTGCCTTGGCCTCCCAAGGTGCTGGGATTACAGGTGTGTGCCACTGTGCCTGGCCTAAAGTACTCCCTGAGTTTTTTACAACACAAATTCTCATTAGTTTAGGACTTGAGTAAGAGTATTAAGAGCACAGATTCCAGTCTCACCATTTACTTGTTATTTGATCTTTAAATTACTTAATTCTCCATGAGCTTCAGTTTCCTTTTCTATAAAAGAGGGATAGTATTATAATAGTACCTAAATTACAAAATTCATAAAGCAACCTTACCTTGTGGTTAGCCTGATCATGTCATTGCCGCAGTGGTTTTTTAACCCGTTTCAAAAATAAAGAGCAAGAAATAGTGCTGACTTCCCTCTCTTTTCTCCAGTAAAACAAAACAAAACAAAACAAAGTATCAGTTTGTTAACTCACAAAATATTGCCATCATATTTTAAGATCATTTGAAATTTTCATGAACACATACATTTTAATATGACATAGAAGTAGACAGCTAGATAACATAAAACCATTTGTCACGTTTTATAATCTGTTTAAATTAGGATGGATTTTTTGGATCATACTCCTTTGGGAAAGGCAAAATATTTAAACAATATTCCTATTCCCCCTCAGTTTGGCCCTATTTGGAATAACAGTATATCTCTCTTTCCTCAATAGAAGAACAGTAACAAGGACAACAAACTTCCTCAAAAAAACAAACAAACAAGAAACAAGCAGAGTACCCCCTCATTGTTAAAGTTGTTAAAATAAGTCTTTATTTTATATCTTGAAAGCTCAAGATTAGGGTAAGGATCAAGTTACAGAGCTGTTTTTTCCCCATGCAAAGTGGCCTGGTTCATATTAGGAATGAAACTAATGACTGTAATGTAATTAAGCACTGTGTTGTATAGCACTGCTTCTCAAGTTTTCCTTTGGGGATTTTGTTAAAATGAAGTTTCAGATTTTTGGTGAGGTCTGAGATTTTGCATTTTTAAAAAGCTCCCCAGTATTCCAGTGCTGCACAAAACACACTTTTGAGTAGGACATTTCTGTAGGACTAACCCATCTTTTACTCTTGAGTAATTATCTTAAATCATATGCTTATTTTCAGACATTCATTCAGCAGATTTCTGCTGAATGTCTATGTCCCGGGCGCTATGCTAGGTACTGGGGTTACTAGGGATGCTGGGTAGGTAGTCTGCTGTCAGGCAAGTGGGGAAGCCAAAGAAATAACAACAAAGTATATGTAAGTGGTGATGGGAAAGTCCAGGGAGCTGATAATCTTAAGCACAAAAACTGCTTTTTGACAGATTTATGAAGACAGTGAACCTAGTTTATCTGATACCATGACATCTAGGTTCCCAGTAGGCGTAGAATGGAGGATATTCATTGGATATCAGCCTAGAATGGTTGTTGGCAAACTCTTTCTGTAAATAAAAGGCAGGATAGTAAATATTTTAGGCTTTGCAGGCCATACAGTCTCTGCTGATTACTCAAGTCTGCAAACCAGGTAACATAAATATTGTGTGTTCCAGAAAGACTTTATTTACAAAACCAGGTGGTAGACTGGATTTGGCTTGCAGGCTGTAGTTCTAGATTGGCAGCATATCACTCTTCACTTATAAGATATGAAAATAGTTTAAAGGAATGATTTATCTAAAAAAGAAGGTAATTACATTGATAACATCACTGCATCACTGATTCATTTGCATTTGAATATGCTATCTTGGAACATTAGTTGTTTATATACCTAGGGATACCCCTGAGAATATATTATACATGTGATTGTCATTTGTCTTGTATATCACTGGAGGAAAAAAAGGGTTAAGGTCTATTGCTTGGAACTTTAGTTAGAACTCCTAAAGAGCTGCACAAATGCCCATTTTTCCCTTCTATTGTATCGGGGAAAGAAGCCGTGATATATAGAAGGAGTTATAGAATTTCAGTATAGGTATGCAATGAAGCATATCTGTAAATTGCTTTTTCTGGACAATGTTGAAAACTGTGTAATCCCCAGACCAGAAGAGGACATCCCTGGATACTCAATCAGTTACCATCATTTAGGGTAATGAATAGAATTTGGGCTCTGGAGTTTACCTTTCGGTTTCATCACTTAACTCATGTGAATTTGGCAGAGTAGTTAACCTCTTTGCCCTCGGTTTCTTCATGGGATAATGATACTGCCACATACTTTTGAAAATTATAAAAAACACACTATATTTGATAGCAACTAGTATAGCACTAGAAAATAGTGAGCCTTCTATAGATGTTACTTTTCTTCTCTTCTGACCTGCCTGCAGAGCAGTTTACTAATGTACTGAAGGAAACTGAGGAAAAAAATGTTCCTGGCACATTAGAATCTTAAAATTTTCTTGGAGTTGTATATAAAAATAAAGAGGGACACTTTCAAAATAACATGGAAACCAATGTAAGGCCTCTCAATAGAGGTATCTCAAACAGGTAAAAATATCATTTAGTTGTAGAACTAAAAGTCTTAGGACTTCTTTAAATTCAAACCCTTATTTTTACAGATGAGATCAAATGACTTTCCCTAAATGCTGATATGTTGTCTTTTTGTATGGAGAATTTATTCTCTAACATACATTGATTAACCAGATGCTAGTGCCTCTTGGTTAGGAATTTAAGTTAAATTCATCTGTTTCAGTTTAAGCACTGAATAACTTGTTCTACATAGCTTTTTTTTTTTTTTTTTTTAATTTGAGACAGAGTCTGGCTCTGTCGCCAGGCTGGAGTGCAGTGGTGCGATCTTGGCTCACTGCAACCTCCGCCTCCCCAGTTCAAGCGATTCTCCTGCCTCAGCCTCCCAAGTAGCTGGGATTATAGGAGTGGCCACCACGCCCAGCTAATTTTGTAATTTTAGTAGAGATAGGGTTTCACCATGTTGGCCAGGCTGGTCTCGAACTCCTGACCTCAGGTGATCCATCCACCTCAGCCTCTTAAAGTGTTGGGATTACAGGCATGAGCCACCTCGCCCAGCCTGTTCTACGTGTTTTTAATACTTAGGAAGTGTTGATACATATAATTTTCTGGCCTTTACAGAGATGGTTAGTAGCTATTCATAGGCCTGACTGTAAATTAAATAATTTTTATTTATTTATTTACCCTTTTGAGATAGTTTTGCTCTTGTTGCCCAGGCTGGAGTGCAGTGGCACAATCTCGGCTTACTGCAACCTCCGCCTCCTGGGTTCAGGCGATTCTCCTACTTCAGCCTCCCAAGTAGCTGGGATTAACAGGCATGTACCACTACACCTGGCTAATTTTTGTATTTTAGTAGAGACTGGGTTTCACCATGTTGGCCAGGCTGGTTTTGAACTCCTGACCACAGGTGATCTGCCCACCTCAGCCTCCCAAAGTGCAAGGATTACAGGTGTGAGCCACCATGGCTGGCCTAATAATTTTTATTTCTTTAATATTGCCACTAGGAACAATTGTCTGTGACATTTTTGTAGCTCTGTAGTAAACTAACTTGGAATTTCTTTACAGAGCTTAGGATTTACAATACTGTTAGTCTCTTTGAGTTGTATTAGTAGAAAGGAAAGGTGGCATTAAATACTGACAAGCAAAAAATACAAAGTAATTGCTGTTTGGCAGCTTTAGTCATGCCTCCCATATCTGTCTCATTTTGCCTTGGTACATGCCCTCGTCTTTTCTTTCTTGGGTTATTGTAGTTGTCTTTGAGATGGTTTCCCTTTAGTCGTTCAATAAATAAGTGGTGACACATGATAGGTACTTATAAGTGTGGTGAATTCAGCAGTAAACAGATGGATCAACCTCCCTGCCCTCGTGGAGCTTATTATTTAGCAGACTCTAGCTCTAAACTTTGAGAGCTTCCCTCTCTACTTTTGTCTGAGTGCTGTCTCTAAAATATGTCCTCCCAGTGTTCAGAATCCTCAAGTGCAAGTGGAGTGGGTTTCTATTGTCTTTTGGACAAGGTTCGGGCTTCTTTGCCTTTATTGCAACTTCATCTCTTGCCATGCTCTTCTTAACCCTCTGCCTTCCAGCACACTGTAGTCCCTTGTTGGCACCACACTGTCTTAACATTTTTATACATATATTTCTGTCTGCAAATTCATTCCTTTAGATCTCCCCACCCCAACAAACAAAAACAAAAATAGCGGATATTCATCTTTTAAGCCTCTTTGACTTACCCACTACTACCTCTCTGCTTTGGTGCCATGACTCCCTTCCTTTATAAACAAATATATTCTCATTAGGCATACTGATACTATGACATTTTTCTCCCTGTATTATGATAGTCTGTTCATTTATCTGCCTGTCCTACTAGAATTAAAGGCAACGGCTGCTTTTTTGTTTATTTTTCAGTCTCTCTCAAGGGACCTGGCTCATAGTGGTTTGAAATATTAATTGAACAAATGAATGAATGGCCCAGACTTCTACTATCTCAATGCTGTCAACCTGACAACGTGTGGGGGGTTCATTCAGTAACCCTTTAAATTAGTGGAGTGCTTATTACTATGTGCCAGTGATAGAGATACATAGATAATCTGTCCTCAGATGAGTCCACAGTAAGGCTGACAGCTTCCTTATTTTCACAGCATACTCTCTTTTAAATTTTATATATATTTATTAGAAAACCAATAAGTAGTCTCTATCAAGTATCTAAACAAGTGTTGAGAGTATCTTTTTATTGAAGTAATGGCTTAAACTATTTGAAGAGATAGTGATACAGATTTGGGGAAAATAAAAGTGTATGTAGTGCTAATTTTTTTTGCATCCCTCAGAGATCCAGAGTCATTTGGATAGTTTAGTAATATATAAAATATATTTTGAAAAACTGTGTTGTTTTTAATATCTTTAAAAATGTGAAGGCTGATAAAATTTTATTTTTCTAATTAAGAACAAAGTTTTGACCTGTAAGTGCTACCCTTGGAGAAAAATTTCTTCTGTCTCCCTCCCCTCTTTATAGTAAAGCCATCTACTTGTATATCTCTGTATTTCATATATGTCCCCCTTTTTTAAACAGTAGATTTAGTTGTTCTCACATTACAGTTCTCTTTGTTATTTTATGGATATTACAGTTTGACTTTTGTATTTACAACTGTTAATTTCTCAACCTGTTGGTTTATGTTTATGGAGATGTTAAGTGTTTTGTGTACTTCATGATGGTTTTTCAATTCAAGGATATACAAATATCCTTGGATATACCAAATATAAATATATTATTTTGAAAACAACTGTTAGAATATACATTGTGTGCAAATTTGTTATAAGGGAAAGGTTTAACTAATTGAAATGAACTTTGCTATTAATTTTTATATTGCCTGCATTTAATAGTAATTTTAAAACAGTAAGAAGAGAGTTGTGTTTCTCAAATTGCTTCCTTGGCACCCAGTTCCTGAATATGTGTTCAGACAACAGTGGATTCCAAGGCAGAATAAGCATAGCAAATGGTGCATATTCATATTTCACATAAAACATAGCGAAGGAACTGTGGAATTCCCACCTCTACACCTGTTTAACTTTGCTAACTTAGCTTATTTGTATAAGGGAGGACAACCTCCGTTCCCTCATCTCTTGCCTCCCTTAAGACCTGTTTGGGAAGCACTGCTGTTATGTGCAATTTCTGGGGCTCTAATGTCCTGGTACCTTGCCTTTTGGTTATTTAATGGGAGATAGAGTCTTTGCCTCATCTGCATTTGCAGTAAAATGTCTGTGGGAGTTACTTCAAGGGGAAAAATGAGCTAGTCTGTTTCAATTGGAAAAGTCTATGTCTAGAGTGTGTCTATATGCATGAGCAAACTTTGCTATTTTTAAATCCCTGTGTGAACATCAGATTTTTTGGCTGTTTTGGCTTATTGCAGTAGGAATAGATAAATTGATGTTCAGCTCAGTTGTTCATAGCATTGCATGGGACAAAAAGATGGTTACTACAAAATTATGATGAAATCAAAATGCTTTTTGAAAACCTAAATTTTCACATGAAAAATATCCTTCAACATACATATTTAGCTCACCCTTTATTACCTGTTTCTCTGCTGAAAGGATAGAATAGTACATATGCCAGAAGTTGAAATTTATCTGTACATTGAAATATGTGTGTACAACTGTATAGGAGGTTGTGGTTTGGCAGCGAAAGCTTTCTAGATCACTAATTGTAAGTGCCTTGAAGGTAAGTGTTCGATGTCTCTTACATCTTGGTGTTGCCCACAGGCAAATGCTGTTTTATGAGTGGCAGTAATTTGTGTTCTGAACTTAAGGCAAGAAAGACTTTGTATAGGATCTGCTTTTAAGTGCTGTTGTGGTATCTGGAAAGTTGTTTGCATAGTTACCTCCTCATCTGTCTGCCCTCCTGGCTTCCTAGTTCTGCTTTCCCCCATCTCATCCATGTTGAAGGGATCTGGCTATAGATTGCAACTCTGCTTACTGTAGCATAGGGCTGCCAGCTTGGTAGTCTGGATTCTTTTTAGCACAGAAGGGGCATGAGACCAAAGCCCTGACCGCATTGGACATATTATTTGTGAACTTTGAGAAGTTTTTGTGGATAACATTGGCGGACAACCTCTGACTTTGACATTATAGCCTACTCTGTTATATTGTTCTCCTCTCTTCTGCCTCACTGTCTCCCTTCATGCGCTGGTTATCCCATTTGAAATAGTGTTTCTGGAGGCTTAAAGATGAGGAGTAGTTGAACAGTTATGGACTGATTTCTCAGCTACTTAGAGAACTGAAGCTATAATCTAACCTTTCCTAGCGTAATCCTGAACCTGTAACTACATTTAATAACTGCATGTACCAAAGTATTTCATTGGATCACATACTGCTCCAGCTTCTACTTCAGTTTCTATCTCCCTTGTATATGAGGTCGCTTATTCTAGTTGAGTAATATCTCTGAATTTCTTCCTTTATTTATTAAAAAAGTGCTAATATGCTGTCCTCCGGGCCCCATTTAATCTTTTTCTGTTTTCTTATTTTCCTTGCTTCTCTTTAGCCCCCCGATCTGTCCTTGTCTTATTGCTGTAACCCCCTGCCCCTTATTGATCATACAATGGATTGAAGGTATATTTGTTGACTTAATTATCTATGTGTTTTAAGAAACTGGTTGCCTGAGGCATTTCTGCATGTGTGTTTTAAAAGAGAGCATAGCCTCTTGATCTCAAGCCAAAAATGTGGTTCATTTAACTGGTATTTTATCTTCAATTGATTTTTCTGTGGAGTTTGGCCCTGGATGTATATAGTATGGGTATAGATGATTGTGAATGGCCTATAATAGCTGATTACAGAGTATGGCCCAGAAATTCTTTTGCTTTGTATTGTGTATGGAACAGTTTGGTATGAAAATTAACTGTAGCAAAAGCATAGTTAACTTTAATAGCATATCTGGCATCTCTTTTCTCACACATCACATCTAGTACAGTAGCAAATCCTTTTGGCTCTGCCCCTTAGAACAGGGGTTAGCAAATTATGGCCCCCACCTCTTTCTGTATGGTTCATGAGCTAAAAATGTGTTTTTTTTAAAACATTTCTAAGTGGTTGAAAAATATTAAAATAATATTTCAAACACATGCAAATCATATGTAATTCAGATTTCAGTGTCCATAAGTAAAGTTGTATTGGAGCACAGCCACACTTGTTTTCGTTTCTGTGTTGTCCAAGGCTTCTTTCACACTACCGCGGCAGACTTGAGTAGTTGTAAGAGACCCTATGACCTCAGAGCTGAATATATTTACTGTCTGGTCTTTTACAGACAGTTTGCCAAACCCTGCTCTGGTGTATATCCAGAATCTAGCACTTTTTACTTCCCTCTTGACTAAGTCATTGTTCTTGCCTCCTAGTTGAACTCCTTGCTTCTGTTCTTGTCCCTTTAAATCTGCAGTCAGTGGAGTGATCTTTTTAGAAAGTAAAGCACCCTCTGTTTAGATAAAATAGGTTAGTAAATAAATATCAAGGACAGTTTTGAATGAAAGTTATAGAAGGACCATTAACCTTGGTTAGGATAGGAGCAAGGAACCCCATATATTGTGTTTAAATGCTGCTGAATACAGAAATGACCATACATATGTGTGCATGAGCATTTGTAAGTGAAAAATAGCAGAGCCAAGGCCGGGCGTGGTGGTTTAACGCCTGTAATCCCAGCACCTTGGGAGGCCAAGGCGGGTGGATCATGAGGTCAAGAGATGGAGACCATCCTGGCCAACATGGTGAAACCCCGACTCTACTAAAAATACAAAAATTAGCTGGGCTTGGTGGCGCATGCGGCTGAGACAGGAGAATCGCTTGAACCCGGGAGGCAGAGGTTGCAGTGAGCCAAGATCGCGCCACTGCACTCCAGCCTGGTGACAGAGCGAGACTCCATCTAAAAAAAAAGAAAAATGGCAGAGTCACCTCCCTCTGTATTGCTATATTTATTTATCTATAAATTTACGTGCAGTAATGCATTCTTTTCTGTGTCTACTTTTATGAGTTTTGATAAATGCATAGAGTTATATAACTAATCACCACAATCAAGATATAGGACAGATCCATTATCCACTACAAAAAAAAAAAAAAAAAAACTTGGCTTTTGTAGTCATCACCCTCCCCCAACCCTGGCAAACCATTGAGCTATTATTCTCCCTATAATATTACATTTTCCAGACTGTCATATAAATGGAATCAAGTATAGTTTTTTAAGTTTGGCTTATTTCATTTGACATAATGCATTTGAGATTCATCCATGTTGTTGTCAATAGTTTGTTCCTTTTTGTTGCTGAGTAGTATTCCATGGTGTGGTAGGTACACCATAGTTTGTTTATCTCTTCCCCTATTGAGGGACATTTGGTTTCAGTTTTTGGCAATTATGAATAAGCTTGCTATAAACATTCATATATAGGTTTTTGTGTGAATATAGTACATTAGTGTCCTGTGGCTGCTGTAAAAAATTGCCAAACTGGATAGCTTTAAAACAGCAGAAATTTATTCCCTCACTATCCTGAGGGTCGGAAGTCTGAAATCAGTATTACTGGACTGAACTCGAAGTGTTGGCGGGGCACATTGCCCCTGCAGACGTTCTGAGCTTCTGGTGGCTCTTGGCATTTCTTGGCTTGTGGCGAGCGGCAACATCACTCCCATCTCTGCCTCTTCACATCATGTCTTCTCCTTTGTGTGTGTGTCACCTGTTCCTCTGCTTCTCTAAGGACGCTTGTCACAACATGTATGGCCTGCTTAGATAATCCAGGATAACCCCCCCCATCTCAAAATTCTTAATTTAATCACGCTCGCAAAGACCCTTTTCCCAAATAAAATTCTCCCTTACAGGTTTGAAGGATTAGGATGAGCTGTCTGTGGGGGATTTCAGTCTACTACTCTAGGTTTTCATTTGACTTGGGCAAATACCTAGGAGGTGTATTGCTGGGTTGTATGGTAATGGTGTGTTTAACTTTTATAAGAAACGGCTAAGCTGTTTCCATAGTGGCTGTACTGTTTTACATGCTTACCAGCTATGTATGAGTATCTCATTTATTCAGACTCCTCACTGGTACTTGATATTGTCATTTTAAAAAGCCATTCTAATAGATACATAGTGGTATTTCATTGTGATTTTAATTTGCATTTCCCTAACGATTGGTTGTGTGAAGCATCTTTTCATGTGTTTTATGTACATATCTTCTTTGGTGAAGTGTCTCTTCAAGTAGTTTGCCTATCTTTTTTTTTTTCCCCTCTTCTTTTTTTCCCCCACACCTCTGTTCTTCCTAAAGTTAGTTTTGGGCTCCAAGGAATTGGGAAGATATTTATGCTTTTATAATCCTTTATATGCCTCAATATTTCCTTGCCACAAACTTGTTCTGAGTTTTTCTTTTTCTTTTTTTGAGATGGAGTTTCATTCTTGTTTCCCAGGCTGGAGTGCAATGGCACGATCTCAGCTCATCACAACCTCTGCTTCCTGGATTCAAGCGATTCTCCTGCCTCAGCTTCCCGAGTAGCTGGGATTACAGGCCATGCACCACCACACCCAGCTGATTTTCTTGTATTTTTAGTAGAGATGGGGTTTCTCCATGTTGGTCAGGCTAGTCTTGAACTCCTGACCTCAGGTGATCCGCCCACCTCAGCCTCCCAAAGTGCTGGGATTACAGGTATGAGCCACCGCACACGGATTCTTCTGAGTTTGTAAAACTAGGTGTATTAGACTTGGATTCTTCTCTGGCTTTTGATAGGTTTTCTCAGAAAATAAAATATAATATAAATTAACATGAGGAGGTATGTTAGGTCTGGGGTTGCAAGTGACTGAAGCCCTTGAGTAAAAAGGGCAATTTGTTAGTGCATAGGACCAAACTGTAAGGAATGATAGGGATGGAATTGGTTTTTGGGGACAACTGATCTGGGAATTAGATTATTGCCTGGATTATATCCTCTTATCTCTGCTCTCTCTTTGAATTGATTACATTGTTTCCTGTCTCAGATGAGTTTTCTCCAAATGATTGGGATCATGGTTGCTGGTGTTTTAGGACTCCTATCCTTCTATTTTAGTGACCCCAGAGGAAGAAAAGGGACCTTCTTTGCCAGTAGGCTTAGGAAACCCTGGGGAAGCAAAGAAGAATCTGGTGTCAAGAATCATTGGGCACATAGTAGAGCACAAACAGTTTATAATGCGGCTGGGAGTGACTGCTGGGTTAGTGAAGTCGTGGGCCATCATATGATTTGTTACACAAGCCAGATCACTTTTGAGATGAAGGGAAGTACTGGGACAACAGATGTAAACTTGGGCTGTCTCACATACCCCAGTGATGGAGAGGTGATAATCAGACTTGTTGCACAGTAGGGTGCCCTGAGGCTGAGGGTTTGGAATCGGGAAGAGACTTGCCTAAGTGTGTGTGGAAGAAAGCCAGGCAGAGCTCTGGGCTTTCTTGAATCTTTTTGAGGCAAGCCAAGATTTCTGTAGATCTGCCATAATTAGTAAATATAATTGCTTTATGGATAAAGTTGAAGTCTTAGAATCTGAACCCAATTTCTACTTTTTTATAGGAAACTAGTTCTGTGCTCTGATACAATGTTTACTCAACAAGTACATAGATTGTCTGATCTGCAGTCTTCTGGCCTGTTGTCAATAGACGATATTGACAATACCAGTCACCCAGGCTGGAGTGCAGTGGTGCGATCTCGGCTCACTGCATCCTCTGCCTCCTGGGTTCAAGCGATTCTCTTGCCTCAGCCTCCAGAGTAGCTGGGACTACATGCGTGCGCGACCGCACCAAGCTAATTTTCGTATTTTTAGTAGAGACAGGGTTTCACAATGTTTGCCAGGCTGGTCTTGAACTCCTGACCTCAAGCGATCTGTCTGCCTCTGCCTTGGCCTCCCAAAGTGCTGGGATTACAGGTGTGAGCCACTGCGACTGTCCTGTTTTATTTACTTATTTATTTTTTTTGGTTGGGTAAATGTGTACTTTTTCTTTAGTGAGACCTGTGCTTTTTACAAAGGATTGTGGTTTTTTTGTTGTTGTTGTTTTGTTTTTTTGAGACAGGGCTTTGTCCTGTCACCAGGCTGTAGGTGCTGTGATCATGGCTCACTGTAGCCTCTGTTTTCTGGGCTCAAGTAATCCTTTCACCTCAGCCTTCTATGTAGCTGGGACCACAGGTGCATGTCACTATGCCCAGCTAATACTTAAAATTTTTTGTGGAGACAAGGTCTTCATATGTTTCCCAGGCTGGTCTTGAACTCCTGGGCTCAAGCAGTCCTCCCACCTCAGCCTCCCCAAATGCTGAGATTACAGGCATGAGCCACTGCACCTGGCCTGACAAAGGATGTTAATGTTTAATATGTTGTGGAAAAACAGAAAAAAAAATTAAAGGTTTTGTGAAGAATGTAAAATGCACCCACATGCACGCATTAGTCGTCTCAGGGTCACATGTCACCTTTTCCATGAAGATACTTGTTATGGTCTTTTATGTAGGGTGTTTTTTTCTTTTTAAACTTACATACTAGATTATCTGCACCTAGCACAGTGGGGCTGTATATGGTTGTTCAGCAAGAATCCAATTCCTGTGAAGTTTCCTAAGATAACAGCATAAGATAATATTTAAAATTTTTATTTTCATATAAACTAATAGCATTGCCTTTTTGTATTTTACTTCAGATTACTTTATGTTTCCTGTTCTTTTATTCAAGTTCTGCAGATCTAGTAACTGTTATCCCCATTTTATGGTCAAGGAAGGAGACCCATTGTAGTTAACTAACTGATTTTCTCTCTTATGTAGCTAGTTACGTATATGCAATGCTCTCACTAATGTATTTTCAGCAACTAATTAAACTAAAACTTGAGAGCATGATATTAAAAGGTGAATGATGATATATGATTTGAGACACTTGGTATGAAAGCCAGCCTTGTACAGGGTGCTGTGTATGCAGAGTCATTTACTGTAGAGTTTACATTAAAAATTGATTTTCAAGGTAAAAAATTGCTCTCTTCATCTTTTATATTGCTTTATTCACCAACTTTTAAATTACAATTTTAAAATGTCTTCTATATATAGACTTTCTAGAACTAAACCAATACAGTTGCCATTAGGTGCATGTAGCTATTTAAATTTAAATTAATTAAAGTTAAAGTAATGATAACCACTAGCCACATTTCAAGTACCCACTAGCTCACATGTGGCTAGTGGTTACAGTATTGGACAACAGAGGTATAGAACATTTCATCATCCCAGAAGGTTCTACTAGATGGCACTGTTCTTGAGAACAGTGTTAAAAAAATGTCACTTGAGGGGCCAGGCGCAGTGTCTCATGCCTGTAATCCCAGCACTTTGGAAGGCCAAGGCAGAGGCAGGCAGATCACTTGAGGTCAGGAGTTCGAGGCCAGCCTAGGCAACGTGAAACCCTGTCTCTACTCAAAAAATATATAAAACTTAGCTGAGTGTGGTGGTGCACACCTGTAATCCTAGCTACTTGGGAGGATGAGGCAGGAGAATCGCTTGAACCCAGGAGGCAGAGGTTGCAGTGAGCCAAGATTGTGCCACTGCACTGCAGCCTGGGCAACAGAGTGAGACCCTGTCTCAAAAAAAGAAAATATTACTCAAGGATAGGGTTTCAATTTTTAGGCTCTAGGATTTTTGGAGTTGAAAATGTTAGCTTTGGATTATCCTAATGAGGGGAGCTTTGTAAGTTACGGTCTGTGGATCAAGCCTGTCATGTTCACACTCTGCCTAATCTTTTACTAGTCTCTCTGGCTCTGTATATATCAGCCATACTTGGCTGAGGGTTTTTTTGGGGGGTTAAGTAGTACAGAATTTGCAAATGTTTGTTTTATGTAGTTAAAGCCTTGATGCTTAATATCTTTTCCTTATCAATAAAATGAAGTAATGAGATACCAACTATATGGAATTTGAATTAATTGATTGGGGTTATAAAGTTAACAATAAAATTTTTTTTTTTTTTTTTTTTGAGACGGAGTCTCGCACTGTCGCCCAGGCTGGAGTGCAGTGGCAGGATCTCAGCTCACTGCAAGCTCTGCCTCCCGGGTTCACGCCATTCTCCTGCCTCAGCCTCCCGAATAGCTGGGACTACAGGCGCCCGCCATCACACCTGGCTAATATTTTGTATTTTTAGTAGAGACGGGGTTTCACCGTGTTAGCCAGGGTGGTCTCGATCTCCTGACCTCGTGATACACCCGCCTCGGCCTCCCAAAGCCCTGGGATTACAGGCTTGAGCCACCGCGCCCGGCCAACAGTAAAAATTTTAATGATCCTTCTAGTCCTAGTCCCAGGAGAAACCTTTGCTGTGTTTTAAAGTTAACTCAACTTCATCTCTCCTTCTCTAGACTCCTCAGCCCTTAAAAGCTCAGTTTAGTGCCTCATAGAACTCAGTCCACACTCTTACTTAAGTAACTGCTCTAGACTAGTCACTGTCTAACATAATTTACTAATTCATTTATGATTACCTTTAACTAGGTAATGAGGTCCTTGAAAGTAAGAAACCCTGTTTTATACTATAATTTTAGAAATTAAGAACTAAAAGAGACTTTAGAGATAGTCATGTCAAATATTTTCATTTTACAAATGAAGAACCCTGGCAGGTTAAGTCAGTTCCCCATATTTGGAGAATTAGGATTAAAGAACTAGCCTTTCATCAGACTGTCTACTTTATTGGTTGATTGTTAAATTAATCTGAGGGAAGTTCTAAGCACTACTCTACGTTGAGGATACTATATTGTCTGTATAAACTGTGTCATTGTAGAATAAAGTTATTTATAACTCCTGATTTCAGCACACAATATTTCCTATTTGTTTCTTATGACGTGTTCTTAGGGGCAAATTGCATGATAGTTGGCCGGGCGTGGTGGCTCACGCTTGTAATCCCAGCACTTTGGGAGGCCGAGGCGGGCGGATCACGAGGTCAGGAGATCGAGACCACGGTGAAACCCCGTCTCTACTAAAAAATACAAAAAATTAGCTGGGCGTGGTGGCGGGCGCCTGTAGTCCCAGCTACTCGGAGAGGCTGAGGCAGGAGAATGGCGTGAACCCGGGAGGCGGAGCTTGCAGTGAGCCGAGATTGCGCCACTGCACTCCAGCCTGGGCGACAGAGCGAGACTCCGTCTCAAAAAAAAAAAAATTGCATGATAGTTTTGGAGATACAGTATTATGAAAAAGGCGTTTTTGGTTTTAGATTAGAGTAAGTTGACTGATTTTTTTTGTTTGTTTTTGAGATGGAGTCTTGCTCTGTCATCCAGGCTGGAGTGCAGTGGCATAATCTTGACTCACTGCAACCTCTGCCTCCCGGGTTCAAGTGATTCTCGTGCCTCAGCCTCCCAAGTAGCTGGGATTACAGGTGTGCATCACCATGCCCAGCTAATTTTTGTGTTTTTAGTAGAAACGGGGTTTCACATGTTGGCCAGTCTGGTCTCGAACTCCTGACCTCAGGTGATCCACCCACCTTGGCCTCCCAAAGTGCTGGAATTACAGGCATGAGCCACTGTGCCCAGCCAACTGATTTCTTAGGTTAAATAAATACTCCCGGTTTATATCTTCATATAGTACAGGTTGAGCATCCCAAATCCAAAAAGTTCCAAAGTCTGAAACTCTTTGAGCGTCAACATGACTCTAGAAGGAAATGCTCATTGGAGCATTTTCGATTTTGAATTTTTGGATTTGGGATGCTCAACCAGTGAGTATAATGCAAATATTCCAAAATCCAAAAAAACATCTGAAATCTGAAACACTTCTTGTCCCAAGCATTTCAGAGATAAGGGATACCCAACCTGAGGTGATGTAACGTAAGATGTTATGGAGTTGGAGTGTCCATTTATAGAAGCAAATAGGCCTGACTGTTTCTATGAGCTATACGTTCTGCTACCTGGTTTTATATTCCAGGTACAGTTTTGGTTTTGATATTGTGTACACACAGGTGCATCTGCACACACACACACACACACACACACACACATAACCCATACTCCCAGACACCTACTTACAAGAGTGCTAAGAACAGGAAACTGTCCTAGGTGCAGACAAGACTAGACTCTTCTAGGGTCCCTAAACTGTTGCTTAAAATTCGTTTTTATTCCTCCTAGTCCTTGGCAAAGTGGTGGGTGTATATTAGGTATTAATAAGGTAATTGTTATTTGATGGTATACTTTTGCTTCACAGAAACTTTATTTCTGTGGTAGCATATGCTTGTAGTTGGCAGGGACCAGATCAAGTCAGGCTTTTTTGCAGAATACAAGTTATTTCCCCATAGGGTTAGTGTCCCCACCTTCTTCCCCCTCCAAGAACTGAAATCATTTTCAGAAGGGAGTCATTGCTTCTGGATCAAGACTTTAATTATGGGCTTTTCTTCTTTTCAAAGGCAGTTCCCTTTTCTGCAGTTGTTCTTTGGATGGATGGATGGATGGATGGGGAGAGAGAGAGAGAGAGAGAGAGAAAGTGAGTGTGTGTGTGTGTGTGTGTGTGTGTGTGTGTGTGTGTGTGTGTGTGTATTTGCTTGCAGCATTTGAATATGTGCAGCACATTGGCTTTCTAGACATCCTTTGTATAGTAACAGCATGTGTGGAAGGGCTGGCAGCCTGTAAAACAGTTTTTCTCCTCTTCCCCCTCCTTCCAACCTCACTCCCTCTCTGGATCTGGTGACATTACATAGATAAATGTGCTGGCTAGGAAAACAGCAGAAGGAGTTGAATGTCTGCCAAAAATTTGCAGCATGAAACCAATCTGGCTGCTTCAGCCTCGCTTTCCTGATCTCTTATTGTGTGTGTGCAGTCTGCATTTGTCAGGGCTTTCCTTATTGAGCATTACGTCACTATGTTCTCCACCCTTATCACACTGGCTTTTCTTTTGAAAGCTACTGTCCTCAAGCTTCAAACTCGTTAAACACTTAAGGCTTTATTTATATTGTTATGGAGGTAGTATTGAAGATGAAATATATTTAAGTCAGAGAAATTTTAATTTGATGCAATATTAACTTAGAGTGTGCTTTTGTGTGTTTCTGGGCAACATTAGGGTAGTGTAGAAAAGAATATCTTCTGAAAGGACTTTGAAGACAGAAAAGTACTGATTTTTTTTAAACCTGAATATTTATAATGGCTTTATAAGAATCAAAATCTGGAAACAATTCAAATGTTCCTCAAACGGGGAATGGACTGTGGCCTAGTCATACAATGGAATGTTACTAGCGATGAAAAGGAACAAACTATGACACAGCCATTAACATGAATGAATTTCAGATGTAATCTGCTAAGCAAAAGAAGCTAGGCTTACAAGGGTACCGACTGTATGATTCCATTTATATGCAGAAATAGTGACTTTCTTTTTAGAGACGGAGTTTCGCTCTTGTTGCCCAGGCTGGAGTGCAATGGCGTGATCTCGGCTCATTGCAGCCTCTGCCTCCCAGGTTCAAGTGATTCTCCTGCCTTAGCCTCTTGAGTAGCTGTGACTACAGGTGCGCGCCACCACGCCTGCCTAATATTTTTGTATTTTTAGTAGAGATGAGATTTCACCATGTTGGCCAGGCTGCTCTCAAACTCCTGACCTCAGGTGATCTGCTCGCCTCGGCCTCCCAAAGTACTAAGATTACAGTTGTGAGTCACCACACCCGGCTGACGTAGTGATGTTTAACTGTCAGTCAGCATTGTGAATAGTCATTTCTAGAACAAATGATCTCATTTACTAGTCTCTTGAATTAAAGAAGGTAATGTAGGATCTTGAAAGTTGGGGTTCTTATTTTCAAGATTTTTTATAAAATTGAGTATCTAGACTGCAAAATGTGTCAGTGGTTGTAGAGGGAAGAATTAGCTTTTCATTCTTTGCAAAGTCTGGTGAGAGTGCTTGAATCCATGTCTAAAAAAAGGGCTTTGCCTATTAAAGCTTTATGTAGTTACTTAAAAAATAAGTGTGCTCCTACTTCTTTTTTTCCTGAATCCTTTAGGCTTAATACAGTTTAGGAACCATTAATTTGAATCAGTTTATTCGGGCACCTTATCTGTAATATTTTCATTATGTTTGTTACTTAGCATATGCTATCCTGTATTGTAATGTTAATGCACGCATCTTAATTTTACAACTAGATCATAAGACCCAGCAGCAGGGAGCTAGTTTTATTATATATTTGTTTCTCTAGCACCTAACTAAATATCCTTATACACAATAAATACTAAAGATAATGGTCTGTATAGGTAACATTGAGGATATGAGTAGTATGAGGTGATTTCAGTAGCTGACTGCTAGTGTGCTAGGGCTGTTATAACAGAATACCGTAGACTAAATGGCTTAAGCAACAGAAATTTGTATTCTCACAATTCTGGAAACTGGAAGTTGCAAATCAAGGCACCGGCAAGGTTATCCTCTCTCCTTGTCTTGCAGATGGTCACCTTTTTGTTGTGTCCGCACGAGCTTTTCTCTGCGAGTACACTCCTGATTTCTCTTTCTCTTATAAGGATACCAGTCCTATTGGATTAGGGCCCCATCTTTATGATCTATTTAACCTTAATTACCTCTGTTAAAGGCCTTCTCTCCAAATAGAGTCACGTTGACGAATTAGGGCTTCACCATATGAATTTTTGCAGGGAGCAAAATTTAGCCTGTAACACTGACCTCCTGAAGATAGGTATGCCAAGTTGCTAAGATATTAAATAGAATCCACACTAGATACTTCAGTAAAGAAAATGATGTATAGGGAATTGATAAAGCAGATGCTGGAGAACTGAAATGCAAAATGAAAAATTGAAGTAACACCAAGGTAATAACTTCCTGAATCAGCTACAACCCAATGGGCTGGGGAAACAAAAACAAAAAAAAAAAAAAGAGGTTTGAATTATTAGAAGCTTGGAGGAGGGGCTCCACAGAGCTGAGATTCAGACTTACGAGGAAGGCCTACTGCCTGATTGCTTTCCAAGACTTGAGCGAGAGGCCCCACAAAGTTGGGTCTCAGATCTCTCAAAAAGATGCCTTGCCCTGCTGCTGTTGGGCTTTCCGAGGGAGCATGGTAAGTCTAGTTCTGAGAGAGCTGAAGGAAGCTGAAAACTGGAAACAACCGTTTCTCCTCAGAAAGGGCCAGTGCTAGGGCTCCAGTGGCAGGATAGGAGATAGCAAGGAGCAAGTCCGTTCTTTTGTCACCTTTATGTTCTAGTCTTCCTCTAGTGTGTTCCTGGCTGGTGGAGCTGAATGGGAAGCCGCCTGACAGGAGAAATGAAGTGTGCAGGATCTGAGCCCCACATCATAAGGCCCGGTAGAGAAGAGTGAACTTGGACTTGAGACACAGCAGCTTAATAGATGGTATTATTATTGGCAGGAGTACAGCCTCCCTGAAATTCACTTTGGCAGTATGGATCAAAAATCTTAGAAATGTGCATACCTTTTGGCCCAGTAATTCCAGTTCAAGGAATATGTCCTAATGAAATAATCCAAAAGGTAGTAAAGATGTAAGTACAAAGCTGTTTGACTGCAATATTGCATATAATAAAAAATTAGAATTTAAATGTTCATCAATATGGGATTGATCAAATTACCTTATAGCATTTAGTGAAGTGTTATATAGCCTTAAGAAAGATGATATTGATTTGGATTTGTTGATGTGGAAATAGAAATTTAACAAAAAAACAGATTATACTCCATCCTGCTATGGACTCGTCTATGTGTATGTGTGGGTTTTTTGTTTTGTTTCGTTTTGTTTTTGTTTGTTTTTGAGCAGAGTCTCACTCTGTCACCCAGGCTGGAGTGCAGTGGTGCAGTCTGGGCTCACTGCAACCTCCACCCCCCAGATTCAAGTGATACTCGTGCTTCAGCTTCCCGAGTAGCTGGGATTACAGGCACACACCACCACGCTTGGCTAATTTTTGTATTTTTAGAAGAGATGGGGTTTTGCCGTGTTTGCCAGGCTGATTGTTTTGTTTTGTTTTGTTTTGTTTTAAATCTATATAAAGAAAAAGCTGAAAACAATATACAGGAAAAGAGACAGTACAACATGAGGTTGAAGAATGCAGGCTCTGGAGCCAGATTGCCTGGGTTTGTATCTGGGCTGTGCCATTTACATCTTTGTGACTTGGGTAACCCAAATTAATCTTTCTGGGGATGTTTCCTATCTGGAAAGTGGTGATGATATTACCTTCCCCATAGGACAGTTGTGAGGTCTGAAGGTGTTAATACATGTAGAGCATATAGAACAGTGCTTGTGATTAAGTTCTCAGATGCTGGCTATTAAGAGGAGGAAGCGAAAGATTAGGAGAGAATTTTAGTCTTTTCTCTTGTTTTATTATCAACATTTTAGTATGAATGTTACGATTTTATAATTAGGGTAAATAGTAAAGCTTTTCTATTAAAACTAAAAACAATGAAGCAGACAAAGACGTACTAAGTATCTTTGCATACATGTAGGAGACCTAGAACTCCAAGATGCTCTCTTTGTAGGTAACCAAGCATTTCCTGCTGCAGCCTAGATATAGCTGACAACTGAGGCTTGTCTTTTGACAAGCCCCATTCCTTGTTGTAGGAGAATTTCATTCTTCTCAAGATCTGTACAGATCCTCAGGGACTTGCATTGTTACGCTCACTTCTGGCTAGGTTCCCAAGGCCTTCATCTTACTTTTGCCCTA
Organism: Nomascus leucogenys; assembly: GCF_006542625.1. Taxonomy (NCBI): domain Eukaryota; kingdom Metazoa; phylum Chordata; class Mammalia; order Primates; family Hylobatidae; genus Nomascus; species Nomascus leucogenys. Next base: position 46,670,208 of record NC_044388.1, on the reverse strand, counting down.
GCTCCTTGGGTGTTTCTCTTCCCTCTGCTCTGCACTGCACAGAATCAAACTTAAGCCCCATGCGTTTTAAAAAATTACTGAAAAATGACATACTTGCTTTTTTAGTGGGCTGCAAGTTTCAAGATTTTTATTGTAGCATAGAAAAATTTTAGAATGTAATCTTACACAGTTTTTTAAAAAGTCCCTTGACCACGTTGCCTCTAGGAACTTGTCACTAGCTGCCACTTACTCTACATTTCAACCTCCTTCCACCTTTCTTGACCATCTCAATGCCTTGTCTGAGTTTCTTAGGCAGAAAAGTTTTTGTGTTAGTTACAGAGACACTAATGTGCTGTGTTAAAATTAAAGGTCTTATTAGCTACATTTAGGAATCTGCTGTAGCTTCCACATTTTTGTCTTTTCTCCTTTCTTAATAATTCTCTGGGAGTGGAAAAAGGGAGTAAAAGATTGATTTCTTTTTGCTCTGAATAATGCTATTCTTTGAGGAAGGCAGCAGAGAACCTCTGGTCAGTATTTGTTTTAAATATCCAAGTTTAAACCATTCTACGCTATAATATGTTAGTATCACTATTTACCAATAACAGAAACCGAGCATTTTCTACCTGTAAAGCCTCCTTCCTCCTCCTTCCTTCCCTCTTTCCTCTCCCTCCCTCCCATTTTATCTATAGATTGTTCACTTGAGCAACTGAGTTGAAAACTGCATAATGTATTTAGAGTTAAGAACTTGGAGTCAGAATAGCTACCTGACTTTGAATGTCACTTTTGTCACTTTACTAGTCATGTGCACCCTTTGACGGTGGTTTTTTTTCTTTGTTTAACTGAGGAGCGTATAATGATTTTTGCAGATCCCTTTCAGTTCCAAACATGATTCTGATAGCAGAACCTTGCATTCTATCAGATATGTATCAGTTATTGTTCTTCATAGGTCTTGAAGAAAATGATGCTATATGCCGATTTGTTCACGTGTTCTTAAACCTTTGGCCGAAATAAATGCCTACAATAACAATATTTTAAAAATTTAACGAACATGAAAGTCTTGTTGAACATCTTGCTTCTTCTAAAACATCACTTTTTTTTCTTTTTTTTTTCTTCTGTTTTTTTTGAGATGGAGTCTTGCTCTGTTGCCCAGGCTGGAGTGCAATGGCGTGATCTCGGCTCACTGCAACCTCTGCTTCCTGGGTTCAAGTGATTCTCCTGCCTCAGCCTCTCGAGTAGCTGGGATTACAGGCGCCTGCCACCACACCCTGCTAATTTTTGTATTTTTGGTAGAGATGAGGTTTCACCAGCTTGGCCAGGCAGGTCTCAAAGTCCTGACCTCAGATGATCCACCCGTGTTAGCCTCCCAAAGTGCTGGGATTACAAGTGTGAGCCGCTGGGCCCGGCAACCATCACTTCTGTATGTATTTTAGCATAGAAATATTCTTTTGCTAATGCTCTTATACTCAAGTACCGCTAAATTATTTTTTAAGTGGGTAATATGCAGTGTGGTAAATGTGTGTGTATAAAGACTTTAAAACTCTTAATGCAGTTGCGTAAGTAAATAGCATATATAGAAAATTTCTTAGGCCACAGGAAATTTTAATTAACTTGCCTATTTCAGGAAGTTAAAATAGAACTAAAACTTGCCCTGAGTTAAGAAGTAGCAATCAGTCAGTTAGCAAAAATAAGCTTTGAAGGATAGATACAGTTTTGAAAAAGGTGTAGCAGAAACTAGCACTTACTAGGTGTTTCTTACATTTGAATTACACAGCCATAACTTTATCTGTTAACCATCACATTAACTTGAAAGGCAGGTATGTTGTACTTTTTAACACTTAAGTAACTTGCTCAAAGTGATTCCACAGTGGCAGAACCCAGTTTGCTTCTAAGTTCTGCTGAGGTGATTCTTGTAGGTAGAGATACAAACGACTTTGAGAGAAGGGGTAAAATACCCCTAGAGAATGAGCGTAAAGTATGATTTCTGAAGATGAATGAGTAGATTGGGAATAGAGGAAGATAGAGTGAGAAAGGTAGTTTAGTATATAAAGGAGGGAATTGAATTCCAGCCTGTTGGGACTTGACAGTTGAGATATATTCTGTAAGTTTTGAGCCAGGCAAATGACTGGATAACAATAGTATTTAAGGAGAGTTAATCTGGTAGCAATATGCAGAAAAAAGTCAAAGAAAGAGTAGAAGGAGTCAGTCTGTGGAGGAGATTGCATATGGTGACATGACTGAGTCGGGAGAGAAGTACAAACATGTAAAAGAAACTAAAGTAGAAAGAAAAGGACCACAAAGGAAGGGAGAGGCAATAATAATTTGTAAGTATCATCCAGTATTTGGATGAATGAGGAAAATTATGTATCACTGACAAATAGAAAGTGGAGATTTCAAATAACCACTAAACCTGTGAAAGGAAGATAACGCTTTGCAGTTTCTTAGCTTAGAATTTAAATTCAGCAAATATGGATATTGTCATTTTTGATGTCACTTCTGATTAAGAAATAGAAGATTGTTATAGTATCTCAATAGATGATTGATTTCTCATCTAAATTTCCAATAATCTACATACATAGTAAAAGTGGAAATTGAAGTTGATCATTACTGATCTAATTATATCATTAACTTTCACCAATAATCTTATTGATGTCTAATTGTAGAAGTCATTGAATGAACTCATCATAATAAAAATGAATTCAGTTTAGCATCCCTATTAAAGTTTTGTAGTGGCTAATGGGTTATGTTGGAATTGATTAAAATTATAGAAAGTTATATACTATAAATAATGGAAATGATAGGTCTTTTCCCAGGCCATTAATTTTTTTTTAATTATTATAAGTCTTTTGCAGGTGTGTACTTTTGAGAACAGATTATCCCTAAAAATGTTTAATAAGCAGCCATAGAGTACTTGATAGTATATGGGATGCTGAAGAATTTAAAGAGATTAAAGTCCACCCAGATATAGTTTCCTTGAAGATATAGAATCTAGGAGGAAAGGCTCTGAGTAAGTGATGATAAATGGAGCTAAGCATGGTTTTGTTGCATTTTAATCTCAGCAAACGCTTACTTAGTATATACTAAGTGCAAGGCACAGGTGAACTAAGTGGTGATATCTGCTCACCCAGGATATCAGTTTGGAAAAGGTGGCTAAAAATGGAATTCAAAACTGTCAGAAAGGATTTGGTCGGAGCATGAGTTCATCAAAGGCTATTATTAGTGAAAGAATGAAAAACTTGGTAAAATTGACATGAAGAGCTGCTTGCCTGAGTGGAAGAGAACCATATGTTTTAGAATGTTCAGCTTTCTCAAAGTATCAACACTTTCCAACAAAGAATGAGTTTCCTAAAGGGAATATGTGTGCTAGTTTGTTACTCTTACGATATTGGAAATAACTAATTTTGCAAAGATTCTCTCAGAAGGCTTTTTTGGTGTGTGAGTGGAAAATATGAATGGTACTTAATTGGTTTCTCATTGTTTTGTGTGGATTTTGTTTTTGAATTGACCGACATTTATAAGTGCTTTGAAAATGTGAGTACAACCTTTTCTTTGATTGATTCCAATTTTTATGTTATGTTAAAATGCCCACCAAGGAGTAACATTTACTAGACTTCTTATTGTGTATTGGGTAATATTTTGACAACCTAGCAATACTCATTTTCCTCATGCCCAGCCATTGAGCATCATTTTGGTTTCCTTCACTATACCATGCCTGAAAATAGTCCAGTTTTCCACCCTTCTAAGCTTAAGACTTAACTCCTCTTTATCCTTCAGGTATTTGTATAGTAGAGTGCTTGTCAGTAGATGTTTATCAACTTATATATAATTTCTCTGCTGAAAATTATTTGTTTCAAGTTCTGTGAAACAAATACCCACTGAAGAAAGTTAATTTCAAGTTAAATTTACTTGATTATAGAAGAAAGGGTTAGGATAAAGTACCTGGGAGCCACCGGAAGACTGGAGAGGCAGTCTAGGTTGTAGTTGTAGAGGGATAGATTTGAGAGAAACTTATGGTGGTATATGCTCAGAGTAACCTGGATGGATAAGATATATGGTGGTCAGAAAGAATTTTTTGTTTGAGACTGAAAAGTGTTTGATCTATGGGTTTAATTCTTAAAAATTTTTGTTAAGAAAAAGTGAGTTGTTGTTATGCAATTGGATTAAAAGATAACTAACTTCCATGTAGGTACAGTGAAAATAAAATGGCTAACATTTAAATTCAGTAACCAAATATAATTGTTATCAGTAACTTTTTTTTCAATTTTTGATGGGCTACAATTATATTTCTAATTCTGTTTACTGCATACAAGATTTAACGTATTCCTAGGGTTCCACAGGAATGGTTATTCCCAGGTTTCAAGATGAGAACAAATTATAGTAGTTGCTTTTCATTGCATGGGTTTTGACCTATTACTTAAATCATCTGATTTGTGAGAATATGAAAAATCTATACTAATTGGTTTTGTTCATTTTTTATTGTAAAATTTAAAAATTTACCATTTTAACTATTTTTTAAGTGTGTAATTCAGTGGCATTAAGTACATTCACACTGTCATGATACCATCACCACCATCCATTTCTTTTCCGTCTGTTCAGAACTTTTCCATCATCTCAAATAGACTCTGTATCCATTAAACAATAACTTCCCATTCTCCACTTCCCATGGCCTTTGGTAACCTGTTTTATTTTATGTCTCTATGAATTTGCCTATTCTAGGCACCTCATATAAATGGAATCATATAATATATATAGTATGTGTCCTTTTGTGGTACACTACTAGATTTTAAAGAAATGAGTTGCAATAATTATAGTTGAACATAAGTTTTATATATGCCTTAGTCTGTTTTCTGCTGCTGTAACAGAATGCTACACACTGGGTAAGTTATAAAGAAAAGATGTTTATTTGGTTCATAGTTTTGGAGACTGAGAAGTCTAAGATCAAGGGGCCACATCTCTCTGTGAGGGCCTTCTTGCAGTGCCATAACATGGCATGAGGGCAGAAGATAGAAGCGAGCATGCGAGACAGAGAGGAAAAGTGGGCCAAATTCCAACGATAACTAGCCCACTCCCCTGATAACAGCATTAATCTAGTCATGAGGGCGGAGCCATCATGGCCCAATTACCTTCCAAAAGCCCCCACCTCTTAACACCAGACTTGGAGGGGACATTGAAACCATAGATACTTTATAGATGTTTTGTATTCAAGTCTGTGGAAGGATGTGCTCATTATTCTTTTTTTGTTGCTTAGTGCATGTTTGAGTGTTATAGGGAGTACTACATGAATTATATATGTATTTCTTCCATACTCTTTTAATTGGCTATGTCAGTGTGTCTCAGTAATTTCCAGTGGCTGTAAAACTTGAGAAATTTTGTAGCTTTTAGAAACCACATACCTGTATTGCCTGATTGCTTATGAAGTAATCTCTTAGAGGTTTCCAAAGTTATGAGTTTGAGTTTACAAGTGCAGTTTTTTTCCATGAAAATTTCAGTGGCGACAAATTATAGAATTTATCATTCAATTCAGTCTTAACTAGAAATAATTGCGTATAATAAAACAGGTTCTTGACTGTTCTTTTTGTCAGTGTTTAAGAATAGAGACAAAGTTAGATTTGAGTTCCTCAGAAGATATTAGAAAATAGAGATAAGGTTTATGGCCTTTAAAAAATTAAAGACAGTATTAGGAGAAAGAAATGAAAATTGGGACCGGGCGTGGTGGCTCACTCCTGTAATCCCAGCAATCTGGGAGGCCAAGGTGGGTGGATCACCTGTGGTTAAGAGTTCGAGACCAGCCTGACCAACCTAGTGAAACCCCGTCTCAACTAAAGATACAAAATTAGCCGAGTGTGGTGGCGTATGCCTGTAATCCCAGCTACTCGAGAGGCTGAGGCAGGAGAATCGTTTGAACCAGGAGGTGGAGGTTGCAGTGAGCCGAGATCACCTCATTGCACTCCAACCTGGGCAACAAGAGCAAAACTCCGTCTCAAAAAAGAAAGAAATGAAAATTGGACTTTAAGATGGGAATATCTCAGATGATATATCTGTATATCTAGAAAATATCATTATTTAAGATATTCTAAATGTTTATGATTAAAAATTCTTTCATGGTATAAACTTCAACAGAGAGCATTGGGCAAAATTTTTACTGTTCCTGTTTTTAAAAGTTCAAGTCAGAATGCCTACTTGTTACCGAATCATCCACCCTGTGTTTGCCTCAATACTGCCATCTGGTGATTATTATAGAGATCTCAACATGGTGCTTAAGGAGATGCAGGGCAACCGATGACACAAGGTACAAAATATTGGTGCCCTCTGCCACAAGTCTCTCTCTGCTTTTGAGTTGCTGTGGCAGAAATCTTACTTAGTTACGGCTATGAAATCACTTTGTGAGATTGCTTTGTAAACAGTAGAGCATTTCTGTACTACTGTGATTATTACTGCACTGCACATGGCTTTTTATCAGGCTCATACCCAACTCATTGTTCTTTCTATGTAAGGTACTCTTATTATGTCTAGTTCTACAAGGTAATTCAATTAATTATTCAGCAATACTTACTGAGTGACTTCTATATACTAGGCATTGTTTTTATTTTTATTTTTATTTTTATTTTTTTTTGAGATGGAGTCTCACTCTTGTTGCCCAGGCTGGAGTGCAGTGGCACGATCTTGGCTCACTGCAATCTCCGCCTCCTGGGTCCAAGCGATTCTCCTGCCTCAGCCTCCTGAATAACTGGGATTACAGGCGCCCGCCACCATGCCCGGCTAATTTTTGTATTTTTAGTAGAGACGTGGTTTCACTAGGTTGGCCAGGCTGCTCTTGAACTCCTGACCTCGTGATCCACCTGCCTCAGCCTCCCAAAGTGCTGGGATTACAGGTGTGAGCCACCACGCCCGGCCTAGGCATTGTTTTTAGTAGTAAGAATATGGTCCTAAAAAACAGGTGAAAATCAGAGTCTTCATAGAAGTTACATTTAGTTAAGAATAAATAATAAGATATACATACACACATGTTAATTAGTAAAAAGGGTTAAGGGGAAAAAACAAAGCAGAGAAGGAACTTGTGAATTATTGGGGTTGGTGGGTTGCTTTGAAATGCTAGATGGGGTATTCAAAAAAAGCCTTGCTGAGAAGGTGACTTCCAGAGTAGAGATCTGAAAGATCTAGGGACGAACATTCTAGATATAGAAGGAAAGCAGATGCAAAGGCCCTGTGCCTGTAACCACTGCCTTGAAAACCTAAGCAAGGAACCTGGAGTGGAGTGTAGAGGGAGAGAGCAATAGAAGATGAGGTCAGGGAGGTAACTGAGGGGGAAAGCAGAGGAGTACAGATCACACAGGACCTTGTAGTTCATGTGGCATTTAATCTGAGATGGAAGCAATTGGACTGGAGAGTTTGGGGCAGCTGAATGACATGCTTTGATTTACCTTTTAACAGATTCACCGTGGCTGCTGTGTTTAATGGTGTGTAAAGTCATTTGCTACAACCTTTTTTCTTTTATTAGTTGTAGGAACAGGTTTACTTTATATAGATCATGGGAACAATAAGGTACAAGAAAGAAGCTTGGATAGGTCTGAGAGAAATATATGGCATATTTTCTGTCTCTGCACAGATTTTTAAAAATTATATTCACTGATTATCAGTAGTTTTTGTCTTTGCGATGCAGAGCAATTGAAATCAGCTTGTAGAGTTTTACTTGGAAAATACTATGAATATCTCTTCTATTTTTCCTATAACCACCTTAGTGCATTTCAGATTCAAATCTTATGGTGAACCCAATGTAGTTTTAGCCCTACCTCACTGGTTTTCATGCTCATTAATAGTTTGGGAATGAGAGTGACCTGGAGTTATAATTTTTAAATGCTTTTAACAATATAGTTTGGCATATTGTAAAACAAATCATGGTGTACTGATTAGCAGTGCTATTTGACCAACAAATTAAAGAAAACAGACTGTGTCTTAACCTAGATGATTTATTTAAACCATTTGTTGCTGTAGCTCATCAGCTGAAATGACTAAACCCCCAAGGTACTACTACTCTTTCCCAAATTGCACTTAAAAAACAAACTGAAATTATCACTTAGTTAAAATGTCATGATCATTGTCAGTAATAGTATATCTCTGTGGATTCACTTTGGTTTGGTAGCTGAAAAGTTTATTATTTTTATGCTTGGCCAAAGAATATGCATCTTCAGTGGGGAGCATGCCATGTGTGACTGAAAACTGTTTTTATACAGCTTGACTCTGTTTGGAATAACGCCTTTATTTGGCTTAACAAATTGCTCTTCAGCTTTATTTTCACACTGTAAATATCAATATTGTATAAACTTGTCATTATTGGCACTAATCAGCAAATTGTTTTGTGTCATGAGTAAGCACGGTCTAAGACTGGGATTATTTGATAAGTGCTAGAATAATTTGGTTAAACTGTCTATCCAGCTCTAAGTAACAACACAGCCAGTTGGTCTGAATCACTATGCTTCCACCCTTCACTTTCATGAATAGGTTTGAATGGCTGAAGCTAATTTGGTTTGGGGTAGACAAAGTCTAGTAATGTGAAACTGATCATATATAAAAGAAGTATTAACAGTAGTAATATTGCAGGGAACATACAGGGACATAGAGGGACAATTTTGCTAGGGGTTTCTTAGTTATGATTTTGAATACCATTTTTTTTGCAGTTAGAAACTTTACTGTCTTGTTCTGGATGATAAAGACACATGTTTGAAGACACGGGTTTCCTATGCTGAAGAATAACAATAATTTGTTTTCCAGACTTTCTCCTTTTTTTCCCTTTTATGTTTGCTCCGTTAAGTAGTAATAAAATGATCTAATCGGTCCCTGAGAAGTATAGCAGATTGCCCAAGTACTTTGCTATACTTAAATATGTTAATCTTGGTAATTTAGTTTGAGTTGTGATACTGTTCTCAGTCTTCCCTCTAGCTTCCCTGTCCTAAAGTAGGCTTCTCTTCAGTGATTGCTCTAAACCCAACTTTGTTCCTTTTTTTTATCCAGACTGCTAAAGTGATACAATGAGCTTTATACGTGAACCTGGTACTGTGACCCACCATTCATAGGTCATTACATTGAATTGTGTACATATCCCTCGAGGAGAATGACTTTTTCATACTCTCACCCCTGTTTTATAAAAGATGGTGTAGTGGAGAGAGGCCCAGGAAGAAGAGTTGACACATAATTTGATTTTCACTGCCTCTAATAGGTCCAATCTCTTTTAGTACATTTGCCTTCTCTTCTACATTTAAATGGGTTTAGTCTTTCCCATCTTGAACACCTAGAATACATTAAAACCTATTGCAATTTCTTTTTAGCTACCTTTTGGCTTCTCTCCGTCCGTTCATGGCAGTTTGTTGGTCCTGTGACTTTAGTTCTTATTCTCTCACTGACAAGGGCTCTCTCACAGTGATGCCTTCAACTATTTCTCAGTTGCAGAATCTAGTAAATACCTTTTTTTTTTTTTTTTTTTTAAAGACAGAGTCTCGCTCTGTTGCCAGGCTGGAGTGCAGTGGCATGATCATGGCTCACCGCAGCCTTGACCTCCTGGGCTCAAGCGATCCTCCCACCTCACCCTCTCAAGTAGCTGGGACTACAGGTGCTCACCACCATACCTGGATAATTTTTGTATTTTTTGTAGAGATGGGGTTTTGCTTGTTGCCCAGGCTCCAGTAGATACTTTATCTTTCCAAAATTGATTATTGATTACTCTCTACTTGTTGAAGTTCTTGTGTCATTACCTCTTTTGCTTCTGTTTTCTCTTAGATTGTTCCTTTGTGGTCTCCTTTTTTGTCTCAGGTGCTCCTAAATGTTGGTATGCTTCTCTCAGTCTTTATCCCATTTCTGTACTCCCGTCTTCTTACTTTCTACCCTTTTCTACCCACTCCATGTGCTTAGTGAGTGCTGTCAGTTATCACCTGCATGTTGATATCTTTTCAGTCCGTCTTTAGCCTATTTCCTAAGTTCCAAACTTTAATGTCCAGATCAGTATTGATGTTTCTTGAAGAATATTCCAAAGGTACCATGGTCCTATACTATATTTTTGAATAATTTAAATTTAACTCTCTAATTAAAATATACATACAGAAAATGCACAGATTATAAGTGTACACCTTAACTACACATAATTAACATCCATGAAACCACCATCCAGGTCCTGAAAGAGAACATTACCAGAACCTCAGAAGTCTGTTTACAATTCACTACTGCTTCCTTCCTTTCCAAAGGTAACCACTTTCCTGACATAACAATGTAGAACTATATTTGAACATTACATTAAAAAAATGTACAGGATGTATTCTTTTGTCTGTTCTTTCAATATAGTTTGTGATATTCATCAATGTTGTTGGCAGCATTTGTTTATTTTTATTACTGTTTAACATTCTACTTGTATGAACACAGCACAGTTTATCTGTTTAACCACTTAATTATTTGGGTAATTTTTGTTTGAATAAATGTATTATTATGAGTAATGCTGCTCTGAACATTTTGGTGTATGTTTTATGAATATGTACTTCAATTGTGTATATAGCTAGGAGTGAAAGTGCTGGATCATGTGGTATGGACGTGTTCAATTTTAGTAGATAATGTCAACATTTTCAAATTGGTCTTGTCAATTTATATTTATATTCCTGTCAGCAGTGTATGTGTTGTTCCACCTTTTCTTTCTTTCTTTTTTTTTTTTTTTTTTTTTTTGAGACGGAGTCTCGCCCTGTCGCCCAGGCTGGAGTGCAATGGCACAATCTCGGTTCACTGCAGCCTCTGCCTCCCAGGTTCAAATGATTCTTCTGCCTCAGCCTCCTGACTAGCTGGGATTACAGGTGCCCGCCACCATGCCCAGCTAATTTTTTGTGTGTTTTTAGTAGAGACGGGGTTTCACCATGTTGGCCAGGCAGGTCTTGAACTCCTGACCTTGTGATCCGCCCGCCTTGGCCTGCCAAGGTGCTGGGATTACAGGTGTGAGCCACCGCACCTGGCCGTTGTTCCCCTTTTTAATCAACCCTTAATATCACTAGTCTTCATAATTTTAGCCATTCTCAAAAGTCTATTTTCTTGATGACTAATGAGGTTGAACATCTTTCCTTATGTTTGTTGGCCTTTCATGTGTTATTCACGTATTTTCTGTGGGAAAGTACCTGTGGAAGTCTTTGCCATCTCTGTTGAACTGTCTGCCTCTTCCTTACTGCAATGTAAAAAGTTCTTTATCTATGCTGGATATGGGCCATTTGTTGGTTAAATTTGTCGTTATTGTCTTACATTCTGTGGCTTGCCTTTTCATTTTCTTAGTGCTGTCTTCCCAGTCTCTTGTCTTCCTTACTATGCTTCCCTCCCCAAAGCAATTAGCCATCAAGTCCTGACAATTTTATCTTTTAATATCTTTTATCTTCTTTTGTCCATTTCTTTGCTCAGTGCCTTAATACAGTCCTCCTTTGCTCATGGCCTGGATTATAGATCACATCCCTTGCAATCAATTTTTAACTGCTTATAGAATGCCTTTTCTAAAATTTAAATCTTGGCTGTACTATTCCTCTGCCTAAAATCTCCCAGTTGTACCTTAGAGGCTACAGAATAAAGCTCAAATCTCCTGACTGGCTTCTACCTTCTTCCTAGGCCTTTTTTAGAGTTGGTTTTTTTTTTTTTTTCCCAGATTTTTACTGCTGGATAAAGTCTTTCCTGACTTACTTCCCCAGTTCTTTTTTCATACTCCTTTATGAGGAAAGGATGTGGTAGTCTTAATTATGATTAAGCCATAATTATTAAGACAACTAGCCGTTCATCTCAGTCTCTTGGCTGAGCACTACTGTTAGCTTGTTTGTGTTGGATGTTTTGATATTGGTGTTCCACCCAACTCTCATTAATCTGTTTGCTTTTCTGGCTTATTCTCTGCCAGCCACTTAATTATTAGTGTTCTCACCTTAGCTCTTCTTCATACCTTTCTCCATGAGAAAACTCATCAATTCTGATGGCTTTAATGCCATTTTGTATGTATATGACTTCTAGATTTTTAAATCCAGACCAGTCTCTGTCTTAAATTTCAGATCTCCCTGTATTATATTGTCAGTGGGTATTGCTACATGAATGTTACATAAGTATTTTTTATTTTTTATTTTAGTTATGTTATGTTGTTATGTTATGTTATGTTATGTTATGTTATGTTATTTTTCCGAGATGGAGTCTTGCTCTTTTCACCCAGGCTGGAGTGCAATGGTGCGATCTCGGCTCACTACAACCTCTACCTCCCGGGTTCAAGCAATTCTTCTGCCTCAGTCTCCTGAGTAGCTGGGATTACAGGTGCACGTCACCACGCCTGGCTAATTTTTGTATTTTTAGTAGAGACAGGGTTTCACCATGTTGGCCATGCTGGTCTCAGACTCCTGACCTCAGGTGATCCGCCCGCCTCGGCCTCCCAAAGTGCTGGGATTACAAGCGTGAGCCACTGCGCCCAGCTACATAAGCATTTTTAAGCTCAGTAAGCCCCACACTAAGCTCACTTTCCCCTCCCAAACCTGATTCTGTATTTTCTACCTTTTCGAACACCTTTTTGAACCTGGTGGGGCTGCCTATTAAATACTTCTGGAAAAACTTAAGTCAAAGGGTACTTTTGTGAGAGTACCTCCCTCCCCACTTTCCTCCTGTTTTCTATTACTATAGTTCTATCATAGTACCTACAAACATTTTATTGTACTTTATCTGTTCTCCCCATAGACTAAAAGCATCTCAATACTTTGTCCTTGGGGAAGCAAGCAAATGAATGAATGAATGAACGAATGAATGAATGCTTCTTGAGGGCTTTCCATTGCCATCCTGCACAGTGCCTAGCATAAACAGTTGAGAGGTGACTGAGGGTACCTCCAACTAAACACGTTTAAAGTGGAACTCATCAGTTTCCTCCAAATTGCTTTCCTCCAAACTTTCTGCTTTAAAATGACTTGCTGTGCACAGTTGACAGCGTCACTATCTTTTAAGTTCCCTTAGTCGTATTTAACTCACTTTCTTTTTCTGCTACTCTCAAAACTGGTTTTAAGCCCATTGCTATTTCTTCTATTTCATTTCCTTAGCTTTGGTTCAAGTTCTTATCTTGTCTTCACCAGATCATTGTAACCACTGTTTAAATGTTTTACCTATCTTTGGAGTTTTCCCCGTTTGTCTTTGATATTGCTACAATAATTATTTTTCTCCAAGTGATTATCTCCTGGTTCTGTAAACTTGCCTATAGGATAAAGTCCAATTTAAAAAAAAAATTATTTTCGTTTTAAAGCTGTATTTAGGTATAATTGATATATAAAAAGCAAATATTTAATGTATATATTTTAATGAGTTTGAGAGTCTATCTTCTTTACTTTCGGTGGCAGTCTTCACGAACTTATCTAGCTTTGTTTTATTTTTTTCCCCTCCCTTATAGCAGAAACTATGTACTTTAAGCATTGGCCTTACCAGACTGCACACCTAAGTCTATTCTGCTTATACTACCTCTATTGCCTTCTCTCCATCACTCTTAGGAGGAACATAGATTAAACAAACCACTCTTAACACTTGTTAGCTACTGTCCTTGGACAAGTTTCTAAAGATCCCATAACATAGTACTGGTGCTTAATACATGTTGTTTTCCCCTTTCAACCTTTCCCTTCCTCCACACCACAGTTGGAATTTCTTTTTCGTACTGCTAGAAAACACTTACTGTTTCTCTCTTATAGCACTTAATGTCTTCTGCCGAGGAGTTACTGTGTCTGTTTACTTGTATATATCTTACTGTTCTTGTACTAGATCACATGCTTTTTCAGCGCTTACACTGTGTCTTCTTGAACTTATTCCAGTTGAATTTTTCAATCTTAAGGGTTTGCTTTTTAAAATCCACACTGTATCATTTAGGTTCTAAATGATGAACATGACTGGGATAGGATTTTTTGGAGTAAAGTTTCTAAATGGTCATAACAAGGACCAGTTGTAAAGGCCCAGCCAGAGCAGGCTTTGTAAAAACTCACCTACTTAGCTGGAATTTAGGAGAGTAATACAATTGTCCTAAACTTACTCTGGTAGGAATTTAAAACTATAATTTTGATGTCTTTGTAGGAATACTAAATAAAAGTATTAGTACTGGAATGAATTGTGTTTTTCTTCACAGCCGGTTGCTGAACCAATCCCCATCTGTAGTTTCTGTCTTGGTACAAAAGAACAAAACCGAGAAAAGAAGCCAGAGGAACTCATCTCCTGTGCTGACTGTGGCAACAGTGGTATGTGATTTCCTTCTGTTTTTCTTCTAAAATGTGTTATGAAGGCAAGTGGAAAGTATGTTGACTTGAGTTTGTATCCTTGATCCTTATGAAATTAATAGTTGTACATCTTTTAATTATGGGGGATAAGTTCTGAGAAACATGTCTTTAGGCAGTTTCATCATTGTGTGAACATCATCGAGTGTTCTGACAAACCAAGAGGGATGGCCTACTACACACCTGGGTTATATGGTGTAGTCTGTTGCTCATAGGCTCAAACCTGTACGGTACTGAATATTGTAGGCAGTTGTAACACTGGTGAATATTTGCGTATCTAAACATATCTAAATATAGAAAAGGTACAGTAAAAATACAGTAGTATGACCTTACTGGGCTACAGTCATATGTGGTCTGGTTTTTTGGTTGTTTTTGAGACAGTCTTTCTCTGTCACCCAGGCTGGAGTGTAGTGGCGCGATCTTGGTTCGCTGCAACCTCTGCCTCATGAGTTCAAGCAATTTTCCTGCCTCAGCCTCCCGAGTAGATGGGATTACAGGTGCCCGCCACCATGCCTGGCTAATTTTTATATTTTTAATAGAGACAAGGTTTCACCATATTGGCCAGGCCAGTCTCAAACTCCCGATCTCAGGTGATCCACCTGCCTTGGCCTCCCAAAGTGCTGGGATTACAGATGTGAGCCACCACGCCCAGCCATATGTGGGCTGTATTTGATTGAAACGTCATTGTGTGGTGCATGACTGTATTTTAATTTGAATGGTTTTAGGTAACTGAGATGAGCTTCTGCACTAGGGAGGGATTTGAATATATAGCTGAAATGTGTAATTCAGTTAATTTAAATCAGGTCTTAGTTTTTTTTTATATATATAAAACACTTTCTGTGGGTTTATTTTTTCCTCTTGGTCTTTACATCTTGGTATTTAACATCTGCTTAAATCACAGCAATCAGTTTGAAGTTATTGCTGGTTTCTTTAATAATCGCTACTTAGTCTTTCTTGATTTATGCCTTGGGCTTGATGAATAGAACCAGGATGATAACAGATTTGTTTTTCTTGATGGAAACTTACATATGTCACATTGGGAAAGAGTGTTGATACTGCAGTCTAGCGAGCAATGTGAAATTCTAGGCCCTAAGAAAGATTTTGCAGAATCTCCTAATTTGCCAATTCCAGAGATAATCTTGCTCTACATTTCAAGAACTCACAAGATCGGCCGGGCGTGGTGGCTCACACCTGTAATCCCAGCACTTTGGGAGGCCGAGGCGGGCAGATCATGAGGTCAAGAGATCGAGACCATCCTGGCCAACATGGTGAAACCCCATCACTACTAAAAATACAAAAATTAGCTGGGTGTGGTGGTGCGCACCTGTAGTCACAGCTACTCAGGAGACTGAGGCAGGATAATTGCTGGAATCCAGGAGGCAGAGGTTGTGGTGAGCTGAGATGGCGTCACTGCACTCCAGCCTGGCGACAGAGAGAGACTCTGTCTTAAAAAAAAAAAAAAAAAAAAAAAAAAAAAAAAGAGAAGAACTTACAAGAAGGCCTTAGCAAACCAGCATTATCTTTCACCATTGCCTTAATTTTCAGTGTTTTATAGTGATAACAACTATGATTTAATTCAGAAAACAAACCACACTAGATACTTCAAGAGGAAGGAAGTTAAATATAAGAATTAGGTATTTGTGAAATTGTTGTCAGGGCTGAAGAGGCAAGCTGGAGGTTGGGCTTTAAGGACTGACTCTGGGGTCACTGCAGAACTGACCCATCTGAGGAGTTATACTGTGTCTGCCTCTATCTGGAAGAGGTGGAAGCAGGGGGGAGTCCACTGCACAACAGTTGCACTCTGTAGTTGGTGCTGAAGTGCTAAGTTTGGCCATCATTACAATAGCTCTAGATATCCACGAGGGAGAAGCGTGGATACGGTTGTTTCCACGACTTTGCTTATCATTAGAAAATAGTACTAGGAGGAGGATGATCTTTGCTTTGTTTTTGCCTTTCAAATATCCCTGGAGAACACATCTACTTGTCAGAACTTAGAGCCTAGCTGCAAAGGAGTCTAAGAAGTATGATTTTTTAGCTTTTCAGTTTTTATGCGTAGTAGAAGGTGAGAACAGATCTTGAGTGCTAGGTAGTCATATCCAGCGTGCTATCACAAACCGGAATGAACTCTGGATGGATTTCATAGTTAAATATAAACCATAAATCATAAAAGATTAGATGAAAATATAATGGCATGCCATACAATGCAGTTATTTCCAAATTCCCTAATTAAAACCCAAATATATAAAACATAGAACGAGTTGTTCTAGGTGGGGTGGGAATGAAATGGAGGAGAGGAAGTGTTGTGTTTGCAGCCCTACCATCTAAGTAGCATTATATTTGAGGTGGTCTCTGCGTCTCTCTAAGCTAAGGATGAGCATAATTTGAAAACTATTACTGTAGCAATAACTGTTTTTTTGTTGTTGTTTGTTTGTTTTTTTGTTTTTTTTTTTTGGAGACAGTCTCATTCTGTCGCCCAGGCTGGAGTGCAGTGGCGTGATCTCGGCTCACTGCAAGGTCTGCCTCTTGGGTTCACGCCATTCTCCTGCCTCAGCCTCTGGAGTAGCTGGGATTACAGGTGCCCACCACCACGCCCGGCTAATTTTTTGTATTTTTAGTAGAGATGGGGTTTCACCGTGTTAGCCAGGATGGTCTCGATCTCCTGACCTCGTGATCCTCCCGCCTTGGCCTCCCAAAGTGTTGGGATTACAGGCAGGAGCCACTGCGCCCAGCCCCTGTAGCAGTAACTTTTAAAGAAATTGTAGAACAATTAACTACTAGTTATCTGTTACTGCAGAAATAAATTACTCTAAATCTTAGCAGCTTAAAGCAACAAAACATTTTTTACTTCATACTGTTTCTGTGGGTCAGGAATTTGGGAGTTGCTTATCTGGGTGGTTTTGACTTGGTATCTTTCATGAGGTTGCTGCCAAGATTTTAACTGGTGCTGCAGTCATCTGAAGGCTTCCATGATGGCTTATTTACCTGGCTGGCAAGTTGCTGCTGCAGTGGGCCTGTCGACAAGAAGCTTCAGTTCCATGCCATGTGGACATCTTCACAGGGCTGCATGCATGCCTGCAACGTGGCAGCTGGCCTCCCCCGATGAGTGTCTGAGAGAGAGTGAGGTGAAATCTGCAGTATGTTTTATAACCTGGCCTTAGAGTCACACTGTGTTATTTCAGCAATATCTTCTTGGTTATGCAGATCAACCCAGTTCATTATGAGAGGGAGCTGTGAGAGTATGACTAGCAGGAGGCAAGAATGCCTAGGGAGCAGCCTGGAGACTGGCTGTCACAATAGCCAAAGAAGAACAGCATGGGCATAGCTGGATACATGAACGTTGATATTTTCTAAATTAAAAAGTAACATACTTAAAATAGAAAGAGCAAGAATAATTTGGGGGAAAATAACTGCTTTAAATATGGCAAAGGGCCAAAAGCTATGTAAGTATACAGAACATGTTTACATTTCTAAGCATGAAGTCCAAAGAGCAGAGCCTGTGAACTGGCAGTTTGTATGAAAGAAAACTAATAGTTGAGCCTATGAAAAGTGTTTTACTCAAGTAATAATAGGAACACATACCACAGTAGCAGTGAAGTATCATTGTATAGCGTTTATAATAATCACAATTGAAATATAACAGACCTAGAGCTCATGTAATTGTGCTAAAACACTTGTTCTTTTGCTGGTGGCACTCATATTATATCATAGTTTTTGGAAAATGTTTTGGCAGTGCATATCAAGCTATAAAAATGTTTAATATATTTGACTCACCAATCCCACTTTCAGGAATTCATTCTAAGGGATTAAAAGAAGTAAAGAATCTGTAAACATTAAATAGTTCATTTTAGTGTTCCGTAGTCTCAGTATTTAACAATAGGGAAATGGTCATGCAGGTTATAGTGTATCAATCAGTGGAATATGATCAGTTTAAGGAGTATAAAGTTTACTTAAAATAAAATTTAAAATAAAATAAAACAAAAACTGTATGTTTGCTAAAATTACAGTCATGCAGAGCTTTCAGCTAGTTTAAACAGGAAAGTCTAACATAAAAATGGCTATTATTCTAGGATGATAGGATTATGGGTGAAATTTTCACACCTCTTGGATTTTCCTTCAGTGTTACTGATGTTTTGATAATAAACTTGCTATCTCATAAAAGAGAAAATCCTTTAGGAATAGAAAAGAGAGAAGATTTAACAAGCCCTTTCTCTCACCAAAGAAAAATAAGCACAACCAACTTTTAGAGGAGAGGGACAGCGCTCTTCAGAGTTGAGGGGAAATTGGCTACCGTTAATTTTTGAGAATCAGACTGATAACTAACTCTTGGAAGAGGAAGCATTTTTTTCCTCTTGCTATTCATTCTGAGCACAGTAGAAATACTGCTTTTGGTTTTAGTTTTAGCTTGCATGCCTTAAATTGTGAGCAGATAACCCACTTTAAGTGATAGGATTTTTATTATATACAGGAGTCCCCCTTGTTCTTGGAGGTTTCAAGACCTCCAGTGGATGCCTGAAACCTTGGATAAAACCGAACTCTGTATATGGTGCTATGTTTTTCCCTGTGCATGTGCATACATACATATGATAAAGTTTAATTTATAAATTAGGCACAGTAAGAGGTTAAGAATAATAGATAACAAAATAGAACAATTATAACAACATGCCACCATCACTAGTTTTGTGCTTTGGGACCATTATGAAGTAAAATAAGGGTGACTCCAACACAAGCATGATAATAACACTAGCATGGTGATACCAGCAACAGTCTGATAACCCAGACAACCACTAAGTGACTAACAAGTGGGTAGTGTATGCAGTGTGGGTGATCGCAGCCCAGCTGGGACAGCAGATCTCATTATGCTACTCAGAACAGTGTGCAGCTTAAAACTTAGGAGTTGCTTATTTAATATTTTCACACTGCAGTTGACTGTGGGTAACTAAAGCCTTAGAAAGCAAAACTGCAGATAAGGGGACTAACTGTATTTTTTAAATTACAAAAGTAACACGTTATCATTTAAAAAATGACAGCACAAAAGGGTATAAACTAAGACATAAAATCCTTCTTCTTGATATATGTAGCTCAATTTTCTAGGATATTATCAATGTAAACAGCTTTTTTGTATATTATATCAGTAATGCATATATGACCATTTCTCATATATGAACATATATGTGTGTGTGTGTGTGTGTGTGTATATATATATATATACCGGATATGTACGAACATAATGCTTTGATGTAGGCTTAATAAAAGTTTGGAGTTTGTCAAGTTTTTCTATAATCAAGTTGTGGGGAGGGGTCCTAACTTCTCTTTAACATTAATAAAACTGAATTGTGGTGCCAAGTCCTGATGAGAAATGTGTGGCAGGCTTCCTGGAGCATCTTGCTTTGTTTGATATGTATTTTGTATTTAAGATGATTGCCTTTTTCTACATCATTTCTTTAGTACAGTAGCAAAATAGTTCTTGATTGTTTCATTCGTGAATGTTCTCCCTCGTATTAGGCCATCCATCCTGTTTAAAGTTTTCCCCTGAACTAACGGTTCGAGTGAAGGCCTTACGGTGGCAGTGCATCGAGTGTAAAACATGCAGCTCCTGTCGAGATCAAGGCAAAAATGCAGTGAGTATCTTTGCCTTCTAATATGGGTGTTTCATTTAATAGTAGAATGTACGACCAGCATTTTCATCTAAGTATGACTGGTTATTTTTCAGGCACTTGGTCCAGTAGCATTTAGAATAGCCAGTAGTCTCTTTAAACTGCATGTCATTAGTTTAGAATACTTGCTAATTTAGACTTCAATTATGTCTAGGTAATTTGTAAAGCACTTAATTATATATTTGCAGAGAGACTAAACCACATTAAAGAAATACTCCCCAAAATTCTTTGAGTAGTACAGAGGCATTCATTTAGGACGGTCAGTTGATATATTAATTACAAGTCGCCCTTTTCTCATTATTAAAGCAGACCAGGGTTAGCTTATTTCTGGTTATTGGATATACTAATGGAACTTTAGCTCTTTATCAAAGATTGGCCGGAACGTAACTTTTTGCTAACTCTGTCTATTTACATAGTTAATACAAATTAAGGAAACTTTTAATACTGTGGTCACTCATCTCTTTTTTTTTTTTTTTTTTTTTTTTTTTTGAGAAGGAGTCTCACTCTGTCGCCGAGGCTGGAGTGCAGTGGCGCAATCTTGGCTCACTGCAACCTCTGCCTCTCTGGTTCAAGCAGTTCTACTGCCTCAGCCTTCTGAGTAGCTGGGATTACAGGCACATGCCACCATGCCCGGCTAATTTTTGTATTTTTAGTAGGGACAGGGTTTCACCATGTTGGTCAGGCTATTCTCAAACTCCTGACCTCATGATCCACCCGCCTCTACTTCCCAAAGTGCTGGGATTACAGGCGTGAGCCACCGTGCCTGGCGGTGGATCTTTTTTCAAGATCCCTGAAGCTTTCTGGGTTTTATGCAGTCATGATCGTAACATGTTTCTGCTTCATAAGGTTAAGCAAAACTGTCCTTTCTTTTTTCTAATAGGATAACATGCTCTTTTGTGATTCGTGTGACCGAGGTTTTCACATGGAGTGTTGTGATCCGCCACTCACCCGTATGCCAAAAGGTGAGAAATACTTTCTGAAATCAAACTGGGAATATAAAGAAGTATGTTAGTGAAAGCACATTTTATCTACTTTGTTAAATGAAAGAATAATTGGATCTTTGTTTTTGAGGTTGTATAAGTAGGAAGAGAACTGTCACCTTAAAAGGTGGAGGATAGTCTTTCTGATTGGGCATCTTAACATTCTTAAATAATATGGATTTATTGTTGTTTTCAATATCTAGGCATCCATGAATGGTGAAGTGGTTCATTTATACATATTTGCCAGTCTCTAGCTAGAAGATAAAATACTTGCCTTAAATATATCTTGAAATATCTCTTTATTGAAAGGAGGAAATAAAATAGTATTAGGTCATGTTGATTATATCACTGTTTAGCACTTTTGACGGCCCTAGAGCTATAGAGATATGGTTTATTCAAAACTTAAAAAAAAAAACCTTTTTATGAAATACTTTATGAAATAAAAAGGTTTTTTTTGTTGTTGTTGTCGTTTTTTAAATGAAATACGTTGTGAACAAATAAATGTCCAGATTGTAAGGGCGCAGCTTAATGTTACTCTTTTCTTTTGATTCCTGTTCATTGAGAGGTATTTAGTTTGGGCACAGTTGCCTCATGGTTGGACTTCCATATTCATATGCTTATAGTTTCTTTAAAAAAACCTTCAACCAGACACCCCTTTTTGTCCTATCACAAATTCCATTTTAACTCTGATTTTATAATTTATAGGCTTCTTAAGTAAAATGCCTATAGGATATTTCATAATATTTGTTTGGAAAAAATTTTCCTGTTGATAGAAAAGGACTTAACCGTACTTTGTAGCCATGTTAACACTTCAGGTTTTTACTTGAATTCACTTATTCCACCCCCTCACCCATGGAGTCTCACTCTGTCACCCAAGATCTTGGCTCACTGCAGCCTCCACCTACCAGGTTCAAAGCGATTCTCTGCCTCAGCCTCCCGTGTAGCTGGGACTACAGGCGTACCACCACACCTGGTGTATTTTTAGTAGAGATGGGGTTTTGCCATGTTGGCCAGGCTGGTCTTGAACTCCTGGCCTCAAGTGATCTGTTCTCCTCGGCCTCCCAAAGTGCTGGGATTACAGGTATGAGCTACTGCGCCCAGTCTGAATTTACTTACTGACTTTTTGAAAAGTCTTCAATTTATAAATATTAAAAAATAAATACCCACTTTTTCCATTTATATGAAGTCTGAGCAAGGGGCCTTCTAAGAGTCCTAAGAAAGTTTTTTTTTTTTTTTTTTTGAGATGGAGTCTCACTCTTGCCCAGGCTGGAGCCCACCTTGGTCTCCCAAAGTGTTGAGATTACAGGCGTGAGCCACCATGCCTGGCTTGCAGCTAATTTTTGTTTTGTAGAGATGGGGTTTCACCATGTTGGCCAGGCTTGTCTCAAACTCCTGACCTCATGTAATCCAACCACCCCAGCCCCCCAAAGTGATGGGATTACAGGCATGAGCCACTGTGCCCAGTCTAGAAACATTTTCTTAGGACTCCTTTCCTGTGTGTTTAACTTCTACAAAAGAGATTATATAACAGCTTTAGGCAGGAAACTTTTGTTTTGTTTTTTGAGACGGAGTCTCACTCTGTCGCCCAGGCTGGAATGCAGTGGTGCAATCTCGGCTCACTGCAACCTCCGCCTCCTGGGTTCAAGCGATTCTCCTGCCTTAGCCTCCTGAGTAGCTGGGACTACAGGCACATACCACCATGCCCAGCTAATTTTTGTATTTTTAGTAGAGACAGGGTTTCGCCATGTTGGCCAGGCTGGTCTTAAACTCCTGACCTCAGGTGATCCACCCGCCCCAGCCTCAGTGGACTTCAAGTGCAGTCAGCGGACTTCAAGTGCAGGCTTGAAGGTGTATGTGAGTCTCTTCCAATTATTTGTAGAATTTTGTGTGTATATGTTTTAATGTTTATTTTGGATTGGGGGAGTATTCATCAAATTTTCTAATGGCAATCATTTACCTGAAAAAGTTAAGATCCTGACTTGACTATCTGAAACCTTTCAGTGTATTTATATCTGTCACACTTGTATGTGGAATTTTATTTTTTTATAGGCATGTGGATATGTCAAATATGTCGACCTAGGAAAAAAGGACGAAAACTTCTACAAAAGAAGGCAGCACAGATAAAACGGCGCTATGCTAATCCAATAGGACGTCCAAAAAACAGGTTAAAGAAACAAAACACGGTGTAAGTTGTACTTGTGGCAAGGTGAGGGGAGAAAAGGATAGGGTCTTCTCTATAGTGTAGGATTCACTTGTTTTCTCTATAAAAAAAATTCCATTGTCATATCTGGCACTTTTGTATAATAATAACGGCTAACACTTACTCAGCCCCTAATAAGTGCCAGACACTGTTCTAAGTGCTTTATATGCATTGAATTGTTTAATTCTCCCAACAACCCAGTGAAATATAGCTGCTGTTGTTACTTTCGTTTTTCAAAGGAAGAAACTAAGGCATAGTAAATGTTGAACTGGGATGAAAATCCAAGTAGTCTGGCACCAAAGTCTGACTCTTAACCATTGCTTTATATTGCTTCTCTTATATAAAAACAGGAAAGAAAAAGTTGTTACTGTGACATTTCACATGTCCCTCTCCTGATCTTGTCTCAGTTGTTAATATCTAATAGGTGTACAAATCACTGGATAGGTTCTTGTTATTGAGGTGATGGCTAAGTCCCATTTTTGTGTTCTTTGGATGTAAAATAATTTGAATGTTTTCATCTATTAGCAGAAATCAGAAATTGTGGACTAGAAAGCTGGGCTATGTCTGGAGGAGGTGGGGCAAGATGCAGTAGCTGGTTTTGTCTTTTTAAAAATGTTTGTAGTAACTCACCTTTGATGATATGTAAATGTCTTCAGGCTTGTCAACCTCTCTTTATTATCAAAAGTTTTACTTACCTTTTTTACACGTAAGACTATCTTGAAGGTGATATAACTGAAATGAATGGGCATTAGCAGCCTGAAAGGTACAGAACCAATGTTGTAGTCTATATTCAAAATCTTAAATCAAGCTTTGATTTTCCTATAAAATGATCTTTTGATTCCTGGCCTTCGAAGAATAACCCGTCCTTGTGTTTTAGAGATAAAAGTATAACTTTGAGTTGGTGCAGAGATCACGGTGTAGTAGAACTTTATACCTGGAAGGATCTTAGTTGTTCTTAGTCCAGTTCTCATTTTACAGATGAAGGCACTGACATATGTTTAGAAAAAAATGTGATTTGTCCAAGTCGTATAGCTAGTAAGAGAGAATTATGACTAGAACAAGTCTTCTGACTCCTGGCCTGTCATTCTTTGCACTATAAGTAGGCTTCCTGGAAATAGATGTTTCTAATAATAATATTAATTTTCATTCACAGAGTACTATTTATAGTTTGCAGAATATTCCTAATAATATAGATTTTAATAAAGCTGTAGGTTACTTACTAATTATATGTTATGTATTAAATAGGAACCTTATAAGTATCTTTTTAAATACTTACCCTTTCCCCTGTTTAATTGTTTAGATCAAAAGGTCCCTTCAGCAAAGTTCGAACTGGCCCTGGAAGGGGTAGGAAACGAAAAATCACTCTTTCCAGCCAATCAGCATCATCATCATCAGAAGAAGGATATTTAGAGCGGATAGATGGCTTGGACTTCTGCAGAGATAGCAGTGTCTCCTTGAAGTTCAACAAGAAAACCAAAGGGCTCATTGATGGCCTTACCAAATTTTTTACCCCTTCCCCTGATGGGCGGAAAGCTCGGGGGGAAGTGGTGGACTACTCCGAGCAATATCGAATCAGAAAGAGGGGCAACAGGAAATCAAGCACTTCAGATTGGCCCACAGGTGAGAGTTTAGAACAAACTTAGAAACAAACAGTATTCCGTACGTGTACTGTTTGGGATGACACTAATTATCTATAATGGATTTCTATTTGATTATAAACAATTGGTTATAGAATATAAGAACATGTAGATGATACTGAGATGATAACTATGGCAGGAATTTAGAGGATGGAGATGAAGTTGCAGAATGGGACAGTAGGAACTCAGGCAAAAGGAAGCTGCTTTTTTGTAGAACCAGAAAGAATCTGCCTACAGAAACTTGGGGTGTAACCTTGAGGACTACTTTACATTTCATAAATTACTAAAGAAATCATATGGTGAATGTTATGATGCCTGCTTATTCTAGGAAGGAAACTGGAAAGAATAGAGCTGGGTAAAATGCTATTGATCTAAGCATAAAGAAAAGACCAAAATATTTGCAGATGTGATGAGGTCATTGACTTTTCTACTTCAGATCTTGACAAATATAGTTGTAAGTCATGGATTGCACTTAAAAAGGGAGAGACAGAACCACAGCTCCAGGCTGCTTATGTATCAGGCTAAGTTCCCTAGTTTTCAAAGTAGAAAACATCTGTGGAGAGGACTTAATAATGTGGCAAATCATTCAAGTCAGAGGAGAAGAATTTGATTAACTGTCCAATAAATTAAAGCTTAAAATAGCCTTATTGCTGAGCATTTAATTTAGAGAAACTAACCCTGTGAAGGAAGTAGAAAGGGCTTGAAGAAAGTAGAATGAGAATGAACTCTTTGGATCACAAGGGCCAGAGTTGTAGTGTCTCATCTACTACAAGAGAATTCCCTGACCTTGGTTTCCTCCCTGAATGTCTCCTTGGTGAGGGAGAGTGTATTCACTGCTCTCATTCCTGCTTTCATGAATGGTTGATTGTCCAGTGCAGGAGAGTAAGTCCTTGTAATTGTCAGAGTCCCCTTTGTATGCTTTATTGATTGGTCTTTTACCATAGTGATGATCAACTAATTACTCTTTAAGCATTCAAACTCTTCATGTCTTTAACAGCCTGTAGATAAGCTCCTGATCTGAGCATGTTTATCTTATAAAATATGCTATCTGTTTAGATTAAACTAGGAAAGAATCTCAGAGCAAATCCTAATGAAAGACATTTTTGAATTAACCATTTGTACTGGAGATGGTTTATTAGAAGAATCTGCTAGAAAGCTTTTGAAATAGAAATTGTTAGAGCAAATGTATCAAGTATACGGAGAACCAATATTGAATTTTTGGCAGTGGTGTGAGCATTTGCTTTAATAGGCTCTGTCATTTTCTTTATGAATTATAAAGTTTAAGTACCAAATGCAGTATTAGAGAGGTGCATGCATCATGCACTAGGGGGCATTAAAGTCACTTATACCTTTAGATTGTACTTTTTTCTTCCAGTTTGGGAATGTTGTCAACAGTAGTCCTTGACCTTTTTCTTCTTGTGTTAAGTTAATAACAGATGGCCTATATGTGCAGTTGACTTGAGAACTGTCACCAGTTGGTCTTTTCAGCCATACTCATAAAGACAGCAAATGAGCCCATCAGCAGTGTCATCTGCAAATGCAAAGGATAATGATCTTCATAATTCCCAAATACTCTCTTCACTAGTTTTTTGCCCACTTGAGGAAGTTCCATCATTTAGTAGATAATTATCATACGTTTTCGTATTTACCCAGATGATTATCATCTGGGTAAACGGAGTTTGTGCTTTAAAAGGGCAGTCTTTTAAAGTTTGTGCTTTAACTTTAAAAGGGCACCCAGAATGTGATGGGAGTTAGTACTTCTGACATCAGTTAAGGTAACTACTCAAGAGGTTTTTTTGAACATTGATGCATTAAACCTATACTAAAAGTGTCAAATTTATACTATTTCAAAATGAAATTTATATTCCTTATATCATTTTTCTGTCTGCCTTCCTATGTATTAAAATGTAATCTTTAGTGAAGTTTAAATTTAGTTATATAATATTTTTAGGAAGCTTTAAGACAATTCAGGATTTCCACTATAAGGCAGATTTAATACATAAATATTATTTATTGAGTAGCATTATTCTAAGAGTTTAATGCTGTATTCTTTGTTATATATCAAGTTCTTCAAATTGAAATAAAGGCGAAATTTTTTCTAGTTCATGTGTTAATCTGAGGACAGTTAACATGTGAGCTCTTTTTTTATATTCAGACAATCAGGATGGCTGGGATGGCAAACAAGAAAATGAGGAGCGACTTTTTGGGAGCCAGGAAATCATGACTGAGAAAGATATGGAATTATTTCGTGATATCCAAGAACAAGCACTGCAGGTAAAGTTGGATATTCAGGTTAGACAATCAAGCAACTTGTTCATGGCTGAGAAATAGCGGATTAATTACATTGTGGGTTAAGCAGTAACAGCAGTTTGCCTAATCTCAGAATAATTGTGGTTTGTGTGTATATGTAGTTCTGCTGGTTATAATATTCCTTTCAAACCCATGATAACTGCTTTGGTTTTGCAGATAAGCACATGGCTTTGACTATCAGTATTAAATAAGCTTGGTTTATTTTTTATCTTACTGTGTGAAGAAGAATTTGGGATTTGACCAAAAACAAACAAAAAACAAGCTTCTCATGAGTGATAAAGCACCCATATTTATTAATTCAAGAAGTATTTCATGCCTGTAATCCTAGCACTTTGCCAAGGTGGGTGGATTGCTTGAGTCTGGGAGTTTGAGACCAGCTGGGGCAACATGGCAAAACCCCATCTCTACAAAAAATAGAAAAATTAGCCAGATATGTTGGTGCACACCTGTAGTCACAGCTATTTAGGAGGCTGAGGCAGGAGAATTGCTTGAGTTGGGGAAGCGGAGGTTGCAGTGACCTGAGATCATGCCACTGTACTCCAGCCTGGGTGACAGAGTGAGACCCTGTCTTCCAAAAAAAAAAAAAAAAAAAATTGCAATTCTTTGTGATACATGGCAAGATTATAAATATATAGACAAAGAGTCTATGTGCCACATGCTGGAGATGCCAGTGAATGACTGAATTCTTTCCCTGAACTATAGGAGAGATTTATGAATAAATAATGTCATTAATGTGAAAAGTTCAATTATAGAATACTTGATGTTTTGGGAGAATAGGGAAGCCAGCTTCTATTTCTGCCTGGGGAGGTCAGAGGTGGATTCACTGAGGGGCCTTAAAGGATATGTAGGAGTTGTACATATCCCTTAAAGGGATATGTAGGGAGTTGGTTCTTATATAATCAGAAGGAATAGAAGTGAAGGTGGAATAACTTGAAGATAGGGGAAAACATGCTTAATTGTGGGAATTAAAATGTCTCAGGATAAAGAATATAGGGTGTGGAGAATGGCAGGAGGTGAGGTTGGAAAAGTGCAAGGGCTAGATCATAAAGGCTCTTCCAGATTATGTTCATTTATTTTTTGTCTTTTCCTTCTTTGCTACCAACAAATGTACCATGTAAGCCAAGTTCTCTATCTTTTATCTTGAAAAGAAGAATTTCTAGGCTGGGCGTGGTGGCTCACACCTGTAATCCCAGCACTTTGGGACGCTGAGGCGGGTGGATCACAAGGTCAGGAATTTGAGACCAGCCTGGCCAGCATGGTGAAACCCCGTCTCTACTAAAAATTCAAAAATTAGCCGGGCATGGTGGCACATGCCTGTAGTCCCAGCTACTCGGGAGGCTGAGGCAGAAGAATCACTTGAATCTGGGAGGTGGAGGTTGCAGTGAGTCGAGATCGTGCCACACCACTCCAGCCTGGGCAACAGAGTGAGACTCCATCTCAAAAAAAAAAAAAAAAAAAAAAATTCTAAGGCTGATGCCTAGGATTCTAGGGAAAACTCTTCGTATTAAGAGACTCATTGGTGGTGAATAGACTTTTGATGTCAGTCATTATGTGAGTACTTTTGAAAAAATAAAACAGCAGTACAAATACTCAGCACACATTTGCTCAGCATTCTGCTGTATTATGATTTAACAAAATATTAGCTTTGAGTCAGGTGGACCTGGGTTCAAGTCTTGGTCTGTCATTTACTAACTTCTGCTTTGGGCAGGTTGCCCTCAAAGCTTGTTTCTTTTCCTGCTATTAAGTTATTATAGGTACTCTAGTAGAAATCTACATGGACTTCAGTGGGAAGTGAAAGGAGGCAGTAGTTATGTTCTTCCTGACTGAAAGAATTTTTTTCTCCTCCCGAGTAAGTTGCAGACATAATATGTTAATATCCCCTTACTCCTAATTATTTGTGTGTATTTCCTAAAAACAAAAATGTTCTCATACATGACCATGGTCCAATCATCAAATCAGGAATTTAACACAAATTAAGTACTATTATCTAATTTAGTTGTCACGTCTCTCTAGTCTCCTTCCAATTGGGAACAGTTCCTCAGTCTTTATCTTTCATGACCTTGACGCTTTGAAGTTCACAGGTCATTTATAGAATGTCATCACTTTGAGCTTGTTTTATTTTTCATGATTAGAAAATTCCACAGGTGTGCCGTGTCCTCCTCAGTGTGTCACATCAGAAGGCATGTAATATCCAAGTTCTCATCACAAGTGCTGCTAACAGTGACCACCTGGTTTAGGTGGTATCCACGTTTCTTCTCTAACATTATTGCTTTCTGCCTATAATTAAGTATCTTGGGAGGACATACTTTGAGACAGAAGTGCAAATATCCTGTTTTTCATCAAACTTTAATCTGCCACATTTAGCATCCAGAGATGATTTTTGCCTGAATCATTTACTTGGTTGGTGGCCAAACATTATTTTCTAATTCTGTCATTTCTTTGCCATGTATTAATTGGCATTCTACTGTAAGGAGAAGCTTTTTCTTCTTCCTGTTTATTTATTCGTTTTGTTTAAACTCATAGATTATTTTATGGGTTCTATTTAGTATTTATTTTGATGCTTAAATTGTTCCAAATTTAGGCAGAGGGGAACTCCTTTCTAGAAGCTCCTCTGTCCTTTTAACACATCATCATCATTTTTATTTGCTTCTGGCCACAGCAAGATGCTCTAGGCTCTTACTGTTGTAGCCATAGATCCTGGCTTTTAGTGGTGAACGAGAGTAAATGGTAGCTCTATCCTGTACTTGCTTAGGCCCACAGAGATGTCATCTTGATTTTTTTTTTTTCTCTGTCATACTTCACATTCAGTCCATCAGTAAATCCTAATGGTTCTGCCTTCAGAATATGTCTGTATTTGCTACTGCCAACCCACTGTCATCTCTGGCTTAGGCTGCTATAATTGCCTCCAGACTAAACTTGCTTCTGCTTTTGCCCCCACCCCACTCTCTAGTCTATTTTCTTCACACAGCGGCCAGGGTAATTATTTTCAAACGTAAGTTGGATTATACCACTTCCTTGCTCAGAAAACCTTTCATGTCTTTCATTCTTCTTTAGAATTTAAAAAAAAAAAAAAGAGTCTGTTCTCTCACCTCCAAGGCTGTATATGATCTTGTGCCTGCCTCCCTCTTTGGCTGCTCTTCTTGCTCTCAGGCTACTCCAGCCACAGCCTCCTCCTCTTCCTCAGACACACCAAGCACCCATGCCTTGGGCCTTTGCAGTCGCTGCACCTTGTCTCGATGGCCCTTCCTCTAGAGTCGATGATTTAGTAGGTTCACTGCCCATTCCATTTAGGTCTTGCTCATATCCACACGAAGATAGCTTACAGCCCATTGTGTCACTCTATCCCCTGACCTGCCTGCTTTTTCTGCGTAGTACCTACCACCTCTTGAATTTAAATTTTTTATTTCTAGAATGTAAGTGCCTTGAGAACGAGGCCTTTTTTTTTTTTAATTATACTTTTAAGTTCTAGGGTACAGGTGCACAACGTGCAGGTTTGTTACATATATGTATACATGTGCCATGTTGGTGTGCTGCACCCATTAACTTGTCATTTACATTAGGTATATCTCCTAATGCTATCCCTCCCCCCTCCCCGCACCCCACAACAGGCCCTGGTGTGTGATGTTCCCCTTCCTATGTCCGAGTGTTCTCATGTTCAATTCTCGCCTATGAGTGAGAACATGCAGTGTTTGGTTTTTTGTCCTTGCAATAATTTGCTGAGAATGACGGTTTCCAGCTTCATCCATGTCCCTACAAAGAACATAAACTCATCCTTTTTTATGGCTGCATAGTATTCCATGGTATATATGTGCCACATTTTCTTAATCCAGTCTATCATTTATGGACATCTGGGTTGGTTCCAAGTCTTTGCTATTGTGAACAGTGCTGCAATAAACATACGTGTGCATGTGTCTTTATAGCAGCATGATTTATAGTCCTTTGGGTATATACCCAGTAATGGGATGACTGGGTCAAATGGTATTTCTAGTTCTAGATCCTTGAGGAATCACCACACTGTCTTCCACGATGGTTGAACTAGTTTACAGTCCCACCAACAGTGTAAAAGTGAGAACGAGGCCTTTCTTTTTGGTCACTGCTATCTACTGAGTACTTGGAATATAGTAAAGGCTCAGCAAATATTTGTTTAATGAATGGATATTGAATGAAAATTTCTTCTGGGAAAAATGGGGCAGGAGTTGAAATAATAGAAAGGTGCAAGAAGGATGACCAAAGAGAATTAAACGGGGTGCTGAGCCCTACTGAGGCTCGGGGAGACAGTGTAAATGCTTATTGACGGTAATCGGGCTAATCCTGTGTTTCTTTCCAGCATTTGATTAAACTCAGGATTATTTGTGTATGTATTGGCACCAAGGAAATAAACAGCTAGATCTTGGAAGTCTAGTTCATGCTTATTTTTGTTGGCAGTGCACTGAAATTCTGATGATGGTGCTGTTTCTCCATGAGGCTTATTCATTTAGCATCATGCACCTGCCTTGGTACCAGAACTATAGGGCAGACAAAAAGACACAGACTCTGCCTTCATGAAGCTTTTAGTTAGTTTCACAAATAGACAGATAATAAACACTCATAAAAATAAAACTGTACTTACAAACTGATAGTCGGAAGGAAATAAGAATGCAGTGAGGGGTTCTGACGGACTGGGCTACTGTGATGAGGGTTGGGGTTGGAGTGTTTATGAGAAGGGAAGACTTTTGAAGAAGTAACAATTTATACATAATTCCAAAAGATTATTCAAAAGTCAGCGGAGTAAAGAGCTAGAGAAGAATATTTCAAAGACAAGTGGATTGCCTATGTAAATGTCTAAGGGAGTGAAAGAAGTTGATAAACTTGAGGAACTGAAGTTCAGTGTAACTCAAATACAGTGAACAGAAGAGTTGCATAAGGTGAAGCTGGGAAAATAGACTGAGGCCAGAAGTTAAAATTGGGGTTTTTATCATAATTGCAATGGGAAGACGGTTTTTAGCAAGGAAACAGCAATATCAGTTTTATTAAAAAATGGTTTTTCTTGGCTACTACATAAAGAGTGGTTTAGAATTAAGCAAGAGTGGAAGCTGAGAAACCACTTTGCAGGCTTTTCCAGTGATCAGGATGAGAGAAGATGTTAGCTAGGACTAGAGGGGTGGTGGTAGAAATGGGAGAGAAGTGGATGGATTTAGATATATTTTGGAGTTGGAATCAACAGAACTTAGTGACGAGTTTGATGTGTAGCTTGAAGAAGGAAGAGATGATCAAAGATGACTTCCAGGTTCTCTGACTTAATTTAATAAAGAAAGTGGTTTGAAGCCACTTGAGAAAGTTCATATTGACTAGATAAGAGGACATTTTGAATAATAAAAAGATTCATAAATATAGTACAGAAAGTCATTTTTGAGAGCACAGATATAGCCTAGAAGCTGCTTGAACCTGTGTTTCAAAAATTTTGCAGGGAGATTTTATTACAGGGTCTTTGGTAGTCTTACAGCAGCATCAGCAAAAGACATATGATAAAGGAATTAATATTAGAATCCATCCAACTAATAACACATTGTTTATTGAGTGCCTGCTATGTTCTAGAAACTATGCTATGTGGAGGGGCTATCAGAAGGACCTAGTTTCTGTTCTCTTAGAGCTTATAGTCTGGAAGGGACTATCTTGAATAATCAAACTTTGCATGGAACATTATCTAAGTCAAAGATAATTGAAATGTTTATCAAGATTTTTTTCAAAAGGAGTTAGCCACTTACTGGTTTTGATTTTTTAAAAAAAATTATTGCAGGCAGTAGGGTAAGTATGGATGTAGTTTGCCTAGTACTGTGTTCCATCATTAGCTATACAACGTACACTTCCATGAAAAAGAGCCACCTCTGAATACAAAAGTGGAAGCATAAAAAAAATAGAGTATAGGTTTTTGTTCTAGAATTTTATTTCAACTATGATCTTACGAGCTTGGAGAAATTATTTTTCTTAAAAGACTCTGTCAGTAGAAAGAAGCATTTGTATTCAGTTCATTCCAGTGGAGCATGACCGCCTTCTTGAAATATATAGAATGATTTTTACATAAAATATCAAAGAGCAGTGTATTTTCATACGAATTTTAAGGCTTTCTGATTTTGAAGGATTCCTTTGGTTTTTATGTGGTTCTGGAAAGTTACAGAGCATTTTTGAAATCTGTGGGTTATTAAAATTTCTTCTTTGCATGGAGAGTTAAATCATTATTAAAAATACAGTAAGCTAGTTTCAACAACTTTATTAACCCCATGATGTAGAGGTGTTACCCCATTTTACATATGAGGAAACTAACACTATTAGTTCAGTGACTTCCTGTAAGTTTTTATGTTAGTAATAGTGGAGCCGAAATTAAAACTTAGGCCTGTGTGACTTCCAATTCTGTACCCTTAATCACAATAACATCCTGCATTATTCTGTATGCGAGATGTTATGGGGGTAGCAAAATCATTAGGCATGTGCTAAATGCAGGTAGGTAAAGGTGCATAGGAAGATAGACAGCAGACAGTAGCTTAGAGTACCAATGAAACATAGTGCATTGCTGTATTAAATGATTCAGACTTGTCTCAGATGTTCACATTATACTAAGATGTATGAGAATTGGTGCAATCTGAGATGATCACAGAAGCAGTGGTCCTAAGGAATGATGAGGAGTTAGGTAGATGGAGAGAACTAAGGCTTATCAGATGGAGTAAACAACATTAACTTCAGCTTTGAGGAAGAAATGACTACTATACAGGAGTCCCCCGCGTATCCACCA
The DNA here is from genome assembly GCF_006542625.1 of Nomascus leucogenys. Classification (NCBI taxonomy): domain Eukaryota; kingdom Metazoa; phylum Chordata; class Mammalia; order Primates; family Hylobatidae; genus Nomascus; species Nomascus leucogenys. The sequence continues at coordinate 46,636,412 of NC_044388.1, read as the reverse complement.
GTGATACGCTCCAAGATCCCCAGTAGATGCCTGAAACCATGGACTGTACTGAACCCTCTATGTACTGTATTGTGTTACATGAATGTGGTCTCTCTCTCTCTAAATCTCTTATTGTACTGTTGTACTGTACTAACTCTTCTGACGGTGTGAGATGATAAAATTTGCATCGAGGCTGATGACAGGTAACTAGAACCTCGAAAAGCAAAGCTGGGGATAAGGGGAGACTACTATAAGTAATTTCAGCTGGAGGGCAAAGACATATTATCTATGTATTCCAAGAACCGGCCACTGAGATAGCAAGCAGAAGCTCATGTTTATCTGGCACTCACTGCATGAATGGCATAGTGCTGTAAGTTCTGTGCAAGTATCAACTCGTTTAATCTTTTCAACAAATCTGATAGTGACTTGCCCAACTACGCTGACTCAGCTGAGATAGGATTTGAACTGTGGTAGCCTTTTCTAGTTCCCAGGCTCTTAACTACTATCTTAATAAGTAAAGTTGTGCTAAATTATCCAATGAACTAAAAATACATCTATGCAGCCTTTAATATGTGACTTATATTTAATGGGTAAATGCCTTAACACAGTAAACATCCCCCCACCTCCCATTCCTGCTTTCAGCATCATCAAGGAGAAATCACTTAACAGCAAAAAGATGTCATGGGGGTACCTTAAAATCCTGTCATGCTGAAACTGACATCTCGTTACTAGCTTTCAAAACGCTCCAAAATGCAGCTTAATACTAGCAATTCAGTGTATTACCATTGTCCAACAGATGTTCCACCCTGTTTTATCTCAAACTAAACTCCAGCCATTCCTCACTTTGCATGGTGCAATGTTAACTGAAACCCATGCTTATCAAACTAAAGTAGATTGAAGGAACTGGAGATGATCAAAGATGACTTCCAGGTTCTCTGACTTACTGTAATAAAAAAAGTGGTTTGAAGCCAGTTGGGAAAGTTCATCTTGGCTAGATAAGAGGATGTTTTGAATAATAAAAAGACTCATAAAGGTAATGCAGAAAGTCATTTTTGAGGGCATAGATACAGCTTAGAAACTGCTTCACCTGTGTTAGGTTGGCAAAATAATGGCCCATGGCCCAGTCCCATCCACAGCCTGTTTTGTATGACCTGCAAGCTAAGGTATGACTTGCAAGCTAAGGATGCTTTTAATATTTTTAAACAGTTGGATAAAATAAAAATAATATTTATGGACATGTGAAAATTATGTGAAAAGTGTCAGTGTTCGTAAATAAAGTTTTATTACAACATACACACACAAAACCCATGCATATCAGAACTAAGGTCAAATCTGTCACCTCAGAAGCATAGACACCATTCTGATGTGTACCTGTTTCCATTAACACAGTGCCATCAAAAACAAGGACTGCCTGTCTTACAACACCTTTATGGGCAGATACTGTGTTTTCTATATCATCTCCACAGTGTGACTTGCATGTAGTAGGTCCTCAAATATTTGTTGATCTGATGGGCCAAATAATCACCCTATCTCCTGTATTTACAGTAATCCCCCTTTTATCTGTGGTTTTGCTTTCCGTGGTTTCAGTCACCCTTGGCTAGCCAAGGTCTGAATTTTATTATCATCATTATCTCCTCCTCTTCCTCATCATCATCAGAAGGGTGCATACCGTGCAATAGGGTATTTTGAGAGAGACCACATTCACGTAACTGTTATTACAGTACATGATTGTAATTGTTCTGTTTTTAGTTATTGTTAATCTCTTACTGTGCCTAATTTATAAATTAAACATCATAGGTATGGATGTATAGGAAAAAATGTAGTATATACAGGTTGAAGATCCCTTATCCAAAATGCTTGGGGCCAGAAGTGTTTTGGATTTTGAATTTTTTTTTCAGATTTTGGAATATTTGCATCATATGCTTAGCAGTCGAGCATCCTGAATTCAAAATCTGCAGTGTTCTAATGAGCATTTCGTTTGAGTATCATTAGTGCTCAAAACGTTTCAGATTTTGGAGCATTTCAGGTTTCAGATTTTCAGATTAGGGATACTCAACTTGTATAACATTTAATACTACCTGCAGTTTTCAGGCATTCACTGTGGGTTTTGGAACAGTGTATTCCCAGTGGGTGGATAAGGAGGACTATTGAATAAACAAGTAATTAAAGCCATGTGGTTAGTAATAGATATCCTCTTACTGTATGTCGAATACTATATTCAGCATTATATATTAATTTGTTTCATTTAATGCAACTTTGTTATTAATTACTTGGCCTCATTTTACAAATGAAGAAATGGAAATATTAGAAGGATTGTTTTACCTAGAGTTATAAATTGTTAAGTTTCAGAGTCAATATTTGAACCCTGGTATTCTGACTCCATGGCCTTAACTCTTAACTGCTTAATTTATGATATAATATTACTGTGGAGATATACGTAAGTTGCAGTGAGAATGAACAGGAAGACATCTAGGGATGTTATTGTTCTATTTTTAGTTATTGTGGTTAACTAAAATTTTAAGTCTTTGTAGAGGAGGTGACATTTGTGTAGGGTGTTGAAGGGATGAGTAAGAGTTTACTATTGGAGAAGAGTGAGAAGGCATTTCTAGTAGAAAGTTTGGGTGTGAGAAATCTTGTTTTCTCGGAGCTGTGTGTAGTTGGTTGGAGTTCAAACAAGAGATGAGATTGGAAAGGTACTAGATCATGAAGATTTTGTGTTTCATATTAAGGAGTTTGTACTTAATCTTGCAGGTAAAGTAGCTCTTTAAAGTAAAGTAGTAGCTAAATAGCTCTTGAGGAACTGCTAAATAATTTCTAAAAAGTGGATGACATCATATTTGCATTTTAGAAACTCAACTCTGGTGATGTTGTCAGCAATGGATTGAAGAACACCTGAGCAAGGGACCAGTCAGATCATTACAATAGTCAAAATGAAAAGTGACTAGGGCCTAAATGAAGGTAGAAGAGATAGATAGGAGACAGAGATAGATAATCGTTTTGAGAAAGACTTAAGATAGAATGGAAAAGACTGCTGTTGGATTGGGAGTTAGGATTGAAGGAGAGGGCAGAACCAAGTAGGTCTTCTAGTGTTCTATTTGGAGTAGGTGATGGTATTACATGTAGGAATATAGGAAAAGGAGCTTATTTAGATGGAAGAAGAGACCATGCTTAAACAGTTGTGGGATTGTGTGAAATCTAAAGTGGAGAACTTTGGTAGATGGTTGTGTACGTGTATATACAGGAGACCTTGGGTAGGAGATTTGCTATGTTACCAGCACACGTGATTGTTGATAAAGTTTTTATCAAAGATAATATTTATCTAATAATAAATATTACTGAGTACTGGTTACCATGTTCCAAGCACTAGAGATTTAGCAGTGAACAAAACATTAAAAAAAAAATTCCTTACTCTTGGGAGCTTACAGTTTAGTTTGGGTTGGAATGGGTTAAAATAAATGGTATGCCATGTGGTAGTGTTATGGAGAAAAAGCAGGCGAGGAAGAGGGAGAATTCAGAGGGAGAGGATTAATGTGTGCAATATTAAATTGGTCGGTTGGGGACTGTCTCTCTGACATTTAGCAAAAACCTGAAGGAGGTGAGGGGATGAAACATGTAGGTAATGGGGGAATAGCATTCCAGGCACAGGAACAGGAAATGCAAAGACCCGAATCACGATTTGTGCTTGGCATGATAAGGAAGTACAGGGAGGCCAATGCGACTAGAGCCAAATACCTAAGGCTCAGAATAGCAGATAACAAGGACAGAAAGGTAATGGAAGGCTGGCTTTTGTAGGGTCTTCTTGGCCATTGTAAAGACTTTGACTTTTACTCTGAATGAGATAGGAACCCTGGGAGGGTTTTGAGCAGAAGAGTGACTTTGGTTTTAACAGGATTTCTCTGGCTCCTATGTAGATTGAGGCGGGGGGGGGGGGGGCAGGGGGCAGTATACAAGCAGGGAGAACTTTGGGAGACTCTTAAAATTATTGAAGTAAGAGACATGGTGTTTTGGATCATGGTGGTAGTGGTGGAATTGGAATTCTGAGTATGTTTTGAAGGTAGACCCATTGGGATATGTTGATGCATTGTGAAAGCAGGGAGTCCAAGACAATGCCAGAACACAGTTGGAAGATGGAGTTGCCATCTACTGAGATGGGGAAATGGGAAGAGCACATTTGGGGAAAAGATTTAGGAGTTGGATTTTGGATGCATTAAACCTGACATGAGAGGAGGTATCAAGTAGATAATGGGATATGTGTCTCTGGAGTGCAAAGAACAGGTCTGGGCTGAAATTTTCAGTTCAGGACTCACCAGCAAGTAGGTTGTTTTTTTGAAAAATGAGACTAGATGAGATCACCAAGGGAGAAGAGAAGAACTTTGAGTCTAGGTTATTCCAGCTTTTAGAGATTGCAGAAACTGAGAAGGAATGGCCAGTGAAGTAGGAAAAAAAACATGAAGGTGTAGTTCCTTAGAAGCTAAGTGAAGAATGTGTTGTAAGAAAGAAGGATCAGTTTTTAAATTCTGCAAATAGGTCAAGTAAGATGAGAACTGAAAATTGACTGTCCAGCTTAGCAACAAGGAAGTAATCTTTCCATGATGGGGACAGGGGAGGGTGAAGAGGTAATTGGAGTGGTTTCAAGAAAGAATGGAAGGAGAAATTGGTTATAGTAGTAATATGTGGCCATTCTTTTGAGGTTTTTTACAGTAATTAGGAGCAGAGAAAGGGAGAGTTGGATAGAGCTGTGAGGGCTAAAGAAGATACCATTTTTTTTTTTTTTTTTTTTTTTTGAGATGGAGTCTCGCTCTGTCACCAGGCTGGAGTGCAGTGGCACCATCTCGGCTCACTGCAACCTCCACATCCCAGGTTTAAGGGATTCTCCTGCCTCAGCCTCCCGAGTAGCTGGTACTACAGGTGCGTGCCACCACTCCCAACTAATTTTTGTATTTTTAGTAGGGACAGGGTTTCACCATGTTGGCCAGGATGGTCTCGATCTCTTGACCTTGTGATCCGCCCACCTTGGCCTCCCAAAGTGTTAGGATTACAGGGGTGAGCCACCACGCCCACACACCCCTCCCCCCCTTTTTAAAATATGGAATGAATAACAGCTGTTTGTGTGCTGATGGAATGCCCTGGTAGAGGGAAAGCTGATGATGCAGAAGATAGGAGGGGAACTGTTGGGTGATGTTCTTTGGCTAGGGAGCAGGAGGATGTTATCTCATGCACAAACGGAAGCTGTGGGCTCAGGAGCTCAATCTCTAGCCATAGTATTGGTGAAAGGCAGGATGTGCGGCACAAAGGTCGAGGCAGACAGATGTGGGTGGGAAAAATTGCAGAAGTTTTCTTTTGATTTTGTCCAGTTTAGTGCAGTAGGAAGCAAAAGCATTGGTTGAAAGTGAAGGTGGAGTAAGCAGTGTTGGAGGCTTGAGCAGAGGAGAAAGGATGCAGTTGTCTTTCAGAACGGGAGAGTGAATGGAGTAGGAAGCATCAGGACCTGCTTTTGAGGTTTGTGGGTAGGAGTATAATGTGAGACTGGATAGCATGATTCTCTGTTTTTCTCCACCCATGTTCACATTGAGATAATAACTTGGATTATGTGAAGAGTTGAATTTAACAGGGGTTAGGATTTTGTTGTGAAATTAGAAGAGAAACTAAAGAGTTAAAGGGTAGAGTTACAGAGAAAAAGACCTTAGAATCTAAGCTGCGTAGAGAGAAAGGAGGGCGTGGGGAGAGTGGAAAGCTGATGGAAGCACTGGATTAAGGGTCCTCCGGATGGAAAAGATAAGATGGCCAAGGACAGAATTCTAGATTTTGTCAATATTTAATGGTAAAAGAATTGGCAAAGGATGGATAGAGAAGTCTTGAGTGTAGAGCAAAAAGGCTTAGGAAAAGGGAAAGATAGGTCACAATATCCAGAATCCTGAAATCCAAGGAGTCCTGAAAACTTGAAAATAAATAATTGTGGTAAAATATACATAACATGAAAGTTATTTTAACCAGACTTTTTTTTTTTTGGAGACGGAGTCTCACTCTGTCACCCAGGCTGGAGTACACTGGCGCCATCTTGGCTCACTGCAAGCTCCGCCTCCGGAGTTCACGCCATTGTTTGTGTTTTTAGTAGAGACGGGGTTTCGCCTTGTTAGCCAGGATGGTCTCGATCGTGATCCACTGGCCTTGGCCTCCCAAAGCGCTGGGATTACAGGCGTGAGCCACTGCGCCCGGCCTAACCAGACCATTTTTAAGTGTACAATTCGGTGGCATTAAAGACATTCACCTTATTATGCAATCATCACCATCGTCTATTTCCAGAACTTTTTCATCTTGCAAAACTGGAACTCTGTACCCATGAAACAACTCCCAATCCCCCCCACCCCACCCCGGTAAGCATCATTCTCTCTTCTGCCTTTATTAATTTGTCTACTCTAGGTACCATAAGTAGAATTATACAATATTTGTCCTTTTGTGTCTGGCTGTTTCACTTAGCGTAATGTCCCCAAGGTTCATCTGTATTTTAGTCTGTGTCAGAATTGCCTTCCTTGTATTTTTTTTTTTTTTTTTTTTTAGAGACAGAGTCTTGCACTGTTGCCCAGGCTGGAGTGCAGCTGCACAATTTTGGCTCACTGCAGCCTCCACCTCCCGGGTTCAAGTGATTCTTCTGCCTCAGCCTTCTGAGTAGCTGGGACTACAGGCATGTGCCACAACACCCAGCTAATTATTGTATTTTTAGTAGAGATGGGGTTTCACCGCATTGGCCAGGATGGTCTCAATCTCTTGACCTCATGATCCGCCCACCTAGGCCTCCCAAAGTGCTGGGATTACAGGTGTGAGCCACCAGCGCCCAACCATTGCCTTCCTTTTTAAGGCTGGAGAATATTCCATTATATGTATGTACCACATTTGGTTTATCCATTCATCTGTCAGTGGATACTTGGGTTGTAAATAGTGCTGCTATGAACATGGGTATGCAAATAGATACCCATGTACAAAGAACTGCTTTCAGTTCTGTGGGGTCTATACTCAGCAGTGGAATTGCTAGATTATGTGGTAATTCTGTTTACTTTTTTGAGGAACCATCATACTGTTTTCCACAGCAGCTGTGCCATTTTATATTCCCGCCAGCAATGGGACAAGGGTCCTGATTTTTTCACATCTTCACCAACATCTGTTATTTTCTGGTGTTTTGCATTTAAAAATAATAACCATCCTAATGGGTGTGAAGTAGTATCTGATTGTGGTTTGATTTACATTTTCCTAATTATTAGTGATGTTGAGCATCTTTTCATGAGCTTATTGGCCATCTGTATATCTTCTTTGGAGAATGGAAAGAAATTTTTTTCCAACTCTTTTTTTTTTTGAGACAGAGTCCGGCTCTGTCACCCAGGCTGGAGTGCAGTGGCACAATCTGAGCTCACTGCAAGCTCTGCCTCCTGGGTTCACCCCATTCTCCTGCCTCTGAGTAGCTGGGACTACAGGCACCCGCCACTACACCCAGCTAATTTTTTGTATTTTTAGTAGAGATGGGGTTTCACCGTGTTAGCCAGGATGGTCTCGATCTCCTGACTTCATGATCCGCCTGCCTCAGCCTCCCAAAGTGCCGGGATTGCAGGCGTGAGCCACCGCGCCTGGCCTTTTCCAACTAATTTTGCAATAAAGTCTCACTTGACCTGAACTGAGTTACTGACAAAAACATGATCTGAGCTGATGTGAGACTATTTGTATTCCTTACTTATGCCAGTTAATGTGAATATTCATATGCTTTGCTAAAGAAATTTTAGTGTGTCTGATTATGGAGTGCTGCTCCAAATCCTACTAGGGCTGTACACATGCATGTACTATACGCATGTATGTACTAATACTTTTCTAAAATCAGAAAAATTCAGAATTCCAAAACACATTCTACTCCAGTCCAAGGGTTTTGGGTTAAAAGTTTGTGGACTTATAGCTTCATTTCTTTGGAAAACCAAGTTCCAGTTTTTAAAAACTTACACATAAACTTTGGGAATTTAGGGAGGAATTAGTTGAGGGCTATCGTTACTTCCATCACATCTCAACCCATGTCATTCTTTTCTGTCTTTATGCTTCACTCGCTGTTCCTGCCCGGTGCTTTTGCCTCTTAACCTCTCTGAGGCTTATTTTTTCATCTGCAGAGTGGGTATATTGTTTTCTACTTTGAAGGATGGATTGTGGGGACCAAAGGAGGTAACAACATAAGGCTCAGGTCAGAGTCTAGCACAGTAGGTGCTCCACAAACACTGATTTTCTCTAGTCCTTAAATTCATGCTGTCTCTGTTGTGGAGCATGTGAATTCATTCTTTCATACCTCTTTCATCATGTAACTTTTAATCCCTAATGAATGGAATTACTTACTATAGTGTTTCTGTGGGAAAATGTTCAAATGCCAGAAAGCCATCTCTTCTCACATTTCCCAGCCTCACACTGATAATAAAGGGGTACCTCCCTCTCTTCTCAAAACATTGCACCCCCTTGGGGAATGGAGAGGGAAGGGCAAGTGAGAGCGCTCCAGTGGACAGATGGGGGAAGGCAGCAGCTCTGTGTTTACAGAAATTGTTAAATTATTTACACAATTTTGGTGTCCCTACCAGATCCAGAGTTGGGGATACTGCAAGAATGGCCTTTTTTATGTTACAAACTGGAATTAGATGAGTCATTTAATGGAAGCTTAATTTTTTGTAGAAGAGTAATAGTCTTTTCATATAAACTGGTGGTAATTAAAGCTTTATTATCTAATAGTAGGCATAAAGTTTTCTTTTGGTTTAGCCCAGTTACTAGTGCATTTAATCCACCCCCTTGCTACCCCCTGTTATCTTAGATTAAAAGGTCAATTCTGGCCTGGAACATATGTCTTCTTTTAAATAATTTGGCATATTTAAATTAGGAGGACATGAAGTGGCAGAATTTGAGTTAAACATTTAAATATATTTTGTGCCCTTGATTATATTAGACACTTGCTGCTTTGGAAAGTCACATGTTTAACAAAAAAGTACTTTGGCTGAAATGTTAAAATAAAATGACCTAGCAAAGGTAACCTTGTAGTTCAGATATGACAGTTTGATTTTGGCTAGGACTGGAATGAGTGGTTTCTGTGTAGCCATTTCTTCCTCCCTGTGTAGAGGGCCTTGCTGATTTCTAAACCTTCGTAAAAGGAAACACCCTTGCTGGGAGGCTTGCTCAGGGGAGCTGGGAGTGGAGGCGGGCTCACACATGAGCGCATGTGCAGGAACGTTTCGCGGTGCAAAGGTTAAAGGCGGGTGTGGGCAGAGGGGAACCTACCACAGGTCCCATTCTGGACAGACGTGCGCAGTTGTGGTGATGTGCAAACAGCTGTACTGGAACTGGATATCCACTTTCACGTCGGGCATCCACCTAGAAGAGCAGCGGGCAGCTGATGGGAAGACCCTCAAACAACAGACAGTGCCGCAGCAGGTGCATAACTTCAGCTTTCGGGCTTTCTATCTGATCCTTGCCTCAGGAAGTTAGATCTGGTTTCCGGTATTTGGTTATTTTGAAAGTTTCCTATACTGTTGTTATTACTTTGAGTTGTGAAGATAGATGAAAAGATAGTACTTTATGAGTTAGAGTAGTTGATTCTAGAATGTAGTGTAAAAACAGCCCTTAAAAAATCTTTTTACAAAGTTCTGTTTGGGTTTTTGAGAAATGAAAGAAATCTTATTTTAACCCTGTATTATGTATTCTTCATTGTTTTCGGTTTTGTATTTGGAGGAGCCCCAGTACTTGTTGGTATTATAACACAATTCATCCCACAAACAGATCTTTGTCTTTTGTTTCGAGGTGTCTAAGGAAGAGCTTGAGGTTTCATTTGGCTACATTCCAGTATGAAACCTGAGATAAGTCCCTTGGCCTTTTATAAAAGAGAATGGTTAGAAAGACCAGAAATTCTCTAATGAGTTATGGTGAAGAGGCTTCTTTCTTAGAAACGGATTTATATAAAACCAATGAATAAAAATCTCTGTTCTTTTAGTTTTGTTATAAAATATGTATATGTGTCTGTATACTCCAACAAGGGATTTTTACTAATCTCTTAGTGGTCTTTAAAGCATAAAATTGAAGGATAATTTCAGTTGTCCTTTTGGGGAAGAGTTATTAATGCTTGTATTTGGTTAGGCCAAACTCTTTTGTCTTTTTTTTTTGTCAGTTAGTATTTGTAGAGCATCCATGATAAATCTGCATGCACACACATGGACATGAGTGTGTATATGCATCTGTTGCTAGATTGGGTGCAGAGCAAGTCACGTTGCCCTTGAGTTAACATGTTAAGACCCTTAATAGCCTTTATTTTCTTGAGCTACATACTTACGTTTGAATTTCTGATCTGGAAAGTCAGGGAAGTCATAAAGGCTTTAAAAGTTATTCTCCGTTTAAATAATGTAGTTCAGACTATTGCAGGGATGAGGGGTGTAGAGATTGTTTTCATTGTAAAGAGAAGGCAGAAAAAAGAGAAGGTCTGTGTATAACAGAGTGTCTTTTTCTTTGGTTAAATCTATGCAGAGCTACTAATGAAGGGAATTTTAGGCATAGTATGAAATGAATTGAAGACTCTCTTGATACTTGTTTTGTCAGATTCTTTTTATATTTCTCTTAAATATCTACTTTCCCAAACTAAAAAATCATCCTTTGTGTGCTTACGTGTTCAGTAGGGCATCTCCATTGTTGTCAGCGGAGGCAGTGTGGTAGGACTTCAGCAAATGTGCAGTGTCCCCTCCCTCACTTGTAAATTATTCTTTATCTTATATCACCAAGTATCAGCAGTTTCTCTTTAATATTAAGTCATAAAGAGTGAGTTTAATTGAGGAAAATATTTTTAGTGTTATTAAATGTAGAAATGCAGCAACACCAAATGCATTTGGTTCTAAGAGATTTATTAGCATTTTTATTCTTCATCTGGGTGCTCTGTTTAAGGAATAATATAACTTATTTCAAAATGTGTTAGCTTGTTCTAGCTTTTGTTTTTGTTTTTCTCCTTTGGAGTCCTGAGAAGACAACATTTAGATTCAGAACTTTCTTTGTTATCTCAGTGTGTCTAATTTAGCTCACTTTTAAATGTATTTCTTGACTGCACAGAAAGTTGGAGTGACTGGTCCCCCTGATCCGCAAGTCCGCTGTCCCTCTGTCATTGAGTTTGGGAAGTATGAAATTCACACCTGGTACTCCTCCCCATATCCTCAAGAATACTCAAGGTATGTTTTGAGAGACGCTTGACCTTCTGTTTTGAGATCCATAGAAGTCTGGAACTGGAAGGAATCTTGAAGATGTTTGAGTCCACCTTATCCTTTACATTTGAGGAAACTGGGGGCTTTTAAATGTCCGTAATAGCAGCAGCTTTGGCAGCCACTTCATGCCAGTTTGCTTTAGGTGTTCTCTTCTGTGACCTCTCAGACGCTGATGTTTAAAATGAGAAACCCGAATGCATGGTCACAATAAAAGGGGAATGCTTTTTTTTTTTTTTTTAAGAGAAATTTGTCTTCATTCCCATCACTAAGAATTTTGAAAAAGAGAAGAGACTCATATATAAATTAATATAAAGTTTCAGTTGATTAGTCTTTGATGTAAATAAATATTTATAATCTGACAAACTTAGTAAATGGTTTGTTTTCCCAGAAATAATTGGACCATTGGTATAAAATTATATATAAATAGTTGGGCTTCCAGATATATTAATAAACATTGACCACTCACCAGCTTGGTGGAGCTAAAGTGCTTTTATGACTCAGCTCTGAAATTGATAAGTTGTGTAACCTTAAAAACTGTCCAACTGCTCTGTGCCTCAGTTTCCTCATCTGTAAAGCAGAGGTAGTAATAGTACTTCGTGGGGATATTGAGGACATTAAATGAGCTACAACATGTAAATCACTTAGAAAATGGTAAGTGCTCAATAATGTCACTTATTGTATTTTTTCTTTATGGTTAAAATTAAAAGATGAAATAAGATGAGATCAAATGATTAAATACTAGTTAATTGTAGTAGTGACATTAATGCTGTCTAATCTATAAACTACTTATGCCTCAGTTTCCCATTTAGCAGGGTGTTAAATAATACATCATGGTGCTTTATGGGTTAAATCATGTTCAGAATATTCTCATCATGTAAGTTTTCACCCATGTAGTAACATTGCCTGGCCAAAATATTAGCAAAATTTATTTAGTACCTTACAATATGTTGAGTGCCTTAACATGGGTTGTTTCCAAGAAACTAGGAATAGGCCAGTATGGTTGTTAAAAGGGCCATCCAGTAAAACTTATTTATCTTTTTACTTTTTCTTTCCATATAATAACTTGCTTCTCTAGTCTCTAGTCGAAGTAGAAAAATAGGGGTAAGAATGCCATTTCACACACTGACCTCAAAGTGACAACTAACAAAAACAGAAGAAAAAGCAAAACCCCGGGAAACTAACATACAAGCTCATGAAACACAACAATTGAGGGCCATTTACTGTGGGATCAGTTAGCCCCAAACACTGTGGTGTATCTTTAAGGAAGCACACTGTATCATGAGCTGACAACAATTAATGTGACTTCAAGATAAGGTTACATTGTATTTGCATTTCCATATTATACATGTATATATATTATACATGTATGTATTGTATATGTATATATGTTAAAGGAAGGCAGGAACTTCCTCACCTACCTACAGAACTCAGCGTTCAAGGTAACTCATTCCTCAGGAGTTCTGAATAGCCAAGATCTTTTATGACCGAGAAGAAATACGCCAAGGACACGCCTGTAATCCCAGCACTTTGGGAGGCTGAGGTAGGCAGATCACTTGAGGTCAGGAGTTCAAGACCAGCGTGGACAACATGGCGAAACCCTGTCTCTACTAAAAATATAAAAATTAGCCGGGCGTGGTGGCGGGTGCTTGTAATCCCAGCTCCTCAGGAGGTTGAGGCAGGAGAATCGCTTGAACCTGGGAGGCGGAGGTTGAAGTGAACTGAGATTGCGCCATTGCATTCTAGCCTGGGCAACAGGAGCGAAACTACGTCTGAAAAGAAAAGAAATATGCCAAGGAATTAATTTTTTCATCAGGTTTAAAATAATTTGTTGTGATCATTTTTTAAGTGAGCTCTTTGCAAGCTGCCCAGATCACAAGAGCACTCAACTTAGAAAAGAAAGCTTTTCCACATGTCTGTCAGCTGTTCCAGAGACTGTAGTACAGATAGATGGAAACCACAGGCCCTTTGTCTACTCAAGGTGGGGAGAGGAAGTAGATTCAGGAATGGAAATAGAGGACTAGCATTTACTTTTGTTCAAGAGAATGATGAGAATGGAATCATAAACTGTTGTCTTTTAAGATATTTAAAGGATTTATTGAAAATGTAGCTTTTGTTCTGATGAGATTTTCATTAGAAACAGGTGTGAGGAGACTAGTTATCAGTGAAAGAATAAATAATGCTATCAAAAAATAACCAAAAAAAGTATGATAGGAACCAGTAGAAAGCAGAAACAGGATAGGAACTTGTAAAGTTCATCAACTTCCTTACACAGTTTTAGACATTTTCGGTATAATTTTTCATCCATTGGGTAGGGTTCTTTGAGTTTTCAATTAGAAAATATCCTGTAATTTTTAATAGGTTCTTGAGTAATTGTGACTTTTTTTCTATCTTTATGTTCATAGTTCTCTTGGTTACTTTTTTTTAAAAATTATATGTACTTAAATGAGCTTGAAACTTGAGGTGACTAAAATGTTTGGAGATCTTACATTTTCCAAATAATAAACCTCTGTTCTTAATTTTGTTAATGCCTGTTATTTTGTGCTAAACTGCTTATAGATTATTTTCTTATTAAAGGTTTTAAGCACTGTAATGTACGAAAACAGGGCAATAGGAGCAAACAAAAATGCAAAGATCACAAGAAGAATAACCTCTTTTGGGAAGTGGGATTAGGGGGCTTTACGGAATGTCCTTTCATATCCAAATATTTGTGTATGCATTGTCTATTAAGTAATCTTGTATCCCTGTCTTTAAAAATCAAAACAAAAACAATGAAGCAATAATACTGTTTCATTTGGTTCATCAGTAGGTTCATCACGAAACCTACTCTGCCATTAAGAGCATGACATAGATGGGCTTGAGGCAAAAGAAATTGTGATCATTGGATGCCCTCTGCTCCTGTGCTGCTTCGAGCTTAGCTTTGAGATCCTAAAGAGGTAGATTCCTAGGTGTTAGAGTAGCCTAGGAAGATTCCTCTGGCTTTTGATTCTCCTCTGGACTTTATTTGATGCTTAGATTATGAGATTGTCACTAGAACCAGTTTGATTATTCTCATCATCCCAGTTACTGAAGAAGAAACCAAATAGAATCCCTAATGCCTTTGGCTATTAAATTATTGAGTAAAATTGATGAAAGAAGAATACAAATAATAATCGTTAAGTAATAGCAGCTGTAATTACCATCCATTGAGCTGGGTACTGGACTAAGCATCTCTGGTGTAATTCTGTGGGATGAATATTACTGTATTCATTTTGCAGACCTGGTCCCAGACAGTACAGTGTATAAGTGGCAGAACTTGAAGCGCACTTCGCTCTTACTACATAGCCATAACCATTAACCACTGGGCCTACGCTGCTCCATGTAGCATGTGTATCTAGGTTGATCTTACTTGACTTGTACAATAATCTTAGATTTAAGTAATATTTGGCATAATTTTTATTGTTACATTAAAAATTTGCTACAAGTTGATGCACAAACTGCTACTATGTTGGGCCATGTTCAGAAGCCAGAAGTTACTGTAGAAATTCCTGATAATAATAATTGCATCATTCTAGAAGTTAGAGAAGCATGCCCAGCTGCAGCACAGCCCTGATTCCATGGGCTGGGTTATCAGCATTGCGGCAGACTTTAGAATCAACTTCCAGTGTGGAGGTGACACTTCATGTACAGTTGATGAAAGCCACTGTACAGCTACCTGTTTGATAGCTGAGACCTAGGTCCTGCCAGGAAGAAGATCACTAAAAGCAGCCCCCAACAAGATTCTCTAGGGCTAGGAGTATTCATAATCTTTATAACTACATTTCATTTCCTGTAGCCTCATGTTCTTTCTGTATGATAGATCTTTTTTCTGTGAGAGAACAGCAGTTGTTTATAATATTACTAGAAATATTTTGGTTTTCCAGTACTTTTCTTCCAGATGATTCCCTTTAGATTAGCAGTGTCATCCCAGTGGGCTTGGTTCTAATAAAGTAAGGAGCTTTTAAAATGTTTTCAGCGAGAACTAGATTGGAATAAAGTAGATCATAATGCTTGTTTTCAGTTTACTATTTTTCACATAATAAGGTTCACTAAAGTTTTTTTTTTTTAAATTATCAATAAAATGCCATACATCTTGCCATTCTAAGGAAGTGGCATGAACTCTTCATTTACTGGAGAAGACTTGATAGTAATTTTCTCAGAGATTTTATTTCCTCTGATGTTTTCTTGAGCAATTTGGTTACTGTAAGAGCTTTAGACATTTTTGGCCTTCTCTCACAGACCTTAGGAAATAAATTGTACTTTATTTTCTTCCCTCCTTCCCTCCCTTCCTCTCTCCCCTCTCTTCCGTTTCCAGAAAAGTAATTAGCATTTATTGAATATTTTCTGTTTTTCAATTGACAGATAAAATTGTATATATTTATCATGTACAACATGATGTTTTGAAATACACACATTGTGAAATAACGACTAAGTCTAGCTAACATAAATGGTACTTTATTTTCATGTCTCTGTGCTGAGACCTAACAGTTGGATTGGATGCCCTTAAAGTTGGTATTTATCTTTACCATAATTTGGAAAGCTTCATGGTCTGTCACTGTTTTTTACTCTATCATTTTTACAAAAATACTTTAAAAAGCACAAAATTTTTTAGGTTTCTCGGATTCGTATTATAGGAGGTATTTAGTTGTAATATTTAGCCCTCAAAATGAAACTGTACTCAGATAGTGTTACTTCTGTATCTTCATGCTGTGACAAGTTAAGATTGCTCACTGAGAATTTAGCACAGGTAAGAGGTAAGTACAACAGTTAGGGAGGCAGGTGCCACCTGTTACATCTACATAAGGAGACTCATTCTTCCTCTTCCTTTGAAGAAGAAATTACTCAGAGTCCAGGTGTTCAGGAAGGTGGTCTGGCAGTTGTAGGTCACCTGTAAGGCTTAGTTAATACATTTAGTGCTCATATTAGATGATGAAGTTTATAACAAGCCATTTCATTCTGTGATTTGTAGCTCTGGTGGTGAAGAAGGAAAAACCTCTTCATCCAGTGGTTCCTCCTGAATAGTGGGGCTTGAGGCAGAATGCAGTGGAAACAAAGTAGCCAACAACACACTGCTTTCCATGCTCTTAGCTCCTGCTTCCTGACTCTAATTTATAGTGCCAGTGATTATTTGTTTCACTCAGTGCTTGATTTTGGAATGGTTGTACTAATAATATAATTACAAGTTGTACTGGTGTGGCTAACATTAGAGATTTTGAAAAACAATATTGTATACCATAGATGTTTAGTAATAGTATACTACAAAAGTTCCTTGGAAACTTGCAGTGTGCTGAATTGAATGACAGTTTAAAAAATAAGAAGTGAGGTTATATGGGAAGCATTAATGCACATTGTGAATCCCCCAGGAAAGTTGGGAAAAAGCATGTGCCCTCTTGCCCTTATTTGAGCTCGAAATCCTTAGTACCTGCAGGATTCATGTTCCATAAATATACCTTGGGAAAAGCTTTAGTAGAATTTTAGATGTTTTCAGATAAATTATATTTCAAAAGCTGCTTTCAAAGTGGGAACTTGAAAAAATAGTGTGGTCTTCACACAAATCAAACATTTTTGTGTGTGTTAATCTACTTAGCAAATATTTTCTTAATTCTAGGGTGGTATTTTAAGCATAACTGTCCAAATTGATAGCAACTAAATTAATTTTTTCATCTCAGTACTTAAATATATGAGACAAGATACAGTAATTTATTTGAATTATATATTTTATATTTTACCATCCAGTATTTTTGCATATGCAGTTTTTTTTTTTAACCTGTTACCTGGGTAGTAATGAGAGGCAAAAAGATGATAGTTGTGGAAGTTTGAAGTTTTCTAAAATATAAAGCCCTGTCTTTTTTGTTTAATTATTATTTACAGGCTGCCCAAATTGTATCTTTGTGAATTTTGTCTAAAATATATGAAAAGTAGAACTATTCTGCAGCAGCACATGAAGAAATGTGGTTGGTTCCATCCTCCTGCCAATGAGATTTACAGAAAGAATAATATTTCTGTCTTTGAGGTAAGGTAGATACTTAGTAATTGTCCTCTCATCCATTTCAAAAGTAGGGCCACCTATATTGCATCTATTGTGCAACTTACTATTGTCTTACTATTTTATGTATCACTAAAATGGAAAAAGTACTAATTATAATTTTTAAAACTTCATTTGATTATAAAATGCCAGTTGATTTTGCGTATATTAAGATGTGATAAAAGTACATCTTAGAATCTATGAAATATAGCATTTAAATGAAAGGATTTCTATCACTTATTTAAAAGGAATATCTCACAGAGATCTGTTTAATAGTAAATCTTAACATATGATGATGATGATGATGATGATGATGATGATGATGTGTGACCTCTGCTCTGTGATTCTCTATTGCTGTTAGTAGTGCTCTTGATCCTCAGTTCTGTGGTTTTCGTGCCAAGTATTAATTGAGTACTTGTTTATGTGCCCTGTTACTTACTCTAACAGTAAAATTTCAGATTGTCAGGATCCCCTCAGTCTCTCACTTTCTTAGTCCTCCCTAAGACTCTTAAGTGATCAGTAGAGGAGTTCTTTACCTTGGGAGCAGCTGGGGTAGGTGTGGTATAAAATACTGTTTGAAAAGAATATTAAACTACCTGGGTTGTTGAAGAGTTCTGTTAGTATCGCAGCCAGTGTCTTGGGAGCTAATGTGGGCATCCATTGGCACTTTGATAGAAAGCTCTGGC
This sequence comes from Nomascus leucogenys, assembly GCF_006542625.1. Classification (NCBI taxonomy): domain Eukaryota; kingdom Metazoa; phylum Chordata; class Mammalia; order Primates; family Hylobatidae; genus Nomascus; species Nomascus leucogenys. Next base: position 46,618,464 of record NC_044388.1, on the reverse strand, counting down.
AACTCCATGAACACAGACAAGGCTGCCAGGAGCAAAAGAGCAGAGTGCTCCTGGGCCTGGCCAACCTGGAGCCACATTTACCACATGATTACTTGAGGAACCTGCTTGGTGCTTCTGCTTGGCAATAGTTAGTACCCCCTTAAGTAGTTTTATCTGGGTTCAAGCCCGATCATGGTAGTCAGATTGCATTGCTTCAGGCAGCTGGCATAGATTAGACTACATAGTTACATCTTATTTTACCTAATAAATGTGTTCTAGAAGGGTTGTATTTAGATCTTTTGTTGTGTTAAGTACTTTGAAAACGAAACTTGCTATCCAAAGGATTGCTACAATTCATCTTTTCATTAAAGCAAAAATTGCTCTTTTAAAACCAGATTATCACCTCCTTATCTGGCTGTTCCTGCTTTGTTGAAGGTACGGTATTTTATATATTTGGTTGTCTTAAAACAGCAGATACCATAATACTGCCATTTCAAAGGATGGCTTCCAGGTTCCAAAGTGTTCTGGTCATGGACACCTTCTCCTAGTCTGGACTGTGGATATCTAGAGATGCTTTTAACTGATACATATTATTCTAGAACTAAAGAGACCCTCTGTTGACTGTTTTGTTCTGTTTATTTCTCTAGGTTGATGGGAATGTGAGTACCATTTATTGTCAAAACTTGTGTCTCTTGGCAAAGTTGTTTCTTGACCACAAAACCCTCTATTACGATGTGGAGCCATTTCTTTTTTATGTACTAACACAGAATGATGTCAAGGGCTGCCACCTTGTTGGCTACTTTTCTAAGGTAAGTATGTCAGCTTAAAGTTTGTTTGAATTCATATAGAAATCTGAAACAATCTTTGCTGGTTCTCACTCGGGGACACAACAAGATGCAGCACCTCCTAGGTGTCATCTAGCTGTTTGGAAAGAATAGAAGGAACATTTGGAAACTTACCAGGTGCTAGAAGGTGCTTAGTAACATTCAACAACCTATATTCTCCTAGGATTATGGACTGCTGGCAATACTCACGAGGAAGGTTTTAAATGGCTTCTCTTCCCATGGTAATAACATGGAACTTGTGAAATAAACAGTCATTAGCTCTCTGAGTTCTGTCTCAGCTTCAATCTTCTCTTCCTAATTTGAACTTTAGGCATAGAAATAAGAGTAAGAAGGCATTTTGATTAAAGGGTATTTTCTCCTTTTTTAATCTTCCATTCCCTTAGAGGGAGAAAGTCTATTTTCTAATCAGAGAACATAAAAGATATACTTTTATTTAAGCAAGTTCATGGTAAAATCCAAGTGTATAAAACAGTTAAGGGGAAGTACTAGCTTTTTATAAGCATTTATAAGAATTCTTTAGGCTACTTCATTAGTTAGATATGACTTAAAATATATTAACTCATTTATAAAATTATAAAAGTGACTATTTTGTGTAAAGTTAGATACAACTAATAGGACTGCTCTGAGGAGCACCAGAGCAGGAGAAAGAAAACTCTGACATAATTAATGAGTCTTCTCACTTCTAGAGTGGCACACTGATTCATTATTTGTAGCTTTACGGATTGTTTGGGACTCAGATTCCGGTGCTGATCCTTAGGCATTGGCATACTGTGTTTGAGTTGCAGATGGTGTTGGATGACATTGTTTTGTTTTATATTTTTACTCTCCTGGGATGGTTGCTTTGTGGGTAATGGCAGTGACTTGACGTTATCCTGTCTTCTCCCAGTTGGGTAGTTTTTTGTTGATGTATGTTGCTATTCCCAAAGGACCAGGGCTGTGGGTTTTGGCCATTAGTCTTTGTTTCTTAATTCACATTATTATTCACTTTAGCAGCCTGTTTTAAAACTTGACTTGTATTTTCTCCACCAGGAAAAGCACTGCCAACAGAAGTACAATGTTTCCTGTATAATGATTCTTCCTCAATACCAGCGTAAGGGCTATGGCAGGTTTCTCATCGATTTCAGTAAGGATTATATTAATTTCTCATTGGTCTCTTCCGGTGGACCTTCTGTATATATATATTTAAAGATTTGTAGGTGCTTTGTTGGCTGCTGGTATCTTTTGTCGTACTGCTATATGATTCTTTAAAACCTAAAGCCACTGCTGGACACTGTGGCTCATGCCTCTAATCCCAGCACTTTGGGAAACTGGGGTGGGAGGACTGATTGAGTCCAGTAGTTCAAGACCAGCTTAGGCAACATGGCAAGACCCTGTCTCTACAAAAAATTTAAAACGTTAGGTGGGCATGATGGCATGCACCTAGGGTTCCACCTACTCAGGAAGCAGAGGTGAGAGGATCACTTGAGCGCCCAGCAGGTTGAAGCTGCAGTGAGCAGTGCTACTGCTGCATTGCAGGCTTCAGCCTAGGCCACAGAGCAAGACTCTGTCTCAAAATAAAAATGGAAATACATAAAACCTAAAGCCACACGTTCCTTTTATTTTGGTTGGACACGAATTTTCTTTTCTTTCTTTCTTTTTTTGTTTTTTTGGAGAGACAGAGTCTCGCTCTGTCGCCCAGGCTGGAGTGCAGTGGTGCAATCTCGGCTCACTGCAAGCTCCGCTTCCCGGGTTCAGGCCATTCTTCTGCCTCTGCCTCTCGAGTAGCTGGGACTACAGGCACCAGCCACCACACGCGGCTAATTTTTTTGTAGTTTTAGTAGAGACAGGGTTTCACTGTGTTAGCCAGGATCTCCTGACCTCGTGATCCACCTGCCTCGGCCTCCCAAAGTACTGGGATTACAGGTGTGAGCCACCATATGCGGCCTTGGACACGAAATATTTTTAAACAGCTAATATTGAATAAAATTTTGTGTGATATATAGCACATACCTTTAATTTCCTACTGTTCATTTACAATGGAACTTAGTTTTATGCAGTAATACCAATAATACTAAATACATTGTATAACTACTTCAATTACAGCTAATAAGGAAGTACTGTGGGCCGGGCGTGGCAGCTGACGCCTGTAATCCCAACACTTTGGGAGTCCAAGGTGGGCAGATCACGAGGCCAGGAGTTCCAGACCAGCCTGCCCAACATGGCGAAACCTTGTCTCTACTAAAAATACAAAAAGTTAGCTGGGTGTGGTGGCGGGCGCCTGTAATCCCAGCTACTCGGGAGGCTGAGGCAGAAGAATTGCTTGAACCCGGGAGGCGGAGGTTGCAGTGAGCCGAGATCACGCCACTGCACTCTAGCCTGGGCGACGAGCGAAACTCCATCTCAAAAAAAAAAAAAAAAAGAAGTACTGTACCTGCCGTATTTTTGTTATCCAGTTACCTGAGAAAATGTGTGCATTTTTTTAGTTTGGCCCTACCTAGTGGTTAAACATATGCAACACATCTTTAAATATCTGAAGAAGTGAATGATAGAGAAAATCGTTTAATCTCAGTTCAAAAGTGATAGCTCACAGTTCTAAAGAGATCATTGTGGGATCTGTGTAATTTGAGGGAATATTTTACCTCAGATATTGCTATACAATGATATTAAATGAATATATGCAGAACTAATGGTTCAAACAAAGGATTTTGATTCCAGTCTTGAGATGTTAATTAAGCCTCTTCTTAGCTTTAGACTGCCCTTCTGTCCATATTTTATTGGAAGCTTGTACTACTGGTTTTTTTACACATTTTCTGGTCTTTTCAGATGAGCAGTAGGGGATGGAACTGAGATTACTTCCTTTAATGTTAATATATTGTTTTGAAGTAGGACTCATGATTAGACATATTATATATGCCATTAAATTGCAAAGTTAGGGAAAGTATTTTACTTTTGGTGATTGGGTGTGTGTGTGTGTGTGTGTGGTATACAAACAGTCCGTGCAGTAACAGTATTGTTTGTATTTACTTTTCCTAATGTAATATATGTTTCCAAATTAACATTTCTAGACTGCTTTTACGTTTTCTTTAATGACAGTAAAAATACCTTTCTCTGCCATCTCCATTTTCAATGCTTTTCCTTAGAAGTTAGGCCTTTGTTTTTCAGTTCTTGAGAGTTGTGCACTATAGAGGACAGAGTCCACAGTTCCACACTTATATTGGCAGTCCTGCTTGCCTAGAGTTAGAATGATAGGTAATTGTGAAGAGTTGTGGTTGAAGTGAAAGATTGTCATCTAATTCACTGACAGAACTACAATTTTAATAGGATTATGTGAAAATGAAGGCATTCTTTTGTACTTCTCAGTTCAGATACAGCAGTTGCCACCTAGTGGTCCAAATAAAGCATGCAAGGCTTGTTTTCCTCAGGACATTGAACGAAACTGTTAACAGAGTCCTGATTTTTAACACTTTGAATATTTTAACAAGGTGATTGATATTAACTGTAGACATAATAATACTAACTTAGTCTTCAATATATATAAATTATGTATTCTTTCTTCAGATTTGTTTTAAAGTAGTTTTGCAATTTGTTTCTCTCTTTTTTTTTTTTTTTGGAAGGAGTTTACCTCTGGAGTTATTCTTGGTTGTAGAAGAGGGGATGTTACTTTGGTGAATCCAGTTTTTCAGAGTCGCTGACCTAGTTCTGATTTGAGTTATTTGTGATTCTTTAGGTTATTTGTTATCAAAGCGTGAAGGCCAGGCAGGGTCTCCAGAGAAACCGTTATCCGATCTGGGTCGTCTTTCCTACATGGCATATTGGAAAAGTGTAATATTGGAGTGCCTTTATCACCAAAATGACAAGCAGATCAGCATTAAGAAGTTAAGCAAGTTAACTGGAATCTGCCCTCAAGACATCACTTCCACACTCCACCACCTACGAATGCTGGACTTCCGTAGTGACCAGTGAGTATCACATCTTTTTGTATACCTTTGAAAGATAATTAGGTTGAAGTTTTTTGGATCAGCCAGTCAGATTATTGATGAAAGGGCATTAACTAATATAAATGATATACTTGGTGATAATGAGATATCATTTTCCTTTCTAGGATATTTTATTTGATTGACTGTATATATATATATATGGTCTATATATAGTCTTTTTATATGCTTTTTAAACTGAACTGTTTTTCTGATACTCCTCCTAATTTTTGGACCTAAGCTACTGAATCTTTCATCTTCTAGTATTGGGAGCTTTTTCACAATACAAGAAGTAACCACTCTAGAAACAGAGTCATTAAATAAAATGCCCATGTTAAATTTTCATATAAATGGCACAAAGTGAATACAGATTGAAAGGAAAAACAGGCAGTTCACCCTTCACTAAAGTGGTCAGAAAAAGGTCACAAAGAAAGGAGGCATTTGAGCCAAATAAATGGAGAATAGAAAAGCGAGTGCCGAAGAGCAGCAGAACTTCTGGAGCGGAACGTGTGAGACAGCAGGCAGTGAAAACAGCCTGCGGCCACGGTAGAGAGCGAAGCGTTTGTCCTGCTTCACAAACTCCTGGCCGTCTCATGTGGTGGCACATTTCTGCGTTCCATCTTCCCAGGCAGGCTATCTTTGCAGCACCTATCATCTTCTACATGCTTCACCAGGGGTCTCATCTCCACATTCATTTTTATGTACACGTTGTACATTGTTGATTGCTATAAACTTTTCTCTGGTTCCAGATTTGTGATTATCCGCCGGGAAAAACTTATCCAGGATCACATGGCAAAGCTTCAGCTGAATTTGCGGCCTGTAGATGTAGATCCAGAATGTTTGCGCTGGACTCCAGTCATAGTGTCCAACTCTGTGGTCTCAGAGGAGGAAGAAGAGGAGGCTGAGGAAGGAGAAAACGAAGAGCCACAGTGCCAGGAAAGAGAATTAGAGATCAGTGTAAGGGGATGAATAGTCTATTTTTGATGACAGAAGATACATTTTTGATTTCATGAGTATCTATGATAATGTATTATGATCATCTTTCACAGAAAAGTAAATTCACATTAGAATGTCAAGAGTTTTATTTCAATGGTAGAGATTTCAGGAAGACTGGGCCTGGTTTACTTAAGTATTTTTAAGCTTTGGACAATTAGGAGGAGACCATCAAATTTCTTATAATGTGTTACTTGTGAGAAAAATATTTCTTACCAGGGTGCCAAGAAGCAGCTCAGTTTTAAGCTGGATAGTAGTTGAGAAATCTGAATTGAATGCAAATCTGACAGTTCTTAAAAATGAAGTGGAGGTTGGGTGTGGTGGTTCATGCCTGTAATGTCAGTGCTTTAGGAGGCCCAGGCAGGAGGATTGCTTGAGACTAGGAGTTCAGGACAACCAGGGAAATATAGTGAGACCCCATCTCTACAAAAAAAAAAAAAAAAATGAAATGGAGATACATTTTCCTTAAATAGAATATTAAGTAACTATTGTAAACTTGTGTATGTTTTCTAATGGGGCACCAAAACATCCTGTGGGCACACAGCTCTCTTTAGCCGTTAAAGGGTTGCTGGTGAACTGTAGTGCATGTGTCATTGTCAGTATTTTTCTTCATGTGATGCATACTTTTATAGCTTTTTTAAAGCAGTGCTTCATCCCTTCAACACCGGTGTCCTTCTTTAATAAACATAAAAAATCTCATGCCCCTCTTTAGTGCAGTTTAATTTTCAAAATGAAATATTCAGAATAAAAGTAAATTTTAAAACTACATAAACTTTCATATTTCTCAAATGCCTCCTTCCTCTTGCCCATGTCTCAAGATCCTGTCTCCTCCACCCTGTTTACAAATTTTTATTTCTGAGAAATTTTATTAAGCAATCTCATTTAACATTTAAAAGAACAATAGTATTCACTTTGCTTATTGAGGGTGGTACTGCAGAAAGATTCAGAGCACAGGCTCTGGAGTCAGACTGCCAGGCTTTCTATCCCAGCATCTTCTCTTGCTCTTGCGTGACCTGGGGCAGATGACTTAAATTTTTTTCTACTCCACACGCCTCATTTGTAAAGTGGAGTTGTAGTGGTAATACTTCTGTGATTGTTGGGGAGATTAAATGAATAATGCAGTGCTGAAACAGGAAATATCCATGTTAAATAATTGATCATTTTCTTTTTAAAGCTCAGTTTCCTTTTCTTCTCTCAGTACTTAAAAGGTCAGAATAGGTAAATGTAAGCAAACAAGACTGAAAAATTAACCAGCATTGTTTTATTTTCTAAAATCAGGTGGGAAAGTCTGTGTCTCATGAGAACAAACAACAAGATTCTTATTCAGTAGAAAGTGAAAAGAAACCAGAAGTTATGGCTCCAGTCAGTTCTACACGTTTGAACAAACAAGTCCTTCCTCGTGATAGTCTTCCTGCAAATAGCCAGCCATCTCGGAGGGGCCGCTGGGGGAGGAAGAACAGAAAAACCCAGGAACGTTTTGGTGATAAAGATTCTAAACTGCTCTTGGAAGAGACGTCTTCACCTCCTCAGGAACAATATGGAGAATGTGGGGAGAAATCAGAAGCCACCCAGGAACAATACACTGAAAGTGAAGAACAGCTGGTGGCTTCTGAGGAGCAGCCAAGCCAGGACGAGAAACCTGACCTTCCCAAGAGAAGACTCAGTGAGGGGGTTGAGCCCTGGCGAGGACAGCTCAAGAAAAGCCCTGAGGCTCTGAAGTGCAGATTAACAGAAGGAAATGAGAGGCTGCCCCGCCGCTACAGTGAAGGTGACAGGGCTGTCCTCAGGGGCTTCAGTGAGAGCAGCGAGGAGGAGGAGGAGCTGGAAAGCCCTCGGTCAAGCTCGCCACCAATTCTCACAAAACCCACGCTGAAGCGAAAGGTAACGCATTTCTTTCCAGGTCTTCTCTTCCTCCAATTCCAGTTTATCATACACCTTTTCGTTTTAGCTTACAGTTCTGAAAGAGTATAAGTTAGAAATTCCTAGTGCATTGCTTTATAAACCTTAAGCCTCTGTATATTGTAGCTCAAGATCTTCCCAGTGAACATTTGAGATGTGTGTGTGTTTGACTTTGATTCATGGGAATTCACTTAGAAATCATAAGCTTATTTAAGGGCTTCACCTCCTGGGATGCAAACAAACTTTTTTTTAGCTTACTGGTTTTGATGTTCAAATCATGACTTTTAGGGGCTTCAAAGATATTTTTAAAGTATGTACAGATTAGAAGTGTTTATATTAGAAAAGGAGGCCAAAATATTACATAATTAATTGGAAAGTGAACATAGTGCTGCCCTATATTTTGGGGTACTCAGAGTACAGTAGCTCATCTTGGGTGCTGTTGTTTTCTCTCTACTCTTCCCACTTCTCACACATCCCTCCAGTGGTTTAACGTGGTCTCTCTTGCTTTAAAAATATTTTCTAAACTATATTCCATCATAATCATAGCCAATTAGTTATTAAATAATGTACGATGATGATAATGAATTCTGTTAAGCCGTTTACCAGAAACATCCCAGGCTATGGAGTGGATTTTAAGCATTGCCAGGAGGCAGCCAGACTGAAGCAAGGCCGCTCCCTGGAAGAGCCACTCAGCCAGCTTCCAGCCAAAGCAGCACAATCGTTCCTTTCCTTACAGGGTCTTAAAAAGCAAGACAGGATCTTTTTTTTTTTTTTTTAAGAATAATATCTTTAGAGCAGTTTTACATTTACAGAATTAATGCAAAGAAAGTACAGAGAGTTCTCACATACCCCAGCCAATTTCCTCTATTATTAATCCCTTGCATTGGTGTGATACGTCTATCACAGTTACTGAACCAGTGTAGATACATCGGTAACTAGAGTTCATACTTTATTCAGATGTCCATAATTTTCCCTAACGTCCTTTTTCTGTTCCAGGATCCCACCCAGCATATCGCATTACATTTAGTAGTCGTGTGTCTTTAGGTTCCTCTTGGCCGTGGTAGTTTCTCAGAATTTCCTTAGTTTCGATGGCCTTCACAGTTTTGAGAATGACTGGTCAGGTATTTTGTAGATGATCCCTCGTGATATTAGAATAGGGTAATATATTCTTGAGAGGAAGACCATAGAGGTAAAGTGCCATTCTCATCACATAATTAAAGGGTACCTGTCGGCATATATCTATCAGTATGTATAGGGAAGCTGGGCGTAGTGGTCACTCTTGTAATCCTAGCTACTTGGGAGGCTGAGGCGGGAGGATCACTTGAGCTGGAGGCTGTAGTGTGCAATGATTGTACCTGTAAATAGCCACTGTAGTCCAGCCTGCGTGACATAGCAAGACCCTGTCTGTAAAAATAAAAAGAAACAAGTATCAAATATGAGGGTATTATCAATATGATTTTTCCCTGTTGAAGTTAACTTTGATGACCTGGCTTAAGATATTGTTTGTCAGGTTTCTACTTCTCTTTTCCCTTTACTGGAAGGAAGTCACTGTGCATAGCCACACTTAAGATTTCTGCCCCCTCAGAGTGGAGGCTCAGCATAAATTATTTGAATTTCTGCTTGGGAGATTTGTCCTTTCTCCCTCATCTGTTTATTTATCCAAGCATTTATTTATATCATTACTGACCCAGATATTTACGTGATACTTCAGTTTATAATCCAATACTACTACTTTTTAAAATTTGTTGCTCAAATTGTTCCAGTTTTGACCATTAGGAGCTCTTTCTTTCAGTTTCCCTCTTGGGCTGCTGCTTCCTTTCCCTCCCCGCCGCCCCAGATGGGGTCTTACTCTGTCACCTAGGCTGGAGTGCAGCCGCATGATCTCAGCTCACTGCAACCTCCACCTCCTGGGATGCAAGCAATGCTCCCACCTCAGCCTCTTGAATAACTGGGACTACAGGCATGTTCCTTCATGCCTGGCTAATTTTTTATACTTTTGATAGAGACAGGGTTTTGCTATGTTGCTCAGGCTGGTCTTGAACTCCTGAGCTTGGGCAGTCCACCTGCCTTGGCCTCCAAGGTGCTGGGATTACAGGTGTGAGCCACCGCGCCTGGCCTCCTGTGTTTAACATATATACTGTTGTTGTCATTGTGGGGTCTTTTTGTTTGTTTTTAAGCATTTCCTTTCTGGCACTACAAGATGCTTCAAGTTCGTCTTGTATATTTCATGCCCTAGTCCTAGAATCAGCCTTTTCTCCAAGGACCAGGGCCATTTTTAATCTAATTTGAAAATTACATCCTCGATTGGGACCTATTAAGTTTGAAGTAGAGAAAAGTTGAACATTGACTAAACTGCTGTTCATTGCGTGATCATGACGAATAGATCTTTGTCATCCTAGCACTTACATTGCCAATTTATGAAGTAAAACAAATCATGTTAAGAAAAAGAACAGGCAGTAAGCGCACATGCAAAGTAATTTTGAAGTTAATGAATAAATACTTTGACTGGATATGTGAACTTAACAAGTCCTATAGCCTCTCTGACATCTATAGAATGAAGGGATTGGATTAGATAATCTCTGGGGCATCATCTCATATTTTGTGATATTAGTTGTATAATTTTAGCTATTTCGTCAGTCCAGTGCAAGTTGTGCTCAGTGTGCCCAAATTTCAGTAACAGATTTATTTTACTTTTGAAATGTTTCACTAACACCGAGTAATACATTTCAGCTCCATATTTCCACATTCCACAACTTTTTATGAGTAGTTAATGAAAATGGCATACAACTTTACTGATAGTTCTGCAAACCTTCACAGTAGTGCTATAAGACAAAGTGTCTTTATTTCTCTTTTGCTCTTAAGTTGGAAAAGTTAAGGGATTAGCCTCTGGGTCATTTCAGTATTAAAACAGGCAACTCTCTAGGGTGCTAAATTTAACTGAACTATTCAGAGAATTATAATGTCTGCTATTGGAGATGGCCACCTATTCTTTTACAAAGTTGTGTTCAATTGCCTAACACCTTTGTATTTATAATAAGTATAATATCTTACTGTAGTATTTTGAAATAATATTCAAAATATTTTTTTGGCAAACAACGTCTTCATTTTATATGTGCTAATTCTATTTGGTTTTAAAACTGTTTTTGTGTTATTAATAGGAAAGATAGTGTTCATAACTGTAAATACTTGCTTTCCTATTTAAACAGAAACCATTTCTCCACCGAAGGAGGAGAGTCCGAAAGCGCAAACACCACAATAGCAGTGTAGTCACGGAAACTATTTCTGAGACCACGGAAGTGTTAGATGAACCTTTTGAAGATTCTGACTCCGAGAGGCCAATGCCAAGATTAGAACCCACGTTTGAGATCGATGAAGAAGAGGAGGAAGAGGATGAAAATGAACTTTTCCCTAGAGAATACTTCCATCGTTTGTCTTCGCAGGATGTACTCAGGTGTCAGTCCTCTTCTAAGAGGAAGTCTAAAGATGAAGAAGAAGATGAAGAGTCAGATGATGCTGATGGTATGTTTTACAGAACTCACTTACTGTGGTTTATTGTCTTCAGATATACAGCAGTAGCAGTGACAGACCCTTTAGTAAAAAGGCTGAAAAATGAACACAACCCACTAAGCAAGAAAAGGAACGTTTGGCAGTCTCTAAAAACTTGTATCAAGTGTATCCATCTTGATTTTTAAATGTGTTTTCCCTTCAACTCAGAACCTCTATTAATTTGCCTCTGCAGAAAATATCTTACTATTAGGCAACTGTTCTTTTTTGCCCAATCCTTTCTAAGCCTCTATCAGAATCTTTAGTTAATGGGAGAGTTGGACTTCGCATCAGGAAGATGTAGTAACCCTTCACTAGAATGTGCATTCTCTAGACTTAGTCTGTTTTGCGCATTGGTGTATGCTGAGTGCTTAAGCCAGGCGCTCAGTAAGTAGTGTTAAATGAGTGAATGCTAAGAAGATAATTCTCCAGAAAGAGTAGATTCATGTAAATTGGAACTTGTGTCAGATCTGTTCAGGAGTCTTTCCTGAATTGTATCTCTAATGTGTCTTACCCAACTAGTAGTAAGTTTCTCGCAAATGGTAACAATAACTCAAAATAAATTTTATAGTATAGATACAAATACAACTATTTACATTTAAAGCAGCCTAGTTGTCATTTCTTCTCTAGAGATACTGAAACTAGGTCTCATATATATGAGCCAGGTCAGAAACAAGTCTTTTTCACCCCAGCCTAAAGTTTCGCCATTGTATCATGCTGCCTGCATCTGCAGTGTGTTTATCTCGCATGGGCTCAGGATGAGCATTTTTACTTTGTTGGGCAAATTTGAAGAAATCTGCTTGTCCAGTCTTGGTACATAAACCTTTAGCTTTTATGCATTAACTGGTTGAACTTTTTAATTCTTTTAAAAATTCAGTCAGTTTCAAGTCTAGAAGATAAACTTGCATTTTCCCCATTCTCATATTTTCTATATAACAAATACTTTTTTGTATTTTATTTTTTTTTTGAGATGGAGTCTCCCTCTGTCACCCAGGCTGGAGTACAGTGGCACAATCTCAGCTCACTGCAACCTCTGTCCCCAGGTTCACGCGATTCTCGTGCCTCAGCCTCCCAGGTAGTTGGGATTATAGGTGCACGCCACCATGCCCAGCTAATTTTTGTATTTTTAGTAGAGACGGGGTTTCACCATGTTGGCCAGGCTGGTCTCAAACTCCTGACCTCAAGTGATCCGCCCGCCTCAGACTCCCAAAGTGCTGGGATTACAGGTGTGACCCACCCTGCTTGGCCAATAAATACTTTTAATATAGTGATAAGATGAATGTGTTCTTTGCTCTATCATGAATGATTCTACAAAGTTTAACTTGTTATGTTTTGAAATACGTAGCTAGGAAACTAAAAATTTATTTTGTAAATTTGGCACTTTATATTCTGTCTTAGATCATTGTACACTAAAATAGTACCCCTGATTAAGTTCCCATTGACCTAGGTTTTTGCTGATGCAGCCATTTCCTTTTTTGACTTTCAAGTTACTACTACTAACTGTGTCTTTGTAGCTGTGCCCCCACCGCATCATGTTCCTGCTTAGTATTCTTATTCTTTAAAAATTAGTAGGGAATGTGAGTGTACTTAATGCCACTGAACTTACACTTAGAAATGGTTAAAATTTTAAGTTTTATGTTACATATAGTTTACCATAGTTTTTTAAAAATGCTAATAATATAAAATTTATTTCTAATGAATGTAATTGGTGCTTTAATTTTTTCTTGTTTGTCTAAGTCTAAATGTCAGTTTTTGTCTAGGACTAAATAAATGCTTTGCAGCTATTCCCATACAAACACAACATTAACTGAACAACTGTTCACGTACGATGGCTCAGTCATGGCCTAGAGTAATTGGCTCATCATACTACCTGAAGTGATGATTTGTGGAAACTAAGAAAATCAGAGAGATAACATAAATCACAAGCAGAAAAAAAAAAGAGGAAATAAGCTAATTTGTAACTTTTAATAGAGACAACTTGATAAAAGTACTGCTTACTACTTATTTGCCTCTTTATAAAGTTCATCTCCATTTTACAGATGATGAAACCGAAATGTAGAGTAACTTCCCGCAGCCATGCAGCTGATGATGATAGTCTTGAATTGGTTCTAACTAGTGTCTGATAACATAATGTTGACCAGGATTCTTTCATAGTTCTGCCAATTCACTGTGTGACTTAGAATATGTCACTAATTAGTTTTATCCTCTAGGTTCTTAACTTTAAAATGAAGACAATCAGGAGTTTATAAAAAGTAATGATTAATAAAGTCATTTCTATATGCTAGTCTTTGTATATGCTAGTCTTAGAAGAAGGAACTAGAAAATTTAAGACCTTGTAACCTGTCTTTATTTTTTTTTCCTTCCTGTATAGACACTCCTATCCTAAAGCCAGTATCTCTTTTGCGAAAACGTGATGTGAAGAATTCTCCTCTTGAGCCAGATACATCCACACCTTTGAAAAAGAAAAAGGGATGGCCCAAAGGCAAGAGCCGCAAACCAATCCACTGGAAGAAAAGACCTGGTCGAAAACCAGGATTAAAGTTGAGTCGAGAAATCATGCCAGTTTCTACTCAAGCATGCGTCATTGAGCCCGTCGTCTCCATTCCTAAAGCTGGACGTAAACCCAAGATCCAGGAGAGTGAAGAAACTGTTGAGCCAAAAGAAGACATGCCCCTACCCGAGGAGAGGAAGGAGGAGGAGGAGATGCAAGCAGAGGCAGAAGAGGCTGAAGAGGGTGAGGAAGAGGATGCAGCCAGCAGTGAAGTCCCAGCAGCCTCTCCAGCAGACAGCAGCAATAGTCCTGAGACCGAAACCAAGGAGCCCGAGGTAGAGGAGGAAGAAGAGAAGCCCCGTGTCTCAGAGGAGCAGAGGCAGTCAGAGGAGGAGCAGCAGGAATTAGAGGAGCCAGAGCCAGAGGAGGAGGAGGATGCAGCTGCAGAGACTGCCCAGAATGACGACCACGACGCTGATGATGAGGATGATGGCCACCTGGAGTCCACAAAGAAAAAGGAGCTAGAGGAACAGCCCACGAGGGAAGATGTCAAGGAGGAGCCTGGTGTTCAAGAGTCTTTTTTAGATGCTAATATGCAGAAGAGTAGGGAAAAGATAAAGGATAAAGAGGAAACTGAGCTGTATTCCGAAGAGGAGCAGCCTTCCCATGACACGTCCGTGGTGTCAGAGCAGATGCCTGGGTCTGAGGACGACCATGAAGAAGACTCCCACACTAAGGAAGAGTTAATCGAATTAAAAGAGGAGGAAGAGATTCCTCATAGTGAACTGGATCTGGAAACTGTACAGGCAGTGCAGTCTTTGACTCAAGAAGAAAGCAATGAGCATGAGGGCGCCTACCAGGACTGTGAGGAAACTCTCGCGGCGTGTCAGACCCTGCAGAGTTACACCCAGGCTGACGAGGACCCTCAGATGTCCATGGTTGAAGACTGTCATGCGTCAGAACATAATAGCCCTATCTCTTCTGTTCAGTCTCACCCCAGCCAGTCAGTCCGTTCGGTCAGCAGTCCCAACGTGCCTGCCCTTGAGAGTGGCTACACCCAGATCAGCCCAGAACAAGGATCCCTGTCCGCACCCTCTATGCAGAACATGGAGACCAGCCCCATGATGGATGTGCCTTCCGTATCAGACCACTCTCAGCAGGTGGTGGACAGCGGCTTCAGTGACCTGGGCAGCATTGAGAGCACCACTGAAAACTATGAGAACCCGAGCAGTTACGACTCCACGATGGGCAGCAGCATCTGTGGGAACAGCTCTTCCCAGAGCAGCTGCTCCTACGGTGGGCTGTCGTCCTCCAGCAGCCTCACCCAGAGCAGCTGTGTGGTCACTCAGCAGATGGCCAGCATGGGCAGCAGCTGCAGCATGATGCAGCAGAGCAGCGTCCAGCCTGCTACCAACTGCAGCATCAAGTCACCTCAGAGCTGCGTGGTGGAGAGGCCTCCCAGTAACCAGCAGCAGCAGGCGCCACCACCGCCTCCACAGCAGCCGCAGCCGCCGCCGCCACAACCACAACCAGCACCACAGCCTCCACCACCCCAGCAGCAGCCGCAGCAGCAACCACAGCCTCAGCCCCAGCAGCCTCCGCCCCCACCCCCTCCCCAGCAGCAGCCCCCACTGTCACAGTGTAGTATGAATAACAGTTTCACCCCAGCTCCTATGATCATGGAGATACCAGAATCTGGAAGCACTGGGAACATAAGTATCTATGAGAGGATTCCAGGGGATTTTGGTGCCGGCAGCTACTCTCAACCATCAGCCACCTTCAGCCTAGCCAAACTGCAGCAGCTGACCAACACCATTATGGACCCTCATGCCATGCCTTATAGCCATTCTCCTGCTGTGACTTCCTATGCAACCAGTGTTTCTCTGTCCAATACAGGACTGGCTCAGCTGGCTCCATCTCATCCCTTAGCTGGGACTCCTCAAGCACAAGCCACCATGACACCACCCCCAAACTTGGCATCCACTACCATGAACCTCACGTCTCCTCTGCTTCAGTGCAACATGTCTGCCACCAACATTGGCATTCCTCACACGCAGAGATTGCAAGGGCAAATGCCAGTGAAGGGGCACATTTCCATCCGCTCCAAGTCTGCGCCACTGCCCTCTGCGGCTGCTCACCAGCAGCAGCTGTATGGCCGCAGCCCATCGGCAGTTGCCATGCAGGCTGGCCCTCGAGCACTAGCTGTTCAGCGTGGCATGAACATGGGGGTTAATCTGATGCCTACTCCCGCCTATAATGTCAATTCCATGAATATGAACACTTTGAATGCCATGAACAGCTATCGAATGACACAGCCCATGATGAACAGCAGTTACCATAGTAACCCTGCCTACATGAACCAGACAGCACAGTATCCTATGCAGATGCAGATGGGAATGATGGGGAGCCAGGCCTATACCCAGCAGCCTATGCAGCCTAACCCTCATGGGAACATGATGTACACAGGCCCCTCCCATCACAGCTACATGAATGCTGCTGGCGTGCCCAAGCAGTCACTCAACGGACCTTACATGAGAAGATGAGCAAGATGAACTTGCAATCAAAAACTTAAATATATATAAATAAAGGAACCTTTTATACTGACAAACCAGAGAAAAATGGACCTTTTTCCAGTTAAAATATTGCTGTAGATTTAGAGGAATTTTTCTTTGGTTTATTTTATTTTTTAGAAAACCTGATCTTCTCTTTCTTTGGGTTCATTTTGTTCTGGGTTTTGATTTTCTTCACAATCTTGAACATTTTACAGTAGAACTCATCTAAAAATGGATTGGGGGATGGGGAAACATGCACAAAATCTTTTCATAATTAAAAAGAGCCTTACTTTCTTTACATACCACATGGACAGAATTTGTGTAAAAGTGAATTATCTTTATTTTAAAATGTATGTTTCCCCTCACTGTTTGCAGCTCCCAATGTTGTCATTTTTAAATGTTATATACATCTCAAGGGTTAACCAGACCCTTTCCTCCAAACCCAACCTTTCATTTCCTACTTCATTCCAGCAGGAGGCACTTAGGGGAGACTCGGACGGGGACATGGAGAACAACCCAAGCTCCTTAAACTTATTATTATTGTTAATATTATTATTATTATTATTAATAAAGTGAGGCAGGAAAATGCTTCTCCTTTTAAAATCCCCTCCACTCCTCACACACACACACCTCTTGAAACCCTTCCCCGAGAATGTTTCTTTATAGACGGACTTCATTGAAATCTTTGTTGTTCTTGAATCAAGTGTAATATAATTTTTTTCTTCTTTTTTAAAATATTCCCACTCAGCACTCAGAGACACAAAAATACTGTAAGTCTCATTAACAGCAGAATCTCAGAGAAAAGCTGTTTGCAATCCAAATCCAGCCTTTGGAGGAATAGAGATGGTCAATTAACAATCAAAAAGAGGAGATAAACCTCTTGTTTTTTTACCACCTGGTGAATCAGCCATAATGCGCACACGCCACCCAGCCTCTTGTTTCTAGTATGTACTTTGAAATGCTAACTGAGGGTCTTGATGCTTGAGCCTTTGACTGATAAAACTCAAATAGCAGTCCCCAGTGATTTGCCTCTTAGGTTCTTTCTTAAATTGTTGGTGGATGACTGTACATTTTAGTGATTTGAAAAATAACTGACAAACCATTGAAACTGTTTATTTTATGTTGGAAGAGATGGCGCAGATGTGTGTCAGAAGGGAGATCATGGTGTGAGTTTCATAGCTATTTACATGATACATACCTCTAGTTTTTGTTTGTCTTTTGAGATCCTGAGTTCATCCCCTGTGAATCAGAGTGCACAAGCACCTCTCCTGTGAGTGGCTAATGAGAAGAGGGACAGATCGACCACCAGCACAGTAGGGCAGATCTGGACAGCAGGATGTTATAACGCAAGTTCATGTGTTGCTTCCCAACTTCATTCTCTTTTCTCTCGTGCAACCAGTTTGCCCATTCTCTTCCTATTACTTGCTCCAGGGATAGGTTAAAAAAAAAAAAAAAAAAATATATATATATATATATATATACACACACACACATTATATATATATATATATATACACATACACACACACACACACACACATATATTCCATCATTAGAAGATGGAAACTCTTATACCACTTGGTATGTGCAGTCAAATATCCAAAAGGGGGAAGTACTGCTTAGAGAAATATCTGTAAGCATTAAATTCTCTCCTTTATTTGTACATTTTATATAGATAAATTTTTAAAATACTAATTAGGCATTAACTTTTTTCAAATGCACAGGTTTGTTGGTTTTTTTAATACACTTTAATTGACTTTCTCAAGCGTGCTAGGTAGAAACAGGCAGAATTCCACATCTTCCCGCTCTCAGCTCTGAGCATGTGCAAGGCTGTGTAGGACCCAGTTTCTCTGTATATACTATTCCAGTTCCCAGTCATCTATGTAGAAAGTGCACTGTGCTGCCATCGCCCTACATCTTCAGCTGTGTCATTGCTTCCTGGTTGGGGTGGGGACAGGGTGGGTCGGGAGGGAGGTATATTGGGAGGAGGGTGGGTCAAGGCAGAAGGAGAAGCTGTTGAAATGAGGGCCGTGAATTCAGTTTCTGTTGGTTTGCAGTTGTGTTTGGTTTTGTTTGTTTCTTTATAAAAAATTCAATCGGGCAGCTCCCTTTTCCACAAGCCTCTTTGTGACTGTAGAACTATTGTAGAAAAAAAAGTTCTTTTCTATATTATAAAAGAAATTATCCAACACAGTAATATTGGTACCTGTCATTTTTTCACTTCTGTTTTAAAAAAATGTATTTTTAGCAAGATAACTTGGGTAATCTTCTAAAAAAGAAATTTAAAAACTCACTGTTAGTGACTTTGATGCCTTTTAAAATAAGAGCTTTTTCATTTCATTCCATCTTTAAAATTTTTTATCTTTGTTGTAGAATATTAAAAACTATTTTAAGAAAGATAAAAATTCTCTTTAAAGAGATCTCTAGCGTGTGTGAATAGAGCTCCAGATGCCTCTAAAAGCCGCATGTACAAAGGAAGCCACGTCTATCCTGTCTGTTTATATTTGCTTTTCCTGTTTTGTAACCTCTTTGTACTTTGTTCATGGTGACTTGTAAGCTAAGGGGAAGGGGTGCCTAGATGCCTTTGTATCTCTCCATGTCACGCGCTCCTGGGCCAGCCGGCCTCCCTTCCTCTCCTTGTATGTAATATCTTTTTTTCCCCTTTCTAGCAAGTACTTTCAAAAGAACTCTGTACATTTTAACATAAAAAATAAATTATGTTGAGCCATTTTGGATGTCTGTCTTGTATGTGGAATTTTTCTCCCTTCCCAGTATGTCAGAACTCCTCAATTCTTGTTCTACACCCAGAGACCTATAAACATTAGTCTTTTCATTTTCCTCTTTATTATAGAAGTACAAGTCCGTGGCCTTTGCTTTGAAATTCCAGTTTTCATTTATGTCTGTGTTTAAATGCCAACAATATGGATGGGTTTTCCATTTCCAAAGAACATGGCACAGTAACTCTACTTTGGATATTGTAGGGGCATTCATATGAAAACCTTTTAAAGGGATTTTAATTCCTGTCCCCCCCACTCGCCTAAAAAAAAAGCAATTGCAATAACAAGTAGCTCCTAGACTTGTGATAAATGGGAGGAGTAATTTTTATAGATCTTATTTTATAATGTAACAGTATTTTTAAAGGAAAACATTGTGGATTTTTTTTTTCTCATTTCATTTTACCTAATTGGGTAATCTAGGAAGATTTGTCATTCTCCTTTTGCCAGAATTCAAGGCCCTGAATGCTGATTACTTTTTGGTGGTCTCTTGGGTTGTGTTTGCCTCTCATCATTTAGAATTGTGGACAGGAGGCAGAGTCCAGAAAATTAGATTTCACTTTGGGAAATTGGCCTTAGTTTCTGGTGGTAGGCAGTGAGGCAGGTTCAAGTTTTAGCGGCCTCCACACTTCCTCTGCCCCTTCACACTGAGGAATTGAGGAACTGTACATGATACTACCTATAGCAGACATTTGTTCTGAATTTCATGCTGTTTAAAGTTTAGATGGTATAATCATGTCATCTCAAAAGGAATGGTTTATGTCCCTTGATTTCTTGGCTGGCTTATATAACCATTATTTGGACACAGGCTGTATCACTGCTATGCAGTTACTAGTGGATTGTCTTGAAAACATTCTTGCCTTTGCTACTGAAGAGTATTTGCTTTAAGTGATTTCAACATAAAGCAATTCTGTTTTTTCAGTATAAGAGATAATGTGGCCAAAGACTGTATTCTAGACTTTGAAAAAACATATAAATACTTTTACTATATATTGCATTTAAGTATAATTTGAATTATATAATCCCATGTATAGCCAAGGAACAAATGAGTTGTTCGGAGTAGGGGAGGTGCTCCTATTTCTTTGTTGTCTCTCCATCTCCTGTAGACAGTAGATGGGGGAGGATGACACACGGTCAGTGTGTGTGATACTGAGAGCCCTAGTCCACCAACCTATCGTCGAACTTTCAGAAACTAGAGCACCAGGAATCACATTCTTTTAAAGCCTTTCTGGGCACTTTAGGTGGTGCCTGGCCTTTCTTTGTAGCATGGTGACACCTGTATGAACTCCCTGAACACCAGAGTCTTGGCAGCCTCACAGTTCCAGCTCTTAAGGTGAAAATTACTATTTCAAATTATCCAAATCACAGCTCAGGCAGTGTGGTGATTTTCATCAGATTCCTTCCTCTAGTCTTTTCATAATGTACAAGACGTGGGTCAGTGGTGATGGTAATTGAAAGGAATAGTGAAAGAAACAAAAAATGCTATCTTTGGCAGAACAGAGTATGCAGGATCCTTATGATGAGTGGTGGGGGAAAGGAGCTCTACTTATTGATGTGATATTCAAGAAATCTAAAAATTCAAATGAATGATTCCTATAAACTCAAAATATCATTTAGAGTAACATTTTTAGTGTTGGCAAGTGTCTGGAATTATTATTATTTTTTTTTTTGAGACAGAGTCTCGCTCTGTCGCCCAGGCTAGAGTGCAGTGGTGCGATCTCGGCTCACTGCAAGCTCTGCCTCTCAGATTCACGCCATTCTCCTGCCTCAGCCTCCCGAGTAGCTGGGACTACAGGCGCCCACCACCACGCCCGGCTAATTTTTTGCATTTTTAGTAGAGATGGGGTTTCACCATGTTAGCCGGGATGGTCTCGATCTCCTGACCTTGTAATTGCCTGCCTCAGCCTCCCAAAATGCTAGGATTACAGGCGTGAGCCACCACGCCTGGTCGTGTCTGGAATTCTTGAGCATGGTCATTCAAGTAAAAGCCTACAGTCCCCAGAATAAAACCCAACCCATTTTTGTTAATAAGTTTCTGTTAGTGGGCAGGATGGGTTTGTTACGTAAATTGGTGTGGTTACATAACACAATACAGACCCGTAGATTTTCTTTCCAGAGTGACAGCTACAGATTGGGCTTCATGGAGATTTTTAGCTATGTTAGTAAGGAGCCTACATACTGGTATACCAATTGCATAAAGCCTCAAAAAGGTGGCAGCTGTCATTTTTGCCTAAAATAAGGAAAGCCTGGGATATGATGGACTTTGGTTTTTGGGGTCTTTTAAAGCCCTGGACAGAGATAGTCATAGGGAATGTTTTCCTGTGGCTATTACGAACAAACTGTGAGTGTGAAATACACATTCTTGTTATTTCAAGGAAAAAATGTTCTAACATTTAACTTTTTACGAAATAGACATTTCTGAAAGTCACATTTAAGCCATTTCAAAAAAGAAGTAGTGAATGTGTTCTCTGGGATGGTGAGTTCATTTTTAACTGTTTTTAGTTTATACATGCACAAAGATGAGCCGGCAAGGTAAGCATGATGAACTTAGGTCAGCTGTTGCCTGTGCTTGAAGTGCGCACCAACATTTCACTTTAGAGCTGGTGCATTTAATTGGAATTTCTATTAATATGCATTGAAAAATGGACATCTGCTTAATGTTGGAAGACATGAGCCATTCAAATCACCTCTCATTAAAATTGGCCTTAAAGAGCTTTTTGAGCCCCAGAATCTTAATACTTTAAAAGTTTTATATAAAACCTTTAAATTGGTATCCTAAGTTTAAAGTCTGTTGTGAACAAAGTAAAGAAAAACATTCGTACACAATTTCCTTGCTAGGACTGAGGCTCTGTCCCATGTACAAGCAAGTTTCACTGGTTTAATTGATTTGTTACATTTAGTAAAATTGCTTGATTTAATTTTTTTCTTTTTTTCTTTTCTTTTTTTTTTTCTTGAGGCAGTCTGGCTCTGTCACCCAGGCTGGAGTGCAGTGGCACTATCACAGCTCACTGCAGCCTGGACCTCCTGGGCTCAAGTGATCCTCCCACCTCAGCCTTTCCAAATGCTATAGTTTTCTTTGTAAATGAAGGTTAATAAAGCAGTTGTAGTCAATTACATCAAAATGATTGAATTTGATCATAGTTTTCCAAAGAAAATGAAAACATTGACAAAGAGACAGTGATTAAGTCTTTACTACTAAAGGCAAGGACTTCTTGCAAAATGGGATATTACATGATTTCAAAGAAGTTTGTCTTACCTCCTGTTTAGAGAAAACAGCTAAAATTAACTAGAACTCCTAACCTGACATTCTCAAAGGATGATTGAAAGCTGTAAATCTGAAAGCTGAATAATATGTATTATTGCAAGAACAACTTTAAAAGGTCAGGGAAGTAGTTCAATTAAAAGAACAGAGGAATACAAAGCAAAGCAGACCCAAGCCAGCTACTGCCACTCACCTTTGCTGAGTCACTGCACAGGGATCTCAGGTTGCAGTGCTGCTGCTATCAGGCAACTCCCCGCTCCGTGGGGTTGGCCTTGCTGCCAGCGGGCTGTTGTCTAAACTGCTTTCCTCTGCAGCCTCAGGTGTCACACGAAGACATGAAAATGCCCATGCAATAAGAGGGACTTGGTTCGCTTACATCTTTTTTAAACCCCTTGTTATTGTGAAAATAAAGCACATACAGAAAAGTCAATAAAACACATATAGCTGAATGCATTTGTCTAAAGTGAATACCTCTCTAAAAATAAATCAGGCTGCAAAATAGAACTGCAGCTCAGTAGTCCCTCCACTGTGGCTTGGAGGGCCCTTCCTAAGCACAGTCTTCCCTCGCAAGTGGAGATGATGACCATCCAGGCTTAGGCGGTAAATCTTTGTCTTGTATCTTACTACCTAGGTGTGCATTCTTAAGCATCATAGCTTCACTCTATCTTGTTTTGAAGTTTACAGAAATGGAATCATACAGTTTGCATCTGGCTTCCCTCAACATGTTTGTGAGATTTGTTTATGAAGTTGGACGTTGCTGTAGTTCATTTATTTTCACTACTGTATAGTATTATATGACTACAAAAAATGTATTTATACATTCTAAAGTTGACAAATATATAGGTTTCAGTTTGGGTTATTACCAATGATACTGCTGTGTTTAATCCCACATACATCTGGTGCACATTTGCAGACATTGCTCATAGGTATGCTCCTAAAAGGTGAATTGCTGGATGATCGGGCAGGTGTAACTCCAGCTGTATCACCTAACGCCAAACTCAAAAGTAACCATTCCATTTCTTGTTGTTGGCCCCCATTAGCCGTGTATGAAAGTTCTTGTTATTCCACATTCTTGTCAATACTTGATATTTTCAAATATTTCAATTTCTGCCAGTCTGGTGTGTGTGTAGTGGAATCTCTGTGATTTTCTTTTGCATTTCTCTGATTACTAATGAAGTTGAGTACCTTTTCATATGCTTAGTGGCTATTTGAGATTCCTCATTTGTGAAGAGTGTGTTTAAGTCTTGTGCCTGGATCGTTACTGAATTGCCTTTTTCTTATTGATTTATAGGAGTACTTTATATACTTTGAATAAGAGTCTTTGGTCAGTTACATATGTCACACGTATCTTCTGCCATTCTGGGACTTGCCCTTTCACTTTAAGGGTATCTTTGATGAACATAAGTTTTTTTTTTTTTTTTTTTTTTTTTGAGACGGAGTCTCCAGCCCAGGCTGGAGTGCAGTGGCGCAATCTCGGCTCACTGCAAGCTCCGCCTCCCGGGTTCACGCCATTCTCCTGCCTCAGCCTCTCCGAGTAGCTGGGACTACAGGCGCCCGCCACCATGCCCAGCTAATTTTTTTTTTTTTTGTATTTTTAGTAGAGATGGGGTTTCACCGTGGTCTCGATCTCCTGACCTCGTGATCCGCCCGCCTCGGCCTCCCAAAGTGCTGGGATTACAAGCGTGAGCCACCGCGCCCGGCCGAACATAAGTTTTTAATGTGTTCCAAGTTCAGTAATATCTTCCTTTATGGGTAGTGCTTTTTTCTGTGTGGGTTGGGAAACCTTTCCCTACTCTGAGATTATAATGATTTTATCTGATATTCTCTAGTTTCTAACAGCTTATTTTGCTTACATCATTAAATCTTTAAAGTATCTGAAATTGATTTTTGTTCATGGTATGAGGTAGGGACCAGTTTCATTTTTTCCCCATATGGAGACACGGTTCTGGCAGCACTATTTCTTTCTCCACTGCTCTATGTCAATTGTCCATATACGCATCAGCCTATTTCTGGACGATTTATTCTGCTTCATTGATCTCTAAGTCTATGCTGGCTTGATTACTGTAGCTACAAAATAAATCTTCATATTAAGTAAAGCAAGTCCTTCTCCTATGTTGTTTTTCTTCTTCAGAAGTGATTGATCCTTCTAGGCTTTGTGCATGTCCATATATTTTTAGAATTAACGTATTAGATTCCTAAATGATCATACTGACATTTTATTTTGATTGCATTTATTCTAAAAATCAATTTAATGAAAATTGACAACCGTATTGATTCTTCCATTCACCGAACATTATATCATTTTTTCTTTTTTGGGTCTTACAGCACTGGCTCAGTACAGTGTTGAAGTCACTAGAGCAGGCATACCCTTAATCACATGAAGGAATATCCATTCAATTCCTAGTTTCCTAAGAGTTTTTATCATAAAAGGATGTTGAATTTTATCAAACACTTTTTCTGCATTATTGGAAAAGCATGATTTTTTTTCTCTCATACACACATACATTGCATATATTTAAACACAAGACAATTTCATATCAATTAGGAAGGGATAAATGGAGTTGAAGTGCTTCAACGTCTTTCCAATGTCTTGATTAATATTACTGAGAAATTAAAGATTTTTTTTGAAAGATACATATTTTAATTTCCAGGGTAATCACTAAAAGAACAGAAACGGTGTGTAATTCCAAAATAATACAAGGAGAAAATGGAATGATAAAATGTAAAAAATAATCTGAAAGAAGGGAACAAAGGAGAGAAAAGACACAAGTAAGTAGAAAACCCATTATAAATAGACTTAAACCCAAATATATCAGTAATTAAGTGATTTGTAAATGGACTAAATATTCCATTTAAATGACACAGATTATTAGAAAAATAAAGCTTAAAAATCTTATATGCTGTTGATAAGAGAAACATCAAAAACATAAGAAAAACAAAAGTTAAAAAAATAGAAAAACTATGTTAGGAAATCACTAACAGAAGAAAGCATTAGTATAGGTATATTAATATGAGACAAAATAGAATTTAAGGCAAAAAGGATTACCAAAATAAAGAGGGTTAGTAATGGTAAAAGTTTTAATTCATCAGGAAGGTATAAAAATTCTAAATTCATATGGCCTTATTAATGTGATGCTAAAATATATAAAGCAAAAATGGGCAAAACTATAATGAGAGAAAAATCATAGAGGGAGGTTTTTTTTAAAAAAATTAATATACTTGATTTACTAGACCAGTTTCAGGTTCACATCAAAATGGAGTAGAAAGTACAAAATGTTCCTTGTCCCCACACATGTACAGCCTCCCCAATTATTGACATCCTCCTCCACAGTGGTACATTTGTTACAATTGATCTACATTGATACATCATTATCACTCAAAGTCCGTAGTTGACATTAGAGCTCACTCTTCGTGTTGTACATTCTGTGGCTTTCCCCAAATGTATGATGACATGTGTCCACCATCATACAGAATAGTTTGACTCCCCTAAAAATTTTCTGCCTAGTCATCCCTCCTCGCTATTCCTTGGCAACCTCTAATCTTGTTACTGTTTTCATAGATTTGTCTTTTTCAGAGTGACATATAATTGGAATCATACAGCATGTGACCTTTCAGATTGACTTCTTTCACTTAGTAATAATATGCATTTAAGTTTCTTCCATGTCTTTTCATGGCCTGACAGCTCATGTCTTTTTAGTGCTAAATAATATTCCACGGTCTGGATGTACCAGTTTATCCATTCATCTACAAAAGGACATCTGGTCCCTGCCAATGCTGGCTATTGTGAACAGAGCAGATAAATGTCTGTTTGCAAGTTTTTGTGTGGAGACAAGTTTTGAATTCATTTATATGAGTACCAAGAAGGGCAATTGCTGGATTATATGGTAAGAGAATGTTTAGTTTTGTAAGAAATTACCAAACTGTCTTCTAAAGTGACTGTACTATTTTGCATTCCCACCAGCAATGAATGAGAGTTCTTGTTGCTCCACATCCTCAACAATATTTGGTGTTGTCAATGTTTTGGATTTTGGTAATTTTTTTTTTTCACTGAGGCATCACTGGATTTTGGTCATTCTAATAGGTGTGTAGTCATGTTTCATTGTTGTTTTAATTGGCATTTCCTTGATGACATATGATGTGGAGCATCTTTTCACATGCTTATTTGCCATCTGTATATCTTCCTTGGCAAAATGTCTGTTCAGGTCTTTTGCCCATTTTTATATTAGGTTGTTCATTTTCTCATCATTGACTTTTTTTATTTATTTTTGTTTTTATTTTATTTTATTTTAGTTATTTTTTGAGACAGAGTCTTGCTCTGTCGCCAGGCTGGAGTGCAATGGCATGATCTCGACTCACCACAACCTCTGCCTCCCTGTTCAAGCAGTTCTCCTGCCTCAGCTTCCCAAATAGCTGGGATTACAGGTACAGGCTACCATGCCCAGCTAATTTTTTGTATTTTTAGTAGAGATGGGGTTTCACTATGTTGGCCAGGCTGGTCTTGAACTGCTGACCTCAAATGGTCTGCCTGCCTTGGCCTCCCAAAGTGCTAGGATTAGAGGCGTGAGCCACCGCACCTGGCCACATCATTTACTTTTTTTTTTTTTTTTTTTTTTTTGAGATGGAGTCTCACTCTATTGCCAGGCTGGAGTGCAGTGGCACAATCTCGGCTCACCACAACCTCCGCCTCCTGGGTTCAAGTGATTCTCCTGCCTCAGCCTCCCAAGTAGCTGGGACTACAAATGTGTGCCACCATGCCTGGCTAATTTTTGTATTTTTAGTAGAGACAGGGTTTCCCTATATTGGCCACGCTGGTCTCGAACTCTCGACCTTGTGATCTACTCACCTCAGCCTCCCAAAGTGCTGGGATTACAGGCATGAGCCACCGCGCCCGGCCCATCATTGATTTTTAAGAGGTCTTTGTGTATTTTGGATTCCTTTATCAGACGTGTTATTTGCAAATAAGTTCTCCCAGTCTATGGCTTGTCTTCTCATTCTCTTATGAGAATTGTCTTTTGCAAACAAAAGTTTTGAACTTCAATGAAGTCCAGCTTATCAATTATTTCTTTCATGAATTGTGCCTTCAATGTTGTATCTAAAAAGTCATTGCTATACCCAAGGTCATCTATGTTTTCTCCTGTTCTCTTCTAGGAATTCCATAGTTTTGCATTTAGGTCTGTGATCCATTTCAAGTTAATTTTTGTGAACAGTATAAGGTCTATGTCTAGATTCTTTTTTTTTGCATGTGGATGCCCAGTTGTTCCAGCACCGTTTGTTGAAAATACTATCCTTACTTCATTGTACTGCCTTTGCCCCTTTGTCAAAGATCAGTTGAATATATGTATGTAGGTCTATTTCTGGTCTCTTTATTCTGTTTCATTGATCTGTTTTACTGTCCTTTCACCAATATCACACTGTCTTTTTTTGAGACAGTGTCTCACTCTGTCGCCCAGGCTGGAGTGCAGTGGTGCGATCTCAGCTCACTGCAACTTCCGCCTCCTGGGCTCAAGTGATTCTCCTGCCTCAGCCTCCTGGGTAGCTGGGATTACAGGTTCCCACCACTGCACTTGGCTAATTTTTGTATTTTTAGTAGAGAGGGATTTCACCACGTTGGCCAGGCTGGTCTCAAACTCCTGACCTCAAGTGATCTGCCCACCTTGGCCTCCCAAACTGCTGGGATTACAGGCATGAGCCATCATGTGTGGCCACACACTGTCCTTATATTGTTGCTTTATAGCAAGTTTTGAAGTCGGATGGTGTCAATCCTCCAATTTTGTTTTTCTCTTTCAATATTGGGTTGGTTATTCTGGGTCTTTTGCCTATACACTTTAGGATCAGTTTTTCAATAATCCACAAAATACCTTGCTGGGATTTTAACTGGGATTGCATTGAGTCTATAGATCAAGTTGGGAAGAACTGACATCTTGACAATATTGAGTCTTCCCTTCTATGAAATGAATATTTCTCAATTTATTTATTTATTTATTCTTTTTTCCATCAGCGTTTTGAAGTTTTCCTCATATGGATCTTGTACATATTTTGTTAGATTAAGAACTAAGTATTTCATTTGGGGGGATGCTAATGTAAATACTGATGTGCTTTTAATTTTGAATTCTACTTGTTCATTGCTGGTATATTGGAAAGTACATAGTGGGAGATTTTGCTGACTCTTCTAGGTGTTTGACAGAATAGCAGACAGAAATCAATCATTATATAAAAGAATTGAACAGGTGTAGTAAAATTGTCCTAATGGACAAATATAAAACATAACAGAATATGCAATATCTTTTAAAATTGACCATACATACAGCAATAAAACATATTTCAACAAATATGAAAAGATTGAAATCACACAGTGTAAGTCTTCTGACTATAATGTGAATGTGCTAGAAATCTATTTAAAAAGGCCAGGTGCGGTGGCTCACATATGTAATCCTAGCACTTTGGGAGGCCGAGGCGGGTGGATCACCTGAGGTCAGGAGTTCGAGACCAGCCTGGCCAACATGGTGAAACCCCATCTCTACTAAAAATACAAAATTAGCCGGGCATGGTGGCACATGCCTGTAATCCCAGCTACTTGGGAGGCTGAGGCAGGAGAATCACTTGAACCTGGGAGGCAGAGGTTTCAGTGAGCTCAGATTGTGCCATTGCACTCTAGCCTGGGCAACAAGAGCGAAACTCCATCTCAAAAAAAAAAAACATTAACTGGAAAATTCCCAGATATTTAGAAATTAAGAAATGCTTTTAGATAATTAATGAGCCAAAGAAGACTAGAAATTAGAAAACATGCCCGGGCACGGAGGCTCACACCTCTAATCCCAGCACTTTGGTAGGCTGAGGTGGGCAGAACATGAGGTCAAGAGATCAAGACCATCCTGGCCAACATGGTGAAATCCCCTCTCTACTAAAAATTAGCTGGGCGTGGTGGCACACGCCTGTAGTCCCAGCTACTCAGGAGGGTGAGGCAGGATAATTGCTTGAACCTGGGAGGCGGAGGTTGCAGTGAGCTGAGATCGCACCACTGCACTCCAGCCTGGCGACAGAGCAAGACTCCATCTCAAAAAAAAAAAAGAAAAGAAATTAGAAAATATTTTGAGCTGAATTATTTGCAACCCATATGAAATAATGGATCTAGGCAAAGATTATCAAATGCCACTAGCATCTCAAAAAGAGACATCTGGGATATTGTGTGCCTTTTCATACCCCCTATGAAAATATCCTTGTCAGAAAACCATGCTGATTCTAAATGTGCTTCAATTTATCAGTTTGCAGAAAACACAAGGGACAGAGGAACATGGTAAACACCACCACAGGGATGGAAGCAACAACATCTAGACCGTGAGAAACTTCACAGGATAAACGACAGATAAATTACAAGGAATAATAGGAGAGGAGGGCATGGAGGGTGCAGATTAAGAGATTTAAGAAATATGTGAATGAAATGCATCCTGATTCTGAGAAATTACAACTTTTACGAGGTAGCAATTTGAACACTGAAGATTTGATGATGTTGAAGATTTTCAGCTTTAAGGTGTGAAACAGTGATATTGTCTTTATTTTTTGAAAGGCCATTTTATTTACAGTTAAATCCTGAAATAAGGCTGGGCGCGGTGGCTCACGCTTGTAATCCCAGCATTTTGGGAGGCCAAGGCGGGTGGATCACGAGGTCAGGAGATTGAGACCATTCTGGCTAACACATTGAAACCCCATCTCTACTAAAAATACAAAACATTAGCTGGGTGTGGTGGCACATGCCTGTAGTCCCAGCTACTTGGGAGGCTGAGGCAGCAGAATTGCTTGAACCTGGGACGTGGAGGTTGCAGTGAGCCGGGATCACACCACTGCACTCCAGCCTGGGTGACACAGCAAGACTCTGTCTCAAAACAAACAAAAAAACTGAAATAAGTATTGATGCAAGGATATTGTGTCTGGAATTTGCTTCAAAATAATCCAGCAAAATTGGTCTAAAGGAAATAATATTAACAATGAGCTGATAATTGTTGAAATTGGCTAGTGAGTACGTGGGGGCTCATGATACTATTCTCTCTACTTTTGAAGACACTGAAAGGCTAGAGAAGTATTTAGAGGGAAATTTATGGCCTTAATGAAAAATGTATATATTAAAAAAAAAGAAAAAAAGAGCCAAAGATGAATGGCCACTATGCACCCACTAGATTAACATCAAAAGGATTGAAATATGAAGTATTGGCTGGGTGTGGTGGCTCACACCTATAATCCCGGAACTTTAGGAGGTGGAGGCAGGTGGATCACTTGAGGTCAGGAGTTTGAGACAAGCCTGACCAACATGGTGAAACCTCATCTCTACTAAAAATACAAAAATTAGCCAGGCGTGGTGGTGCACACCTGTAATCCCAGCTACTTGGGAGGCTGAGGCGGAAGAATCGCCTGAACCCGGGAGGTGGAGGTTGCAGTGAGCTGAGATGGCACCACTGCATTCCAGCCTAAGCAACAGAGAGAAACTCCATCTCAAAAAAAAAAAAAGAAAAGAAATATAAAGTATTAATGAGAACATGAAGCAACTTATAAACTACTATGGGAGTATAAATTAGTTTAACTACTTTTGAAAGCTTCTTGGCATTATCTGGTACAGTTGAAGTTATGCATGTTCCATCCCTCAGCAATTCCACTGTAAGTTACGAACTTAGAGAAATACAAGTCCATGTGTCTCAGGGTACATGTACAAGAATGTTCACAACAGCATACATAATTTGTAGTGGCCCAAAACAGTTCACATACCATCACAATAGAATGGTGATTTGCAGTATGTACATGCCAAATTCTACATGCCAATGAAATTGAAAGAACTACAGTTACATGCAATGAATGAAGCTGAGGTATAATGTGCAAAAGAAGCCAAAAAAAGAATACCTAGGACACCGAAAAACACAATCCATTAAAGAAAAAAAATGACAAATTGAATTCCATTAAAAAAAAACTCCTGCTCTTTGAAAGACACCATCAAAAAATGAAAAGTTTGGCCACAGGGTGGGAGATATGCATATTTACAATATGTATATCTGACAAAGGACTGGTGTCCAGATAAAGAACTCTTTCAACTTGGTAGGATAAACAACCTAATTTTTAAAAATGGGTAGGAGATTTGAACAGACACCTTACCGAAGAAGATATATGGATGACCACTAATACATGAAAAGATGTTTAGTATCATTAGTCAGTAAGGAAATACCAATTACAACTGCAGTGAGATACTGTTTCCCACAATTAGAATGGAAAAGACAAAAAAGTGACCATATTAAGTGTTGATCAGGACATTAAGAAATGTGTACTCTCATGTATTGCTGATGGCAGTGCAAGAGAGTAAACCACATTGAAAAGCAGTGCTCTGGCCATTTCTTAAAAAGTTAAACATACACTTCCCACATCCATCCCAGCAGGTCCACTCCTAGTTATTTACCCAAGAGAAACAGAAGCATATGTTCCCCCAAAGACTTCTACACAGATGTCTGCAGCAGCTTGAGTCACAAATGACCAACACTGGAAAGAACCCAGATGTCCATTAGCTGTTGAGTGGACACACATGGTATAGCCACACAATGGAACAGTAACTGTCCAATAAAGGACATACACAACAATATGAGTGAATCCCAAAACCCTTTGCTGAGCAAAAGAAGCCAGATTCAAAAGAATGCTTTCTATATCATTACATTTATATAAAACTTTAGAAAAGGCAAAACTGCTGGGCGTGCCTGTACTCCCAGCAACTTGGGAGGCTGAGGCACAAGAATCACTTGAACACGGGAGGTGGAGGTTGCAGTGAGCTAAGATCGTGCCGCTGCACTCCAGCCTGGGGGACAAAGTGAGACTCTATCTCAAAAACAAACAAACAAACAAACAAACAAACAAAAAACGCAAAACTGACCTATGGTGACGGAGAGCAGAGCAGGGATTGCTGGAGATTGGGGGAGAGATTAACTGCAAAGGGCACAGGAACTTTCCGGGGCAATGGAAACATTCTGTATCTAGTTGACACCTAGCAAACTGCACATGAAAATTGATACATTTTACTGCATATAAATTATACCTAATCAAATTTAATTTTTTAAAAACAAGTGATATTCATACACCCCAATAGCATTATTCATAGTACCCCAAAGATGGAAACAACCCAAGTGTTCATGAACAGATGAATGGATGAACATATGTGGTCTATTCACACCACGGGATATGACTCACCCTTTAAGAGGAGGGGGATGCTGCACACCCTGCCCTGCGGATGCACCTTGAGGGCACAAGGAATGAAAGGGCCAGTCACAAAGGGACAGATCCTATGTAGATGAGGCACTTCCTGAGCCCTCCCTGGTGGTCACGCCGTCTGTCTGCAGGCCCCTGGATGGCTCACTAAACACCTGTGCCAGCCGCTGAGCATCAGGTGGCTCCTATGCAGTTTCACAGTGGCAGTCACTAAGTCACTGGAAACGCCTTGGCAGGGGGAGGGGACGTGTGGGGGGATTTTGAGTGGAGGAGTGTTATCGTCTGTCCTACATCTGAAGAGGGTCACTCGTGCTGTGGTGTGGCGGGCCAGGGTGGAAATGCGGGGAGCAGCAAAGAGGCTACTGCGGTGACCTGAGTGAGACTTGATGGTGGCTGGGACGGGGAAGCCATGATGGAGGTGAAGGGAAATTCAGGGCTCTGGTTATGTTTTGAGTATAATACTAGTGCAATACCAAATTAAAGAGTTTGCATTCAGGTGGGTGGGTGGGTCAGAGATGGCAACTGAAGGAGAATTGCAGGTTTGGGG
Organism: Nomascus leucogenys; assembly: GCF_006542625.1. Classification (NCBI taxonomy): domain Eukaryota; kingdom Metazoa; phylum Chordata; class Mammalia; order Primates; family Hylobatidae; genus Nomascus; species Nomascus leucogenys. The sequence continues at coordinate 46,585,396 of NC_044388.1, read as the reverse complement.
GGAAGATGGGGTCAAGATCTGAGACGGCCTTTGAAGCAGTGGTGAGGGTGAAGTGGAGTGAGGGGGGGCAGGAGTCTGAGACCGATAGCCTGGAAGAAAGCCTGGCAGTGGCTGGCAGACTAGGCCTGTATGGGCTGAGTAACCCGGGAGAGGCACATAAAAGGGTGAGTGCATGAAGCCATGGGCTACCACCAACACCTTAGCATAAACTCGGCACTGGGTCAGTCATGTAAACTTGAGGGAAATAGGCAAAGAATGGATGCATTTTAGTGGGTGCAGATAAGGGAGAAAGGTCTTAACTTGGGGCTCTGGGTGATAAATAGGATTATGGGGGGAGGGTGGAGGCTGAGGGGCATGGACAGCAGGAGAGACCTGGATATCTCTAAGTCAGGGAAAGGGGACAAGATGGAAGGGAAGGAAACTCTCCTACAAGCCTACACTAACAAGAGAGTGTGATCCCAGCATAAAGACAGACATATAGACTGATGGAACAGAAGAAAGAGATCAGAAATAAACTTCATGTGAAGATGGGCAACTGATTCTCAACAAGATGCCAAGGTCATTCAGTAGGGAAAGGACAGTCTTTTCAACAAATAATGCTGAGAAAACTGGATATCCACATGCAAAAGAATGAAGCCACACCTTTTTTCACACCACACACACACACACATGCACACGCACACGCAAAACTCAAAATGGATCACAAAACAAAATGTGAAAGCGAACTCTACAAAGCCCTTATTGGGGAAAAGTTTAATGACACTGAATTTGGCAGTGATTTCCCAGACATGACACCAAAAGCTCACACAACAAAAGAGAAAATAGACAAATTGAACTTCATCAAGATTAAAAATGTTTTGTGCATCAAAGGACACTATCAACAGAGAGAGAAGGAGACTCACACAGTGGAAGAAAACATTTGCAAGTTTCATTTTGGAGAAATGATTAATATCTAGAATATACAAAAAATCTTACAACTCAATGACAAAAAACCAAATAACTCAATTAGAAATCGGGTGTGGCTGGGCATGGTGGTTCATGCCTATAATCCCAGTACTTCAGGAGGCTGAGGTGGGTGGATCACTTGGGCCCAGGAGTTTGAGGCCAGTCTGGGCAACATGGTGAAACCCTGTCTCTACAAAAAATACAAAAATTAGCCAGGGGTGGTGGCGTGTGCCTGCAGTCCCAGCTACTTGGGAGGCTGAGGGGGGAGGATTGCTTGAACCTGGGAGGCAGAGGTTGCAGTGAGCTTCAATCATGCCACTGCACTCCAGCCTGGGTGACAGAGCCAGACCCTGTCTCAAAAAAAAAAAAAAAAAAAAAAAAAGGGAGAGAGAGAGAGAAATTGGATGAAGGACTTGAATAGATATTTCCCCAAATAAGATGTACAAAAAAAAAAATAAAGACATGAAAAAAATGCTCGATATCGCTAATCTTTAGGGAAATATGAACCAAAACCACATTGAGGTATGACCTCATCCCCATTAGGCTTACTATTATCAAAAACCAGAAAACAGTGAGTATTGGCGAGGATGTAGTGTAACTGGAGCCCTTGTGCTCTGTTGGTAGGAATGCAAAATTGAATGACTGCTGTGGAAAGCAGTGGCGCAGTTTCTCAAAAAATTAAACAAAATTACCATATGATCCAACAATTCCACTTCTGGTTGTATATACAAAAGGAATGAAAGCAGGGGCTCACACAGACATTTGTCCACCCATGTTCCTAGCAGGCTACTTCACAGTGGCCAAAAGGCGATATCAACACAAGTATCCATAGACAGAGGAACAGACCACAAAATATGGTCAATCCACACAATGGAATATTATTCAGCCTTAAAAAGGAAGGGGATTCCGACACATGCTGCAACAGAGATGCACCTTGGAGACATTATGCTAAGTGAAAGAAGCCAGTCACAAAAAGACAAATGTTGCACGATCCCACTTATACGAGGTACCTGGAATAGGCAAATTCAGAGACAGAAAGTTTGGTGCAAAAGTAATTGCAGTTTTTACATCGTTGAAATTTGCCATTTGACATTAGAATACATTCTTAAATCAATGTGGTTATGTTACACATCATTTTAATGTGCATTTCTCACTTTTTTTTTTGCTGATGACATTACTGCTGTTTATTCTATATTTATTTTAGACTATGGAAATGATGTTAGACAAAAAGCAGATTTGAGTGATTTTCTTATTCAAGTTCAAAATGAGTCATAAAGCAGCAGAGACAACTCTCAACATGAACAACACACTTCTCCCAGGAACTGCTAACAAACATACAGTGCAATGGCGGTTCAGGAAGTTTTACAAAGGAGAGGAGAGCCCTGAAGATGAGGAGTGTAGTGACTGGCCATCGAAAGATGACAACGACCAACTGAGAGCAATCATCTAAGCTGATCCTCTTACAACCACACGAGAGGTTGCCAAAGAACTCAGCATCGACGATTCTATGGTCCTTCAGCATTTGAAGCAAATTGGAAAGGTAAAAAAGTTCGGTAAGTGGGTGCCTCATGAGCTGAGCAAAATTTAAAAAAAAAACAACTGTCATTTTGAAGTGTCATCTTCTCTTATTCTGCTCAACAACAAGGAACCATTTCGAGATTGAATTGTGACGTGCTATGAAAAGTGGATTTTATACAACTGGTGATGACCAGCTCAGTGGCTGGACCAAGAAGAAGCTCCAAAGCACTTCCCAAAGCCAAATTTGCACCAAAAAAAGGTCCTGGTCACTGTTTGGCGGTTGGCTGCCGGTCTAATCCACTGCAGCTTTCTGAATCCCGGCAAAACCATTACGCCTGAGAAGTATGCTTGGCAAATCAATGAGATGCACCGAAAATTGCAACGCCTGCAGCTGACACTGGTCCACAGAAAGGGCCTGATTCTTCTCTGACAATGCCCGACCGACCGCACATCACACAACCAATGCTTCAGAAGTTAAACGAATTGGGCCGCGAAGTTTTGCCGCATCTGCCATATTCACCTGACCTCTCGCCAACCAACTACCACTTCTTCAAGCATCTCGACAACTTTTTGCGGGGAAAATGCTTCCACAACCAGCAGGAGGCAGAAAATGCTTTCCAAGAGTTTGTCGAATCCCAAAGCATGGATTTTTACGCTACAGGAGTAAACAAACTTATTTCTCATTGGCAAAAATGTATTGATTGTAATGGTTCCTATTTTGATTAATAAAGATGTGTTTGAGTCTAGTTATAATGATTTAAAATTCATGGTCCTAAACTTCAATTACTTTTGCGCCAACTTAGGCATCCCTGGAGAGTGGTTACCAGGGGCTGCAGGGAGGGCGGAATGGGGAGTTATGATTTTTTGTTTGTTTGTTTGGAGTGCAGTGGCACGATCTCGGCTCACCACAACCTCCACCTCCCGGGTTCAAGCGATTCTCCTGTCTCACTCAGCCTTCTGAGTAGCTGGGACTACAGGCATATGCCACCACGCTGGACTAATTTTTGTATTTTTAGTAGAGATGGGGTTTCACTATGTTGGCCAGGCTGGTCTCAAACTCCTGACCTCATGATCCTCCTGCCTCAGCCTCCCAAAGTGCTGGGATTACAGGCATGAGCCACCACGCCAGGCTGGGAGTTACCGTTAACAGGGACAGAGCTGCAGTTTGGCAAGAGGAGAAGGTTCTGGAGGTGGATGGTTTTGATAGTTGCACAACAATGTGAATGTAGTTAATGCCCCTGAACTGTGCATCTAAAAATAGTTAAAATGGTAAATATTTGTATTATATATAGGTTGTTATATATTTTTTTTAAGTGAAGAAGGAGAGCCAACAACGGAGTGCCAGGAACCAGTTTATTCATAATCATTTCTAAGAGACAGCCCTCATCGCAGGGCTGGGGTCTAAAGGGTTCGTGGCTAGCAGGAAGGTGGGTCGGGCCCCCTGAGAGCAGGGTCAAGTGAGGGATCGGGGGAGCTTGAGAGCTGACAGTGCCTGCAGGAAGGATAAATAAGGAGCAGGGGAAAGGAAACTAGGCTCGCGCTGACGGGAGTCCTCCTCGGTGGTTCTGCCAGGAGATAACCAAGACTCCCCAGGAGAGAGATGTCAGAGCACACAGAGCAGCCAAAGAAGAGCCTTAACATTCTGTTCTTAGGCCCGGTGCGGTGGCTTATGCCTGTAATCCCAGCACTTTGGGAGGCCGAGGTGGGTGGATCGCCTGAAGTCAGGAGTTCAAGACCAACCTGGCTAACATGGTGAAACCCCATCTCTACTAAAAATACAAAAATTAGCTGGGCATGGTGGCAGGCACCTGTAATCCCAGCTACCTGGCAGGCTGAGGCGGGAGAATTGCTTGAACCCAGGAGGCAGAGGTTGCAGTGAGCTGAGGTCGCGCCATTGTACTCTGATCTGGGTGACAAGAGCGAAACTCCGTCTCCAGAAAAAAAGTAAGACATTCACATGTCAGAGAATCATAACTGCATACAGGACATACATACAATGGAAAGTTTAATTCCTCTCTCTGCCCCAACTCCTCTGTTCCCTTCCCCATGGCAGATACACATTCCCATGTGTATCTCAGCAGAGACAGACACGGCTGTCTATGAGTACGTCCATGCCACCTAGCTCCCCTCTTGTGTTTGAGTACACATATGAAAGACTACTTTCCATCTGATTTATATCACCTATTCTATGGAATCGTCTTGTTCTTTTTTTTTCTCCTTTTTGAGACAGTCTCACTCTGTCACCCAGGCTACAGTGCAGTGGCATGATCACAGCTCATTGCAACCTCCACCTCCCAGGCTCAAGCAATCCCCCCACCTCAGCCTCCTGAGTAGCTGGGACTACAGGGGTGTGCCACCATGCCCAGCTAATTTTTCTTTTCTTTTCTTTTTAAAGAAAAGGTCTCCCTATATTGCCCAGGCTGGTCTTGAATTCTTGGGCTCAAGCCATCCTCCCGCCTCGCCTTGGCCTCTCAAAGTACTGTGATTACAGGTGTGAGTCACAGTGCCTGCCCACCTTGTTCTTTTAAAGGCTTCATAGTACTCCATTGCAGGGATGTGTCATTATGCCTATAGGCTAATGCAAACCACTTTTCACTTTTTCCTGTAACCTCCCGGGTTTTTTCCTGTTAAGCAACTGGTGGCAGCATAGGTGCTGAATTCCCCCACCCCCGACACGTTTCTGTGCACCGGCCCATGCAACAGACGTGTTCAGTCAGCACATGGATGAAGGACGGTACCTCTGCCTCTGCATGCCTGTGCCATCTCTTAAATTCTCTGGGCCTGCACCACCTCCCTGCCCTCTGCGTGCACTTTCATTCTGCTCCTTCTCACTGAGGAATGAGGGGGCCTGGCTGTGAAGTCTTTGGAAGATTCCTCCCTCCCCTGACTTCTCCCCTTCCCTGGAGCCACCACTTGGCTGCTCGGGGCTCACACCAGCCCTTGAGGGCAAAGCTAGGAGCCCACAGAGGCAATCAGAAACTCTGGGAGGGAAAAATGAAAAGGTCAAGAAAAGCCCAAAGTATTTGTAAGCATTTTACCAAAGAAATGCCAGGACAGCTGTATCTACCTTGACGTAGTACAAATGCTCTAAATAGTATTATAGGAATTACAATTTGTAAGTCAAATCACATTTTATGAGCACAAAAGGAAAACCACCACTAAGGAAATGCACATTGAATTCTTAAAAATAAAGAAAAAAGACCTTTTAGTAAAACCATCACCCTTCCCTTTGGCCCTCTGCCTTTCGTTGATGTTTTCGGCATTTACACTTGTTATCTGTTGAGTCTTCTTAAAGCGAGGCCCATGGTTACAGAAAATTCACTGGAGGAAAAAAAAATCTGCATGTATGCCTCTCAGGGTGTGTTTTTAAATACCAAACAGAAGGGCAGGAGGGAAGAAAACGATGTGCCTTCTGGAGCCACAAAAAGGTTAAGAAATGAAAAGGCTGTTTCGCAGTTGGGAGGAGGAAGAAAGTGACAGGGAGGAAGCAGCCTGCGAATGAACAAGCAAAAGCATGGCATGAATGACCATGACGAGTGTTTCCAAGGATGAGTCCATGCCCAAAGCTCACAAAGAAATCTTCCAGAAAAATAAAGAAAAAAATAGGAACATCAGGATGCTCCAGAGGCCTTGCAAAAACAGCTGTGGCATTAATTTATCGAGTCAATATACATTAACTATAGATGTTAATTATGTTATATTAAGATAGTGGCTGCCTTACCTCTGTTAAAGGCATGGCAGATAAGCCAGAAAGTGAAACAGACAAGACTCCCTACCCTCCTGGGGCTTATACTGCAGCAGGGGACACAGGCCAGGAATTCAATGCATAATTAAAACGCACAGTGTGACAGACAGACAGCGGTGAGTGCTGGAGGAGCAAAACCCAAGTGGGGAGGGGAGCTGAGGCACGCCAGATGGAAGGTAATGGGGCGGGGTAAGGGAGGCTGTTACATGCTGAACTGCCCCCCCAAAAAAATTCATGTTGAGATCCTCACCCCTACCCGTCAGAATGTGACTGCGTTTGCACACAGGGCCTTTAAGGAGGTGATTCGGTTAAATGGCATTATTAGGGTAGGTCCTAATGCAATAGGACTGGTGTCCTATGAGACAAGATTAGGACCCGCATGCACAGGGGGAAGGCCACGGGGAGGCACAGGGAGGAGACAGCATCTGCAAGCCAAAGAGGCGGAGGCCTCAGGGGAAGCCAGTCCTGCTAACACCTTGATCCCGGATTTCTCACACCCAGAATCGTGAGAAAACAGATGTCTGAGGTTTCAGGCACCCAGGCTGTGGTACTTTGTTATGGAAGCCCGAGCAGACCAATAGAAAGAGCTTGCTGTGAAAGCTAACTTTTGGGGCCGGGCACAGTAGTTCATGCCTGCAATCCCAGCACTTTGGGAGGCCGAAGCGGGCAGATCACCTGAGGTCAGGAGTTTGAGACCAGCCTGGCTAACATGGCAAAACCCCGTCTCTACTAAAAATACAAAAATTAGCTGGGCGTGATGGCGGGTGCCTGTAGTCCCAGCTACTCTGGAGGCTGAGGCAGGAGAATCGCTTGAACCTGGGAGGCGGCAGTTGCAGTGAGCCGAGATCACGGCCCTGCAGTCCAGCCTGGGTGACAGAGCAAGACTCCATCTCAAAAAAAAAAAAGAAAAAAGAAAGTTAACTTTTGGGTGATGCTCACAGGGAAGTGAGGGAATGTGCCAGGCAAAGGGTGTGGGGCAGCAGACAGTAGGTGCAAAGGCACTGAGGCAGGAGGTGTCCAGACAACCAGCAGGGCAGCAGGCGGGTTAGGGAGCCGGGAGGTGATAGGGGCAGCTTTGGCTTTTACTCTGAGATGGGCAAGTGTTGGAGGGTTTTGAACAGAGGAGTGAGACATGGTTTGATCTAATTTGAGCAGAATTGCTCTGGCTGCTAACTGGAACAGGCATCATGTAGACAAGGGGGAACCAGGAATGAGTTAGTGGGTTGTTTACACTTCAGGAGAGACAGGATGGTGGTGTGAACAAGGGCAGGGCAGAGGGCTGAGTTCTGGATGCAATTGGAAGGTGGAGTTAGTGGGACTGGCTGACAGATCACATGTGGGATATGAGAGAAGAGTTAGGAGAACTGTGTTTTGCTCTGAGCAACTGGAGGCATGAAGCTGGCGTGGCCTAGGATACATGAGATAGTGGGAGGAGCCAGAGGTAAGACTCAGCTCTGGGAGTGTTAGGTCAGAGAAGTGGGCTGGAAATCCAGGTGCAGGTGTGAAGACGGTAGCTGGCCACTGAACTTCAGGGAGGGTGTGGCATGAAGATGTGCAGGTGGGAGTGGCCAGCTGATGGATGTGTCTAAACCACCAGATGGTGAGAGCATTGAGAGTAGGCGCAGGAAGGAACGGGGTGCAAGGACAGTGCCCTGGGATGCCCAGTACTCAAAGGCAGGGAGTGAGAAGGAGCAGCCGGAAAGGTCAGAGGAGAACCAGCCAAGGTGGGTCTCAGACACCAAGGGTGCGTTGTGCTGGAGATGGGGGAGTGGCCAGTGACCAGCTCTGTTGAATGCTGCTGATGGGCTGAGTCAGATGGGACTGAACATGGCCTCTGGAGCCATGGGTGGAGGCCTGATTAGGGTGAGAGAGCAGGAGGCAAGGAATCAGAGGCAGCCAAGGCTAAAAATTGGGTGAAGAAGTGAAAACAGCAAAGGTTTTTTTTTTTGTTTTGCTTTCAATTTTTTGGAGCAATGGGGTCTTGCTATGTTGCCCAGGCTGGTCTGGAACTCCCGGCCTCAAGCGATCCTCCGAATCGGCCTCCAAAGTGCTGGGATTATAGAGGTTTTAGGAGACGGAAGGGAATTGCTAAGTGAGGAGATGGACTAGGTGCACGGCTCCTTTCCCTGTCTCGCCTCTGCAGACTCTCTGTGCAGTACACACACACTGGCGCCTACCCTGGAGCACTGTGCTAGGCGCTCTGGGTCCTGGAGACCAAGGAGTGGAGGTGTCAGTCCCTCCCGACCCCACTCCACGCCCCACTCCCTCCAGCTGGCCACGTGACCTGGTTCTGGGGACTGAATCTGAGCCTAAGTGCCTCAGCTCCTAGGCTGACTCATCTCCCTCCTCCTGACCTGAGCTGCTGTAATCCCCTCTGGGCCCTGGGCTGGGATGGGGTTTCTGTGACTCCTGTCCATCCTGTGCACAGACAGTCCAGCAGGGCCAAGTCCCAAGGAGAGTGCTCAGGCGACATCAGGGCTGGCCGCTCAACCGTGCTCTGCAGCGTGCCTCCTGTGACCCCCTGGCTGTGGCGGCTGAGTGAGACAACAAACTCAGAGCCCAGTTGGTGCCCGGCACCTGGCAGGGGCTCTGGGAGTGATTGGTGGATGACGGGCAAGACTGAAGGGCACCGAGGGAGGGGGGCAGGCACACGACTGACTTGCGATGGACGTCCCCACAGAAGGGGGCATCTGCCCGATGGGTTCCAGGTTCCAGCAGGGCCGTTTGGGGACGGCTCTGCAGCCGGTGACCCTTGGAGGACAGGGAGACCTGCAGGGGAGGGAGTGGGCCTGAATTGATGCATGTGGAGCTTCATATGTGACTGGGTTGGGGTCAGCAAGCCCTCTTCCCTGGCTGGCATGAGGGCATCGGGGGATGAGACTAGAAGCCAGGGAGGGGCTGAGCCAGGAGCCTCGACAGCCACCTCAGGGACTCTTTATTGGCGGGGAGAGGAAGCTTGCTGCTGAGGGCTTAGTTCAGGGGAGAAGAGAGCGTGAGGGGTTGAATTGTGGCCCTTCCAAAAGATGCTGCAGTCCCAACCCCCAGAACCTGCGACCATCACCTTGGAACCAGTCACTTAACTCAGTGTGTAACATATCATTTGGAAAAAGTGTCTTTGTTGATCAAATTGAGATGAGGTCATTAATGTGGGTCCTCATCCAATGTGACTGGTGTCCTTTTAAGGGGACATTTGGACACAGGGACAGACGCATCAAGGGAATCTGATGGGGAGATGCAGGGAGAAGACACAGGCTTCCATCTTCAAGCCAAGGAGCACCTGAGCCACGAGGAGCAAGCAGGGAGGCCTGGGACAGATGCTTCCTCACAGTGGTGAGGAGTGACCTTGACCTTGACTTCCAGCCTCCACGCCTGGGAGACATCTCTGTTGTCCTCCCCACCAATCCCTGACAGGCTGCCACAGCAAGGGGTGAGGTGTGTGGGGAGATTTAGGAGGCGAGGAGGCTGCCCTACAGTGACACACAGAGGCAGGGGGTTTGGCTGATGGGGTTACCAAACAAAGGAGACTCTGCCCAACATGCAAGAAGCCAGTGCTGTGACACTGGGCTTTTGAGAAAAAAAAGTTTTGATTGCTAGTGGGCTAACAAGGAGACAGGAGTCCAGCTCACATCTGTCTCCCTGTGCTGGCTTTAAGGCAGGAATTTTATTAGCAAAGGTTTAGGGAGTGGATTCTGGGATTAGTAGGTGATTGGTGGAGGGAAAAAGGAGGTCTGGAAAGTTCTTGCACCTGTGCAGTTGTCTCTTCATGCCTCCTCATGGGTCCCATGTGCAAATTCTGGGGAAGTTAGTGTGACACATGCAGTAGAAATTCAGGCTATGACAATTAGCAGGCAGGCTCTGTGCAGACTTACTTGGCCATATTGGTTCCAACCAATTGCAGCCGGTTTTAAAATCTCATAAGCAGAGGGAGTTTCAGTGTTTCCGGAAGTTGCCTTTTCTTATCTGTTATCCTGAAAACTCAAGCATTTCTATTAGTCATTTTTTTTTTCTAAGCTCTGGGTCACGGTTTCAGTGGGTGACAGCCAAAGCCCAGGGGACAACAGTGGAGGGCCCAGGGGAAGGGCAGTGGCCGTGAAGCGAGAGGAGAGTGCTGTCTGAGGTGAGCCGGTGGACGCCAGTGTCCATGTGCAGCACAGCCACGTGGCTTGGAAGATGGGACCTAGGCACCAGTGATGGCTCTATGTAAGGCCGGGCCTGCAGACTCAACCTGGTGGGGAGGGATGTCCCTCAGGAGCGACTGGAAGGAAACTGGCACGGAAAGGGAATGTGGAGGAGCTCATGGGTGGGGTAGGATTAGGAAAATACCACTGCGAAATAATAAGAAATATGTACATTGTTATCTGGCCTTGGCTTCTGACATACAGCTCCTAATACTGCTATAGAAAGGGGTGCCGGAAGAATCTTTTGTTTTAATATTTGCCCTTTGACCCTGGTTCCTGACACAGAGCTCCTAATCCCTTGGGAATTCCTAGGTGATCGGAACATCTTTTGTTCTAATGAGGTGACTCTTGGTGGGCTCTGGATGGCATCAGGATGGACTGGTTGCCAGGGTGTTAAAGGTCAAAACAGTGCTTGCCTTTTTTGGAGGGGCACTGACAGGGGAGGTAAGAGAGAGCACGTGGGGAGCTGGAAATGTGGGCTTGGGCTGGGCGGGCTCACAGAGGCGTGTATGTAGATTGTATACATGGGGCTGGGTGTGGTGGCTCACGCATGTAATCCCAGCACTTTGGGAGCTGAGGCAGGCAGATCACCTGAGGTCAGGAGCTCAAGACCAACCTGGCCAACATGGTGAAACTCCGTCTCTACTAAAAATACAAAAATTAGTCCAGTGTGGTAGTGGGTACCTGTAATCCCAGCTACTGGGGAGGCTGAGGGAGAAGAATCTCTTGAACCCAGGAGGCAGAGGTTGCAATGAGCAAAGATCAAGCCACTGCACTCCAGACTGGGCAACAGAGCAAGACTCCATCTAAAAAAGAAATTAATTAAATTAAATTAAAATAAATAAATAGTATACACGCAGGGGAGAGACCATGAGCCGTGGCTGCAATCTGTCCATAGCAGTTGAATCAGAGTCCGAATTTTCATAAGATCCTTAGGTGATGTGAGTGCATGTGCAAATTTGAGAACTGGTTTTGAAGAAAGCCTCTGAAATCTAGTGAATAAGAAGACCGGGGGCTGTAAAGGAGAGGAAGGGGGGCTCCCTGGGATGCCCAGGTTTCTGCCTGGGTTAACTGGGGACTGAGGAGCCAGGAGGTGACTTCTGATGGTGCACTGGGCAGACTTCTTGCCTCAGTCTTCCGAGAGAGGTCAAAGCTGGAGTTATAGATCCGGGCATGTGGGTGCTAGTGGAAGCCAAGGCTAAGATCATACAGGGAGAAGGTATAAACTGAAAAAGAGCCCAGGCAGAAGTTTTTATTAGTGAGTCCTATAGAAAGCATTCAGGAGCTGGGAGGAGAGCAGGGAGAGAGTGGGGTCTCGGGAACGGGGGAGATACACCGCCAGGTCAAAAGGTCCAGGGAGTCAGATCCAAATGCATCCATAGGTTCCACGGTGGCAAAAGAATTTGGAGTGCAGTAGGGCTGCACCCGGAAGTAACAGGCTGGAGGAGCTGGTGACAGGCACACCATGGGGACGCAGTGAGAGCAGGGCTCTCTGGCAGCCTGGTTTTCTGAGGAGGTGAAAAGGAGTGGGGTCCAAAGACGTCAACAAGGGGTGGATGCAGACACATTTCAATGGTGCAGAAGGGAGGGCACTGAGCACATGCAGCCTGGGGCTTCCATTTCCCCTTGGGAGTGGAAGGCACTGTCACCACGGAGGATGAGGTGGTGGCCACCTTGGGTGGGAGAGTGCAGAGGAGGGAGCAGTAGGGGCCTCATCCACACGCAGGCCTGAGGACCCAGCCAGCCAACGCTGGACTTTCAAGCCAGCCTCCTCTCCTCTCCTCTCCCCTCCCCTTCCCTCCCTTCCTTCTTTCTCATTCTTTTTTTTTTTTTTTGAGACACAGTCTCTGTCTGTCACCCAGGCTGGAGCGCAGTGGTTCCATCTTGGCTCATTGCAACCTCTGCCTCCTGGGTTCAAGCGATTCTCCTGCCTCAGCCTCCCAAGTAGCTGGGATTACAGGCATGCATCATCACACCCAGCTAATTTTTGTATTTTTTAGTAGAGATGGGGTTTCACGATGTTAGTTAGGCTGGTCTCAAACTCCTGACCTCAGTTGATCTACCCGCCTCGGCCTCTCAAAGTGCTGGGATTACAGGCAGGAGCCACCACGCCCAGCCTTACTCCAGCATTTTCTACGAATCTGGATGTAAATCCTCTTCCTGCTTTTCTGTTTTCTCTGAACACCTTGACTTATAGGCTTTTTATCTCTTCAAATTCTGCCCTGGATAATGCAATTATGAAAAGGACAGATTGCTGTCATTGGTAAACCTTGGACAGGAAATTAGGAATCTGTGAGCTCAATATTCACCTTTACTATGAACTCCTGACATTATTTTGGTCAAGCATAGGGGAGAGTGAAAGCTCTCCTCAAATATTTGAAGGGCTATCACACAGAAGCAGGGCTTGAATAATTTCAGTGTAGTAGCGCTGGACGGCAGAGCAGGGCTGGTGTGCACACACCCGGGGAGATGGCTTGAACCCCGTGGCAAACGGACAGCAGCCCTTTTGGGGAGTGATCTGGTCTGGGAATGTGAGAACGAGCAGAAGAAGCCTCCCATTGGTTGGGAAATGCAAGGCAGTTCCTTCTCATTCTGCAATTCTAATTTTCCATTTGTCTTCCTGTTTTATCCTCTACATTCATGGCTCCTGGATGACCTCTCCTGAATCAAACTTGACCTGAACACCTATAGGGTATGGCACTGGACTGTGGCTGACACCCCACAGCCATCTGCCCTCAGAGGAGTCAGGACTGGTAGACTCTGGTTGGCTCCTTCTTTCCTAAAAGGGATTAATGGTACATGGACAGAATCTTCCAGGCCCACGCTCAATTTAGGATGTTTGTCCTAAGTAGCAGTAAAAGTACAGTCTCTAAATATTGACTGTTTTGTTTCAAATCTGAGGTCCATGAATTAGTAGCCATTGATCTTGATCAAGTTATTCATTCTCTCTGTGCCTCAGTTTCCTTAACTGTAAAATGGTGATGATAACGGCATCTGCCCCATGGAGTTGTTCTTAGGGTTAAATACGCTTAGAAGAATGCCCAGTGCTCTCATTATGTTTTAGCTATTTATATTATTTAGTTGAAGAGGCAGCTTTTATCTTGGGAAGCTTTATTAATTATTAATAATGTTTCTTTTAAAAACACAAGTCGGTCTAGTTGCATAAATGCATACATTCTGGATGGGACTGGGAACCAGATGGAAATCTTAGGGAAGAGAGCAGCAAAGATATAAAAATGGACTCCATTCCCCTTTACTTAGCAGATAAATAAAAAGGCCCCACTGAAATACAGAATTTCCTTGAGTAATAAGCGTCCCTATATAAAAAAATGAAGAACTGGGGCTGTCTTCTGTGCTGGAGTTCAGACTCACTCCCCACACCACTTCCCTGCATGTTGAGTGACCAACTGTCCTCACCCATGGGTTAGTGACCCCCCTCGTGGGTGTGTGCCGGATTCTGTGGCTCCCAAGAAATGACGAGAAGAGCCTGAGAATGAATGGTGGGCACCCAGTAGGGAGACCTCAGTGAGGGGTGTGGCTGCAGTAGAGGAGGTGGCTCTCTGGGGACCACAGTGGGGCAGTCTTTTGTCTTGTCTCTTGATGCTGTGTGTGGGTCACTGTGGGTTCTGTTTCTATCACTTTGGAGGAATAGGTTGGCCCTTTGGTTGCCTGCCTGGGGATATTATTTTATGTGTCTAACTCAGGTTACTAATACTTCTACACTCAGGAGAACCAGCTGAGTCACTGTCAAAACCGGTCACCTGATGGTTCCTTTTAGGTCAGGCCTTGCGTTAGGCAGCTTGGGTCTGAATTCTGACTCCGCTCCACCAGAATGTGACGTGGGGGAGTTCACTTAACACAGGCGGCCTGTCTTGGTCTGTTCATTTTGCTATAAAGGAATACCCGAGGCTGGGTCATTTATAAAGAAAAAATGTTTATTTGGCTCACAGTTCTACAGAAAGTGTGATGCCAATATCTGCATCTGGGGAAGGCCTCAGGCTGCTTCCAGTCATGGTGGGAGGGGAAGGAGAGCTGGCGTGTGAAGAGATCATACAGCGAGAGAGGAAGCAAGAGGGGGGGGAGGGGCCTGGCTCTTCCTAACAACCATTTCTAGTGGGAACTAAGAGTGAAAACTCACTCACCCGCAAGGGAGGGCATTAATTGTCCCTTCATAAGGGAGCCACCTCCGCGGCCCAAACACCTCTCATTAGGCCTCACTTCCAGCTTTGGGGATCAAATTTCAACAGAAGTTTGGAGAGGACAGACATCCAAACTATAGCACAGCCTTGGCTTCCTCATATGGAAAACAGGGCCATCAATGCTTTTGTTATGAGAAATCAATGTTTGGTATATGATCAGCAGTGCTTGGAGCACAGCAAAGAGTCTGGTCAGTGAGTGATGATCATGATGCTGCTGCTGCTGATGGTGATGATGATGATGATAATGATGCTGGTGATGGTGATGCTGGTGATGATGATGGGGATGGTGATGATGGGGATGGTAATGATGGGGATGATGATGCTGGTGATGGTGATGCTGGTGATGATGATGCTGGTGATGATGATGGTGACGACGATGGGGATGATGATGGAATGATGATGGGGATGATGGTGATGATGATGGTGATAGGGCTGCTGATGGCGATGATGGTGGTGATGATGATGGGGATGATGATGATGGTGATGACGATGAGGGGATGATGATGATGGTGATGATGATAATGATGATGCTGCTGCTGATGATGATGATGAAGATGATGCTGGTGATGATGAAACTAGAGATGGTGATGATGATAATGGTGATAATGATGCTGCTGCTGCTGCTGATGAGGATGATGCTGGTGATGACAAAACTAGTGATGGTGATGATGGTGATATGATGGGGATGATGATCATGGTCATGATGATGCTGGTGATGATGATGTTGGTGATGATGATGCTGGTGATGATGATGCTGGTGATGATGATGTTGGTGATGATGATGCTGGTGATAATGATGATAGGGATGGCGATGATAGTGATGATGATGGGATGATGATGGTGATGATGATGGGATGATGATGATGGTGATGATGATGATGGGGATGATTATGCTGGTGATGATGGGATGATGATGATGGTGATGATTATGCTGGTGATGGTGATGATGACGATGCTGGTGATGCTGATGATGGTGATGATGATGAGGATGACAGGGATGATGATGATGATTGTGATGCTAGTGGTGGTGATGATGGTGATGCTGGTGATGGTGATGCTGGCGATGGTGATGATGATGATGATGGGAATGATGATGATGGTGATGATGATGCTGGTGATGATGCTGGTGATGGTGATGATGATGAGGATGATGATATGGCAATGATGCTGGTGATGATAATGATGATGGTCTGTTGCAATGGGGAGTGTGGAGAAGGGTTGCATCATCTTTCCTCTGAACAGGAGTGAGGAAGATCCTCTGGCTGCTGAGATGCTGGTGTTCCCTGGTCTCTCATTTCAGTAGGAATTCAGCTAGAGCACCCACCATTTCCTTATCACTCTCACGGCGTCCAGATGAGCCTGTTAAAGGCTTCGGACCACAGCTTCAACACTACATTCCCACTTTCTCTTTCTCAGCCTGAAATCTTCCTAATATGTAATAGGATACAGGGGAGCTACCTAACAAGTAGACCAGGGACATGAACAGGACTCTCATCGTACCCCAACTGAGATTTTTGAATATTCAGGGCCACAGCCACCACCCTAAGTGTTGATTTGAGGGGGACTCAGGCAGGACTTTCCTATCTACCAAGTGCTGTCTGCTGTTCCTTAAGGATAATATATTCCCTTTGAGTCAGAGAGACTATTTTTTTTTCTAACCTTCAAAAGGCTTCTATAAGATTTAGATCTACAGGAGGAATCAGGGTCCTGGGGCTGAAGGGGCCTTAGACACCAACTAGTCCATGAAGAAGACACTCTGTACAGCACTTGATATTTTCCTGGAACATTTCACGTTCTTTCTCTCCTGGTCCTCCTGACAATCCTTCGAAGGAGGTGATATCAGATTCTTGTTTATAGATAAGGAAATAGAGTGATTAGTACGATGCAATGGTTAAGACTCCACAGCCAGCCCCTCAGGATTCAAGTTCTGGTTCCATTATTTTTTATTTTATTTTATTTTTAGAGACAGGGTCTCCCTCTGTCACCCAGGATGGAGTGCAGTGGTGCAAACATAGCTCACTGCAGCCTCAAACTCCTGGGCTTAAGTGATCCTCCCACCTCAGCTTCCTGAGTAGCTGGGACAATACTCATAAGCCACCATGCCTGGCTAATTGTTTTAATTTTATTTTTTGTAGAGATAGGGTCTCACTATGTTGCCTAAGCTGGTCTTGAACTCCTGGGCTCAAGTGATCCTCCAGCCTCAGCCTCCCAAAGCACTGGGATTACAGGCAGCTCCACTATTTACTAGCTGTGCGACCTTGAATAGTTACTCAGCCTCTCTGTGCCTCATCTTTCCTATCTGTAAAATGGCGATAATGCTTGGTGCAATGGAAATGCTGCTATTTTTTATGATTATTCCTTAAACCAGGACACAGTAGACCTGTGGATTTCTTCAACACATGTTTATCGAGCCCCTACTATCTGTCAGGCACTATGCAAGTGCTGCAGGTACAATAGTGAGCAAAACCAGACACTACCCCTTCCGTTATGGAGCTTGAAGTCCAGTGGGAGAGCTATGCATGAATCCAATCAATCACACTAACGTAAAATTACATGTGTCATGAAGGAGGCACACATGATGTTACTGCAAGAGGATAGAGCCAGTCTGGGGCCCCGGGGGGAAGTGAAGACCGCAGTGAAATCTGATGAGTGAGTTGGAGTTAGGTAGACTGGGGATGGGGGTGGAGTGGACACAGGGCAGTCTGTGCAGGGGCCATCAAGGACACAGCAGCCTGGTAGAGGGACGACATGGACCTGCTCAAAGCTTGCTGAGGCTGGAGCACAGGGACCAGCACAGACCTGGGTGAGATGAGTCAGTGGGTAGGAAGGGCCTGATCATTCAGGTCCTCATAGGCGGTGTAACAGATTCTGATCTTCAGGAGCAACAAGGAAGGATGCTAAGTGGAGAAGTGACAATAGCCAGATCTGTGATGTGTAGTCCATCCTGCAGTGGAGGGTGGACAGAAGGGTGGCCAGAGGGAATGGAGGCATGACTGTGAGGAGGCCCAGGGGAACAGTGGCCCTGGGGCCTGTGCTCAAGGAATAGGGCTGTGCTGGAAATAAATTATGCCTGTTGTCGGTAGGTTGATTACAGCCCCGGCCAGTGGGTGAGTTGGCCTGGGGAGACAGTCTAGAGCTGTGCTGTGTAATAGAGTAACCACTAGTCAAATGTAACTATTAAGCAATTAAAATGTGCCGGGTCTGAATTTAGATGTGATGTAAGTGTGAAATACACACTGAATGTTGAACTTAGTAAAAGAATGTAAAATGTCCTATTCATAATAAATCCATTGCATGTTGCAATATTTTGAATATATTGAATTAACGTATATTATTAAAATTAATTTTACCAGTTTATTTTTTTTAAAGATATGAATACTTGCAAATTTAAATTCCATATGGAATTGGGATTTGTGGCTCGCACTGCCTCTAGAGTGAGGAGACCTCAGTCCAGGACTCAGCCCTGGGAAATCGTCTTCAAAACAAGGCTTCTGCCAGAGGAGTGCAGGTGGAGAGGGGGGTGGAAGGGCAGAGACGGGGTTGAGGGGGAGGCGGGAGGGAGGTCCTGTGAGGGAGCGCTTGCGAGCTGCAGGGGTCAGAGGCAAGGCCCAGTTGCTCCCAAGTTTGCACAGCGTGGGGCCCAGCTCGCAGGCCCAGGACGTCGTTCTCTGCAGCTTGGTAGACGCCTCCTTTCTCGGCTCTAGCCTGGCTGGGTAAATGTCTACAGCAAGCCCTCAGCTTAGGGGAGGCAGAAGGAGGCAGAGTATTTCATAATAACTCTTCTCCAAGTCTCAAATATTGTTTTTCACAACTCCCTCCTTAGCCGTTTGTGGAAGAAGAGCTCGTCCCACGGGATGGAGAGGGAGTGGGTGGGCGGCAGCTTCCGAGCCGGGGACCCCGGCTGGCTCCTGTGCCGCGTGACGGGGTGGCTGGCTGAGCCCTAGGCCCCCTCCGCCTGCCGCAGGCTGGGCTGGCGCTGCGGACCCAAGTGCAGCTCTTCTCCGCGGGGCACTGGCGCAGGCGGCGTCCCCAGGGAGGCGTGCGCGGGAGCGCCGGGGATGGGGGACGGGCGGGCCTGGAGCGGGGACCTACTTCCACTTCTGTCCCAAGAGGACTCAAAGGAAAACAATTCACTTGATCCTGGACACGTTTTCATCTATAATTGGGATATATGCAAATGAAAAGGCCCACATGGTCTGAAAGGGGCAAATCAAGCTCCCAGCGTGCGGCGCGGGGAACGGGCTCTTCCCTAGGGAGCCCCGGAGGCGCGCGCCCCCCGCTGAGGGCGCCCTGGGAGGAACCGCACCGCGGGCTCGGGAGTAGCGCGTCCGGGCCCTCAGCGGCCGCCGCCCGGGGGCGCCCCAGGCCCGGTCCTTGCCCTCTGCCGCCCGCCCTCTAGGCCGAGCCTCCGCTCCCGAGATGTCGCCGCGCTCGTCGCCGCCAGGCGCGCTGGTCCGCCGGGTCGCCCGGGCGCGGGGCGCGCCGCCCGCCGCAGCCTCCTCTCTTCACCCGGCTTGGCGCTGCGGCCCGCAGCGGCGTCCGGGGTAGAGCGGCCGCTTTGTTCCAGCTGCCCGACGGCGTGGGGCTCTGCAAAGGGGGAAGCTCAGCGCTCGCCATGCCCGCGTGCGGACGCCCAGCGCGCCCAGCCTCGCCGCGCCGGCCGGGCCCCCGGGCCTTCCCGCGCTGAGCGCCCGAGTCCGCCCCCTCCGCGGCCGCTCACCGCCCGCCGCCGCCGCAGTACAAGCCGCCTCCCCGCCCCCGCCCCCCGCGCCGCCGCCGCCGCCGCCGCAGGAGAGGGAGGGAGGCGGAGGGAGGGAGGCGGCGGGCCCAGCCCAGAGCCCGTCCCGGGCGCCGGCGAGCGAGCTCCGGCCGCGGCGGCAGCGCCATCCCGGGCCGCGGGCCGCCCGCCTTGCCCTCCGCGCCCGGAGCTGCCTTCGCCTTCCCGCGACCCCGCCGCAGCCGGCCCTCGGCGCGCCACGAACGCTGTCCCCTCTGCGGAGCAGAGATCCCCTTCTTAGGGGGTGTTGCCTCTGGGATCGCTGAGCGCTAGGGGTCCAGGAGGCGGGGACCGGAGCGCAGTGACCCACCATGGCTCAAGCGGCCAAACAGCTGAAGAAAATCAAAGACATCGAGGCGCAGGCCCTCCAGGAGCAGAAGGAGAAGGAGGAATCCAACAGGAAGCGGAGAAACCGCTCCCGTGACCGAAAGAAGAAGGTAGGAGGGGGCGGCAGTGAAAGCCCAGCGGCCGCGGAGCCTGGAAGTGGCTGCTGGGGGCAGGGGTCGGGCGGCCCGGGACGCGGTGGGGCGCGGCGCCTGGTGCGGCAGAGTTGGCGGCACCCGAGCGGGAAAGGCTCGGTGGGCGCAGAGGAGGGACGGAGGCTTCTGCGCGGCCGGGAAGGGGACAGGGCGGCAGGCTGGAAGGGCAGAGCGGGTGGCCGGGAGGCTGAGGGCGCGCAGAAGCCTCCCGCCCGCCCCCTGCAGAGACCTTTCAGGACCTTGGACAGCACCCGGCAGGCCCGCGCGGCTCTAGGAGCAACTTTCCCGGCCTTGGCTGCTGTCTGCGGGTGGTGCGCTGCCCTGCTTGGGCGCGCCGCCCCCGCTGGCTTTCCAGGAGAGCCGGTATGGGTAAACGCGGCTCCAGGCTCCGGGGTGGGGCGGGGGGAAGCTCTGCCCGGCGCCTCCCTAGGTGACCCACTCTGGCGCGGAGAGCGTCTTTCCTAGGTGTCTCTGAAAGAGAGTCGGGCTCCTGCCCTTCCTTGACCCTTCTCGGGGAGCACCTTTCCTGACCCTCTGGATCTGGTAGCAGAAAAGAAGGCGCCTTCTCCTCTCCCCGGGGTATTTGCAACATCTTATGCTCAGGTCACTCAAGATGAGCCACCCATGCCAGGGAGGGGAAGTTCCTTTGGAAGCCAGGCACGGGTGCTCCAGCCTGGCCCAAAGGCCAGGTCAGAGACCAGCTCTGCCCATGGGCAGGCATCCCGGGTATTTCTGTGTTGGGGTGCCGAGACAAAGTAGGCCCGCAAAGACCCAGACCTCCAGGGGCAACTGTTGCTGTTTTTAGCCCTTTTTGGGTCTGGGGTCCTCTTACTCCTGATCAAAGCACCTTGAGAAACACCTTAGGTCAGAAACACCTTTGATGGTGAAAGGAGGGTGACAGAAGTCAGGGCGCCTTAGAGCCACGGAGGAGGCCAAGAGTACGTGGGTGTAATTCTGGGAATTGGAGATGCTGAACTCTGGCTTCAGGAGAGCCATTTTCACCCGAAGAAGTCGATGTGGGGCCCAGTCTGCAAGGCTCCCCGGCAAGGAGTGGGGCCCTTCAGGCTTCCAGGGAGAGGCTCTGGCCTTGGTTGAGAAGGAAACATGTTTTCTTTCCCTGAAACTGTCTCATTCCAAGAAAGAAGTTTGGAGCCTGCAGCTGACAGCATGCTGAGTGTTGGGGAGTAGGTTGTCTGTGGGCCACACACCCCTTGACAGTTGGTCAGCAGACCAACATCCATCCTCTTCCTAGAGATGTTCTCTGATTTCAAAGGAAGTAACCAACACTCTCTAGGCTTTCCTGTACCCTTCAGAAACTGACGTCCCCACCTCCCTTGAGGGATTGCCATCTTGTGTGTAAATAGTAGTTTCACAAATGCACCACCCCTTTAGAGGATCGAAAAGGGGCCTTTTCCAAACCGATGATGAATCAGAGTTTGGGTTGGTGCCACCGAGAGAGAATCTCCGCGGGTCCCTCTGCTGGGGTCTAAAATACCAGAGCCCGTCTTGTGAGTCAGGCAGGGGAAGTCTGGCTCTACGCTGCGATGCTCACCCACTTTCTTGGCGTGAATGTGAACTTCTTCTCGGGAAGGAGTGCTCTGTGTTTCCATTCCTGCCTCCTGCTTTGGGAGCCAAGGCGCTCCTCTTCGAGCTGCTCACTCAGTGTTCTCATCCACCTAACTCTCCCAGGCTTCCTCCTTGATGCTCCAACCACCATAAATCATTTTTTGAAAATAGTCAAAAAACCCTCTCCCACCCCCTCTCCTGTGATTCTTTTCCATTCTGTGAAAATTCCCTTTAATATAACTCTGAATTCCAAATATGTATAATACACACATATGAAAGCGGTGATTTCAATATTCTTTTTGCTTCTTTGGTCTTAATCTTTACATTCGTAGTAAACCTCATTTCTTTTTTTTCTTTTGGTGATAGATGATAATATTTAATGTATTCCTCCCCCAAATGGTGTTATCTTGTTTTGCTAGCCAGTCGCAGCATACTGCGTCAGTAAGCGTTCAAAAATCTTCCATTCAGATTTTCATTATTTTATGCAGTATCCTGGGTGCTATGATTAATACAATGATAAGAAAATTTTCATTTAAAGTGATAGCAGTGACGCAAACTCTTAGGACTGATTCTTTGGGTGTGGGGGAGATGGTATGGGGTGGGATGTAGGGATGCTTTGTTGGTATTTTGTAAGGGCTGTGAGTTTTCTCAGCCATTGGGATGGTCTTGAGGGTCATCTCAGAGAATAGAGTTAAAATTTATAGCAAAATTGAAAATCACAAGCAGGTGGAAAGCTCTAGAGGGAAAGGTGAAGGAGGCAGTGCAGAAAGCAGCATTTGAAGAAAGCTTACACGGGGCCTGGTGAGGCAGAGGGCCTAGGGCTAACTCAAAGGTTCATATAAGGTGAAGTCTAACTAAGCCATTTTTCATGAAGGAGATAATTTTTCAAGGTGAAATGTATTAAAATCAGGCAGCTGAGGACTTTACAGCTGCTCACACAGACTACAGAGTGTGTGGACCCAGCTTCCGTTTCTTATACCAGCAGGCAGAAGGAATTCCATACATGCAAACAAACATTTTACTCCAGGACATTGGCCTCTTGTGTGGATGGATAGCTGAGCCAAGGGCATTCTGAATTAACTCAAAGGAAAGATGTTTGTCCCATGGGTAACCTACTTACCAGGGACTGACTGAGCAGAACCGCATCCCTCCCGTTTGTAGAAATAACCACGGTTGTAACTTTGGCGATGGTTGCAGTTTTTACAGTTGATGATATTGTGTAGGAAGGTGCTTGCTAAGGGATGCTGTGTGCGGGGCGGGTGGAGGAGGCTGGTGTTGTGACGCACTGACTGACACAGATAGAAGCCACCTCGACACAGGGAACTGAGCTAAACTCTAGAGCTCTAACAATGCCTGCTTCTCGTGGGGCTTCATTCAGTGCTGTGCATGTGCAGAGCCAACCTCGTCAGCCACTTACTGTTGTAGCTGCAGCTTAAAAAAATCCAGCATTTATGATATTGACTGATAAGTCCCACTGCTTTTGAAGGTTGGAATGGAAATAAATTGCAAAGCATGTGTAGAGCAGGCAATTGCATGAAGAATGACAGCTTTTGAGGGCTGGGGGAGCCTGAGGCATAAGAATGTGTGTGCTTTTTATGTTTACCCAGAGCTTGAGGGTAGGAGGAGAAGAGGACAGGGAGATGGGAGGAAAAGTGAAGCAGAGGATAGAAGAGGGCAGAATTCAAGGAAGGAAGAGTGGATAGGGAGAGGAGCGCTGATGCCTTGGCCCTGAGTGACAGGTTCACACTAAGCCGTATACCTTTAACACCGTGAGACCCCAGGGTGGTGTTTACTCTTGTCCCTAGTTATGTTCACCTACTTCATCCTCTGATGGTGAAAGAAAAGACCATGTCCTATTCATAGCTGTGTACCTGACACCTAGCTCAGTACCTGACACAAGCGGCAGGCGGTGGATGTTTGTGGAGTGAATGGTTGAATGAGTGAATTAATATAATATTAATCTGTGCTTGCCCAGATGTTGTCTTGGTTGCAGGCATGTGTTCCGGTGAATAATACACCCTTTGACTGACTGTCTTTTGGGGGCATCTGGAAAAAGTCTGATTTTTTTTCTCTTCTAATCATTTGCAAA
Organism: Nomascus leucogenys; assembly: GCF_006542625.1. NCBI lineage: Eukaryota > Metazoa > Chordata > Mammalia > Primates > Hylobatidae > Nomascus > Nomascus leucogenys. The sequence goes on along the minus strand of NC_044388.1, from coordinate 46,561,900 downwards.
GCAATAGAGATTTGTAGGCAGGCAGTGGAACCATCTAATCTTTTGGTGCAGTGAATTCCACCACTGAGCATGTAGTTAGTTCCTTGCAGGGTCTCTGCTACACGAAATGTCAAGTGATTTTAGACATTTGTAACAACAGCAGTGTTTGCACAGGGTCCCAAGGAGCCAGGCACTCACAAGGAGGGATGGAGGAAGAGTGCAGGAAGAAAGAAAAGAAAGCCCAGGCGTGGAGAGTGGCCTCTGCCACTTAGCTGTTCAGACGGCTCTGTCAGTCTTTCCAGTCTATGCAGCAGTAACCGAAGAGCCCGCAGCCTTCCTCTCTCAGCAGGAGGAGGCCCTGCTCCTGGACAGGAGAGGGGTTTTTTGTTGATCCGGTGATTGGAATCACAGGGGAGATTTGGGGTGGGGGGCACCTGCATGAGACTGGAGGGTTGACAAGGAGGCTTAGTGGGTCTGGAGGTGGGGAAAGTGGGATGGAGGGAGGAAAGTTAAGCATTAGCATCATGTTGGCCCATGACTCTCATTTGCAAAGGGTCTCAAATTTCAACTTCTGCTGTTATCTCCAAAAGGTTTTATCAATTCAATCCAAGAGACTGCTGACAGAATTGAAAGAGTACAGTGCTCGTCACACATCTTTAATCTGGGTCCTGTTGCTAAACCATTTCACTAATATGTGTTGTGGCATTAATGGATATTTATATGTAAAGCCTCAATTTGGCTTTTGATTAACATGCTTATGTTGTATTGCATGTGAATTATTAGAGCATTTGTTCTTTGTTGCAAGCCTTTAAAACATATCACAACTTTGGTATCCCTGCTTTGGCATTTCTTCTTATTTTAGTACCTTGGGAGCCTCCATAAATGAAGGTGGGCCTGCCTCTCTGGAGCCCTGGGAGGCGCCGGCAGGGGCTGAAGATGTGGGAATTTTCCCAGCCTGCCTCCTGTCCATTTTTTCAGTCCAGCTCCTCCCTCCCTGCTGCAGAGGTAACAGCGGTGGGGGCTGTTCCCAGGAGCTCTCCTCACTTCCCAGCCATAGGCTAGACCAGGAGAGCAGGGTCTTGAGGGCTGAGAAGATGTTACACTCTGAATTTCGGCTGCTGCTCCACCTCTGTGAGGGGTGGCTCTGAGGAGCAAGTGATGTGCAAACCGTCTAGTGCTGGACTGTCTCAGAGCAGGTACAGCAGCAGCCGAAATTCAGAGCCTGGAGCAAGTCACCTCCCTGGGCAGGGGACACGAGCCAGCCTCCAGTGTCTCCCCGTTTCTTTTGCTCACCCCAGCAAAGGCTGCTGGCTCACCAGTTCTGCTCCTCTCCTCTCAATGTGGCAACACTTAAAAAAAAAAACAACCCATCTGAGGTTTCTTCCCTATTTTCACAATAAAAATGAGCACGTAGTGGCGAGTGTGTCCTATGTACAGGCGCTCTTCATCTGTGTTAGCTTGCCCCTGTGCCTGCTTTGGCAACACCTTTGAATAGGCGATCCTGTCATTGATTCCCTCCTCCTTCAATGTCAAAGCCCATCACTGTCGCCTGCAAGAAACCTTTCATATCATCTGCCCCCGCCTTACCCCCACCCCATTGCTCTCTCTGCACCTTCCATGCATGCACACATGCACATGCAGAAGTTCTTGTTTTATCTCTTCTACTAAATTGTAAGCACTTTGAAGCCAACGCTTGAGTCTTTGTACATAACCATTCACTAGATATCTATTGGGCTTGAATTGGTTGAAAAGCTACATTTAACTAGTACAGGTTTTTTTTTCTTAGTTGTTCTTTTTGATTTTGAGACAGTTGGCCCTAAAGAATTGGTACCAAGTAAATCTATTGTTTCCCCCACCTTGAATTCTTCTGACTGAAATAAAATCTATTGTCACCGTTTTTTTCTTTTTCTTTTTTTTTTTTTTTGAGACGGAGTCTTGCTCTGTCGCCCAGGCTGGAGTATAGTGCTACAATCTCAGTTCACTGCAACCTCCGCCTCCTGGGTTCAAGTGATTCTCCTGCCTCAGCCTCCAGAGTAGCTGGGACTACAGGCGCGCGTCACCATGCCCGGCTAATTTTTGTATTTTTAGTAGAGACGGCATTTCACCATGTTGGCCAGGCTGGTCTCGAACTCCTGACCTCAAGTGATCCACTTGCCTCGGCCTCCCAAAGTGCTGGGATTACACGCGTGAGCCATTGTGCCCCCACTCAGCCAGTGTTTTTTTTTTGAGAAAGGCAGATCAACTTTGCCTGGCTCTCTATCTCCATTTCTGGTTCTTGAGAAGCTCAAAAGTCTGCCTCCTACAGAACACTGGCTTGGAGTCGGCTGCCCGGGTTCCAGTTTGAGCTCTTGCATGTATCAGCTACGTGTGCATGAAGAAGCCTCTGAATTTCCTCCAGCCTCAGTTTGCTCATCTGTAAAATAGGGATGAAGATCAAATGAGATAATAAATGAGAGTGTGCTTTGTAAATTTTAAAACTCCCATATATTTAATGGATTATGGCTAATAAAATAATGATTGCTCATAAAGTTATTCTTTCTAATAAATCCTTTACCAAAGTTCATTCCTGGCCTTCCAGTGGTATTGTGGAGTCTTGAGGTTTGCCGGGGAAGGCCAGCTTGTTATTCTTTCAGTACTGGGAAATGAGAAAAGGATACTCTATATCATATCTTCATTTCATTTTCAGGAAAAAAAATGAATTTTCTATTTGGACAGGATTTTTATTGCAGACCTGCTCAGTAATCTGCATGAGTTCGTCGATAACTTCCAGGTGGGCTTAGATACTTGCAAGCTTTATTGAAGTGCTGTGTGGCACCTGTGCTGTATATCAGAGGGGAACATAAAAGGGCTTCCTAACTTTGCTGAGACTCCTATGGCTGTTAGATCCACAGGTAGTAAATCTGGGTGTGAACTGTCACAGATAATGGAATGTGTGGTGTTGTGGGGAGACCAGATTCTTCTGGCGGAGACTCTCTGGATCTTGGGTGCACAAAGCACAGCACATTCTCCAAGAAAGGAAAACGTGCACTGGAGACACTCAAAATGAAAGCAAAGATGTAATGGCCAGCCAATTAAAAAAAGAAGAGAGAACCATTTTTTCCTTCTCATTTGTTTCCAATGTGACTGGACTCTTCTTCTCAAAGATTTCCCTGTGTTTTTACCAAGGAAATAGTACATGTCCAATTGCTTTTGCATCCATTGGTGAGCATTGACAATGATATTTGCAAAAAAACTTCTTTCTTTATCAGGGGAGGTGCCTGCACTTATGAGGGTCTCTAGTGTTCCTCGTGCATGACATGCATTGTCACACTCTGTCGCCCAATAGATTGGTAACCCCAGAACTGGGGCTCCAACCCAGATGCACCTGACTCCAAAGCTTATTCACAGCCCACGGCACTAGGCTACTTCCCCCAGATATTGGTTGTGCCCTTAGCATATTCAAAGCTATGCTAGGCACTGAGAGAATAGTCAAAGCTGAAGCTATCTTTCCTTCCCTGTCTGGGCACAGTGACTCATGCCTGTAATCCCACCACTTTGGGAGCCGAGATGGGAGGATCGCTTGAGGCTAGGAGTTCAAGACCAACCTGGGCAACATAGTGAGACCCAGTCTCCACAAAAAAATTTAAAAACTGAAGATAGTTTTCCTTCTTTGAAGTGAAGGACTTACAAATTAGTGGGAAAGCTGCTAGAGGTGGAAGTAACCTCAAGCAGAGGATGGAGAGCTTAGGGCAAAGCCTGTGGCCTCCGGTTACAGTGGGAATGTGGGTGTCCGAGGCCCCTCTGAATGTCTTGGATTTGAGGACTCCTTCCGCGGGGCCCTGAGATTAACACAGAGTGCAGATGAAAGAGCAGGTGAAAACGGAGTCCTGGGGTTGCTGCTTTGTTTCTGGCTAGTCTGTCTCGTAACAGGTTAACTTTCCCCTTAACTTCAGTTTGGAGATTCTGTTCACCACATCATCAAGTCAACATCTTCTCTATATAATCACTTCATAATGTGCAGACACTAGTCAATACAGAGGGGTGGCATTGCTGCCATGATCGTCTGTTTTTCCTGTTATCTGGGACTTTAGCGTTTTATGTGGATGCTTCCCAGGCCTGTCCCAGAAGCGCCTGCCAGGAGCCGGACACGGAGATGATACGATGAGGGTGGTGTGAATGGATGAGCCTGGCTGGCTCTTGCTCTGCAGCTCTCTCCTGGCTCTTGCATCCCCATGGTTCTGTCGCCTGCCTCTAAGAAGCTGGGTAGTCTGAGTAGTTTCCAATGTGCGATATCACATTTGCATACAAATGTGCATATGTAAGCGTGCGTATGTGTGTGTACATATGGTCAGATGCCAACAGGGGCCCCTTCTTGATTTGGCGTTTGGGCAGTTAGTTGATGCCTTCCATTGAGCTGGGGAAAGAGGAGGGGGACGGGTTAGGAGGAAGATGGTGAGTCCTTCTTGGCACGTGGCATAGGTGGCTTCCTGGGGCTCTCACCTGATAGAGGGAGAGAGCTCATAGAAAACATCCTCAACAGCAGGGGCAGCTGCCAGGCTTGCAGTGGGAGGAGCTGGCAGTCAGCTCAAGTCTATGCCCTCCAGCTAGGCCCTGGAACACAGAGCTTCTAAGCATTGGCTTTAAGTACAACACACACATGACCAAGCCGACAGGGTGTTAGGACAGCTAAGGATGCTGATGGTCCCACCCAGAAGCCAGCCCCACTGGCTGGAGGTGGGCTCAGGGAGCAGGACCCAGCCATTCTTAAAGACAGGACTTTGGTGCCATCAGCCATATGGTGACATATTTTACATTCACCAAAAACATGCTTAAAATGTTTTTAAGAATATTCTTTTAATTGAAAATAGGAATATGCTTCAGTTGTTGTGTTATGTTCACTTTAAATTGACACAATATGCACTTGTATATATAATATACGTGGAATAGACCAGGAAGACTCAGGGCCAGAGTTGCCAAGTAACATGTCATCAGGCAGAGAAATACACACTATGTGAGCAGTGGTCATCTTTGTCATGTGTGTTTCTGGGTGACTGAATTTTCTTTTTTATCCTGTTCTGTATTTTTAATAATTGTTCAAAATAAGCTGGCTGCAGTGGCTCACGCCTGTAATCCCAGCATTTTGGGAGGCCGAGGCAGGAGAATTGCTTGAGGCCGGGAGCTCAAGACTAGCCTGGGCAACATAGCAAGACCCTGTCTCTACAAAAACTAAGAAAATTTAAGAAAATTAGCCAGGCGTGGTGGCATGCCCGTAGTCCCACCTACTCAGGAGGCTGAGGCAAGAGATTCACTTGAGCCCAGGGGAGTTTGAGACTGCAGTGAGCTATGATGGTGCCACAGCACTCTAGCTTGGGTGACAGACTGAGACTCTGTCTCTAAAAAAAAAAAAAAAAAAAAGGAAAGAAAAGAAGAAAAGAAAAAAATGTTCAAAATAAACAAGTTGTCGAGACACAGAAAGAAAAAGCAGAGGACACCCCTCCTGTCTAAGAGGGTAGCAGGGCTTTCTCTGCCTGTGTGTCTTCTGGAGATGAAATCTGGAATTTATAGCTGACGCCACACCCTCAGTAAGGGATTCCAAGGTGCTGTGCACTAGAGCCAAGTAGGTAACGGAATGTACTGGCTCAAAGTGGAGCTGAAGCGTGGCCCCCAAGAGCCTGGGCAGTTGGGTCTTGGCGCGTGAAGACTTCCATTGTAAACCAACTTGAAAAGGTATGTGTGTTGGGCCTAATACTCCCTTCTGCAGCCAGGGGGATCTTCCAAAAATGCAAATCAGATCCTGATACTCCCTTCTTTTAATCCTTCAGTGGCTTCCTAATTGCCCTTAGAATGAAGTCCAGGCTGATTAACCAGGCTTCCTCCCTTCCACCCCCTGAATCTACTCCCTAGCTGCCTCTCCTGTCTTATCGCTGTCTTTCCTGCATCCTGCACTGGGCTGTACACCGATACTTGGAAATGTGTGCCTTCACTTGCTTTTAGATCTTCCTGTGTGCCGCATCCTTGGCCTCCAACATCAATGTCAAGTCCTCTGTCAGAACGCAGTTGAAACATTGCCTCCAGTGTCCTAGATGAGGTTGGGCTCCCCTGTCCCATACTATTCCAGTATACCCTTGGGCAGGGGGGCCAGAGCATCAGCAGAGCTTTAGCGTGCGTCAGGAGGTCATCTTGGTGAAATCGAAGTGGTAATGAAGAGCTGTGGCCTGTGGAGTGAGATGAAGTCAGATGTTTACTAGCTGGCTTTGAGCAAGTTGCTCAGTAGTGCTCCCTGAGTCTCAGTTTTGTCATTTGTAAAGTGGAGAGAATAATACCCACCCCACAGCCATGCAGGGCTGTTGGGAGGATTGAAGGACTTAATATATGGAAAATATCTGGCATATAAGCACTTGATAAATGGCAGGGCAATGCCTCAGCTCCCACCCATACCCACCTTGGGGCTGCCCATAAAATCCAAGACACGAGCATTAGCAGGCTGTGGACCTAGGGGTGGGTGGCAGAGAGAAACACGTGTCTGCACCTGAGCCCTGAATGGGTAAATAGATGAAGACTTAAAAAATGTGGCCCTTGGAGTTTTCCTCTTTAATCCCGAATGAGACTTAAAAGATGAATGTCCGGTCCCACCTGGCTAAATTCTCACCTTGTGTTTATTAATTTAAATGCAGTGTTAGCCTTTCTGGAGATGGCTGTCAGGTCAAATGCCAAGGTTGGTAGTACTCAGCTAGTATTGCTGCCAGTTTCTTAAATGAGTTAGTAAAGACTTTGGAGAAATGTGAACCTGATCTGAAACTCAGAGTGAAGAATCAGAAACAGCCCAAGTCAGGCAAACTTCAAAGTCTGAAACGTCCGTAGAGTTGCACTGAATTTATGGAGACAGTAGATTCTACTGCAGCGTAGAGATTTGGCCAATTCATCGTAATGCCATTTGCAAGAGCTGCTTTGGTTGCTACCATTGACCACACTCTGGAGAGGAGACTGTTTCCCCACTGATCTCAGGTTACACAGTGCCAGTGGGCAGGGAAGGCCCTTCCACAGCTTGTCTAGCCTGTGAAGCCTTGGGAAGGGACAGGTGTGTGATGGATCCAGCCAGTAAGTCTCCTCTGATTTGGGATAGCACACCATGCAAGGGACCCAGTGCCTGTCCGCCGACATGGAGCAATGTCTGGAAATCGTGGTGTTTTACTAAGTTCTTGAGCTGTTGCACTTAACTATGGTATCTGCTTTAGGCAAAGCAAACCATAGTCAAACCATTTGTCTTTTTTAAAAAAATATTGTCTTCTTGCCAGTCACATGTATCACTTAATTCTTGAACAGTTCTGCATTTGAAGAACACCTGGACTACAGCTGGTGTGGTTGAATGTTAGCACTTTAAACCCAGATGCCAATACTGCCCCACACAGGACTTACAAGACACAGATGGAAAAAATGTACTTTATGGTTTTGTACTGAGCACCATCACCAGATTTCTCAGGAAGAACTTTTAAGGCTAACTCCAATGAGCTCACCATCCTCACTGCTGCTGGAGTCTCCATTGCATCCCTGCCTCCTCTAGTCTTGCCCTTCCAATCCGGTCTTTATCTTGCAGTGAGAGCCCCCTTTTTTTTTCAAACACAAATGTGATAGTTGTCACTTGCCTTCCTAAAACCCTTCAGTTGCTTTCCATTGCCTTGAGGATGAAGTCAGACCCTTCCTCACTGCCGACCACTGTGCCTCACCCCTCCCCAAGCCTCCCGGTGCTCCTAGGATTTGCTGGGCTCCCTTGCCCCACACCTTGCACAGGCCGCTCCCTCTCCGGAACTCAGTCTGATTCCCACTCATCCCTTGTTTGTTTGTTTGTTTATTTTGAGACAAGGTCTCACCCTGTCTCCCAGGCTGGAGTGCGGTGGCATAATCACAGTTTATTGCAGCCTTGAACTCCTGGGCTCAAACGATCCTCCCAACACAGCCTCTGAGTAGCTAGGACTACAGGCACGCACCACCAAACCTGGGTATTTTTTTTATTTCTTGTAGAGACAGAGTCTCACTTTATTGCCCAGGCTGGTCTCCAACTCCTGGGCTCAAGTGATCCTCCTGCCTCAGACTCCCAAAGTTCTGGGATTACAGATGTGAGCCGCTGTGCTCGGCCTCTACTCATCCTTTAAGCTTCACCTCCTCCAGGAAGCTTTCCTGAGTCTGGGTCTGAGATACTATGGAAGAAGTGCCTGTCCTGAGGGACGCTGGATGCAGATGACCAGATCCCTTCCCACTCTGCCACTGTATGTTAGCCGAGGCAGTTTCCCAGGCCCTTTAATGCAGTGGCACCTTTATTATTTGAGACAGATTCTCACTCTGTTGCCCAGGCTGGAGTGCAATGGCGTGTTCTTGGCTCACTGAAACCTCCGCCTCCCAGGTTCAAGTGATTCTCCTGCCTCATCCTCCCAAGTAGCTGGGATTACAGGCACGCACCACCATGCCCGGCTCATGTTTTGTTTTTGTGGAGACAGGGTTTCATCATGTTGCCCAGGCTGGTCTTAAACTCCTGGTCTCAATAAATCTGCTTGCCTCGGCCTCCCAAAGTGCTGGGATTCAGGTGTGAGCCACTGTGCCCAGCCGTAGTGGCACCTTTAGTGAAGTCCTGGAGCAACTCCGTGAGGAAATGGAACCAATGCATTCCCTGGCATCTCCCAGTTCACTGGGCCTGAGAACAGTCTGAGTTGTAGGAGCCTCTGCCTCTCCGGTGCCACTTCCTCTGATTTATGAACATTAACTGTGCTGCTGTGGATGAAGAAACCTGCCCTTAACAACAGAGCTATGCTTAGTTCCAGTCCTCTTGACTGTCCTGTGTCGCTTTGGACACAGAGGCTCTCCTGCTTCTGAGCCTCTGTATTTAGTTTAGAGGACTCTTAAGACCCTTCTGGGGAGCCAGGTGCTGTAGCTCATGCCTGTAATCCCAGCTCTTTGGGTAGCCGAGGTGGGAAGATCCCTTCAGCCCAGGAGTTCAAGACTAGCCTGGGCCACACAGGAAGACCCCATCTCTACAAAAAATTTAAAAATTAGCCAGGTGTGGTGGTGCGTGCCTGTATTCCCAGCTACTTAGGAGGTTGAGGTGGGAGGATCGCTTGAACCCAGGAGGTTGAGGCTGCAGTGAACTGTGATTGTGCCATGAACTTTAGCCTGGGCAACAGAGTGAGACTCTGTCTCAAAACAAACAAACAAAAAACATGAGATCCTTCTGGGTACCTGTTATGCTCTGAATATGTGGGTTTACAAGGCCACAGGGCAGAATGGTTCCAGATGCCAACTGGCTTACATGGGCCTAAGGTAGCTTGAAGGGAAATCTGGATGGGTGGTGGCACCAGACTGCAAGGCATATGAGTGTGAACAGATATGCAAAAGGCCATCCACCTCATCAGTACCCCATTCCACCTGGCATCTCATTGCCCCCATACTGACCCTGTTGTGGGCTGATATGGGGAGGAATCCATGCTGATGAAGTGCCCGGGGCCACACACGCTGTGGGATTGTGGGCTGTGCTCTTTGTTAACAGAGCTGGCCCTTTGGATATGTGTTTTTGAAGACTCTGTCTCTCGCTAAGCCTGTGTAGTCAGGCACCCCGGTGACTCTATAAACCTCTGGCTGAGGCCAGGGAGGAGGTGCCCCTTTCTGTTGGCCAAAAGAGTGACTTCGAGGAGGGCGGAGAGCACCTGCCTCAGGTGAACAGGGAATGCAGGAGGCAGAATGGTGTCTGTTTTCAATGTAAGGTGACTGGCTCTGTCACACAGCGCCAAGTTGCTTTCAAGGTCATGGGCACAGCCATCCTCCTCTGTGGAGCTTGGAGGAGCGTGGAGGCCCTGACTCCAGAGGGAGAGGGGGCTAAGCAGCCCTGTCTGCCTGTTTTCCTGGAAAGCAACTCAGGCAATCCCACAGCCCAGAGCACTGGTGATGTTCTGTGGGGTGCACGAAACCAGGGTCAGACAGGCCTGGCTTTTTGGAGGCTCGGCTTGTAGTGGTGAATTTGATATTTTTGGTAAGTTCCAGTTTCTTCCGTTTCTGAGTTTCCAAGGACTCGGGATTCTCAGGAGAGATCAGTCTCCTGGTTCACTCTGGCTGAAGTTCCTTTTCAATTTCAGCCCCTCCCAGTGCCCATCCCCAACACCCTGGGATGCATTCCTCACTGGTTGTCATGGAAGCTCCAGGTGCTGAGCATCTTTTGCATTTTTCTCTAGCAGCTGCTCAGCTGGGGCTGGGGAGAGGAGAGAGAGGGAACTCCCCCAGGAAGGTGATGGTCAGGTTTGGGCTGCTGTTGAGCTGGAACCCTCTACTGTGGCTGCATGTACGGGGCGATGAACCCTGGAAACTCAGGCTTCCAGGAGCCCCAGGGCGTGGGGCCTCCACCGTGTGGACGGTGACCCGTGGTGTTGCATGGAGCTCAGTGGCTCACCAGGCGCTTCCTGGGGCATTATGTCGTTGATCTTCCCAGCAACCCTGTGGAGAAGCAGGTATCATGTTTCACATTTCACATGGGAGAAAACTAAGGATCAGGAAGATTAAGTGCATTTCACACTACTGCTCAGTGGCAGAGATGGGGGGAAGCCTTGAACAGTCCCTCTCCAAAGTCCCGATTTATAACAAGCAGGTGGTGACAGATGTAGGGTTTGTGGTTTGAAATTCATGTCATTTTCTCGTTTATCGACTGCCCACCCAGCTACTAGCAGGAAAAGAGCCAGGCCCCGTGGCCTGTGGCTGATCTTCTCTCCATGAAAGGAGACAGGGAAGGCAAGGACCATCTATGATGGTTGTGCTCCCCACTCAAGCCCACTCAGCCCTCACAAGCCAGGCAGGTGCATGGGAACGGTGTTTTACAGGTGAGGACCTTGGGAGGCTCAGGAAGGTGAAGTCCCTTGCTCACGTCACATGTCTAATGAGAGCCAGAGCTGGGGTTTGTCCCAGCCACTTGATTTTAACATCCTTGCCTTACTGCTTCCAGGGCGATTGTGAGGATTAAATAAAATGAAATAAGTACCTAAGAGGAGAAAAGTGAGAGGCAGAAGGCTAAACAGAAAGAACGTTTTGAAAGCATGTAACACAGAGCCTAGAGCTTGATGGGAATGTTCTATACTAGTTCCCTTGACAGTAAGATAAAATAGCATCCCCACCTTGTATTAGCATCCAAACCCCCTGAGTACAGAAGGCATATGTATTCCTGAAACAGAACCGATCCCATAGATACAGATACGGACAAAGACACACGACATAGACGTAGATCTGTACATACCACCACACCAAGGGATGGGCAGCGCCTTAGAATGGGAACATTAGGAACTAAAGCTGCTGGTCTTGACTCTGCCTCTTGGAACTGGCTGGGTGACCTTGGGGAAATAACTGTGCATCCCTGGGCTTCTGTTTTCTCACATGGAGAACAAAGAGCTTCTAGTCTGGACTAGACTAGAAGACACAGCCTCTTGGAAGGGACCTTGCGAATCTCACATCCCATCCCCTTAATGAGGAAACTGCCATCTGGAGAAAGGAAATGGCTTGTCCAGATCACAGAGCTATTTTTAGTGGCCAAGCAAGCACTAGAACCAGATCTCCAGGCCCAGCTCTCTGTACTCTGGCAAGAAATCCCAGCCCTTATGAGCAATGGCTCTTGGAGCACAATATGCTGAGAGGAACTCTGAGAAGACAAGAGGGATGCTGTTCTTTTGTTCCACGTGGAAATGGCCCTTGGCCCTACCAAGTAAGGCAGCAAAGTGCAGAGCCTGTGATAATGGGAGGTGCCCATCTGCACTGCTGGTGCAGAGTGCTAAATTATTCAGGACCCACCAGGCGCCTCTGCCGGGGGAGAAGCCTGCCAGGGAGCTCGAGTTTGGATGCAGAAGCCTGAGCCCTCTCTGGGACGTGGTGCAAGGAAATGTGTCCTGGATAGATTATTCCAAGCTGCTCCTCGTCCCAGTGCCCTAATTAGTGCTCTTTGTGTGCCTCGCGCAGCTCGGGTGTTTGCAGGGTTTGGTGGATGCCCACACCGGCCCGCCTGCAAAGAACTGGCCCTGGGGGCACATGCTGTATTGCAGGACATATCGGTGGGACAGGCCCTTAGTTCAAAGACAACCTACTCATCCTGCAAATGAGGAAACTGAGACCTGGGCTGAGGGCAGCTGCTTTCCCGGGGTTCACAGCTGAGCATTAAAGTCCAGAAGAAAAAAATCACTCCTGGGATGCCTTCCCCAACTTTATTAAACAGAAATAATTGTTCCCTCTTCCGTGTTCCATTAACACTGATAATCTCACTCATGGCTTTGCTTCAGAGATTGGCAGACTTTTACTATGCAGGACCTGGCAGTAAATATTTCAGTCTCTGTTGCAAATACTCAGCTCCGCCGGCGGAGCATGAAAGCGACCACAGGCAATACACAAACAAATGAGCATGGCCATATTCCAATAAAACTTTATTTATGGACAACGAAATTTGAATTTCATTTAATTTTCACGCATTACAAAATGTTTTTCTTTTTCCTCCTAACCACTTAAAAATGTAAAAATCATTCTCAGCTCCCGTGCTATGCAAAAAACGGGCAGCGGGCTAGACCTAGCCCTTGAGTACAGTTTGCCACCCCCCTGGGTTAAATGCTTGTTGTTCTTGCTGGACTGCACAGAGGCAGCACCTTGGTTCCCTTTGCATTCCCATGACTCGTTGGTTGAATGAATGAATCTGGTACTTTGCACTAAATGCAGACACACGGAATAATCATTATTAACAACTTAAACAATCTCTTTGAGAGAGGGAGGCAGAAGAGGCGTTATTCTCCCTCTCTTATGGACAGGAGAACTGAGGCCATGGGACTGGTCTGTGGGAGGAGCCCCAGGGCTTCTGATTCCCACTCCAGGGGAGTGTTGCTGTGACCAAGGTCTGAGCGGGCTGCGCTGGTTGTTGGTCCTTCTCAGTCGCCGGGGGAAGCTCCAATGAACCCGGCCAGCAGGATGGCTGGCTGAAAGAGAATCTGTCCAGCGGCACATCTTTCGGTTGTGGAAATAGGAACAATCTGGTGCCTGCCTGGGCAAAAGGCCTGTGGCAGAATGGTTTGGTCTCCTTCCTACATCTCTCTGGCATTGCACTCCTTGAATGAGAGGCAGCAGTGTCTGTTCTGTTGAGAGGGAATTGTTACACATAGCTAAAATTAGATGTTTTGTTTGAATTATGTTAATTTGACTTAATTGCTGGGGAATGTCAATGTTCTTGAGAAATCCAGGTGCTTTGGCAGGTCTTGGTGAATAATAGTAATCCCTTATATTGGTGTAATGCCTCCCGACCTAGGTGCCACCTTCATTATCTCATTCAATCTCTCACAACAAACGCAGGAGGGCAGCAACCCCCGAGGAGGTGATCCCTGATTTTCTGGACTGGGAAGCCGGGGTCCCCACTGATTAACTTACATTCCCTAGGTCACGGCTCTCGGGAGGCAGAGCTGGGACGGGAACACATGTCTGATTTCTCTATGGCTTCTCTTCCACTGGGCTATATTTTAAACACATTGCCCTGCATTTTTTTTTTAATTTTTCAATTTTTATTTTTTATTTTTGAGACTGAGTCTCACTCTGTCGCGCAGGCTGGAGTGCAGTGGCGCAATCTCGGCTCACTGCAACTTCCGCCTCCCAGGTTCAAGCGATTCTCCTGCCTCAGCCTCCCTGAGTAGCTGGGATTACAGGTGTACCACCATGCCCGGCTAATTTTTGTGTTTTCAGTAGAGATGGGGTTTCACCATGTTGGCCAGGCTGGTCTCAAACTCCTGCCCTCAAGTGATCCGCCTGCTTCGGCCTCCCAAAGTGCTGAGATTATAGGCATGAGCCACCACGCCTGGCCCCTTTTTTATTTATTTTTATTTTTTATTTTTTTTGAGACGGAGTCTCGCTCTGTCGCCCAGGCTGGAGTGCAGTGGCGCAATCTCAGCTCACTGCAAGCTCCGCCTCCCGGGTTCACGCCATTCTCCTGCCTCAGCCTCTCCGACTGTTCCTTAGGCACATCTACCTGGCTTCTGTCTTCAGGAAGCCCTTTGTGCTTCAAGCTATCCCTGTCTTCTCTGCAGCCATGAACGAAGCTAGTCTACTCCTTTTTGTTGTCCTTAGCTCAGATGTCGCTTCCTCAGAGAGGACTGCCCAGATGACTGCTCTCCAGTGGCCACTTCGCCCCCGCCTGGCTCCCACCCACCTGCTCTATCGCATCATTTTGTTTCATTTTCTTCACTATCTGGAATGGTCCTATTTATTTCTGTTTTATTGTCCGTCTCTCTCTTCCTCCACTAAAAAATAAATTCTGTGAGAGCAGCGGCTTCTTCTGTCTCCTAAACTGGATTTCCAGAATCTGGAGGAGTGCTTGGCACGCAGTTGGTTCTCCATAAGTGTATATCCAACAAAATAATGGATCAGCACCACAGTCTTGCAGCTGGGGCACTGTGAGTGTCACTTCCTAGATGGGGTAGTGGAGACCCTGGAGGAATTCAGCAACTCACCCAGGATCTCAGCTGGAAAGGAGGGCTGTTGTCTGCATCTCCAACACACATCTCCCACCATCAGCGGCCTGCTGGCCACCATGAGCCTGCTCCTCGCCCCAGCCTGGAGCATGAGACTGGTGGTTAGGAGGCCGTGGTCTGGACCAGGATGTGTGCTTCTCCAGCGGGTCCCACCCTTTTCACCTGCACTGTGGGATGGTGATTTCTTTCCCAGGTGCCTTCTATGACAGTGTGGAAGTTCCATAACACATATTTTTAATTATTTTTTTTTCTAACGATTGGGTCTCACTATGTGGCCCAGTCTGGTCTTGAACTCCCAGCCTCAAGCAATCCTCCTGCCTCGGCCTCCCAAAGCACTGGGATTACAGGTGTGAGCCACTGTGCTGAGCCCATAAAGTCTTATTTATTTATTTATTTATTTTGAAGATGGTCACAGAAGTTATCCTGAGTAGCAAATTTGAAAATATGAGTTTTTCCATGAAATCCCTTTTGGCTTTACATTGATCAAATGGCCTTTATTAAAACGAACAAATTCTACCAAATCCATCTGATCCCCTCACACATGGTAAGAATACATGAGATAACGTCTGCAGAACTGCTCCGAAAAGTTAAAAGTGGTGCAGCCAGATGAGGGGTTACCATTCCCCAATAAACCTTTCATCTTCATCTCTGTGTCTTAATAAACATGACACGTGCGATTAGGATCGGGTCAGGCGATTTTAGGCATTCTCTTCCCTGTGCATTCTCCAGCCTTCAGGCTGGAAACCAGAGCCCTTTAGTGGTGTGAAGGACAGCGCGTAGGTTTCCGACTTGGACAAGCCTGGCTGGGGTCGGCTAGGTATCACATACTGGCTGTGCGAACCTGGGACTACTACTCACTTAGCTCGGCTTTCTTATCTGTAAGACAGGTCATCAGTTCCTCCTTGACCTCTCCATGTGCCTGTGAGGTTTCAAGGTTACCTTGAATGCGCCCCAGCCCCCAGGGGGCACGATCAATGTCAGCCCCTCTCCGGGTGGGGCCTGTTCCGGGGTGAGGCGCCGCTGCTGAGCGGCCACAGAACCTGGGTGGGGACAAGGCCCGCTGGCCGAGGGGCTGCGCGTCCGGGAGAGAGACGACCGGGCGGTAGGTGCCAGGGTGCCAGGGTGCCGCGGCTGGAGCGCAGGCAGCGCGCCACGTGCTGGTGAGGCCAGACAGGGCCGTCCCCGCGCCCGCCTGGGAAGCGCCGCCTTGGGAGCCCAGAGAGGGAGGGCGGCCGCCGCTCCGAGCTCTAGGGCAAGGAAGTCGGTTTCTGTATTTTGGGCAGGAGTCGTGAGGCGAGGGAATTGGTGGAAGCTCCTGCCGTGCCGGTTGCGGGCCGCGAACCTGCCAGGTCGCGGGACGTGCACGCGCGGGGCCAGGCGCGGGTGTGTGCGCTCGGGCAGGTGTACGAGTGTGCGCCCAGGCGCGCGCCGGCCCCTCTGGGGAGCCTCGGATGCAGCCGGAGAAATGAAGGCAAAGTGGGTGTGCCCAGGTTCTTTTCTCGTGCCGGCTGCTTTCCAGTCCCTGCGCCGTGTAACACTAGATCATCTACAAAACACTGCCAAAAGGGAAAAAGCAAGATGTGGCTGTCCCAGGAAAAATGGCGTCCACAGTGCAGTGGTGTTAAGTGGGAGTTTGTCCTCCCCCTGCAAAGCGTGTTCTCCTAGGAGCAGCAAGGAGGCTTCCCAGCTGCTTGGGAAGAGGGACCGGCTAACCCAGATTCATTCCATCATCACTCACGCATCCCTGGCACAGCAGGAGAAACGAATGGCCATGGGAAGCAGCCACTTAATACTGCACAAATGTGCCTGTCTGCCGAGCCTTGGCATTGGAGCTGGGCTGCCCACTGGGAAGAGCCAGTAGTTTAGAGTTGAATGGATCTAGGGTCAAGCCCAGGTTCCATTAGGTATCATCTGGGAGAGTCCCTTGTAGCTCCTCTTGGCAGGCCCGTGGTGACTTTCTCAAGAACTTATGGAGGCTCAGGGTTGGGTACACCCGTCTCCATCCATGCTGACCCATTCTTTGCACTGATCCCCTGCCTCCTCCTGCCTCCAGTTCTTCAACATGTCTGCTGCTGCCAGCCTCTAAACTGGGACCTGGTGCCGCTGGCTCCCGGTGCCAAGGAGCTGCAGAGTCTTTAGGGTCTCCTGTGGGGGAGAAGAGGTGCAGGAGTCCCCGCATCTGGGTGACCAGGACTTGGAGGAACAGGACAGGAGGGCTTGGAGTTCAGGAAGAGAAAGGGCAGGAAGTGGGGAACCCCGTCATCTGTACCCTTTCCAGCCCAGCTCTGCTCCCTCCCCTCTCCCATCCCAGCCCCATAAATGGACCGAGGCAGGTGGTCCTGCTGGGCCCGTCCTCTCTGGATCACCACAGACTGCCACCCAGTCTCTCCCGAGGGTGCTGCAGCGGGGACAGTGCATTCTGTTCCATAGTCAGACCGTGGGGTTATATTGCAAGTGCCAGGAGGAGTTGCCCAGTGGAGGGTCAGTCGTGATGGTGGAAATGACCTTGGGTATTTTTCCAACTTTGGAATGGGAAGATCAAAAGCAGGAACTCACTGAGAGTCAAAGAATGACCATGAAGGAGAAGCAGTGGGAGACAAGGAGGCCAGAACCCAGAAAGCACAATTCTCAGTTGTCATGTTTTTTCTTAGCCAGTGCTGAAGAGCTGGGCTGCTGTGACAGCGGCAGACTAGGGCTTTCCTAGTGACAGATCAGCCAGGGCCACAAGGACTCCAGTCACCTTCTTGTTAGCACACCTTGTCTGGAGGTAGACAGCAAGATGGAATGAACTCATCTCCACCCCATGCCCTTCTCTTCAACACACTCTGAAAGAAGTGGATGCTTACCTGCCATCGCAGGGCCTGAGGGGCGGGGATGGGGTGAAGGGGGTGGGGGGCTGCGGGCAGGTGACCTGAATGTGCAGCCAAGACTTTAAGAAAAGAGTGCTTTGCTAGATGATTCTCACTCCCAACTCACCTGCTTTTTCCTGGGCCCAGTGCAACTTTTCAAAATTCAATTATGATGGATATGAGAAAAAAATATAAGATCTGAAATAGAGGCCTTTCAGATTAGTGGCTGTGGGCCTTGCTCTGAAGGCGGCCACAGGAGGCTCTATTTTTGTTGTAGCTGCCGTCCAACAAGGTGTCCCTGAGACAGTTCAGGGTGCAGGCCCCATACCTGGTCCATTCCTAAGTGTGGCTGCCCTACTCCCTACCTACCTGCAGGACATCCAAACATCTGAGCTGTTGCCTTTCAAGGCCCCACCCTTCCCTGTTGTGTGTCCACAGGTCTCTTAGTACTTAGGAGCCCGTGTGTGTGTGTATGTGTGCTGTGTGTGTACATGTGTGCATGCTTGTGTGTGCCTGCGTGTGTGCATTGTGTGTGCATGTGTGTTTGTGTGTGTAGGGGGAGGGTGTTGGTTTGAGCTTGGCTGGGTCTGTTTGGCTCCTGGAGTAACTTGTCCAGCCAAGGCCACAGGTTTGCCAGCCTCCCCTAGGTTCAATGTATAAGGCAGTCATGCTGGTGACCAGGTTTCCCCAACAAAGGCACAAGGTGCTCAGGGAAGCGAAGCTGGGGCTGCAGCATCCAAGGTCTCTGAGGTCCAGTGCTGTGAAGCCGGCAAGGCCCAGGCTCCACTCCACAGCTGTGCAATGTGGCAGGAGCCCCTGCCGACCCCTGAAAATACCAGTGAGCCGTAGCCTGACACGTGCCAGCTTACAGAGAGCTCGGCTCTGGTCTGTGCTGTTTAATTTTATCCTTATGGAGGCATCGTGATTCCAGTGAGGATTTGGACTAGCCTAGCTTGGATGCAACTCCTGGCTCCACCACTTGTAACCATAGGCTGGTTAACCCTTTTCAGTCTCAGTTTCTTGTTTGCAAAATGGGGATAAGATTAATAATAGGGTGCCTTGGAGGCTTATTGTGAGGATTAAATGAGATTGTGAATGGGATGTGCCTTTTTCACGAGCCATGCTGAATGGAACTCGTTCACCAATGCTGACATCACCATCTTCAGTTTGCAAGTGAGGAAAGCGAGGCCTGGGAGGGAGACATCCTTAAGAGAAAGCGGCACTGTCAGGATGCGATGGACCAAATACGACTTCAAAACCATTCTTATGGGGATGTCCCCAAAACACAGAGATAATGACATTGCATGAAGGTTTGAGGCAATCGGGAAGAAAATGTAGTCACTTGTTTCTTTATAGACTAAATCCATCAAATATTTTAACTGACTTTTTTCTTTTTTGCAAAGAAAATAAACGGTAATGGGGAGAGAGCTCAGGTGGAATGAGGAGGAGACGAGAACAGCTCGTTCTGCATGGCTGGCTTCAGCCTTCCCCTCTGCAGCGTGCCCACACGAGAGACTTCTTTTCCATTGAAGAGAATTAAGGATTTAATATTGTGTTTTTATAAATTACGTTACCCATTGTTCTGCCTCAAAATCTCTGCCTTTGTCAGCAGAGACATGGACCCTACAGGCTCCCCAGTGGGAAGCCAGATGTGGGGTGGCTCGCGAGGGCGGCTGTGCTCTGAGGCTTTGGGTGTGGTTGGAAGGGTCCCCAGCAGACCTCCTGCAGGTCGCTCCAGGGAGAGACCTGGGCAGGCCTCTGTCTTTCCGAGGTGTTACTGAGTCTTTCTGAAGGTATCTCCTCTTAGCTTGTTTTAAACCTGAAGGTCCCTTTGTAATCCAGGCTGAGAATTGTAAGGTGAGCACCCCCTACTCCCCGATTGGGGCACACCCTAGGGAAGCTGGCAATGCCTCCGTGGCTGGGTGCACTCCCCACGGCTCCAAGGCCTCTGACATGGGGCTTCTGCCCTCACTGCCACCTTCACAGGGCACGACCTTCCAGAAATATGGCTTATTTAGTAAGGAGAATCTGGGGGTCTGGAATTGGGGCTAGATTCGAACCCCGGCTTCCACCTGCACTGCTTCTGTGGCTCCTGGCACTCTTTGGACTCTGAAGTGAGGAAAGAGCAGCACTGGGGGATTTAATGGGACAGCTGCACAGAGGCCTCGCATTAGGGCCCAGCAGCAATTGGAGCGCATCCAGCCCTGGGGTGGGCGGCTGGACAGAGGGTGCTGTGTGCGCTCACTGGGACTCAGGCCCCTTAGCTGTGGGACACTGCTCATTGGCTGTAGTTAAGCTCCACTTGGGAGCTGAGGCCTCCAGGGGTCGGCTCCTCTCCTCTGCACAAGATGTTCAACTTGAAGTCATCTTGCAGTACCCTTTTGGAGGAAGCGTTTTGTGTGACTAAGACCACGAATCAGCTTGGGCAATGCTGGCTCATCTGTTTCTGAAATATTAAACACTCTCTGAAGTGGGTTAGACTGAGCAAAGTGAAGACAGCAGCTAATAAATAATAAACTCATCCAGGGCTGCTGCGGCCCTGTCGTCTGGAGTGTGGGTGCCTGGCCCGGACCCTCCCTTCCCCCATCCCAGGGGGCTCCATTCCAGCCAGGATCCTTGGGAGGGGCTTCCAGGTCTGCTTGTGCTGGGTGGGTTCAGAGCAAGCAAGCCCTTGCCCTCTGCTCTGCAGCAGCTACCATTGTTGTGGAATTTCAAGTATTTCACATGCAGGTTTTCTATCAGAGCTGAGACGCATGGCGTCTTAGCTTGCTAGGGCTGGTGTAACAAAGTCCCACAGACTGAGTGCCTTGACCAGCAGACATTTATTGTCTCCCTCTCGTGGAGGCTGGAAGTCCAAGAACAAGGTGTCAGCAGGGTTGGCTCCTTTGGTGGACTGTGGGAGAGCACATGTTCAGGGCCCTCTCCTGGCTCCTGGTGGTCTATCAGCAATCTTTTGCATTTCCTGGCTGGTAGAAACATCGCCCCCCGATCTTCTTCATATAGTGCTCTCCCTGTATCTGCATGTGTCCACATTTCCCCTTTTTATAAAGACACCATAGGCCAGACGCGGTGGCTCACATCTGCAATCCTGGCACTTTGGGAGGCTGAGATGGGAGGATGGCTTGAGCCCAGGAGTTTGATGCTGCAGTGAGCTGTGATCATGCTGCTGCCCTCCAGCCTGGGTGACACAGCGACCCTGTCTCTAAAACACAAATAAATAGCATCTACTATAGCTCCAGCGGCTGCCTCGATTCTGCGGAGGTTAGGAGGCCCATTGGTAGCCCCACCCTTCAGCAGCTTCCAGTCAATGGGAGAGAGAAGATGCAGCCTCATAAATGTGTCGGAGAACAATGTGGGGGCGATGGGAAGGCACCCTGGACCTGTGCAGTGTTCCCTCCAGAAGCTCCTGGGGTGTGGGTCATAGTAGCAGAGGCCTCTTAGAGTCAAAGTTGTGGCCCGTGAGGGGCAGATAGACATGCTTCATGGGACCCGGAGGCTGCAGAGAGGGCCAGCCCTGAGGAAAGGGCTTGCTGGAGCGTGAGTTGAGGTTGTTGAGAAAACAGGATGGGAGGTGGGCAGACAGTCCCCATGCCCATTCAAGAGCCAGGAGGGCTGTGGAGCAGCTCATCCTTGATTCCAGAAGGAGCGTTCACCAAGCAGAGACTCCGACTCACGACCCCCAGCAGTACCACGTGTCCACATGCTCCTGTGCCAAGCGGAGCCCGGGTGCCATGGCCAGAGTGCCTCCAACAAGAACGAAACCTTGGTCAGCTAAAGCCAGGGACTCGGCTAATATGTGTGCTGGGCCCACCCTTTCTGCCGGCCTCTTCCAGCTCAGCTTTGAGTGGGCTAACATTTATTTCACTGGCCTCCCTTGGCCCATGATCCAGCAAATGTTCCCTCACGCCTCAGACCTCTGGCAGCTTTGCCCAGTAACCTCGCATTTCTCATACAGCTCCTTCTGTGATCCACGGGGCTAGAGCTCAGAGTCCCCTTTATATTGTGGGGTGAAGCATCCCCAGTCACAGGGGCTGAGGCTCAGGGAGTGCTTTAGGATGGAGGGACGCTCATGTCGCTGGAACCTTGCTTGGGGTGTGAGTCATGAGTGGAGCTCAGAGCATGTCGTCTGAATGAATGAACGCGAGTGAATGATGGAGAAGGTGACTCGGCCTTGTTTTCAGAAGGGGCTGAGGGTGGACTTGCATAAAAAGACTGTGCCCGTTGAAATCTCTCTTTTTTTTTTAAGCAAAAACTTAGGCTGGTCAAGGCTCCTCACCTTCACATGCATAATCTCAGGCATTTGGTAAAGACTAGCGTTCTCTGCTGGATCTCTCAGCCTCCTCCTCATTTCATTTCATTCAGGGCACAGAGGTAGGGCCCTCTGTTGGTAGGGCTGCTGGTGATGTTACTTGCAGAGGGGTCCTTGAACTGCCTGAATCCCTAAAATGGTTTTAGGCCTCTAGGGCACTGGTTAAAATGTCAGGGCCTGCCCTCTCAGCCTACTGAACTGAATTCTCCAGGGGTAGGACTCAAGAATCTGTATCTTAGATCCTTTCTTCTTGGGATCTTCTTAGTAAGTCATCTGTACACTAAAGTTTGAGAATTATTGCACTCAGAGTCCAACATTATTGCAAAATAATTGAGCTTTTGGATGTGTAACAATATTGAAAATATAAGCAAGCCCCAGTTACCATTTTGACTGAACATCAGCTTTTCCTATAACCTGGGTCAGCGAATTGCAGTCTGGTGTCAGCTGACTTGGCCTAGGGAGCATGCGGATGTCCGGAAGCACCCCCAGGCCTCAGCAGGCACAGGCCTTTGTGAGTTCTTACAGTGTGATTTTCTTAAAAGGCAGCATTTCTCAGCACAGTCCTGGTCCTGGTCTTCCCTGGTCAGTGTTCAAGGCCCAGGTTTTCCTTTCTTTTTTCAAAATTTTAGATGGTCTCGCTCTATCACTCAGGCTGGAAGGCAGTGGTACGATCATGGCTCACTGCAGCCTCTACCTCCCAGGCTCAAGCTATCCTGCTGCCTCAGCCACCCAAGTACCTGGGACAACAGGCGAGAGCCACCACGCCAGGCTAATTTTCAGGTCCCACCTTTTAAAATGCAGCCTCTGGGTTGTGCCTCAGAATGACTGAATTAAGATCTCAGAGGATGGGGTCCTCAAATCTGCATTTTTAAGCAAGATCCCTGATGATTCTTCTGTCCAGTGAAGTTCAAGGAGCACTCTGTTCCCTGCCTGAGACCCTGAGGAGGGTGATGGGCCCCTGCCAGTCCTGAGTCAGAACATCAGGGATGGAAAGGAAGGGACCATCCGGTCCAACCACACAGAACAATTCGTCTTCTGACACCTCCCACTCTGGATTTTGATCTTTTCCTCCTTTCTCAGCCCAGAAAGAGTCACCTAGAGAAGAAGACCATTGTTTATTGAGTTTCTCATAAGAATCAGGGCTGTGCTTTGCTTTCCTCATCCCATTTAATCTTGCCAACGAATAGGAAATGGTTTTACGTAAATATTCCCCTTTATGATCAGGACATGCTTTAGCTGGGTGCTGGAACCCTGGGCGTTCACATTCCTTCTCCCCGTCTGAGCCTCATCTTTTTCATTCCCTTTGCTTTTGTTAAATAGGCCTTGGGTACAGTGTCTCCCATCCGAAAGTTCGAGTGGCTGTTATAAAATTTGTTCCAGGAACTTTGCTCTCTGCACGCCCCTCTGAAAATTTCTAAGCTCTTTTAAAAAAGATTTTGAAGGGAACAACTTTGATGCAGTGATTCCTCATCCCCGGCTTTAGTGAGCTTTGTAAATAATGTATCAGACCAGGGTCGATAGCTTATGGCACGTGATTTAAGATTCCTACCAGAAGATCTGCTGGAAGAGGTTCCCGGGCACATTTCTTAATTATTCACAAGATATATAAAGTTATAAATCATTTACAAAATGAGAATAAATGCCGTGAACATTTCTGATGAGGTTTCATACACTGTCTGGAAGCTGCATTTAGGCCTTGGACTTTTAGAAGGTCTCTGAGAGGACAAACCATGCCCGAATAATTGCTCATCATCTTGGTGCGGTGGTTCTGAACTGGGAATGGTTTTGCCCTTCCCCACCGCCCCAGGGGACATTTGACAAACTCTAGAAACATGTAAGGTATCATAATTGGGAGGAAGGGTGCAACCGGCACCTAGTAGGTAGAGGCCTGAGATACCAAACACCCTTCAATTTGCAGGATGGCCCCCTACAGCAAGGAATTATGTGGCCCCAAATGGCCCCAATAGTGCTGAGGTTGAGAAACCCTATCTTAATACTGTTATCATGCTTTTATCATTAAAACCTGCTTTAGGCTGGGTACAATGGCTCATGCCTGTAATCCCAGCACTTCGGGAGGCCAAGGCTGGTGGATCACCTGAAGTCAGGAGTTCAATACCAGCTTGGCCAACATGGTGAAACCCAGCCTTTACTAAAAATACAAAAATTAGCCATGTTGGTGGCAGGCGCCTGTAATCCCAGCTACTTGGGAGGCTGAGGCACACGAATCACTTGAACCTGGGAGGCAGAGGTTGCAGTGAACTGAGATTGCACCACTGTACTCCAGCCTGGACGACAGAGAGAATCTATCTCAAAACAAACAAACAAACACCTGCTTTAGAAATATTATTTAACTGTGCAAAAATATTTGCCGAGCTTCGACTGTGTGCCTTGTCCTGTGCTAGGTATTGGGGATACAGAGATGAGGAACACTGTCATTTCAGTGGGGGAGACAGCTGACAGCTTAGAGGGGTGATGGGGAAGAAACCCAAGCCATGTCTTGATGGAGATGTGTGATCTGCTCAAGCAAAAAGGAGAGTATCACCTAGCCTGATGGTGTGCGTGTGGCATGGGTGCTGCCGGGTGGAAGGATGTGGTGGGCAGAGGGAATGGCATGGGAAAAGGCCTGCAGGGAACAGGGCTTGACTCTGAAGCTCTGGGAGTCATTTGCTGTGGCCGGAGCGGAGATCACTTGGAGCTGTTATCAGGGCCAGGACCCTTCTGTGCAGAAGCTTCATTTCTTAGGCATTTTAAGAGATTTTATGCATTTTAGGAGATTTGTATTATTTTGATATTAACCAGGCACTGTGAGAAGCAGGGCATGAGCATCTTCGGCTCATGAGTGTCTGAGAGCTGATGTTGCCTCCTTTTGCAGAACTTTGCATCCCCCTCTCAGTTTCACCCCTTCCACTCTGGAACAAGCCCATCACAAGATGAGAGGAAGAGCGGCATCATCAGAGATTGGGGTGCTGGCCTGACACTCATCCTTCACTGGGGTCTTGTCCTGAGAGGGCACTTTCTAGGGCCTCCTAATGGAGTCCTAGCAACTTGCACCTTCGCTACTTCTCCCGGTGTTGGGGTCTGTACCTCCCGGCACTAAGAACCAATTGGTCAGATGGATGTAAAATTTACACTAGGTTAGATGGAACACTGTAGGGAGGTTCCTCAAAAAATTAAAAATAGAATCACCATATGATCCAGCAATTCCATTTCTGGGTATATATCCACAGGAATTGAAAGCAGGGACCCAAGCAGATAATTGTACACCTATTTCGCTGCAGACTTATTAACAACAGCCAAAAAGGTGGAAGCAATCCAAGTGTCCATTGATGGGTGAGTGGATAAAGAAAATGCAGTGTATACATACCATGGAGTGTTACCCAGCCTTAAATAGCAGGAAGGACACTGCTACACCTGCCACATGGGTGAACCTTGAGGACAATGTGCTGAGTGAAATAAGCCAGTCACAAAAGGACAAACTCTGTATGATTCCTAGAGTAGTCAAATGCACAGAGACAGAAAGTAGAACAATGATTTCCAGTGGGAGAGAGCAATGGGAAGTTAGTGTTTAATGGGTACAGAGTTTCACTTTGCAAGAAGAAAAGAGTTCTGTGGCTGGATGGTGGTGATGGTAGCACAGCAATGTGAATGTCCTTAATGTCCCTGAACCGTGCACTTAAAAATGGTTAAGGCACCCAGGCACAGTGGCTCATGCCTGTCATCTCAGCACTTTGGGAGGCCAAGGCAGGAGGATTACTTGAGGCCAGGAGTTCAAGACCAGCCTGGGCAACATAGTGGGACCCTGTCTGTACAAAAAATAAAAAAGAAAATCAGCCAGGTTTGGTGGTGCACACCTGTGGCCTCAGCTACCCGGGAAGTCGAGATAGGAGAATTGCTTGAGCCCAGGTGATCAAGGCCACAATGAGCTGTGATCATGCCATTGCACTTCAGCATGGGTAACAGAGTGAGACCCTGCCCCCCTAACCACCCCCTCCAAAAAAAGAAAAAATTACCTTTGGGAAAGGGTGAAGGCATGATATCCTAAGAGAAAAGAGGAAGCAAGTTCTCCGGGGTGGCCCCAAGAGAAGAGAGAGCAGGCTCCATACGTCCCCACTGAAGGGTATGTGCATAGTTCCTCCAGGGTCTGGCGGAGGCCAGTGTCATGGTGGAGAGGCGAGAGCTGGGCATGGAGCTCTGGGTTAGCAGGGGCACTGCAGACCCACTGAGTGTGGAATGCATTGGAGTGGCACTGTCACATTCATACCTTGGAGAGATTTTCTGAGATTACTGTGGATAGTGGCTTTGAAGGCTGGTGCAGGGATAGGGGAGAAAGAGAGAGAGTAGTGATGAGGGGATGGAGGTGATTAGGAGGCGAGTCCTGGGGGGAAATCAGGAAAGCAGTGGAAGGAGGATGGGAAGAAGCAGATTGAACCTTCCAGAGGCCGTACCTGGGACTGCTATGGGGAGGAGGGAGAGGGAAGAATCTAGGCTGACTCCCAGGTCCTGGTGAGGCTGGCTGAGTGCATGGTGGCACGTGCATTATGTGGAAAGGAGGGGAGAGAATCAGAGGAGGGGAGGGAGTTAGTAGCTCCAATTCACACGTGTGCAGCTTCAGGTGCCGCAGGGCCATCTGCCCTGAGCCAGTGGGACCCGTGAATTTGGAGAAGGGCTGGGCTGGAGATACAGATCTGGGAGGCCTTGGAGCGCAGAGTGGATGTGAGGAAGCCATTCGTTCCTCACCCACACAGTATCTACTGAGCCCCAGTTGTGAGTTCAGTCCTGTGTTAGGCATGGTGGGCACCCACGTGTTCATTGAGCTGTATGTTCATCTGAGAGCTGCTGAGTCTCCTGTGGGAGCCAGGCACCTTGCTAGGAATAGAAATGGGAGGAAGGCCCGGCTCAACAAATGCAGTTCCTGAAAATGCGCTGCTTCAAGGAGACCATGAGCTTTAAACACTTGTTTCAAGTCCCTCCTCAGCCATGTACTCACGAATCGAAATTCACAAGATCGGTTAGTCAGTGGGAGCTCATGGATCCCAAGCTCTTGGAGCCCTTGGGTGGCCAGGGGGGCCTCAGCTCAGAGGGTGTGTGCAGCGTCACATACTGTATGCTCGCAGACCCCACCACCTTGCGCCTGGTAGGAATGGGGGTGATCCCCTTCTGGAGCCTCAAGCTTCTGGAAGGGGTTGCCATGTTTGTGGCTGGTCCCCTCTTGCCATGTGTGATCAGGTTGGTCAGTGCTGTGAGCCTGAGACAGACCTACCCTCAGAGGAGAAGCTGAGTTGTTTGGGCTGTGAAATGCTTATAAGGATATGCTTTCTAAACATCCAGGTGTTTAGCTTCATGTGGACATGGCTTTGGTCAGGGAGCCAAGGGAGGGGCGATCAGTTTCTTCGGTCCTGGATGCTCTGCACACCCGCTCAGCCATGGTTCCATGAGTGACGATGGTTAGGTTGGTGAGGGGTCTGAATTATCCTTTCCCCGTCTGCCTCACCCTCTAAGCACTCATCTCTCTGCAGGGCTTAATTTCCCGCCAGTTCTTCCATTTATTTGATTTATGATGCAGTAACTGGCAGAAGAAGCTGTGGTTTGCTGTTGCTTACAAGGAAGCCGAGTTTGGTTACCAGTCAGTAAATTCTGCGCTATCAGTTGAGGGGATCTCTTGTGCAAGGAGGAGCCAGGGATAAGGGAGAGTGGGGAGGACTCAGCACGCGGCCAGCAGCTCTCGTGGTGGGCAGGAGGTGCACTCACAGGCTGGCTCGCCTCTGCTCAGGGGATTGTCCACATCCCACCGGCCAATCAAAAGAGTCTCCCAGGCATTTAAATAAAGAAACATTCTTATAGAGTTTTCACATATAACCCAATGGGAGAAATAATTTTCCATTTGATGTGGCCTCTTGGAGGAAATGGTACCCTTTTTTTTTTTTGAGACAGAGTCTCACTCTGTCACCCAGGCTGGAGTGCAGTGGTGCAATCTTGGCTCACTACAAGCTCCACCTCCCGGGTTCACGCCATTCTTCTGCCTCAGCCTCCCAAGTAGCTGGGACTACAGGCACCTGCCACCACGCCTGGCTAATTTTTTTTATTTTTAGTAGAGACGGGGTTTCACTGTGCTAGCCAGGATGGTCTCGATCTCCATCTCCTGACCTCGTGATCCACCCGCCTCGGCCTCCCTGTAGGGACCAGCCCCACAGGGTCGGTGGGTCTCTCCCCGTGTGCAGCAACGAGAGAGTGTAGAAATAAAGACACAAGACAAAGAGATAAAAGAAAAGACAGCTGGGCCCGGGGGGCCACTACCACCAATGCGCGAGACCGGTAGTGGCCCCGAATGTCTGGCTGCGCTGTTATTTATTGGATGCAAAGCAAAAGGGGCAGGGTAAAGAGTGTGAGTCATCTCCAATGATAGATAAGGTCACGTGGGTCACGTGTCCACTGGACAGGGGGCCCTTCCCTGCCTGGCAGCCGAGGCAGAGAGAGAGAGGAGACAAAGAGAAAGATAGCTTACACCATTATTTCTGCATATTAGAGACTTTTAGTACTTTCACTAATTTACTACTGCTATCTAGAAGGCAGAGCCAGGTGCACAGGGTGGAACATGAAGGCGGACTAGGAGCGTGACCACTGAAGCACAGCATCATAGGGGGACGGTTAGGCCTCTGGATAACTGCGGGCAAGCCTGACTGATGTCAGGCCCTCCACAAGAGGTGGAGGAGCAGAGTCTTCTCTAAACTCCCCCGGGGAAAAGGAGACTCCCTTTCCTGGTCTGCTAAGTAGCAGGTGTTGTTCCTTGACACTTTTCGCTACCGCTAGACCACGGTCCGCCTGGCAACGGGCATCTTCCCAGATGCTGGAGTCACCGCTAGACCAAGGAGCCCTTCTGGTGGCCCTGTCTGGGCGTAACAGAAGGCTCGCACTCTTGTCTTCTGGTCACTCCTCACTATGTCCCCTCAGCTCCTATCTCTGTATGGCCTGGTTTTTCCTAGGTTATGATTATAGAGCGAGGATTATTATAATATTGGAATAAAGAGTAATTACTACCAACTAACGATTATTGATATTGATATATAATCATATCTAAGATCTATATCTGGTATAACTATTCTTGTTTTTTATTTTATTATACTGGAACAGCTCGTGTCCTCGGTCTCTTGCCTTGGCGCCTGGGTGGCTTGCCGCCCACACCTCCCAAAGTGCTGGGATTACAGGCGTGAGCCACCATGCCCCTCCAATGGTACCCTTGAATTAACGAAAGCACAGAACGTGCAGCAGACTCATTCATTGCCCCAGTTTCATAGAATAAGAACCCACAAACTGGCCCTTAGTGCGTGGCAAGCCCCTGGATGCGTGGCAAAAGCCTGAAAGAAACCACATTCACTATTGTGGGAGGTAAGGGAGCCTCTGTTCCCGGCCCCAGCACAGAACCTCTTTCAACTTGTATGACATTAGTGAGACAGCTTTCTGGGACTCGGTTTCTCCCTCTGCAAAATGGGATTCATGAAACCTCACCAGCAAGGGTGAGGTGCAGGTTTATCAACCAGCCAGCTTAGGCTTTAACCAACCCAAAGCTAAGATCCTGTGAGCGTTACCCAAAGCAGCAATGTTAGAGTTTATCGTGTACTACTGATAAGTGAGAAAGTAAGTTACCAAGCATATGGCTTCATTTTAGCCAGAAAATATTTACATGCCAAAGATTCCTAGCAAGACAACAGCCAAAGTACACACAGTTTTGAAATTACCTTTAGCTGGTGAGATTACGATGATTTTCCTTTTATTTTTCTCTGTTGAATGTGCTTTCTAATTTCTCTATAATGAAAATGGATTTCCTTATAATACACTTTTTTTTTTTTTTTTTTAATGAGACGGAGTCTCGCTCTGTTGCCCAGGCTGGAGTGCAGTGGTGCGATCTCGGCTCACTGCAAACTCCGCCTCCTGGGTTCACGCCATCCTCCTGCTTCAGCCTCCCGAGTAGCTGGGACTACAGGCTCCTGCCACAACGCCCAGCTAATTTTTTTGTATTTTTAGTAGAGACGGGGTTTCACTGTGTTAGCCAGGATGGTCTCAATCTCCTGACCTCGTGATCCGCCTGCCTCCGCCTCCCAAAGTGCTGGGATTTCAGGCGTGAGCTGGGATTAATACTCTTTTTAATCCACTGCAAAAAAAATTCTCTATGTCAAACTTTTTATTTTTTATTTTTAGAGACAGGGTCTTTTTCTGTCACCTAGGCTGGAGTGCAGTGATGCGATCATGGCTCACTGCAGCCTGGAACTCCTGGGCTCAAGCAATCCTCCTGCCTCAGCCTCCTGAATAGCTGGGACTATCGGTGCATGCCACCACCCAGCCAATTTTTAAAGAATTTTTTGTAGAGACAGGGGTCTTGCCATGTTGTCCAGGCTGGTCCTGAACTCCTGGCCTCAAGTGATCCTCCTGCGTCAGCCTCTCAAAGTGCCGGGATTACAGGTGTGAGCCACCGCACCTGGCCTGCAGTGGTTTTTCTTTTTTCCCCTTTTGAACTTGTTTAATTTTTCCCTTTTTTTTTGTCTGAGCCTCCTCTCTCATCCCCTTCCTCTGCTCCTTTTCCTAATTTTAAGGAATTTTCACTTAAAAATAAACAAACATTTCCCCAGCCTTTTGGCTTGCAAAAATTGGGTATAAAATATTTACATTCTTTTAAAAATGTTGAATGTGTCCTTTCCCCCATCAAATAGGTGCTCCTCTGTCTTCTCCAGTCTGACCTGCGAAGATGAATCAGCAGGTCCACCTGGGGCGCAGGCTGGGAGCACGTGGTTTCCTTCGTTTGCTCTCTCTGTTCAGGGCTGGGAGGTGCTCCCTGCCTTCCAATGCACCTGCATTTCAGCTCAGCCTCACTCCAGCCTTGAGGCATAGCGTTTCTAGACACCATTTTGTAGATAAGGAAACTAAAGCTTAGAAAGGTTAAATAACTCGTCCTCAGCTTCCCAGCTAGCAATGCCAGGGCTGAGAGCTGCACCCTGGACTAGGCAGTTCATGTATATCTGTATCTAGCTGTGTTATGCCCCAGGCAGAAATAATGTCCCTGGGAATCAGGTCCTTGGGAGACCAGAGGGAAAGGGAAGAGGTTAAATACATTTTGCCAATTTCCCCGAAATTTTGTTCCAGTTCCAAGTCACCTAGATTCACCCCGTCTGAGCAGGGCCTGGTGCTATTTGTAAAATTTGGCATGTCTGCTTCTGATCCAGAGAAGGACCTCTGGGGAAGAGAAGAAAAATGGTGGGTTTAAGGCAGGAGCATGCAAGAGGAGGCACACAGAGGTGGGCACTGCTGTACGTGAAAGTGGCTGAGTGTGTTTTCTAAGAAGGCGTACTCAGAAAGTTCAATGTGAGTCTCCTGTAAGATTCAGCAAGGAATGTAGGGGTGCGGGGAGAGGGAGAGGCCGAGAAACTGCCTATGCCTCGGGTCCTCCCAGATACCTGTCCATGGGTATTTCCTCAGAGGGCTTGAGTTCGCTTCTGCACTCATTTCTGCCGCAGTGCCTGGCGTGGGCCTGGCCATCTCTGATGGACTCAGTAGGGTCTGCTCAGTCCTAGAGCACAGAGCCCTGGAGATGAGTGAACACAGGCACCGAGTGAGCACTCACCACTGAATCAGCAGCAGAGTGGGGTCTCCCAAGCCACAGCTGCTGCCTTAGGAGCAGAGTTCTGAAATGGTGTACCCAAGGTGTGTTCTACCAAAAACCAAACTACAGTTCCACGCTCAAACAAGCTGTGTGTTTCTTTCCCGCAGGCCCTTTCGAAGCCTTTATTAGTGCAAATGTTCATCGGGGGTTCTGTTCTGCAGTGTTCCCAAACACCTTTGACTGAGGAACTCTTTCGTCATGGAGCATATGGTAGAACTCGTTTCCACAGAACACACTTTGGGAAGTGCTACTCTCCAGGAGTATGCCCAAGATTGTGAAACACTGCATGCTGGAAACATGCTCATCAGTGACCCCTGAATTTGATGGAGGGCTTTATTCAGGGCATAGTGTTGCTCTCCTTGTCTGGATTTCATTCCACCAAAGTCTGGTATCCGCAGGGCTGTCTTTTCCAAGCACACATCGCCCAGACAGCCCTCATCCTCAGCCACATCCAAAGGGCCTGGCACCTGTTGATTCTTCTGTGAGGCCATAGGTTCAGGGCAGCTTGCTAGCATTTTGATCACTTGGGCCAGTTTTTCTAGGGTTAAGGCATTTCTGAGGTTGTTAAAATGGCAGAGGAGTTTTCTGGAAGCAGCAGTTCTGTTCATAAACTGCTGGGGAACATGTGGCCAGCTCTTTGCAGGCTTCTGTTGGTAGCAGTGCAGCCTCGATAGTGCTCCAGGCACAGCAGGGGAGGCGCTCAGGCCCTGAGCCCCTTGAGGTTTTTCATTTGGCCCCCACAGCAATCCTCAGAGGGTCACTTCCTGGGAAATGTTCTTATTGACTTGTAAAGTCCTTCACTTATTGCTTTCCCCCATATTTGGGACAGATGCTGATGCCAACAACACTGCTTCTTGTTGGAAGGCAAATTCAGCTCTGCACACTTGCCTGTATTCATCCTCCCAGCACCCCATGAGTTAGGTTCTTTCATTCCCCCATTTTTCAGATGAGGAACCTGAGGTTCAGAGAGGTTAAGTAGCCTGCTCAGATCACACAACTGGAGCTGGCCTTCCCACCACAGCCTACGGCATCTTAGCACCTGGATGTCTCATGAGTGCATTCACAGGGGCTCATAGCTTGGCCTGGTTGTGTGTTTACCAAGGATGTTAGATCTGGCCTTGACTATTTGACTGCTCTGCATTGTGGGCAAGACTGATCGAGCTTCTCTTTATAGTTTGGGGTTCTCTTGTCTGTGAATCCCAGCAGTGGAATCTGCCGAAGCAGTGGAAGGTGAAACCTCATTGCTTGCTTGGAGGCCGCATCTGGGCCAAGCAAGACTGTCCAGCATGGGGGATAAATCTTGAGCTATTCTTAGCCTGCAGATTTTAATGATCTAGCTCCTCCAGGCTTTGGAGACTTAGCGGAATTTTTAAATGTCCATCTAGCACACAGGCTCCCCCTCCAGCGGTTTCCTCTTTTATGCCATAAATGTTTGAGCAGACTTAGTCTGTAGTCTGCCTTGTCTTGTTTGCTGACAGTAGGTTTTAGGAGGGCCATGTCCTTGCTCCAGTTGCTTTCTCTGACTGTGGCCACCTCCCCATTTCCCTTTCTTTAGTGAGATCAAGCCCTTGGTGGCAGAGGTCAACAGAGAATTGGCGATTTTCTAGAGAATCTGGACTGTAGACACATCAATTATTCCAGCTGGTTGGGGCCAGAGTCACCCGTCAAGCTGCCTGTTGTTGCTGCGGCCAGCCTGGAGCCCCTGCTTGGACTTATAAAGCCCCAGTCCCTCAGAAGCAGGAAGACAGGCAGTTCATAACCCTGCACTTAACAGGCTGCACAAATAGGTTCATTCCTGGCAACATAGCCAAGGAAGAAATCAATCAATCAATAAGTGTTTATTGAGCACAGAGTTTGTAACTGTCAAAACAATAGCCACTAAGGTTGGGCGCAGTGGCTCACGCCTGTAATCTCAGCACTTTGGGATGCCGAGGTGGGCAGATCACCTGAGGTCCGAGACCAGCCTGGCCAACATGGCAAAACCCCATCTCTACTAAAAATACAAAAACTAGTCAGGCGTGGTGGTGTGTGCCTGTGATCCCAGCTACTCAAGATGCTGAAGCAAGAGAATCACTTGAACCCGGGAGGCGGAGGTTGCAGTGAGCCAAGATCACGTCACTGCATTCCAGCCTGGGCGACAGAGCGAGACTGTCAAAAAACAAACAAACAAACAAAAAATAACCACTAAAACAATATGGATTTAACAGACTCAACTTTTGTTGGAGGGCCAAGCCCAGGGAAACTTCCCGTAGGTGCTGTTGGCCCCATCGTCTTCCCACCTGCTGCCCAGGGGGCTTTCTCTCCTTCCGTGCTCCTGTTCCTCTCCTGTCCTAGGTTTCCTGCTGCACCATGGGGCCTCAGAGACCCCGTGGGGGGCCTGCGCTCTTTGGGCGGGCATCCCCAGGACCCGATTCCCTTGACCCCTTTCAGCGTCCTGTTCCTGAGGCCCTGCTCTCCTGGGGCACCAAGCTGAACCTGGTGGGGTCAGCAACTAACAGCCCGGGGAGGCTGGGTGCCACCCCTCTGCACCTGGGTCTGGCCTCCCTCCTCGCAGCCTTCCTGAGCTGAGTCCCTCCATTCTCAGAGCCTGTCATCCACCCGCCTCTAGGGAGCCGCTCCTCAGCCCCATTCCACACACAGGTAATGAGAACAGCCTGGATTTATTAAGCTCCCTGCCAGTCACCCTGATACCAGGTGTTTTACATAAGCATGTCATTTAATCCACACAGCAAACTGTGAAGCTGGTTTTATTGTTGCTGGTTTGGGTTTGGTTTTGTTTTTTCTAGACAAGGAGACTAAGATAAACTTGTCCTGGATTTTATAGGGGATCCCGTAGAAGGAGCGGAATCCAGGCCTAATCTACCTGACGCCTGAGCTAGGCTCTTGGCCCCCAAGCCCTCTGTGGGCCCCCGGCGTCTGTGCTCATGTCTGGGCATTCCCTTGGCACTGACTCTTTGCACCCGAGGTCATCACTGTCTTTTGTGTTTCTGTTCATTCTCCAGTGGACACCCAGCTTGGGGTACAGCCCACAGGGCCTCCCCCAGTGTTTCTCATGTAGGGAGAATTGCTCAGCAGTGCTTGGGTAGATGATTTGGGCATCACCCTCTTGGCCTAGGTGAATTTTCTTTTCTTCTTTTTTTTTTTTTTTTTTGAGATGGAGTCACTCCGTCACCCAGGCTGGATTGCGGTGATGCAATCTTGGCTCACTTTAACCACTGCCTCCTGAGTGCAAGCGGTTCTCCTGCCTAAGCCTGTTTTATCTTTTTAGAGACAGGGTCTTGCTGTGTCACCCGGGCTGGAGTGCAGGGCACAGTCATAGCTCACTGCAGCCTCCAATTCCCAGGCTCAAGTGAGCCTCCAGCTGCAGCCTCCTGAGTAGCTGGGATTACAGGTACATGCCACCAAACCTGGATAGTTTTTAAAAACTATTTTGTAGAGATGGGGGGTCTTGCTATGTTGTCCAGGATGGCCTCAAACTGCTGGGCTGAAGTGATCCTCCTGCCATGGCCTCCCAAAGTGCTGGGATTACAGGCATAAGCTACCATGCCTGGCCCCCTTGGTGGATATTTATTTATTTATTTATTTTTGAGATGGAGTCTCACTTTGTCGCCCAGGCTGGAGTTCAGTAGCACGATATTGTCTCACTGCAATCTCCACCTCACGGGTTCAAGTGATTCTCCTGCCTCCCCCTCTCTAGTAGCTGGGATTACAGGCATGTGCCACCATACCTGGCCAACTTTTTTTTTTTTTTTTTCTAAGATGGTGTTTTGCTCTTGTTGCCCAGGCTGGAGTGCAATGGTGTGATCTCGTCTCATGGCAACCTCCGCCTCCAAGGTTCAAGTGATTCTCCTGCCTCAGCCTCCTGAGTAGCTGGGATTACAGGCATGTGCCACCATGCCTGGCCAATTTTGTATTTTTAGTAGAGACGGACTTTCTCCATGTTGGTCAGGCTGGTCTCGAACTCCCAAACTCAGGTGATTCGCCTGCCTCAGCTTCCCAAAGTGCTGGGATTACAGGCGTGAGCCACTGCACCTGGCCTAATTTTTGTAATTATAATTTTAGTAGAGATGGGGTTTCACCGTGTTGCCCAGGCTGGTCTTGAACTCCTGACCTCAGGTGATCCACCTGCCTCGGCCTCCCAAAGTGCTGGGATTATAGGCGTGAGCCACCGCGCCTGGCCACTAGGTGGATTTTTGACAGAGCCCATTAAAATGCCTTCACACAAAGAAATGAGTCAAAGAGGGGTTCAAAGTACTTTAGAGTAAGAGAATTTCTTCAGTTCTCATTAATGGAAAGGGGAGAAAAAAAAAATGCCAGGAGTGGTAGCTCACGCCTGTAATCCCAGCACTTTAGGAGGCTGAGGCCGGCGAATCGCTTTGAGGTCAGGAGTTTGAGACCAGCCTGACCAACATGGTGAAACCCTGTCTCTACTGAAAACACAAAATTTAGCTGGGCACGATGGTGCGCACCTGTAATACCAGCTACTTGGGAGACTGAGGCAGGAGAATTGCCTGAACCCAGGATGTGGAGGTTGCAGTGAACCGAGATGGTGCCACTGCACTCCAGCCTGGGCAACAGGGTGATGTCTCAAAAAAAAAAAAAAAAAAAAAAAAAAGAGGTCTATTAAGCACCAAGGTGTAAGACCGTTGTGGTTGATAAGGTTGAGTGTTCCTTATCCAGAATGCTTGGGACCAGAAATGTTTTGGATTTCAGATTTTTTTTTGGATTTTGGAATATTTGCATTATATATTTACCAACTGAACAAACATCGCTAACCCCAAATTCTAAAATCTGAAATGCTCCAGTGAACATTGTTTTTCGAGCATCATGTTGGCACTCAAAATGTTCCTAATTTTGGAGCGTTTTGTGATTTCAGATTTTTGGATTAGTGTTACTCAACCTGTAGTCAATTTTCATGCATTATCTGAAAACCCTGTGAGGTAGTTTCATTCCCAGTTTTCAGATGAGAAACTGAGACTCAGAGAGTTCAAGTGGCTTTGTTAAAGAAACAGCTGTTAAATGAAGAACTGGGATTCGAATCCAGGTTTTCCTAATTATAATATCCTAGGCAGTTTCTGGCCTGCATAAAGCCTCTCCTCTTTAATTTCTAAATCATATTCGGGCAGAGAATTTAAGACAACTCCTGTTGGTGTTATTAGTTGAGGTGCAGTCCTGCTTAGAAGACCAGAGCAAAGGCCTAGAGTTTGCATTTCTATCAAGGATTATTAACCTAGAATTTCTGGACCTTAGGAACTCTACAAATAGCCCTCAAGAAGCTCTCTTGAAACTGAAAGCAAAATGTGCACATGTGCATTTTCCTTGGAAGAGAGAAGAGCCATTTCTTTCGTCAGTTTCTCAAACGTGTCCACATTCAAGCAAGATTGGGGGCTTCCACTTTAGAGGCACAAAAACCAGATTTCTCCCAAAGAGAATTTCGTCCATGGACTTCTGGTGGAGGAAACTTCGTCCCGGCTTGTTGACATCGGAATTTCCCATGCTGAGGGGATCGGGGCGGACAATCTCGCCATGCCCCTTTGAAGCTCTAGATTCAGAATGTCACGGCTTTAAATCCACAGGGACTGCAGTCTCCAGGCCCGGCCTACACTAGGTGATGAATTGGATGTGACAGAACTGGATGGTAGGGAGCCAGGAGCTGTAGGATTTTCCACTTGGCAAGGGCAGGTTCTGAGTGAAGTCCTGCCCCCTTGGGTTAATGCATTCGGTGTTTTTGCTGATGCCAGGGAAAGGAGGATGTCTCCAGCCTGCAGAGCACACTCGCAGCAGAGTCCCCACCTTCAGATCATCCACATCTTCTCGTGTCCACTTTTATAGAAACAGAGAGCTGGCTATCTGGGGTAGGCAGTGACCTTTCTCCTGACTTTTTTCTCAGAATGATTTGATTTCCAATGTGGTTGAAAAACAGACACAACAGACAGCCCACAGTGGCTCTGCAGGTTCCTCTATATAGAAGGCGGCTTCTTTGATTGACTTGCTCTGTGAAAAATCCTCTCTAAACATGACCCAGTGATCCAAAATGTGGATGGAGGGAGGATGATGGCCTCTGTGTGGTGCTTTGTTACGTATCTTTCTTCTCTCAAGCACCTTTTAAAAGGGAGGTCTCATGTGGGCTTTGCAGCCCACTTTCTTCACTGACAAATGAAAAATGGAAAGTGGATGAGTCTGGAGATCACCGGGATTCTAGCTGTTCATCTCCTGGTGACTTTGGTCACATAACGTTTTTGTGTCCTATCTCTCAATGCATCTCATTTATTTATTCAATTGTTCCTGTACCGATCTATCTATCTACCTGTCAATCATCTGGTCAACTAACATTTCTTGAGTGTCAGCTACTTAACTGACGCTGCAGTTGGGAATACAGAGATGAATAAGACATAGTCTCTGAGCTCTGGATACTAGAGCAATGCTTCTCAATGTTTATATGCACACTAATCACCTGGGAATCTTGGGAAATGCAGATTCTGAGTCATAGGTCTAGAATAGGGACCAGCATTCTGCTTCTTTTTTTTTTTTTTTTTTTTCTTTTGAGGTAGGGTTGCATTCTATCACCCAGGATGGAATGCAGTGATGCAATTATAGCTCACTGCAGCCTCCAACTCCTGAGCTCAAGCAATCCTCCCACCTCAGCCTCCCGAGTAGCTGGGACTACAGCTATGTGCCACCACACCTGGCTAATTTAAAAAAAAATTTTTTTCTTACAGAGATTTGGGTCTCACTATGTTGCCCAGGCCGGTCTCAAACTCCTGGCCTGAAGTCACCCTCCTGTGTTGGCCTCCTGAAGCACTGGGATTGCAAGCGTGAACCACCATGACCAGCGCGTTCTGCATTTTACAAATAACTCCCATCTGGGGCCGAAGCTGCTGGCTAAAACAAGAGCCAGTAACTGGAAGGCCCTCACTGCCTCCCTTGTCTGCCTTTTCACCACCCCTCACCAAAGCATTATGGTGAAGGCCCAGTACAGAAAGCATGTGAAGGTGCTTTAGAAAGCAGAAGGCACGTCTCAGATATGATGCTTGTGCTTGCCGTGCATCCTTTCTGGGTCTCCAGACAATTAGGTGAAATAGAGGGTTCCGTTGGAATTATTTGGCTCCTTGATTGGCTTGATGGGATTGGGGATCAAGCTGAGCTGGATGGATACCAGCAGAGTCAGGTTTTAATCTAGATTCGGAATCCCAGCAAGCAGTTAACATAAGCTGAGTGCTCTCTCTCCTTCCCATTTCCTTGTTTCATGGGAGCTGAAACGAGCTGAAACATTTTATATGAAAGATGCTCTCTCTCTCCTAGGACTGCCCAGAGCCCTGGCACAGCCCAGCTGGAGCAGCGACCGGCTGCAGGAAGATGTGATTTAGCCATTTAACTAATTGGCAAGATTGGAAGCCATAATAAATAGCCAAGTATCTAATCAAAGATGAATTAGTGAATAAATACTATATTAGCCTGATAAGGAGAAGGCATTTCAGTCCTTCATAGGAAAATGGTCATGTTGTATATTAAGCCCAGATTGAGCAGAGTAGTTCTTCATTAGCCAATAAAATATTAACCCAGGGGGTCAAGTGTGGTGGCTCCTGCCTGTAATCCGAGTGCTTTGAGAGACTGAGGTAGGAGGATCGCTGGAGCCCAGGAGTTTGAGGCTGCAGTGAGCTATGATCGCGCCACTGAACTCTAGCCTGGGTGACAGAACGAGACCCTGTTTCTAAAAATAAAATTAAATTAAATTAAAAAAATAAAATAAGTAAAATCCCAAGGGAAGGGGAGCTTGTGTCTCCCCAATGCCCAGCCTCTACAGGTGTCTGTTATAAGGCGGTGGGGGTAGGGACGAAGAGATTGAATTTAGAGAGGAAAGGAACCAGTTTATTCTAGTCTGGTCTTTTTGCCATCTTTAAGATGTAAAAATTAAAATAAATTTGATTTTTAAAAGGAGTAGTGCATTAAGACAGCCTAGAGCAAAATCGATAATAAAATTTCAAGTTGAAAAATTACCCATAGGAAGAAAAACATTAAGTGTTCTGACCCCAGAAGAAAGAAATGTCTAAAATATATTTCATTGATCTTGTCAGAGCATTTTTAAGTTTGCTACTTTTCCCTCCTTCTTTTGCCTTTGCGATGCAGAAATTCGGAAAGTTTATTTCAACACGGCATTGAAGAGACATCGTAAGCAAAGTTGCCAGACATTTTTGTAGAGTAAATCATTTTTCAGCAAACCTTGACTCTCTTTGGCATGTCAGTATCAGGAAGAAAGCCAGGAAAGAGAACTGTTTTTGTTCTCTTATAAATTGACAATAGTCATGTTCCTGAAAAGTTGAATGTCAAATGAATTTTTGTCAATTGAGTCTTATTTCTGAATGCACTGGGGGAATCCCATAGCTGTCAAAATGAAGATGGCTTTTGGGTAAGCAAATATTTTCCCTTTCTCACTGTTTTACGTGGAAACATTGTTTCTAAGTCTGGATTTTTGTGTTTTGAGTCTGCTTAAAGCAGCCACCACATATGGACAAAGAAGGAAAGGATAATTTGTCCCCATCACGGCCTGTGAGGTTCAGGCTAAACTCTGGGGGACATGTCCTCAAGCTAGGTCAAACGTGGCAGAGACTCAGACAAGCCTTCCTCAGGGAAGACTTCCAGGCCTTGGGCAAACCCAGGCACTTGATGGCCAGGGCACTGAGCGGGTCGGGGAGAGGATTGCCTTGAGGTCAGACAGACCTGGGTGAGTTCCTGACTCCATCACCCACCAGCGGCGTCATCCTCGATAAATCATCGGACCGTGGTGAGCTGCAGCTCCTCGGCTCTGTGACCAGGCAAAGGATGTTTCCCTTAGAAGCTGCTTAAGGGATGAAATGAGATTGTGCCTAGTGAACAGCAGGTGCTCAATAAGTGGTAGCCATATTTAGCGAGGGGGCTGGAGGTCTTTGGGTGCAGAGCCCCTCTGCCAAACCGTGGCCACCTGGGGCCTCTTCCAGCCTCTTCCTCTCTATGTCCCCCATTCATGTGCACTCTGCGCTGTGCTTCCTCTCAGTGAGCAGTGTAGGCGGTGCCTGGGTCATCAGCAGAGCCTCTCGCAAGTGCAGGAGAGGCAAGCGGTGGCACCAAGATGTCACAGGGGCCTCCTAGTTTTCACTCCCTGCTTCGGCCCGCATGTCCCCTGAAGCTCTCAGGCAGGGGCCACGTCTTAGGGCGGGCCAGGCCCTCTATGACCCAGCATCTGCTCCATGGCTAAGGGCCCCTGAGTACTCACCCTTCCTTTCTCCCCACCAGATGCCTTCCCAAGGCATCGCCGTGACCTCCTCCTTTCCCTCCAAGGCCCAGAACCCCTAACTTTTCTCTTCTTCCCTCTACCTGAATATTCTCTCGTTGGTAGGCATCCTGGGCTCAGCCATCTACTACTAGCCGTGTGTGATCTCAACATACTACTTTTCTTCCTAAAGTCTCAGTTTCCTCAGTTATAAAATGGGCATGGTGATGTCTGAATATGCAGGATAATATAGAGAAAGCCTCCGAAGAGGGTTATGAATATGATCTTGCTTGTGCTTAGGACTGGGGGCCAATGGTAGAGGAATGTTATAGCTGAGCCATTGCTTAGCCAGGCCTTAAAAAAAAAAATTAATAGAGGCAGGATCTGGCTCTGTCACCCAGGCTGGTGTGCAGTGATACGATCATGGCTTACTGCAGCCTCGACCTCCTGGGCTCAAGTGATCCTCCCACCTCAGCCTCCTGAGAAGCTGAGACTACAGGTGCATGCCACTGCTCTGACTGTGTTTTTTGAAAATTTTTTGTAGAAGTGGGGTCTTGCTGTGTTGCCCAGGCTGGTCTCAAACTCCTGGCCTCCAGCAATCCTCCCGTCTTATCCTCCCAAAACACTAGGATTACAGGTGTGAGCCATGCACCCAGCCAGCTAGGGTTTTTAATACTTAGGTGTGAAGGAGCAGCCTCCAGAGGTGGAGTCGTACTGCAGGAAGTGAGGCCCAGCAGGCAGGAAGGGCAGGAGGCAGTAAACACCACTGCTTGCCTGCCCTGTGCCTGGCACGGAGCTAGGCGTTTGGCCTCATGTGAGCCCTGGGTCTAGACCTAGTAGATTCAGATTCAGATCCTGTTGGGAGCAGGGTTGGGCTCTGGCTTTTCAGTGGGCCTGCAACGCCCACTGCCTCATTGCTGAAGTGTTCTCTGCCGTCCTCGGGGGCCCTGCTGAAGCTTCAAGGGAGGAAGAGAAAGAAGAGACAGACGAAGAGAGAAGCCGCTGAGTAAGCTGATGTCCATGCTGTGCCGTTAATATTGATCATGATTTGATCGATTTCATTCTGTGAACTCTGCAGCTCCAGTATTGATCTCTAAGCACTAAAATTGAATAGGGAGGCATCTTACTGTCAAAAGTCGGCTCAGAGCTGGAGCAAGTTTTGAATGAAAAGACACAGGTAAGATTTCTGGGGAGGCGCCTTCTTTTCCAGAGACCACAGAAATCTCAACCAGTCTTCTCTTTACCAGACACCCACCTGGTGTTGACTCACCCCGCCTCCCTTAGAAAGAGGCCGGGTAGCCTATGTGGTGACATGCACGTGGGCTTTGCCATGAGACTAACCTGGCTCAGCCACTTACTAGCCGAGGCTTCAGGCATATTGCCTAAGCTTTGCATTCATTTGTTTTTCATTCAATAATTAGTTATTGGCCGGGCGCGGTGGCTCACGCTTGTAATCCCAGCACTTTGGGAGGCCGAGGCAGGCGGATCACGAGGTCAGGAGATCGAGACCACGGTGAAACCCCGTCTCTACTAAAAATACAAAAAATTAGCCGGGCGTGGTGGCGGGCGCCTGTAGTCCCAGCTACTCGGAGAGGCTGAGGCAGGAGAATGGCATGAACCGGGGAGGCGGAGCTTGCAGTGAGCCGAGATTGTGCCACTGCACTCCAGCCTGGGCGACAGAGCGAGACTCCGTCTCAAAAAAAAAAAAAAAAAAAAAAAAAAATTAGTTATTGTGGGCCAGGCATGGTAGCTCATGCCTGTAATCCCAGCACTTTGGGAGGCCAAGGCGGGAGGATGGCTTCAGCCCAGGAGTTTGAGACCAGCCTGGGCAACATAGTGAGATCCCATCTCTACAAAAATATAAAATTATCTGGGTGTGGTGGCTCATACCTGTAGTCCCAGCTACTCGGGAGGCTAAGGTGGGAGGATCACTTGGTCCCAGGAGGTCGAGGTTGCAGTGAGCTATGATTGCACCACTGCATTCCAGCTTGGGTGACAAAGCAAGACTCTGTCTCTAAAAGATAAATAAATTCATAAGTACGGATTAAAAATGACTATTTATTGAACACTTACCAGGTACTCAGAATATGCCAGTGAGTTAGTTAGACCTGCTACTGTTTTGGTCATGTTTTTTTTTCCTTTCTGGAAGAAACAACTTTGGATTTTAAATTTTTATTATGAAAAATGTCAACTATACTCAGGTGAAGAGTTGTCACCGTTAGCCCCACTTAAGCATCATTTAGTTTCAACAGTTATTAGGCATTCAGGCGGAACTTTTAGCCCATGGGCTAAACGATGGCTGCACTGGAACAAGAGCGAAAGGAAGTTGCTGGGACCCCCACCAAGCCTCAGTTTCTTCATCTGCAAAATGGAAAAACTCTACTTACCTTATAAAGGGTAAAGCGAGTGACTTCACGAAGCGTGCTGAGCCTGGCGCCGGCAAGAGGATGAGGACCTCATGTGTGGGAGCGGTCGTAGGGCTGTGGGGAGGCTGCAGTGAGGGACTGTCTGAGAGCCGCTGCCAGGGCTCTGACAGTGTGATCAGAGGAAGGCGATAAAGGTTTGTGGGGATCCCTGTGGTGATACTGTCTGCTTGTAGCATGGTGCCTGGCCAATCGCGGGTGCTCCATAGATAATGGGGAAGATGAAGATGGTGATGGAATAAGTTTTCTCAAACTTCAGCATGGTTGGTGAAAAAGAGTTAAGAGGAAGAGAGAAAATTGTGAGTGACGTGCTGACGAAAGGAGCTGAGAGATCACGTGGAAAAGACATCGTCCTGTTAGGTGAAATAACAGAGCATTAACTATTAAAGAATGAAAACACTGAAGTGATGGAAAGCCCTGAGTGTGTGGTGGGCACCTTCCCTGTGCGGCAGTGGGATCCGAGGGGATCGCTGTCATGCTCAGGATCCTGTCTTTGCCTTCAAGGGGGTTACCCTCTATTTGGGGAAATAGGACAGGAACTCCTGATAAATGACTACATTTTTTTTGTTTTTTGAGACATTGTCTCGCTCTCTCTCCCAGGCTGGAGTGCAATGGTGTGATCTCGGCTCACTGCAGTCTCCGCCTCCCGGGTTCAAGCAATTCTTCTACTTCAGCCTCCCTAGTAGCTGAGATTACAGGCACTTGCCACCATGCCCGGCTAATTTTTGTATTTTTAGTAGAGACAGGGTTTCACCACAGCCCAAGGCCAAAGAAGAGCTGCCATGGGATGAGGTTGATGAACTGGCCTATTACTTGTACAAACAGTAAATGTTCTTGAGTTCAGAAGAGCACAGGTCCCTTCCAGTGCAGACATCAGGGCAGCCTCACCCAGAAGGTTGCCGTTAGGCCTTCGAAGATGGGCAGGGGATATGAAGTGAGCCCCTCCAAATGTGGTTCAGAGGTCCCTAAAATAATGTTGAAGCTTGGTTTCATGTTCACACAGTTTAGTCATGTTTGAATTCTCTTTGGGTTTGATTCCAGTCCCTGGTGCCCTGTCTGGCCCTGGAGGGTGGAAACTTCAATCAATAACACTCCAGGTGGACAGAGGCAGGTCAAGCTCCAGGTGGATGGGGGCAGGTCGCACCAGGGACAATGGTCACAGGCCTGGAGACTGGGTCTGGCCCAGGGCCCCTGAAGCAACGTTCCGTGCAGTGGGGAATGGGCTTTGCAGTGCAGCCTGGGGCCATCTACTCCCTGCTGGGACTTGATGTATCCAGTTGTAAAATGCGGATACCAATACCAGGCTGTCTGCATAGTTATATAAGGATTGCATGAGATCACCTTAAGAGCAGTAAATTCAGCTGTCCAGACCTGGGGCTATTTTCAAGTTGATGTAGTCTGGTCTCTCTTTCAAAAAGGGTGAGATATTTTTCTTCACCTTCAAGGTGGAAGGAGAAGATCCATTTATCCCGCAACTCTCAGTGTTCTGGGCAATTCAATGAGAGACGGGGTCTCAGGGCACAGACGACAGCGCCCCCAAACCAGGCCAGGGGCCCAGGGCTGGCCTCTGGGGAAGGGCATTCGCAATGTCAGTCCTGGGCCTGGTCTCCCTGGGCCCGGCTCTGCAGGGACCAATGGTGCTGCACACAGGCGTGAGTGACTGTTAATGCGTCACGCTTCCCACTTCCTCTGTGAGGTCTTCGCATTTTAGCCAAGAACCTTCTAGAGTCCAAAGGGATTACTTACTCTACGGTGGAAAGTTGGGAAGCTGTGTGATCTGGTAGAAAAAAATCACTGGATGTTTTATGCAGAGGAATGTGCTCGATATTTGCTGCATAATAATGTATATTGCACAGTTTGTTTATTATTTATTTATTTATTTATTTGAGATTGAGTCTCACTGTATCCCCCAGGCTGGAGTGCAGTGGCTCAGTCTCGGCTCAGTGCAACCTCCACCTTCCAGGTTCA
This sequence comes from Nomascus leucogenys, assembly GCF_006542625.1. Taxonomy (NCBI): domain Eukaryota; kingdom Metazoa; phylum Chordata; class Mammalia; order Primates; family Hylobatidae; genus Nomascus; species Nomascus leucogenys. Next base: position 46,516,984 of record NC_044388.1, on the reverse strand, counting down.
AGCGATTCTTGTGCCTCAGCCTTCCAAGTAGCTGAGATTACAGGCGCACACCATCACACCCGGCTAAGTTTTGTATTTTGAGTAGAAACAGAGTTTTACCATGTTGGCCAGGCTAGTCTCAAACTCCTGACCTCAAGTGATCTGCCCCTCAAGTGATCTGCCCGCCTCGGCCTCCCAAAGTGCTGGGATTATAGGTGTGAGCCACTGCGCCTGGCCCATAGTTCTATTTTTTAAAGAAAATGATAAATCTATCAGATAATCATATGAGTACATGCATTTTAAATGCACATACAAACAGATTCAGGACACACATCACACTGCCAGCTCTGGTGAATTTGGGTGTGTATGTGGGGAATCTGGGATAAAAGGCAAGGTGGCCAAGAATGCAGCTCTGTAATGTCTTCATTTTGCACAAGAAGACTATATTCCTACGTTAGGGCAGGAACTTAGAGTCAGGCTGCTGATCTCTGAATCTCTGCATGTGTAAAATGAAGATGAGTAATCCTTCACGAGCTGTCTTGGGGATTGAATGAGGTGATGCTTATATAGCTCCTAGCACAATACTTGGCTTACAGAATTCCATCAATAAAAGTCAGTGTCATTATCACCTCCGTAGCAGGTCGTGGATGCTCACCTGTCTTTTCCTCTCCTGGTCCCCCGTGAAGACCGTTTTCCCCGGCCTCCTTGGCAGTCAGCAATCATGTGACTGGTTCTGGCCAGTGAAATGTGTGCAGACAAGACAAGCACCTGCACCGTCTTCCTCGTTTTCACCTCCCCGGGTAAACCGTAGAGCTGCAGGTGTCATCCCTAAGTGTCCACTTGGACAGCAGCTGCCTAGAAAGCCAGCTGGTTCACATTAGACTGATATGAGCAAGAAGTGAACTCCTGGTGTTAAGCCATTGAGATTTTGGGGTCATTTGTTGTCAGTGCTAGGTATATTAAATTACCCTACTTTATTTGCTGTCAGGGTTCTGAGTTTGTGATTCTGTTCTGCTGCCTAAATCTCAGTTTCTTCACTGGAAGGTGAGAAAGTCACATTGTTTTGCTTTTGTTTCTGGCCTCAAGGGCTGTGTGTGAAAACCCCATGAGAGATGATGGTAATGCCACTCTGTGGACGTTGCAGGGAGTGGCAGGCCGAGGTGTTCGGGTTGTGAGCTGGAGTTGGGCTTTCTCCAGGCTCCTGGGCCATGTGGAACAGACCAGGTAGGGTGGACTGTGTGCTTGAGGCTCCTAAGGAGGAGGGCCTGGCTGCAGACCATCTGCAGAGCAGGGTGGGAGGGCGTGGGAAAAAGGGGTCCAGATGAGGGCCGTCGGGTATCCTCCAGCTGTGAGAACAGCCTGTGGCCAGGGGTGGTTGCTGCAGCTTCTCTAGTTACAGTAGAATCCATGGATAAGGCACAGATCAATTCCCAGGATCAATTAACTGCAGGCTGATAAGAGACTCAATGTGTTTTGGGGGATTGGCTATTGCCCAAGCCAAAGCAAAAACTTGCGCTGTAAGCAGTAATTAAGAAGCAATTTGCCCTTGGCCCCTGTTCCTGGGACGAATGCCAGCCCCTGCGAGCCTTCAGAGTTGCCTGCCTTCAGGAGTCAGCTCAGATGGGGCAGGTGACACACGTCTGCGCGAGCTGCAGTCCACACAGGCCTTGGTAGAGCTCTGCCATCGTAGCTCCAGGCCCGGCGCATCTGGTGCTCTGTTCTGTGGGTGAATATGGCTGGAAAGGGCCTTTAAGGGCACATAGGTGAATCTGCCCATTCAGCTAGTTGCCAGCATAATGGGCAGCGTGGGCCCATGGAGAGAGCTCTGGGCTCTGCGGCAGGACCCTGGACTCTGCTCAGCAGTTCGTCTTAGTCTGTAATAAGCTTTGTAAATCCAGCCGCACCACAGTCATACTCCAGGCCTGCTTTGTCCCCCATAAAATGGCCAGAGGCGTCTTGTTTGTCCAATCATAGACCCTGGAGACACAGTGCAGTGCAGGCAGCCAGCATCCCTGAGTTTATGGAGCCTCCTGGCTGGTCCATCATTGTGCCCTGTTAGCTCAAGAATTATCAGCTTCCATGCATGCTGAACACTGAAATCTGAAGCCTTCTATTTTGCAGAGAAGATGGTAGAAATGAATATGGAGAGAAGGTAGGGGGAAAAAGATGGAAGAAAGCAGGACTTTTGGTGACCCTGATATATCAACATTCTGCAAATCCCTGTGTAATAAATGCACCAGCATGTACTTTCCGCATGGGAAGCTGAAAACGGTTTTGGTATGTTTACGGAAGTAGCAGGAGGGGAAGGAGAAAAACAGATGGAGAAGGGGAACAGAAAAACACATTCCCATTTGCTTTTACTCATGCTCAGATCATTTCGTGAGGAGACATAATTTATGCATGTTTATGCAAATGAGCCAGGATCCTAGAGTTAATCTTCTTCACTAACAGAGTGGGTGTAACTGCAGCAAGAAGGGAGTGAGTCACTGTTTCATGATCCAGACCCCCCAAGCCTCAGACTCTTCTCCCCAAAGGCACGCACCACACCATGGTCAGTCCCACTGGCCTTCTCGTGGGGAGACCCCACTGTGCCCCGCGAGGCCACTGCAAGCAGGAGAAATGAAAAGACAACCCAAGCAGAAATCGCCAGTCAATTGGCTCAGGAATTCCCATCTTTTTTTTTTGTTTTTTTTGGGATGGAGTCTTGCTCTGTCACCCAGGCTGAAGTGCAGTGGCGTGATCTTGGCAAACTACAACCTCTGCCTCCCAGGTGGGTTTAAGCAATTCCCCTGCCTCAGCCTCCCGAGTAGCTGGGTCTACAGGCACACGCTGCTACGCCCGGCTAATTTTTTGTATTTTTGTAGAGAAGCGGTTTCACCATGTTGGGCAGGATGGTCTCGAACTCCTGAGCTCAGGCAATCCGCCTGCCTCGGCCTCCCAAATTGCTAGGATTACAGGCGTGAGCTACTGCGCCTGGCCTGGAATTCATATCTTTGTGTGACATGATTGGCTACCAGTTGCTTTCAGGAGTAGAGTGTCTCTTTGAAAACAAACAGGAACTTGGTCTATCTGCTGAGTAGAGGCAGCTTTTCTGCGTTGCAGTCCTGGGGCTGGTGCAGATTCCATCTCTGACCAGTAGGTGTGCAGCGGGTCCAGAAAGCGCATCCCGGGGACAGGGGGTGGGCTCCTGCTCATCTGTCTTCCTCTCCCAGCTCTTCTTCCCTCTGGCCCTCTCTCACTCATCCCCTTCTAACTTCCTTGGACCAAGACATCACATCTTCTGGGGTCCAACGCTGAAAGGACCATTTCATTAAGAACAAAAACAGCTTACATTAATAAGCTGATTTGCAGTTTACAAAGCTCTTTAGAGACTTTTTGTTCCTATTTGTTCGTTACCACGTCTCTTTGGAGGCAGAGCTGTACTCAGAGCTGTGGAAGCCTAGGCTCAGGGAGATTCTGGGGCATGCCCGAGATCGTGGTAGAGACAGGTGGCAGGGCTGGGGCCCCAAGCCTTTGACTGCAGCTCCTGTGCTGCCCGCCCCCCTGTGGCAGTGTGTGTGTGTGGGGTGTGTGATGGGTGCGTCACTTGCAAGGAGGGGTGTGTGCCTGTTGTGTATGGCCGGATGGGGAGGCTGAGGCTCAGGCAATGGAGGTTGGGGAGGGTGTCCTCTCTACTTGTTTGTCCTGGGCCGAGAGGTACAGAGGGTCTCTGTTCCTATCTGCCCACTTTTCTGACCTGGATCTACCCATTCGCCAACACCTCCAATATAGCTTTTTCTGACTGTCTTTATTGGACCAGGTCACACCCATGGTTCATCTGTAGACTTCCTCGAGGGGATACCAAGGTCTGCCAAGGTGAGGAGTTGGACCAGGGCAGGGCACAGATGCCCTCCTCTCAAAAGGCAGGGACAGGCCAGGTGAAGTGGCTCATGCTTGTAATCCCAACACTTTGGGAAGCCGAGGTGGGAGGATTGCTTGAGGCCAGCAGTTCAAGACCAGCCTGGATAACATAGTAAGACCCCATCCCTATAAAAATACAAAAGTATCTGGGTGTGGTGATACATGCCTATAGTCCCAGCTACTGGGAAGGCTGAAGCAGGAGGACCACTTGAGCCCAGAAGTTGGAGACTGCAGTGAGCCATGATTGCACCACTGCACCTTAGCCTGGGAGACAGAGCAAGACCTCCTTGGCTTCCCTCAGTGACAAATGTGTGATTTCACGGCATGAGATTTATGGAGACCCTTCCCGACCTGTCTCTCTCTGATTCCTGCCTGCATCACACATATCTTGAGTTAACAAGATCTGTACATGTATAAGCTGCTGCAAATTTGTCCTAAAATCGCCTTGAAGAAGAGATCTGCTCTCTGGCAGAGAGAACAGAGAGATCTGGCACTGTGGGGTTTGGTGAACAAGTTAGTGTTTGCCAGTCCCTCTCATGAGATTTTTCTAGATTCCTATCACCACTATCTGTTTGGCCTTTCCAGGAAGGCCCGAGGAGGCCTCCAGCAGTGGAATGAATCTTCTGATTGCCCCTAGCTGCCCTGTCTGCACCATGGACCATGCGCCTGCTGTATGTGCCGGACCAGGGCTGAGAGCCTTGCTGCAGGGGCCCCCCTTTAAACATGCATTCAGAAAGAGATAACAGAGTCTGGGAGGAGTGTGGGGTGGGCGGGGAGTGGGTGGGGGGGAAATGAAGAGAAGTGGGTGAAAGGGTACAAGTGCACAGTAAGATGGAGCAGATTCAATGTCTGATCGCAGAGCAGGGTAACTATACTTCACAACAATGTGTTATACTTGGGTGATGGACACGGGAATACCTTGACTTGATCACTACACATTATATATGTGTAACAAAATCTCTCATGTACCGCATGAATTTGCACAAATAAAAAATTTAAGGCAATGTAAGCATACTTTGTTAAAATATATAACATTGGCTGGGCGCGGTGGCTCATGCCTGTAATCCCAGCACTTTGGGAAGCCGAGGCGGGTGGATCACCTGAGGTCAAGGGTTCAAGACCAGCCTGGCCAATGTGGTGAAACTCTGTCTCTATTAAAAATACAAAAATTAGCTGGGCGTGGTTGTGCACACCTTTAATCCCAGCTACTCAGGAGGCTGAGGCAGGAGAATCACTGGAACCTGGGAGGCTGAGGTTGCAGTGAGCGGAGATCATGCCTGGGCGACAGAAGGAGATCCATCTCGAAACAAACAAACAAGCAAACAACCCCCCAAAAATGTGTTCAGCTATTTTATCTAAATAATCTAAATAATAGATTCACACAGTTCAGTGAAAGCAGCACTCCCCAAACCCACGCCTTCCAATGCCCGGCCCCAGTCCCAAACAAAGCCGCCTTAACTGTTTCTGTGTTTAGTTTTCCGGGAGGCCCCTCCACATCTGCATTAATATGTGCTTTCCTGTAACCTCCACCACAATGATGCGAGGCGGGTGCTCTTAGAGTCTCCATCTCACAAATGAAGAAACTGAAGCTTACAGGGATATGTGGTTCACCCAGGGTTGCTTGTGTAAGAAAAGGCAGAGCCAGGGCTTCATTCCATTTTTTTTTTTTGAGATGGAGTCTCGCTCTGTTGCCTGGGCTGGAGAGCAATGGCATGATCTTGGCTCACTGCAACCTCCGCCTCCTGGGTTCAAGTGATTCCCCCCTGCTTCAGCCTCCCGAGTAGCTGGGATTATAGGCGCCCACCAGCTCGCCCAGCTAACTTTTTGTATTTTTAGTAGAGACGGGGGTTTCACTATGTTGGCCAGGCTGGTCTGGAACTCCTGACCTCATGATGCGCCCGCCTTGGCCTCCCAAAGTGCTGGGATTATAGGCATGAGCCACTGCGCCCGGCCTCATTCCAGATCTTTACTCAAAAGCCACAGCACTGGGCAGGGAGCAACGCTTTACTTCCTGCCCTGTCCACCCTGGTGCCTCCCGGGCTGCTGCCTCCCTTGGGGTGGCCTGGGTCACAGTCAGAGCAGTGCCTTCTTGCGTCCAGCCAAGGTGTCTCTGCAGTCGTTCCTACCACAGAGGCTGCCCTGGCTCCTCTCATCCTTGTCCAGATAAGTATGTGGGTTTGAACACACGATGCCACTGTCACTCCAGCAACAGGAGCAATAGCAAGATAGAGCTGCACTGGCTGGGGGAGTCCCCACGGCAGGTGACATGAGCTGCTTCTCTGCCCCAGGAGGTGCCTCAGGGTCCTGGCCACAGGGGGTTACCAGTTAGGACCACATCTCCGGGTTTACCCTTTGAGGAGGAAATAGAGAGAGGGGCAGGGGTCTTGATGTGTGGCAGAAAGGGTCATTTTTTTCCTTTTCCTTTTTTACAGTTTTATTGATATGTAATTGACATACAAAAAAACCCCTGTGTGTATTTAACGTATACATTTGATGAGTTTGGACAGCCGCACACACCTGTGAAGCCATCACTATCATCATGGTAGTAGATACATCCGTCACTTCCAAAGGTGTCCTTGTACGCCACTGTTTTTTGTTTGTTTGTCTGCTTTTGTGGTAAGAACACTTAGCCAGGGGGTCGTCCTCCTAACAAATGCTTCAGTGCTTGGTACGTATTGTTTACTGTAGGTACCGTGTTGTACAGTGGATAGCTGAACATCATTCATTTTGCATAGTGGAAACTTACGCCCATTGAGCAGCAAATCCCCAGCTCTCCCTCACCCAGCCCCTGGCAACCACCATTCTAGTCTCTGCTTTTATGGGTTTGACTATTTTAGTTCCCCGTTTAAGTGGAATCGTGCAGCATTTGTCCCTGTAGGCCTGGCTTATTTCACTAAGTGTAATGTCCTCCAAGTTCCCAGTAGGATTTCCCTCATTTTCAAGGCTGAATAATATTCTGTGGTACAGATAGACCACATTTTCTCAATCCATTCATTTACATTGGACATGTGGGCTGTTTCCATGTCTTGGCTGCGGTGAATACTGCCACAGTGAATGTGGGGTGCAGGTGTCTCCTGGAAATTCTGATTTTTGTTCTTTTGATGAATACTCAGAATTGGGACTGATGATGGGTTACACGGTAGATTCGCAGTAATTGCTGAAAGACCCTCCACACTGTTCTCTGTAGCAGCGGCACCATTTCCTGTTCCCCATCGGTGGGAAAGTCTTCCAGTTTCTCCATGACCTGGCCAGCACTCCTTGTTTGTTTCAATATGGCCATCCTAACAGGCGTGAGGCGAAAGGAAGGATTACCGCCATTTCAAGCGGGCCACTCTTTTTTTGGCGTTGATATGCTCTTATGGAATTCAGTTGTATTATGGGTTGCATGTTTGGGTCCCTGCTCCCAATCCATACGTTGAAGCTCTAGTTCCCAGTGTGGCGGTCTTTGGAGACCCCACCTTTGGGAGGTAATTGAGCCATGAGGGTAGAGCTCCCGTGATGGGACTTCTTAGAAGACGAAGAGACACCAGAGCTTCCCCTCTCAGTAATGTGAGGACACAGAGAGAAGCCAGCTGCCCGCAAGCCAGGGCGACAGCCCTCACCAGGAACCAAATCTGCCGGCACCTGGACCTCTGACGTCCAACCCCCAGAACTGTGAGGAATAAAGGTTTGTTGTCTAAGCCATCAGATCTATGGTATTTTGTTATAGCAGTCAGAGCTAAGACTAATTGAAATGTGAAAAAAAGAGGTAGGTATAAAATTAAGTAGTATCATTAATGAGTATATATTTTTTATAACACATTTTATTTTTAGAGTGTGCCTTTAGTCCCAGTTACTTGGGAGGCTGAGGTGAGAGGATCGCTTGAGTCCAGGAGATCTGGGCTGTAGTGCGCTGTGTCAATCAGATGCCCATATGAAGTTCAGCATCAATATGGTGACATCCCGGGAGTGGGGGACCAGCAGGTTGCCTAAGGAGGGGTGAACCAGCCCGGGTTGGAAATGGAGCAGGTCAAAACCCTTGTGCTGATCGGTAGTGGGATCGTGCTTGTGAATAGCCACTGTGCTCCAGCCTGGGCAATGTAGTGAGACCCCATCTCCTTAAAAAATAAAAATAATTTTAAAAGAAAAAAAAGTTTAAATCTATAGAAAAATTGCAAAGCTCCCATAAGCCCCACACACAGTTTCTCTATTGGTAATGTCTTCCATGACTATGCTTCGTTTGTTGTAATGAATGAACCAGTGTTGATACAGTTTTATTAACTAGACGTCCATACATTATTTGGATTTCCTTATGTTTTTCCTCATGTCCTTTTGCTGTCCTAGGGTCCCATCCAGGATGCCACATGACATTTAGTTGTCGTGCCTCTTTAGGTTCCTTTTGGCTGTGACGGTGTCTCAGATTTTCCTTGTCTTTGGCCACCTTGACAGATGACCCCTGGTTTTCTGGAATGTCATTTTGGCTGAGGTGGTTGTCATAAGTCATTGGTGAAGGGGATGAAGTCCCACAGTGGGTGAGGATTTGGGGCTGAATATACTGTCCTGGGCAATGTTTCTGGCAAAGGAATTTTTATCCCACCCATCTGTACCTTCCAAAGATATGAAAATCATCTCTAGGGCCCGGGGAGGCCAAGCCCGTCTCCTGATAAACACTGTTTGTTTCACAGTTTTCTGAGGGCAAAGGGGTCTGCTGTGTCTGCTTCACAACGGCCCCTGAGCCCACTGCAGCTTAGGTAGGTGTAATGAGTGGGCGGAGAGTGGGTTTATATCCCAGATCTGCCACTAACAGCCAGGGAACCTGGCCAAGTGACTGGGTTTCCTTATCTCAGATGAAGTGAGGATAACAGTTGGTCCCATCTTAGTTAATGCGTGCAGAGTCCTCAGAGCATGCCTGGCACAGAGTCAGTACTATCTACCTGGCTCCCATCATTATTATATAAAAGCACCAGTTTTAACTGGAAGTTACTGACACATGGGGGAGACAGGTGAATTTCTCTTTCTGCAGTATGGCTACTAACTGGTGCAGGTGGTATGGTCATTGTTGCATCTTTTTTTTTTTTTTTTGAGAAGGAGTCTCGCTCTGTCACCCAGGCTGGAGTGAGGGGTGCCATCTCTGCTCACTGCAACCTCCACCTTCTGGGTTCAAGTGATTCTCCTGCCTCAGCCTACCACGTAGCTGAGATTACAGGCATGCACCACCAAGCAGTACTAATTTTTGTACATTTAGTAGAGGCAGGGTTTCACCAGGTTGGCCAGGCTGGTCTTGAACTCCTAACCTCAGGTGATCCTCCCACCTTGGCCTCCCAAAGTGTTAGGATTATGGGCGTGAGCCACTGCGCCCGGCCTTTATTATTATTATTATTATTATTATCGTTTTTATGAGACGGAGTCTTGCTTTGTCCCCTAGGCTGGAGTGCAATGGTACGATCCCGGCTCACTGCAACCTCTGCCTCCCGGGTTCAAGCTATTCTCCTGCCTCAGCCTCCTGAGTAGGTGGGATTACAGGCATGCACCACCACACCTGGCTAATTTTTGTATTTTTAATAGAGATGAGGTTTCGCCATGTTGGCCAGGCTGGTCTCCAACTCCTGACCTCAGGTGATCCGCCGGCCTCGGCCTCCCAAAGTGCTGGGATTACAGACGTGAGCCACCATGCCCAGCCCATTGTTGCATCTTTAACAATCACTTTAAAACATAATACAGCAGTCTGGGGCACACGGTAAGTGCTTACTATTAATAAATGTTAGCTTTACTAGTAGAGCATGTTTTACAAATACCCTGGGCTCCCGGCCATCCAGGTTATTCAGGTCCTATAGCCTGGAAACCGTTAACTTCAGATGTACTCAGAGGGACTAGCCTTCAAATCCTGGCCGCCCTCACACCAGCTGTGTGATCTTGCGCAATTCACCAAACCTTTCTGTGCCCCGTTTTCCCATCTGTAAAAAAGGATAACAATAGTACCTCCAGTATCCTCAGTGTGAGGATAAAGTGAGGGGATGGGTGTCTGGAGTATGTAAAGTGCTCAATAAACAGTGGCAATTTATGTTATTAACATGTCTGTGAGCACTGTCTTTGTAGGCATTGGTGAGGGGGCCAGGAAGGGATCACAAATGACAGGAGAAGATGGGTGTGTGGAGGAGGTGATGTTTGAGGTCCAGTCACCCCTCCCCTAGAACTCAGGGTGGCCAGATCCTGCCCTGCAGCCTTGGCCATTCAGGTGAATGAGCTTACGGTGTTCACCAGGTGTCATCCCATTAAATTAACTTTTTTTTTTTTTTTTTTTTTTTTTGAGACCAGCTTGGCTCTGTTGCCCAGGCTGTAGTGCAATGGCATGATCTTGGCTCACTGCAACCTTTGCCTCCTGGGTTCAAGTGGTTCTCCTGCTTCAGCCTCCTGAGTAGCTGGGATTACAGGCACCTGCCACCACACCCTGCTGATTTTTGTATTTTTAGTAAGGGCGATGTTTCGCAACGTTGTCCAGGCTGGTCTCGAACTCCTGACCTCAAGTGATCCGCCCACCTCAGCCTCCCAAAGTGCTGGGATTACAGGCGTGAACTACCATGCCTGGCCTAAATTAACACTTTTTAAGCTCTACCGTGTGCATGGACTGGCTAAATGCATTCATACATATTATTTCATTTAATTTTCACAAATATCCCATTTGACAGGCAGAGGAATGAATGCTCAAATAACCATCCTTGGATCAGGAGGTCACTAATGGTGGACTAGGAAGCCCACGTGTCAGTGCATTTCCCCCCCAACTCCTGAGCAAAAGGACCATGGCTCAAGTAATAAAAAACACACCATCTTTCGTTATGAAAAGTAGACTGAAATGTACGCCAGGGCAGGGACTGCTTCTGTCTTTGTTCACTTTTGTCCCGGAACTGAGTTTGTGAGTGGCACCTAATAAGTGCTGGATGAAGGTGTGACTATAGAGATTATAGCTATAAAGGTCTCCTGCATTCTTAGTCTCACCTGCGACTTAAAATTACTCTGTGAGAAAGGGGTTGATGATATTATCTCCATTTTACCAGTTAAGGAAATGTACGGGGAAGACACATTTATCGAGGATCTTCTCTCAATGGACGTTTTGCTGGTTTTATCTCATTTAACTAATGCACATTGCCCTTGGGGGGACGTCACGCAACTGCTGACCGCAGACCAGGACCAAGACCTCTGCATCCAGACCCCAGGCCCATGCTCTGCCCAATGCCTTGGAAACCTCTTACCCTCCTTTTTTTCTTCCCCCCCCCAGAGATAGCTTCTTATGCTGTTGCCCAGGCTGGAGTGCAGTGGTGCAATCATAGCTCACTGTAGCCTTCCACTCCTGGGCTCAAGTGATCCTCCTGCTTCAGCTTCTTGAGTGGCTGGGATTACAGGTGTGTGCCACTATGCCTGGCTAATTAAAACAATTTTTTTTTTTTTTATAGAGACAGACGTCTCACTATGTTGCCCAGGCTGGTGTTGAACTCCTGGCCCCAAGCAAAGCCTACTAAAGCACTGCAATTACAGGTGTGAGCCACGGCATCCACCTCTTACCCTCCTTTTGAGAGGCCCCTGTCCTCATGGTCCTTAGCTCGGGCTGAGTTTTCGCCGGTTGGAAGCCAGGGCACTGGAGAATGGAACTTGGTCTAGGAGCCCACCACCACCTCGGGGGAGGGGGAGCGGGAGCCCGGCCACATTGCTGGGTGGTGTCAAGGAAGGGCCCAGCTCGGCTGTGCTCACTGCAGGGTGCCTGCAGCCACAATGAGTTCCTCCTCTCTAGTCACAGGGTCCCTGCTATTGCAGACAGGACACAGAGCAAGAAATCACTGGAGAATGGAAACCTCGCTCAATGAATGTATGTGACGAATGACTTCCTCTCCCCTCAAACAGCAAGAATGGAGGGGTGTTTTTTCTTTGGGTTGTGAATGAAAATACTGAGCTGTCGGCAGGATTTTGTCGCGACGGGATCTGCAGCAAGGAGGCCACTCTGACACGTCCCGTGAGATGCTGTGGGTTCTGGGGGACTTCCGGCCTAGTTGGAGCCTCCCAGAGTGGCCGAAGTGACTTGCTGGGTCCTCTGACAGCTGTGTCATCCCTGAGAGTTCCAGGGGACGCATCGCCACCCCGACCTGAACATCTGTGCTGGCGCAGAGAGAGGCTTGCAGACCAGCAGATCAGACCTGAGGCGTGGTCCTTCCGGCTCTCCCGCCTCTCCCCCTGCCCTCTCCCTTCCCTGGTGAGGCCTGTGGGAGACTCTGGGAGCTTGTGCTGGGCATGAGGGTCCTCCCAGGTGGGGTGACACTGCAGGCTTCTCCGTGACAGTGTGCCTGACCCTGAACGACCATCTCAGGTGACAGACGTCTGGGCCGTTGTGTAGGCCGAGAGGCAGCACACTTCCTCCAAAGACCACGTAGTAAATATTTCAGACTTTGAGGACCACACGTTCTAGGTCGCATCTATTCTTCTGTCTTTGAATCCTTTTCTCAACTATTTAAAAACGTAAAAACCATTCTTGGTGCAGGCTGCACAGAAGCAGCCCTGTGGCCAGTGTGGGCTCTGCTGGCAGCAGCATCCTCTGCTCCCCACTCCTCCCCGCGCCCCCTCAAAACCTGGATGTTTTCTGCGGAAGCCTCTATAACAAGGTGACTGTGCAGCCTCGGCCCGAAGGTCTTTGCAGAGTATACGCCTGCTAGCTTTTTATTTATTTAATTTTTATTTTATTTTATTTTTGAGACGGAGTCTCGCTCTGTCTCCCGGGCTGAAGTGCAATGATATGATCTCAGCTCACTGCAACCTCCACCTCCTGGGTTCAAGCGATTCTCCTGCATCAGCCTCCGGAGTAGCTGGGATTACAGGCACCCGCCACCACGCCTGGCTAATTTTTGTATTTTTAATAGAGACGGGGTTTCGCCATGTTGGCCAGGCTGGTCTCAAACTCCTGACCTCAAGTGATTCACCCACCTCAGCCTCCCAAAGTGCTGGGATTACAGGCATGAGCCACCTACCCCGCTTACACCTGCTAACTTTTGCAAAGGGACCCCCGGCCCTCCAATGGCCAGAACACCTGCTTGCTTCTAGCCCTGCGCCCCTTGTAGCTGCTCTGACCTAATTCCTAAGTGCCATCTTGCTGCCTTCAAATCAGACAGTGAGTTGTAGGGAAGCCTCGTGAGGTCCTTTAGCCGTTCTGGGGCAGGATGATGTTCATTCTGGGTCAGGACCCTGCCCCTCCAGCTCCTCCCAGGCAGCGGGGATGATCCCCGCACTGAGTGTGTAATGGCAAGAGGTGAGCAGTAGGCGGCAGCACTGAGCTGTATTTGCTGAGTTCGGTCCTCAACAGGATCCAGAGCTTAGACCCAGTAGGATGTGGCCATTGCATGCTCATCCCTGGACAGACAGCGACGCTGAGCCCCAGCATGGGACCAGGTGCTCCAGAATCCCTTCCCAGAGCCCCATCTGCTGCATGGCCTCCGCTAAGACTGGGCCATATTCTTGTACTTCTTGTGGCCTCTTCGAAGCCTTCAGGATCTCACTATGGTGACCACCTAAGGCCAGCTCCGGACCCTGAGAACCTCCCTTAGCAGGTCCAGGTCCAGCCACACCTGTGCAACTGTGGCTGAAACGCTGCGGAGAGACCGGGCCAGGCTGGAGACCACAGGGCAGGCTCTGTGGTGACTTGTGTCCTGGGTTTGGGGATGGGGTTTGACCGGCCAGGGCAGGTCTTGGGCATGAGCCAGGGGTTTGCAAGAACAAAACCCCAGTGCTGCCTCCGACATGGGCACCGCGTCATTTGCCTGCTTCTAGCCAGCTTGCTGGTGTTGGGAACCTGAAGCTCATCTTCTCCTGCCTCTTCCTCACCTCCCACATCCCGTTACTCTCCGGAGTCTGCTGGCATTGCCTCCAGGTTTTCTCAATCCTACCCCTGCTCTCTGCCCCGTGGCCATGGCCTATGTGGAGGCCTCGGCAGCCGGAGCCTGGACAGCCTCCTGACCAGCCACCCTCCTCCTGCTGGAGTGACCTTTCCAAAATGCACGGAGGACCTGTGGCTCTGACCTGCTGGGAGCCCTCCGGCTGCTTGGGACGGGGGAAACCCCCTGCTGATCATGCCAGGCCTCCGTCTGGTGCCCTCTCACCCTTTGATGTCACGCCCAAGCCACACCATGTTCCCCACATACTCCAGCGGTTTCTCACCTCCATGTCTTTATCCACGCAGGGCCCTCTGCCTGGACCCCCGTTCCTCTGCAGCCTCTTCCTGGCTGACCTCTGCTTTTCCTTTCATACTAGCGTCAGGCACGGCCTCGGGGCTCTTAGTCCAATCCTGCAGCTCCTCAGTGCTCCAGGATTCCTGTACTCTGCTGTATGCTTGCCCGTTGTGGTGGTGGCTGTCCCCTAGAACACGACCTCCTTGAGTGCCAGGATTGTTCTGTACACATCTTAGCAGCCACAGCACCAACACAGAGCCCGGAACACAGTGATGCCTAATAACTGCCTGTTCACTGATGAACGGATAGGGCCCTTCATCAGGCAAACTCTAGCCCATCGTTGGGACACCCAGGGACAGGAGACGTCCTAGCCTTGTACAGTGACCATTCCCATCTTCGGCTTTCTTTCTTTTCACAACTCCCTTTCCCATGTCTAAGCTAACCTAAATCCCCGCACTTCCGTTTATCCTTGTTCCATCAACCTTGCAGATGGAGACCAGCTGCTTAGCATCTGCTGGAGCTTTTAATATAAATTCTGGACAGATTTTCCCTTTGTTAATGGCAAAATAAAAAGCCCCAGAAAGGAGGCACCACCCCCTTCCCTACATTGCACGGATCCGTGGGTTTCACCACCCCCAGACACCTGCTATCACCACGGGGCACTTGGAAGGTGAAGAAATCCCTGTGGGCCACCAGGGGTGACTAGGGGAGACCTGGGAGGCTGGGCTGGGTGCAGAGTCTATCTAGGAGTCTCTAGGGCTGATCCCTGTGTCGTCTGATGGGTGCTGGAGGGAGGCCTGGGATGGGCCTGGGGCCTCGCTCCCCACAGCCTGCTCAGAAAGAGGTGCTCAGGCTGGTGTGCCTTTCCCTCCCACGCCACCCACATCTGGCTTCTAAGCCCAGATTGTAGTAGGGGTGGGAGTTGGAGAGGGCATGCTGTTTGCCTTTTCTGCCCCTTCCTCAGCACCCCAGGTTGTTTTGGGGCCAGGTGTCTTGAGAGTTTGGCTAACAGACCCAGTTCTCTAATTCCCAGGAGATGAGCCAAGAAGCAAATTATCTGGGTGTATGGATCTAGAGTTACTGAGATGTAATGGATTACCTTCTGGTGTGGTGACCATAGGCACGCCCCTGTGGGTGAGGACAGAGTTGCCAGATTTAGCAAATAAAAACACATACAAATACTGCACAGGACAGACTTATATCAGAATGTTATTTATTGTTTATCTGAAATTCAAATGTATTGGGTATCCTGTATTTCCTCTGGGAACCCTGGCGGAGGAGAAATCTCCCTTGCAGGGAGGGGTCACTCCCAGTGTCTGCCTCACAAGAAAAGGTGGGTCCTCCCCAGCTACAGGGGACTGGGCAGCTGGCCCTGGTTTCAGGGTCACTCCGCTTGGCTCTGCTTTCTTGGGTCTTCAGGGCTTTGGGACAGCCTGGGGGTGGGAGAGTGGCTTCTGCTTCACTGGTACTGGCCAGAAGGTGGGCAGGGCATGGAGGAGGGGGTGTTAATATCTGGTTTGTTTCCACCCTGCTGGCTGTAAACCTTTAGTCAAGCGAGGGGACGCATTCTGACCTGACATCTGCTGGGCTGTGAGCTGCGAAGGGAAGGGCCTGGCCTGTGCGTGAGGCTGGTGGGAAGTGGCAGTGGGGAGGGAGGTGGGTCCCAGGGAACGTGGGTTAACTTTGGGGACACTTCTCTTTCCTCGTCTCTCCCCTTCTGGTGGGGAGCCATAATGTCTTGCAGGATCTGGGCTTGATTTTTAAAATACTTTCTAGCATTTCTTTTAAAAATTCACATGCAGTAAAATTCACTTCTCTTTTCATTCAGTCCTGTGAGTTCTGACAAATGCACAGTCATGTATCAACACCATGGTCAAGATACAGACAGATCCATCGCCCCGCAAAATTCTCTTGTGCTGCCCCTCAGTAGGCAAATCCTCCCCTCTTTTCCCACCCCTGCCACCACAGATCTATTCTTCACCCCTGGATTTTCCCTTTTCCCAGTTGTCTCCTAAATGGGATCATATAGTCTGAAGGCCTTGCATCCATGTGGCAGCATGCTTTTGGGATGCACCCGTGTTGCTGTGAGAATCCATATTCGCTCCTTAGTAGCACTCCACTGTATGGATGTGCTGCGGTTGGTCTATTCATTCACACGCTGAGGATGTGTGGGTTGACTCCAGTCTGGGGCGGTGATAAACAAAAATAAAACTGCTCTGCAAATTTGGGTACAGGTACCTTCTTAATGGTCCTTCCTTCCTTCCTTTTCTTTCCTTTCATTCCTTTTTTCTTTTTTTCTTCTTTTTTTGACGGACTTTTGCTCTGCACTGGAGTGCAGTGGCGCAATCTTTGCAATCTCCGCCTCCTGGGTTTAAGCAATTCTTCTGCCTCAGTTTCCTGAGTAGCTGGAACTACAGGCATGTGCCTCCACACCCCATCAATTTTTGTATTTTTAGTAGAGATGGGGTTTCACCATGTTTTCCAGGCTGGTCTCGAACTTTTGACTTCAAGTGATCTGCCCATCTTGGCCTCCCAAAGTGCTGGGATTACATGCATGAGCCACCATGCCTGGCAAACATGAGTTTTCATTTATCAGGTAAATACCCAGGAGTAGGATTGCTGGGTCATATGCAAAGTATGTTACCGTTAGAAGAAGAAACTCTTGGGGCTTGAGGTATGAGCGCCCGCAACTGCCCACACTTTTCAGACGATAGCCCCAGATTGCTGAGGGGCTTCTGGTTTTACAGATGATGAAATGGAGGCCTTGAGAGGTCAGATGACGAGTCCATAGTTTTAAGGAAGGTCGTTGTCAAGGTCCAGGCAGAGCCTCATCTCCTGTCTCCCAGGCCGCTGTGCTTTCGTCTGTATCTCAGTTCCCTTCATCATCTGTTCCTGCAACCTTATTCTCATGGGATCCATTTATGGGACACATTGGGCCACCAACAATGAGCCTCTCCATGCACTGATAAGGAATGTGACCAAAAAGATTAATCCATTTGGTGAGGTGACCAAGTGATTATGTAAACAGCCGTGTTGATGAACAGAATCTATCTTCAAAGGTCATGACAGTATTATACACACAGCCCTCACGCTGGGCATTTGGCTTGATGGAGCTGTCTGCAAAATTATTCTTCAATGATTCATCTACCAAATTATTCTTCTCAGACCTTTTCAAGCAGAACCGACACAGAACTGGTGTCTGCATTTCTTTGGCAGGTAGGAGCTGTTTGCTTTCCTTACTCGCTTCTGACTCCCTTTGCCTTGGGATTTGGGTCCTATCCCCGAAAGCCCTAGTCCCAGACAACCTTTTCTTTATCTGCTTCAAGCTTAGAATCAAGAGAGCAGTTCCTGACACTCCCTGGGAATCTTGGCTTTACCACAATTCTAGCTTTTGAACATTTCAATGGAGGATTAATTGTTATTCATGCTGTCATTTTTATGTAGGTCATTTTTTCTTTGGATCAAGTTGACAGGATTTTATTATCTGTGGAAAGCAGCCATATACCAGAGTGAAGAATACTTTTGATTGATGATTTAGCTTAAAAATAGTTTCCTATTTTAATAAGCCTCATTCGGGAACAAATGACCTCAGAGGGGAACTGGTTGCTTATCTAGTAGCCCATGTATTTTGTGGAGAATTTCTAGAAATGTGTGTATTTGGAAGAAGAGGGGCTTTGGCTGTTTGGTCCTGGGGATGGGTCTAGGAGCCTGGGGTGGGGGCATCTATTGGTCTTTCCTAGCTGACCCCTGCCCAGAGAACTGCAGTGCCCCTCGCCCAAATAAAAGGTATGCCTGGAGTGGCTGAGTGGGTGTTTCTAGTTGGATTACTGCGGGCTCAACATTAGATTCACCAAATCGTTATTTAGTACTTGCTCTGTGTTGGGCAAAACGTGCTAGATACTTTCATTGATGTTATCGGAGGAATATCTAGGCAGAGAGGAGACCTCACTTACAAAAACTAAAGACCTTGTCCCGTCAGATTTTTTTTTTTTTTTTGAGACGGAGTCTCGCTCTGTCGCCCAGGCTGGAGTGCAGTGGGGCGATCTCAGCTCACTGCAAGTTCCGCCTCCCGGGTTCACGCCTTTCTCCTGCCTCAGCCTCCCAAGTAGGTGGGACTACAGGCGCCCGCCACCACGCCCGGCTAATTTTTTGTATTTTTAGTAGAGACGGGGTTTCACCGTGTTAGCCAGGACGGTCTCGATCTCTTGACCTCGTGATCTGCCTGCCTCGGCCTCCCAAAGTGCTGGGATTACAGGCATAAGCCACTGCGCCCGGCCCAGATTTCTTTTTAAAAGGCAGTTAGGGACGGCAGTCTTAAACAATGAGCTCCCCTAGTGCCCTTCCAATGGAGAAGCACAAAGAGCATCTAAATTTGTAAATGCCAGGTCTTACAGGGTGAGTGGGACTAGGAGAAGGCATCGACTGCACGCTGGGGTCAGTTGCCTGGGAGCGAATCCAGCTCCACTCCCTGCTGTGGCCTCGAGCAAGTAGCACTTAACTTCTCTGAGCCTCTTTCTGCATCTGAAAAATGGGATTGGTCATGACCCCACTCATAAGGTTGTGATGGGTATGTGCCCCCTGAGAAACATCAGTAAGGTGGCGAGGGTGGCGAAGACGCTGTTCCTTGGGTTTTGTTCCAACAACGAAAGCTAAGTTCATCAAGCCACAAGAAGAAACGTCAGATTTTTTTTTCCCCTAGGAAATGTGAAAATTGAGGGTTTCCTTTGAAGCCTTGTGGCAGAAGCTTCTGAAAGCCGAGTCACAGATCTTGCACAATGCTGTCCCAGACGCCGCTGATGTGCAAACGGTGGCCCCCATCCCCGTAGGGAGGCCAGAATGGGACAGCAGAGACTGCGGCAGGGTATCCAGTGAGCAGGGAACCCTCACCGACGGGTCTAGACGCGAGACTAGGATTTATTTATTAATTCTTTCAACAGCAGCGGTGGAATCAAGATGGCCTAGAGGGCGCCAGGGGCCGCTCTGGAGAGGACGGGCGACCGATCCGAATGGGCCCCGAGGAGGGCGGCGCCCCGGGTCACCCGCGACTTCTGCGGAACCCGCCTTTGCCGCGCAGTTTTCGGGATTCGCGGGAAGGAGGCGCAGCCTCCCAGTCTCTCCCCAGCACTTTCGCGTGGAAAATCTTCAGGAAAGTGAAATGTAGCTCCCCGTATCCCCTCTCCCCAAAGATGTAAAGGACTCTGGAGCGGGCGCGAGGAGCAGTTCGTGTTTCATTCCGAGCGTCCCCTCTCCAGCCCGGTCACTGTAGTGCGAACCAGAACAATCCAATTAACAGAGGCCTCAGGAGCCTTTTAGTGCCACTGTTCCAGGAACTGAAGAGGCCTCGGTATGGGAATCCCCACAGAGTAATAAACAGCACGTGGTTGGGGCGCCGAGGAGGAGACTCGCACCACCTGGTGGCGGTGATGTCCTCTCGGAGGAGGTGGCAGGACACAGAGGCTGGCGGCCACAGACGGGATCTGTAATTCAGTGCCCGCCATCACGCAACTCGGCCTGGCCCTGTGCAGCTTGGAAGCTGGAGACGGAGAAGGTGGAAAATGAGAGTTCATGGAGTGTCGGGCCTAAGCTGAAGGAGGCGGTGCTGCACGCACAGACGAGGGAAGGGGGCCCAGGGCGGCTGCGTGGTGTAGATGCCACAGCCCAGCACGGGCGGGGCGGGGCGGGGCGGGGCGGGAGGATGGGCGGGAAAGGCGCTGGGTGTTCCTGCTTCTTCCTCCTCTAGCTCGCAGCCTTTCATAGGAAATTAAACATTCAGCACTGGAGGACCGACCGGGAACTCCATCATTTTGATTCCAGCCTGGTGCCCAGGGTCTGGAATCAAAATCCCTGAGCCCTCGCGGCCCTGGGGCGGGGCTGAACCCTGAATGATCTTTGTCTGTTTTAATAGATTTGCAAACAGTGGGGGCTTCCTCTTTATTGCTTGGGCAAGGGTGTGTGTGTCGGGGGGTGGGGGAGGCGGTGTGTATCTGTGTATGCATGTGTGAGTGCGTGTGTGTATGTGGGTGTGTGCACGTGTGGGCGTGAGCATGTGTGGGGGTGGATGTGTGTGGGTGTGGGTGTGTGGGGTGTATGAGCGGGTGTATGTATGCGTGTGTGTAGATGTGAGTATGTATGTGAGTGTGAGTGGGTGTGCGTGAGTGTGAGTGTATGTGAGTGTGTGTGTATATGAGGGGATGTGCGTGGGGATGGGTGGGTGTTAGAGTGTGTGTGTGTGTGTGTGTGTGTGTTTTTGAAGAAATACCCTTTGTAAAACGAGGTCAAAAAATACCTTTTATCACTTTAATGTTAGAAAATAACTGTAGTTAACTTGCAATCCTGTCTAACCTACATTTCCTCTTAAAGGCCATTACATTTTGTTTTATTTTAAAGCTGTGAAGATGGTATGTGAAGGAGAGTTTTCATCTCATTATTTCTTCATTTGATGCTTGACTAATTCAGGCCCTAAATTCCAACTCAGAGAGCAGTCTAAGACGCTCGCAGTCCTGTGTGGGTGCATCTTGGCCAGCTGCTCTGGCGGAGGCATACATCTCATTCACACCAGCAAGGGGAAAGGCTGGATTAGGAAAACGCAAGATAGGAGTCCTGTACTTTTCTAGGACAAACCTTATAAGTATTGCTACCATTAGATTGGTATTTATTCCTGGCTCCCAGCAACCTTGTCTGAGAATTTTCACTTTTGCATAGAAACAAAAAAAGGGCAGGGGAATATGGAACTCAAATAATGTGAAGCAATCTGAAAATCAGCAAATATTACTGAGCACTACTATGTGTAAGACAAGGTTGCTGATTATTAAGGGCTTATATTATTACCAGCAACAGAAAACCAATTCTCAAAGTCATTAGAAAAGACAATAGATCAAGCAGTGAATTATGCAATCTGTGCAGCAAAGGCTAAACATATTGACAGGAACATACATACAGACCAGAATTATTAGGCAAGGCTTTACGAGATGGAGAATTAAAGGCAGGGAAAGATTTAGATGGATGGAGGGGAGGAGAGGGGAATTCGAAAACTCACATGGAGATCCAAGGATAAGAGCAGAATGTTTATTGTTACGACGAGGCTAGAAAAAAAATGAAGGGTACAAAATATTATGCATGGTATAATTCCAGTTTTGGAAAAACATGTATTATTCATGTGCAAAGAAAAAAGACTAAGCAAATGCATCAAAATGTAAATCATGTTTAGGATGTGATAGATTATGGGTGATTTTTAGTTTCCTCTTTTTACATTTTGGTATTTCCCATTTTCAATGAAATGATTTATTCTTATCACTAGAAAAGAAAATGTTGTTCCTTATGTGGAGAAAGGCCGGCTCAGGTGCTGGTGGGACGGGGGTACACTCAGCACACAGTGAGCCTGGGGTGCAGGGGAATCCAGAGGCCCAGGCAGCAGAGACAGAGGGCAGGGGATGGAGCTGAGCCAGGGAGTGGGTGGTGCAAGCTGTCTTTGAGACCTGGGCAGCAGGAGTGAGCATGGTGACCTGAGGAGGAAGGGACCAGCTCTGAGGTTACATCGAGGTGGCAGAACTCCCACCTTTCCTAGAGCCCCAGCCTGTTTTCTCTGGGGACAGTTATAGTGAGTAACTTAGACCCCGTAGGGTCATAGACAATCAGCAATGGGCCAGAGTAGCCTTTTCTAGAAAAATAGGGCAATTGCACAGTCAGCAAAGGGAGGATTAGAAATCTCACAGCTGGCAGGTTGGGGGCACCAAGGACCCCTCCCCTCTATAGAATTGGATGCTAGGGGCGTACATTTCCTAGTTCTGACATTCCCAAGTAGTCAGGCCTCTTTGGATTAGGACTAAAGGCTTGTTAATTGCCTACAAAAAGTCACTAGTGGGCAGGACCAAGAGTGTATTAGTGTGTTCTCACACTGCTAATAAAGACATACCCGAGACTGGGTAATTTATTAAGAAAAAGAGGTTTAATGGACTCACAGTTCCACATGGCTGGGGAGACCTCACAGTCATGGCAGAAGGCAAAGGAGAGCAAAGGCACATCTTACATGGCAGCAGGCAAGAGAACATGTGCAGGGGAACTCCCCTTTATAGAACCATCAGATCTCGTAAGACTTATTTACTATTACAAGAACAGGATGGGAAAGAACCACCCCCATGATTCGATACCTCCCACCAGGTCCCCTCCACAACATGGAATTATGGGAACTACAATTCAAGATAAGATTTGGGTGGGGACACAGCCAAACCATATCGAAGGATAAGGTGAAATCCCACCACACTGTGCAGTCTCCACCGAGAGAAAATGGACTTGTTTCAAGTGTTGAGCTCAGGCCTGGTGGTTCACTGAGAAGCTCAGCTTGGTCAGCAGGACACAGTTCTCAGAGGCAGTTGCCACAAAGAGACTGTGGAAACACTGAACTGTTGGTGGCCTAAACGACTTCTGACTGTACGGTGGACATGGGAGGCCAGAGTGTGATTAAAGTGCAAGTGTGACCCCAAGGCCAGTTCTAGGGGGGACAAAGCTGGAGAGGTTTTGCAGCTTACTAATAATTGTGATGAAAGATTAATAGAGTACTGATCATTTACATTCATAGAAGTACATTTCTTTACCTAATCCACAGAACAGTAACATCATGAGCTCAAAATCTTTTTAGCTAGAAGTCTGTGTCATAGGAAACTGGAATGGGAGTGCATTTGGAAGAGCAAAAATGTCCTAGTCGGGTGAGCAGCGGCTGCAGCGTTGACTCTGGGTCCTGAGCACAATGCGGCCGAAGTTCCTGTTTCCACCTGGAAGTAGCCGGGCTCAGCCCCAAGGACTTCCCTCCCATTGTGGCCTCCATGCTCAGGGGCCACTGAAGGGTCATCTTTAGGTTACTCTGCTGGTAACTTGTGAAATTTGGGCTCACTTTTTTGCCCCAGCCACTTGAGACCAGTGGAAGACAAGAAATGGGGGCCCTTCACCCTCGAGAACCTTGGGAAGAGACCCAGGCCCTACAGCCAGCCAGCCCCAGCTCCACAGCCAGCCCTCCACACCCCCTGCCTTCACGCTCTGTGAGCTCAGACACATCTGGGGAGCTAATGAGTCTTTCGCCTACACTCCTGACCAGATGCCTTGAATGAGATTCAGGAGAATCCCACACTATGCTGAACTCTGCTGTCTAGAAAATAAGAGTGGTGAAGGTGGGGTCAGGGCAGAGCTCCACCTTTCCTAGGGCCCAAGATTGCTTTCTCTGGGGACACTTATTTAGAATTCGTGATCCATCTTTATGCAGAATAGAATGCCCCCCTGTCCCTTGAATCACAGTATCTACCACCGTTTTGCTTACTCACAGAACAGTGACTTTTCTGTGGAAATAGAATTTCTGTTTCCACAGGAGTGGTGACATGAAAGCAGCGAGAATTTGCAAAGTCTGAAAATGAATTTGCAAAGGAATCATTTTTAATGTAGTTTGTGCTGACATGTTTCCAGGACTTGAAAGTGAAGGGACTTTTTGTTACGATTATTCATGGCACAACAAATGTAGTAGGTGCTTTATAAACACGTGTTGCATGAGTGAGTTAATGACCCAAAGTCATAATAATAATTATAAGACTTTTAAAGTTTAAAAATACTGAAAAAGGGGTGGGCACAGTGGCTCACACTTGTAATCCCAGCACTTTGGGAGGCTGAGGCGGTTGGATCACCTGAGGTCAGGAGTTTGAGACTAGCCTGGCCAACATGGTGAAATCCCATCCCATCTCTACTAAAAATACAAAAATTAACCAGGCGTGGTGGCACGCACCTGTAATCCCAGCTACTCGGGAGGCTGAGGCAGGAGAATTGCTTGAATCTGGAGGTGGAGGCTGCA
Organism: Nomascus leucogenys; assembly: GCF_006542625.1. Taxonomy (NCBI): domain Eukaryota; kingdom Metazoa; phylum Chordata; class Mammalia; order Primates; family Hylobatidae; genus Nomascus; species Nomascus leucogenys. The sequence goes on along the minus strand of NC_044388.1, from coordinate 46,493,095 downwards.
GTGAGCCGAGATCATGCCACTGCACTCCAGCCTGGGCGACAGAGTGAGACTCTGTCTCAAAAACAAAACAAGACAAAACAAAAAATACTCAAAAAGATACTATTTACTACTTGGGGATACATATGTACGTTGTAAAAGTATACAGAAGTATGTTGAATGATAAATGCCAAATTAATAATACTGGGTTAGGAAGGAGGTGATGGAGAAGGTGCAGAGAGTGGACTTCACTGTGTGGGCAGTGTTTTATTTTTTTAATTTTTAAAATGTATTTTCAGACAGGGTCTTGCTCTGTGCCCAGGCTGGAATACAGTGGCACAATTGTAGCTCACTGCAGCCTTGAACTCCCAGATTCAAGCAATCCTCCCACCTCAACCTCCTGAGTAGCTGGAACTACAGACTCATGCCACCATGCCCGGCTAATTTTTTTTTTTTTTTTTTAGTTTTTGTAGAGACGTGGTCTTGCTGTGTTGCCCAGGCTGGTCTCAAACTCCCGGACTTAAGGGATCCTCCTTTCTCAGCCTCCCAAAGTGCTATTTCTTGAGCTGAGTAGTGGATACCTGTGTTTATTTTTCTTTACTCATTTTTGTATGTCTTCAACATTGCATAATACATTTAGAAAATATATACAACTACATTGAAAAGTATCTCTAATATAAAGATCACTGGAGGAAAAGCAGAGGGTGGAAAGTTGAGTAAATATGTCTGTTTCTTCTCCAAGTTGGGCGTATTTTTTTTCTAATGTTGTGCATTCACTCCCACTCCCTTTCTTATCTACACCAACCACTTCTCTCCCCCTAGAGTGTTTCCAAGTAATTCTATCTTCAGCTACCCGCTAGAAGGAAAATACTCCCATGCGTCAGTACAGAGGCTCTTCATGAGATCTGAGCAACTTCATTTCTTACAGATACCACCTAATAAATAAAAAGGTCATGCGCCGTGTATGAGAGGAGACAGAGGTTTGTGGCACCTTCTCTGCCTGTATTGCAGGAGTTTACCTTCCCTGCCTCCATTCATGCTCAGAGCAGCCTGTCATGTAGGCGTTGGCTTTCCTGTTTCACAAATTGGCAAGGCAGGCTCAGCGGTGCTCAGCGACTACCCAGAATAAGGCACACACAAAGCGCCCCAGATCAGCCTGGGATAAAACTGGGCTGACATCCAAATCGCCCTCCACCTCCCCTGCTCTCATGCTGTGCTTCCCGTACAGGGGTGCAAATCCAGCCTCACTGCTGTCTCTTGACCATGTGACCAGCAGCCCCTGTTGGTGGGATGGTAGCAGGGTCAAGGATCCAAGGCGGTAGCTCCGGAGGCCTGTGACCCTCTCTGGCCTTTGGGGGATTAGCTCATCATCCTCATTGCAAGCACAAGTCCTGCGGTCTCCTGGGTCCTTGAACCCAGCGGTGTACAGGGTACAAGGATGCAGAAAGAAGTCATTAGAGCTTCTATGTATCCAGATTTTAAAAATATCACCCTTTAAAAATTTCTATTTTGTTGTGTGTTTTATATGGTACATTATGTATTGGCACATGATAATACAGATATATGATTTAAAAATACGTTAATATGCATATATTGAAGATACCTGCTCAAAAAATATTTTTACTGATAGAAGTGTGAAGTTTAAAAGTTTAGAGATTGTACTCTGCCAAATGGATTCACCTTATTCCCAATCAGCCATCAGCACACAAGTATGCTGTCTTCCAATGCAGAGCTATGCCAATCCTGGTCTGAGTGAGCTTGGACATATATATGGTCGCAACGATGCTCTTGGGGATGTTGGTGAAATCATGACAAATTAGGTCAACTGGAGACCAGTAGATGTCTGTCTCTCTTTCTCTCTCTGTCTTTCTTTCCTTCTTTCTCTCTCTCTTTCTCTTTCTTTCTTTCTTTCTTCTTTCTTTCTTTCTTTCTTTCTTTCTTTCTTTCTTTCTTTCTTTCTTTCTTTCTTTCTCTTTCTTTCTCTCTCTCTCTTTCTTTCTTTCTTCTTTCTTTCCTTCTTTCTTTCTTTGTCTTTCAAGATGGAGTCTCACTCTGTGGCCCAGGCTGGAGTGCAATGGCACGATCTTGGCTCACTGCAACCTCTGCCTCCTGGGTTCAAGCGATTCTCTTGCCTCAGCCTCCAGTGTAGCTGGGATTACAGGAGTGCGCCACCATGCCTGGCTAATTTTTTTGTATTTGTAGTAGGGATGTGGTTTCACCATGTTGGCCAGGCTGGTCTCCAACTCCTGACCTCAGGTGATCCACTCACCTTGGCCTCCTAAAGTGCTGGGATTACAGGCATAAGCCACCGCACCTGGCCAATGTCTCACTTTTCAAGACAGCAGATTTCGTAAGGCCAAATTCCTGAAAAAATGTTAGAATTGATTATTAAACAGATGGTTTATCACTGGTTAGGAGAAAAGCAGTGTTCCCTGGCAGCTAGCGTGGGTTCACCAGGAGGAAGTCATGGCCAACTAAACTCATTTCCTTTACGATACTCAACAATGGCCTATTGGGAGAAGTCGTTCATTCCTATGGCCTTTCATGCATGCATGCGTTCAGGGTCCACTTGGCGGGTAATTACTGAGCACTTATTTTGTTTAAAGCCCTATGGTTGAATGACACCTAGTGATAAATACATTGCAATCTCTGCCCCCTAAAGAGCTTTCTTTTTAATAAAGGAGTCGACCACGTACACACATAACTATAGTACAATAAAGTACTCCCTAAGTGCCACAAAGTGATATAAACAAGTAGACCATCCTTTATAGCAAGGAAAGAAAATGTTACAACTCCTATATATATTTTTTAATATCATATTTCAAATTTTTATCTATTTTGTATATGTTGTATGTTGACAAAGTCTCTCATGATTTTGTAGACTGATGGACATATCACCCCAAAAATATGACCTTAGGAGACCAGAATATGCCACCCCCAAATATACTTCTGTGGCATATTTCGAGTTGGTTATTCTGAGAAACTGCAGACACAGGAGTATAAACGAAATCTACGTTAGTAAAATTGTCTATATCAGGGAGAGAGTTGCTCCAGACAACTTTTATTGCCCAAGGGACTTTTTATCTGCCCAGCAAGATAGCTTTTGTTCATCATACATTTCCTCCCCTCGCCCTCCCACTGGTGGTCACCGCCACCCTGCAGCCCTGGCTCCTCTTCCTTTGTGTAGCTCAGGACGCCGTATCAGCTTCAATAATGTGACCCTTCATCAAGTCTCATATTTTGTGGGACTCTTGTGTGTACATATGCAATTAAATACGGTTTTTCTCCTGTTAATCTGGTTTATGTCAATTTAATTCCTAGCCCAGCAAAAGGACCTAGAAGGTGGGGAGAGCCCTGTTGTGCTTCCCTGCAGTTGGTACCCAGTGTGGGTTATCACTGGCTGGGACCAGCTTGCTCTGGGACTGCTGCAGCTACAGGATCCTGGGACCCCTGAGAAAACACTGGCCACAGTGTTTTGTACATTTTATACATTTTGTACATGTTTGGTACATTTTGTACCAAATTAGGCTCCTGGATCTGTGCCTGCAGAGTCTGGTCAAAATGAGAGTGGTGGCTGGGTGTGGGGGCTTATTCCTGTAATCCCAGTGCTTTGGGAGACCCAGGTGGGAGGATTGCTTGACACTAGGTGTTTGCGACCAGCCTAAGCAGCATAGGGAGACCATGTCTCCACAAACACACACACACAAATTTAGCTTGGTGTGGTGGTGCACACCTGCAGTCTCAGCTATTCAGGAGGCTGAGGCAGGAGGATCACTTGAGTCCAGGAGTTTGAGGCTGCAGTGAGCAATGATTGTACCATTGCATTCCAGCCTGGGTGACAGAGTGAGACCCCATCTAAAAAAAAAAAAGGTGAGATCTAAATTTAAATTAGAAAACGTGTGTGAGTTAGTTCCTGTGGAGCAACTCTGATGTTTTGGGGGAGTATGAGTATTTTTGTTTTCTGACTCTCTCCCTCCCAGAGATGGTCATTGTTTTCCTGCCTGTGTCTTTTGTGTCATGTGTCATAAGGAGGAGACTCCCAGGGCAGGATCAGTGGCATGGGCCCTACATAAGCCAGTGGTTTGAGCTGGCCTCACAGGCTGCTGAGTTCATGGTTCTCATCATATTGGTGTCTGTTTAGACGAACTTTGCTGTGTGTCCCTGAGACAAAAGAAAATGGATGAGATTCTCCTTCCACCTTGTTTTATGTTGTGAGATCCTGTATTTTTGATCAGTGAGAATACTTTCTGGCCTCTGCCAGGCTGGGGTGCATGTGTCAGCTTGTGTCAGGAGGCAAGTGAAGTAGGCTGGGAGCCCAAGTCGCAAGCCATAAGCAGCGTTCTCTCTGTGACTGTACCTGCTTTCAGGGGAGTTTGTCTTCAGAGGTCCCAGTTCTTAAGGGCTTTTGTCATCCCAACCTTTGATTGCTTGGTTAGCACTGGGAAAGTCCAATCCCAGTAGGTCCTGCCTGGCATCATAGATTGACAGGCTGGTGCCTGGAGGTTCCCCATGTGTCCAAGGGAGGCTGGAGGCACCATTTTCACAAACACTATCCCTTCCACCTGTGGCAATGAAGGTCTTAGCTTTCTTCGTCCGTCTGTGGGAATGAACTCTTCAATCATGGGAGCTGCATCTTCTGTGCCTACTTTCTAAACCTTTAAGTTACCTCTGTGTCTTTCTTTGAAGAGACTTATTGGAGCTGAGTGGGGTGGCTCAGCCTGTAATCCTAGTGTTACAGTCTCAACAATGCACCACAGTGTTACAGTCTCGACAATGCACCACAGTGTAGCAGTCTCTCCTTGCCTGAGGTAGTACCTGAAGTCCTTTGTCTCCCGACCAAGAAATTTAAGAAGCGTGGACACCAAGGGTGAGGTTGGAGCAAAAGTTTAACAAATGAAAGAAGAAAGCTCTCTGCTGTGGAGAGGGGACCCAGAAGAGGGTTGCTGTTTTTACAGTTGAATGCAAAGGCTTATTTATGAGAAACCAGTGAGGTCTGGGCATCAATGAGGCTGGTAGCCCCACCTTCTCCTTCTAGTGCGCATGCGGGCCCTTAGCTTGAGTTACTCCATATTGCTTTGTTACCTTTACTGCGCATATGTTAGGGGACGGAATTTTCCATTGCCGGCATGTCTGGGCAAGTTACCTGTGTAGGCTTTCTTATCTGTGCAGCTGTGGGCACGTCTTAGGCAAGCCCCGCTGTGCACGATCCCTTATCTGTGCCTGCGGACTGTTCTTTTGTTTGAAAGGATTCAACTGAGGACCCACTTTAACTGCCTGCCTGACCAGGTTTTTTCCATTCTCCTCTCTCAGTAGCATTTAGGGAGGCAGAGGCAGGAGTATTGCTGAAACCCACGAATTCAAGACCAGCCTGGGCAATATAGTGAGAAAGGAAAAAGAAGAAAGAAAAGAAAGAGAGAGAGAGACAGAGAGAGAAAGAAAGAGAAAGAAAAGAAAGAAAGAAAAAGAAAAGAGAGAGAGAGGAAGAAAGAAAAAGAAAGAAAGAAAGAGAAAAGAAAGAAAGAAAGAAAGAAAGAAAGGAAAGAAAGAAAGAAAAAGAAAGAAAGAAAAGACTTACTGGTTTGAGTCACTACCTCTGGGATAAATAAATTGGCTATATTTGAAAAAATTTTTAGAGAGCTCACATCCTAAACAGCTGTATTACTGATACCTATGGTTTAATCCAACTGAAAAGAAGGTGGCCTTCCAAAAGGTTGGAAACCTCCAAGAATGTGGCCAGGCAGAAACATTGGCAGCTGGCACACCAACTGTTGCCACCTCTCAGGAGCATTGTCTCAGGGTTTCTCTCCATGGCTGTCTTTGGGAGTGGCCCTGGATTGTGAAAGGGCTGTATCTTTTTTGTCTCTCTTTGGAGATGCCTCATGCATCCATGGTTCAGTGGTGAAAAACGTGTTTGTTTTGGTCTTGAGTCACTTGTTAGGCATATCTTCGGTTTAGAGCTTTGGTTTATATAAAGCATGATAGGAATTTTTTCCTTTAGCTCTTCCCTCCTAAGCTAAAATGGAACTGTGTACTCAGAAAGAAAAACAATTTATTAAAACTTTTCTAGACAAATAGCTCTAACTCTAGAACAGAGGAATATTTTGATTTCCATCCTAGTTGGAAATCTGCTTCCTGATATAAAGGAGCAAACTGAAGATCGGATGGATGGGTCAGCACGTTGACATTCAGACTGCAGCCCAGTTCTCAGGGGAATTAAAAACAACTGTCCTTGTCTTACACATTGAGGCTTTATCACAACAGGAATGTGCCTCTAGAAGCAATTCAAAGCCCACCTAACCTTCTTACCAGTACCCAAACCTTACCTGTCCATCTCAAGATGCTTGCAAAAACTTCAGCAAATCAGAACATTGGAAACAAAACTGTCTTGCATTTAAGAAAAAGAAGGAAAAGTTTTAATAGATTTATCCTAGACTTCTGATAATAGGCAAATGTGCCCCCCAAAACTCCTTCCTGTTGACAACTTGAATTCTTTCTCTGTGCTTTTGAGATGTAAATTTTCTACCCTGTCTTATCTAAGAACCATCCTTCTTGAAGTGCAAACTTCAGGGAGATGATTCTCAGGTTAAAAAGAGAAAAAAAGAAACTATTTGGAAACTGGCAAATGACAAGTCTTGAGTACAACAGCATGAGCCACCTGAGCAGGGAACCTTCACTGGTCCCATTTGCCAGATCCAGCTATTCTCTTATAAGTGAGTTTTGAATTATTGTATCTGGCACATGGTTAAAATTTAGTAAGATCTGTTTCTATCTATATGGTTATGTATGTCTAAGTACGTATGTATGTAATGTAAGCATGTAATGTGATATTTTCTATCTCTGGATAAGGTCTATTTAATTGGCTTAAAGAAAAATAAGTGTTTATAAAAATTATTCTCTCAGAAAAAGAGAAACTAACCAAAATGCTTTTCAACTTCATGTAACCGATAAAATTTGGTAAATAAGAATATTATTGGCCAGACTTGGTGGCTCACGCCTGTAATCCCAACACTTTGGGAGGCTTAGGTGGGAGGACTGCTTGAGGTCAGAAGGGCAAGACCAGCCTGGGCAACATAGCAAAAACCCTGTGTCTACAAAAAATAAAAAATTAGCTGGGTGTGGTGGTGCATCTCAGCTACTTGGGAGGCTGAGGTGGGAGGATCCCTTGAGCCCAGGAGTTTGAGGCTGTAGTGAGCTATGATTGCACCACTGCACTCCAGCCTGGGTGACAGAGCAAGACCTTATCTCTAAATAAGAAAAAAAACGAATATTATTTGTTTAATTAAAACAGGCATGTCTTCAGAATTGTTAGCATTAAATATAATGCAACTAAATTTTCATCTCTTAGATGTTTAAAATCATAAGACTATGGGTTCAACCTAAGAGCAACTGTGCAAGTAAAACTGCAGTGTCCATTACTGTGTGTATATCAATCACATCAGTAAGACAAAAGTCCAATTATATAACTTTTTATGTTCTTGCTTTTGTGACTCTCATAACATGCAGGTGCTATGAAAATAGTTAATGGAAATAGCGTGAAATGATGGCTAGCTTTGTCTAATGTCTTATTTAATTTTTATGAATAATCCAAGCATAATTGTTAAGAACAAGTGAATTACACAGATGTAAGAGCGACAAAGGTTTATAAATGGACTTTTGAACAGTAATTATGTTTTATAATATGTCTGTTTAAAAAGGTTTCCCAATGTCTTTGGTAAGTACACCCTTAGATATCTTCATCGAATGTCTAGTTTATTTCCAAATAAGATAAAGTACTGAAACATTAACTGGTGAACATAAATTTAAGTTTATTTACCTTTGGGTTCTTAAATTTTATAGAAAGACAAAATATACTTGGGTTAGTAAATATGTCCTGTTCCACATTGAAAAAGTATTCTATGAGGAAGCATATATTTCTAGGAATGATGAAATATGCAGTCATCAAGTGTTATGTGACAGTTCAAAATTGCTTGCTTCCTAGGTTTTCACTGGAAATTAGGGTTACTAAGTCTTAAAATTCTAATAACGTAATTAATACTACTATAAATGACAAGAAAAACAATTCTGCATGGAAAGTATACAAGGAAAGTAAGTTGTTATAAGGTATGAGGTTTCTTTTGTAAAGGGAAAATAACTTTGTCTAGTTTAGAGGTTATTAAAAGGTTGTTTCAAAATGAAAGAAGGAAAGATAGGGGAAAACTGAATGGACATGAAGTTGGGAAGAAAGAGAGCAAGAGAGATCCTATAGGGTCAAACTGACTACAATGGAATACATTTATTATAACGGTTTTAAAAATGAGTCTTAATATCAAAAGTACACTGATGCAAAACTAGAATTTAGTCTTCTAACAACGAGGGTGTTTTGTAGTCTTAATAAGAGATAGTGAAATTTTTTTTCCACCTTTTGAGTGATCTGCCTTAAAAAAAGAGGTTTCTGTGTTTTATCAAAATAATTTCTGTGCTTCATGTTTTCATTATTAGGTCTTTGATTACTTAAGAAAAGCGAGTCTTCTCAATATTAAAAGAGTTAAGGCTTTTTATGATTATGTAAGCCTTTAATATTTGCCTTTAAGATCTCATGTCACTTTGATTTTACTTCATAATGATCTGTGATCCTATTTAATCAAATGTTTAAACCTTTTGATACTGGTACTTTCCAAAATCAAATTCAAAGTTAAATGTTTTTGACCTCGAAATAACTTTGGGATTTCTCAGATGGGCCCCTGGAAGTTTTCAAAAGCAAATTGTTCTCTCTTCTTCTAAAACATATCTAGTAAGCTAATTGGCCTTATTTTATGTTACATTTGCGTGGAAAGCATTATCAAGTAGGAAATGAGGTTTAGCCGCCTTTGAGTTATGTGGGTGTATGTTATTACATGCAATTCCTAGAAATCTGCTAAGTTCCGATAAATCAGTCATGATTCTAGTTACTATTTTAAGATGTTGTTTGCCGTGGAAGTAAAATGAATAATAAAAAAATAAAAATCTAAAAATGAAAAATAAATAAATAAACAGCTTGTCAGGTGCATCATTATTATAATGAAATCTCATCCGATCTTTAACCATGGCTATTTTAAGTCTTTGTCATCCATTTATTGTTTTACTTTAATTCTCTAAAAGCTTCTTTAAGGAGATTCATGGAAAACACTCTGACAAATATTTTGGAATACAAGTTTCTGATAACTTTAAGATCATACCACCAGACTGCATAGTAATCTCCAGAATTCTAATAAGGAAACTGATGGATTCATGAAACTGCTAATAACATGAAGCAGAATAAGAACTAATTACATGCAAATGAATGAGCCCAGGAGGATACTTTTTTATTTTTTTTTTGAGATGGAGTCTCGCTCTGTTGCCCAAGCTGGAGTGCAGTGGCACAATCTCAGCTCACTGCAAGCTCCGCCTCCCGGGTTCACGCCATTCTCCTGCCTCAGCCTCCCGAGTAGCTGGGACTACAGGTGCCTGCCACCATGCCTAGCTAATTTTTGTATTTTTAGTAGAGACAGGGTTTCACCATGTTGGCCAGGCTGGTCTTGAACTCCTGACCTCGTGATCCACCTGCCTCAGCCTCCCAAAGTGCTGGGATTACAGGCATGAGCCACCACACCCGGCCTCTGTGAATTTTTTTAAATGGCAATATAGTTATTTGCATAAGTGTAATAAGAATCTGTTGTTATAACAGGACACAGTTGGAAACACTGATTATGTTATCAATGCTTTGACTGGAATGTCACATTTTATAATATGCCAGGCAACTTTAAGGAACTAAGGTTGACTTTACGGAGCCAATGAAGCCCTTGGAAAAACAAACAACTAATGTGGTACCTTGAATACACGGTTCATATGGTTACATTAAAGGTGGGTAAGGAATGTCACTTCTTGGCAGGCCCAGGAACCTCAGAATATTTTAGGGATCTTGCAAAGAGAGGACTTTACCCCAATCTACAGGTATCACAGACAAAGTTTGATGATGAGTCCTTTGCTTGGCTTCTTAGCCTTAATAGGCTTTTAAAAGTCCAATCTGAGATTCCTTATTAAAAGTTCCAGCAAAACAGAGCTTATATGATCAATCACCATTCTTGCTGCACTTTTGTAAATGCTCAGGCCAAGTTTAAGAAGACTAAAGTACCGGCCGGGCGCGGTGGCTCACGCTTGTAATCCCAGCACTTTGGGAGGCTGAGGCGGGTGGATCACGAGGTCAGGAGATCGAAACCACGGTGAAACCCCGTCTCTACTAAAAATACAAGAAGACTAAAGTTATTTTGCAGATACAGTAGTTTTACTGTAATTATCTTTGGTAAAATTGGGGGTGACTGTAAGAAAATCCATGTTTCAGTAGAAACTATGGGGTGCCTGTTATTATATTCTGGCCTTCATGTTCCTTGAGATGTTTATCTACCTCTAAACTGTACTGGAACCTAATTTTCTTAATATCTGGCTATGACTCTACAAGCTAACATTTCAGAATTTCTCCCACCGTTCTGACTTGGAATCACTGAAAACAAAAGCTGTCCTTTTCCAGAAGCCCTGCAAGCTGAAGCCAGATGACCTGATGTGAACTTTGGAGAAATCACCACAACATCCTGTGTATGGATAACCTTTGTGCCTATTGCCCTGTGGGCCACTTAGATCAGCAGAGACATTCAAACTGCAAAAGGTGCTTCATTATAACCCACAATCTAGAAATTTTCTCAACTGGCTGCCCTCCAGACTCAGAAATTTGGTTTATTCTCTGCTCCACTTATTAACTTACATTTTTCTTTTGTTGCCATAGAAATTACTCTTTGGTGGGTTATTGGACAAATTACCAACTCAGTTTCCGGACTGAAAAACTTCTTGGGAGAGTTTCAGCCTGTCTGGGGCCTGTTAGGAACAAGGCCGCACAGCAGGAAGTGAGCAGTGAGCCAGGAAGCATTGCTGCCTGAGCTCCGCCTCCTGTCAGGTCAGCGAATGCATCAGGTTCTCATAGGAGTGTGAACCCCATTGTGAACTGTGCATGACAGGGATCTAGGTTGCGCACTCCTTGTAATTTAACTAATGTCTGATGATCTGAGGTGGAAGAGTTTCATCCTGAAACCATCCCCCCACCTCCGGTGTGTGGAAATATTGTCTTCCACAAAACTGGTCCCTGGTGCCAAAAAGCTTGGGGACTGCTGTTCTCTGGTATATTTCATGCTGGTTATTCTAAGAAACTACAGACACAAGAGTAGCTCTAAGAAGCTGTCCTTTTGTCAAGGAAATCTACATCTATGAAAGAAACCTACAGTAATGAAAGTATCTTTATCAGGAAGAGGACTGTTCTAGACAACTTTTACTTTTTATCTGCATAGCAGGACAGCCTTTGCTGACCATGCATTTCCTCTGTTGACCTTCCATGCCTGGCCACTGCCTCCTCCTGGAGGCCCCAGGCCCTTCTTCCTTTCTACAGCTTAGGACACTCTATCAGCTTCAAATATCTGACCCTTCTTTGAGTCTCATATTCTGTGGGACTCCCATGCATAAGTAGTATAATAATTATGGTTTTCTCCCTGTTCATCTGTATTATGTCAACTTAATTTGTAGCACAGCCAAAGAACTTAGAACAGTGGAGAGAAGCCATTTTTGCTCCCCTGCAGACAAAGTGAAGGATAATGAAGATATTTGGGTTGGATGATGATAACGAAGTGATTTGGAACTCATGGAAAAACTATACATTAAGTGGGTTGCTTGATGAATTAATATCAGCCCCAAGGGAGAGCTTCAGTGATGTGCTGCTGGGCCCCATCCCTGGCCATGTACTGATTAACATTCCAGTTTACAGTTGCCTGCAGATGTAGTAAGCAGCTTCATTTAACTCTCAGGGAGCTGGATCATTAAATATTCAGATGAATGGAGGCTATAATTGCTCTTTGTCTTGTGTTAGGACATATGCAGGTATGTCGTCACCATCTCTGAAAGATCTTGAGAAACATGGACAAACTAAAAGTATTTTAGTCAGAGAAATTAACAATAATAATAATAACAATAGCTACATGTACTGAGCACATACCACATGTGGGCACTGTGTTGAACATTGCACTGGCATAACCTCACGGAGTCCTCACAACATCCCTCTCAGGTGGACACTATTGGCAGTCCCACTGTGCAGTTGGACACACTGAGGTATGGGAGGTTCCGTGCTCTGGTCTCTGTAGCACAAAGACTGGTGGAAGGGTCTGGGCTGTGGCCTGGAGAGGGCAGTCTGAGCCAGGGAGGGCAGTGCCATCCCTACAAGTGGATGAAGGCTGAGGGGAAGGCGGTGGGTTTATTCCAAGTGGGGCTGATGGGCAGAAGTGGAAGCGGAAGGTGGGAGTCGCGGGGCAATGGCAGCTCCTGTGTGAGGAGGGACTTCCGAGTCTTCTGAAACCGCCTTTGCAGAATTCTAAGTAATGAGAGAAAGCTAACGTGACTGACTCCATCTTGCTTCTAATCTCATAGGCTAACTTGTTTCTTGTTTTGATTTGTTGCTTATTCTGGAATGGAGGCCAAGATAACTATGAGAGGAATTTAGTTTATAGTTAAACTTTGAGGCAAGGAAAACTGAAATCCCCGCTCCGTTCCTCAGAGATTGAAGCTGCATTCATGAAACAAGGTTTGAATTATGGTAGTGGCTTGAGCTTTGCTAAAGGATAGGCAGAGTCAAACAATGAGCTGCCATGCTTAGCTTGTTTTTCTGTAAGTTGTGTACTGCCCCAGAGTCATGTAACCAGGGTAGGCAAATTTATAACTTCTCTGACTATCCCTAGAGATAACATCACTACTGTGAAACCTAAAGAAGGGGCCTTTGAGATATTTTTTCAGATTTAGCATTTCTGCAGACCAAGAACCGCCACCTGATCCTGAGACCCGCACCCGGGAACCGACGCACCTGCGTGAAGACGATTTTAGCCACCTCTGTGATGCCATCTATTGTTTCAGTTTCCCAGCTTCTGCCTGCCAAAGTACCCTTAAAACACCCTGGCCTCCGAATTCCCAGGGAGACAGGTGTGAGAAGTTTCTCCTGTTCTCCTGGCTCTCCCGGCCCTGTGGTCATGAGGCCCTTACTTTGGGGCAGTGCCTGTTCTCTGCGCATTTGGCTTTCTGGGCAGCGGGCAAGATGAACCATCGGGCTGTTATGCTTCGGCGGCATGTTGCTCTGGAAGGCCCGTCAGGGATGCCAGAAGAGAGGCTCCACTCTGGGTGACTCAGAGATGCTCTGCTCCTGTGTGGCCCGATGGACCTGCAGCCACTGCTTACAGACAGTGGGTTTGCCAGCCACTAAAAAGCCTTTGCACGGCTTCAGGGCAGCCTCAGCAGAGGGGCCACAGATGGCTTCACCGTGGAAACACGTTCCTTCTGTGGAGGTCAGATCCATGGCCTGAGGGGTGCAGGAAAAAGCTGGAGTGGCCATTGCCCAAGCTTTCCCTCTTTTTGGGGGAAATATAAAATAGCCTCAAATCTTTATACCTCCTGACATGAAACCACAGATTCGCTGATTCTTCAGCTAATTTGTGCACATTCAGCATTTGTCAGTCTGACGGACTTTCCTCCCCCAGCGCCACCTGGATTTAGGAAATGCCAAGCTATGAATAATCAGGCAGACCTCACCCAGATCTGAAAGCAGAAATGGAAAGAGTTTGGGTGTCTAAATGCCCTTCATGTTGAAGAATGACCCTTCAACAGGATGTTTTAATGTTTTAAACTTTATAATCAGCAGATGAGGGGTAAAGATGGAATTTAGGGGAACCTGAAGCGAAATTCTCTTTCAGTCGCTCTCTCTGTCCCCCCTCCCCACTGCCTGCATATAACACTCCCTTCCCACATCTGTGGATCCCGTGGTTCATGGTAACATGATGGTGGGAGAGCACCAGCTGTCAGTTAACCTGAAACAACAGGACTGATTATTTTCACAAAGTAGGAGAGGCAGAGCATCTAGGGTTTAGTCAGAAGAATGGATTCCAGCCTCAGTCAGTAATTAGCTGTAGGATCATGGGCAGTGCAGTTTGATGTTCTGAGTTTCAATTCTTCCCTGTTTTTATTTTTTTTTTTAGAGGTGGGGTCTCACTCTGTCACTCGGGTTGAAGTGTGGTGGCACGATCATAGCTCACTATAGCCTGACCTCCTGGGCTCAAGCGATCCTCCTGCCTCAGCCTCCCGAGTAGCTGGGGCTACAGGCATGCACCCTCATGCCTGGCTAATTTAGAAATTTTTTTGTACAGGTGGGGTCTTGCTATGTTGCCCAGGCTGGTCTTGAACTTCTGGGCTCCAGTGATCCTCCTGCCTTGGCTCTCAAAGTAGCTGGGATGACAGGCATGAGCCACCATGCCCAGCCCCAATTCCTCCCTTTGTAAAACAGAAATAATAACAATTTTTCATGATAATTGAAACTCCAGCATGGTTTTGAGTATCACACACCATAGTGCATGTTGACGCGTCTGCTAATTGCTCCACGTTATTTCTGTGATGATTATAAGATGGAAACCTCCTGCTGGCTTGGAAGTTTTCACAGAGCTGCATATTTGGTGTAGATGTAGTGTTTGTTTTACGGATCCTCAAAGGATTGGGATAATTAGCTAAATAAATCTTGGCTAAGCCAGCATGTGTAAGGTGGTCATGCCCTTAACTCAGTAACATGTACAAAAAAGACCCGTAAGGCATGAGATCAAAGTGGAGATTAAGAACGACTCCCTAGTTAAGGAGAGTCACCTGGGGAAGTGTGAGCCCTGGACGAACCACATTTGTGTGGTCACCTGGGTCTGGCCACCCACAGGCAAGAACAAGACTTGCAGGGCAGTCATGCCGCTGGGCGACTAGTGGGGATGATAATCCTACAGCAAAAAGTTAAAACATAATAACAACAAATACCCTTTGCCAGCACGGTGCAGAGAAACACTGATTTTCTGGTTGGAAAATCTATAATGCCCAATAAGACCTCAGAAGTGTTCATAAGCTGTGACTTCAGCCAGTCTAGAAAATTATCTGGGAAAGATCTTAAGGAAATAGTCACATTCAAGAGCACAAAATCTTAATTGTAACTTTGTTTAAATTAGCAAAAAAAATGTAGGAAGCATCTGTGTGCAGCAGTAGGGGGTGAGTTAAATGAAACAGCAAACATTCTTATTTTCATTTTTATTTATTATTATTATTATTTTTTTAGACAGAGTCTCGCTCTGTCACCCAGGCTGGAGTGCAGCGGGCACGATATTGACTCACTGCAACCTCCGCCTCCCGGGTTCACTTGATTCTCCTGCCTCAGACTCCCAAGTAGCTGGGATTACAGGTGGCCGCCACCACACCTGGCTAATTTTTGTATTTTTAATAGAGACAGAGTTTCACTATGTTGGTCAGGCTGGTCTCGAGCTACTGACCTCAAGTGATCCACCTGCTTCGACCTCCCGAAGTGCTGGAATTACAGGCTTGAGGCACTGTGCCTTACTTACAACAGGTAAGTGGCATGTCCCAGGTTTCATGGCCTAAGTAACAAAGGCTCGCCCAGGACTGATACCATCTTACTCCAGTGCTTTTCTCTAGACAAGGAGCTGTCAGGAAAAGTTGCTCTGGAATTGAAACAACCCCATGGGAGCTTGGGTGTGATCAGAAATTGCATGGTGGGTCTACAACGGCGGGCCAGAGCTGTCTGAGTTGGTGCAGCAGGTAGCCACAGGGTGCTGCACTCATGGAGGAGGTGGGGTGCCCCTGGCTCTGGCATGCTCTGCAGAGAAGACCCTTTCTGGGTCTGGCCTTAGAGCAGAGGGCTGCCAACCTTGGGGCTGGCCAGGCACGGTCTCCAGAAGGAGTCCTTCTCTTCCTCTTCCTCTTTCATCATCATCTCTTCTCCCTCCTCCTCCTCCTCCCCTCCTCGTCTTCCCCTCCCTCCTCCTTCCCCCTTCTTTTGTCCCCCTTCCTTTCCTCCTCCTCTTTGTAGAGAGAAACCCAGTCCTCCTTCCCACTCCCTTCTTTGGCTCCCCCTTGTAGATGCTTGGAGAGAGGGAAGTTTTGGAGACATGATCTGGCTTTCTTCAACTAGCACCCTTTGAACACTAGTATTTTACTCTCAGATTTAAAAACGAAAGAGGAAGTCAATGCCCTAAGATTTCAAATATTATCTCAAGACCTCTTAGAGGGGATCAGGGATTTTATGTGATACCGCCCGGCCTCATCAGTGTCCTCTTCCTCATGACCACTGCCACCACCAGCACCGTGCGATCCATCCAGGACACCACCCCCCTTCAATGCCATTTCCTGTCAACTCCTAGGGATAGTCCTGCTCACAGATACAAGGTGCGATGTTGGGCCAGCTATTCACAGAAAGAAGGTGAAAGGGCCACAACAGACAGGGCAGTATGGACTCTCTGTTTCCAATGCTGGACTTGAAGGGAGTATAAATTAACATAAATAAACTACAAGTGACTCAAAGCCAGTCTTATCTGGGAGGCAATATAGTGTCATGGTTAAGCATGAGACTTGGATTGAAGTCTCCATTTCTCCCTGGTTCTGTGACCTTGGTGAGCACCTCTCTTGCCTCGGTCATCTGATGAGTAACATGGGGGTTATCACAGTGCCTGTCCCATCAGATTGCTGGAGTCATGAGTGAATAACGACGCAAAACTCTAGACTGTGTCTGTTTCCTTTACCCGTTGCATACCTAGTAGTATGACTGGCACATAGTAGGTGCTTGGTAAATATTACGAGAAAGACGAATGAGTGAATAAATGAATGATGAAGAAATGAATGAATGAGAACATAGTAAGTGCTTAATAAATGTTAATTATTAGCATTATTGTGAAGTATCTAATTCTTCCATCCCTCCTCTTATAAGGATAAGAAGTATAATTTTATGGATTTACTTTTTCTCCTCTTTTTCTCACATCTGTGGATGGTAAAACGGTTAGCAGCAACAGCATGATCCAATGCAGGCATAACCAGGGATTTCTGAGGACAAGAAGGGACTGAGACATCTATAAACTGGATGATCGTCATGGAAAACCACGGAGAGTGGAGTCTGTCACAATCTCTCTTACAACATTGTGTTGCTTTCTTCTTTTGAGACAGTCTAGCTCTGTTGCCGAGGCTGGAGTGCAGTGGCACCATCACAGCTCACTGCAGTCTTGAACTCCCAGGCTCAAGCCATCATAGCTCACTGCAGCCTCGAACAACTCCCAGGCTCGAGCAATTCTCCTGTCTCCCGAATAGCTGGGATTACAGGTGCCATCACGCCCAGCTAATTTTTGTATTTTTAGTAGAGACAGAGTTTTGCCATGTTGCCCAGGCTGGTCTTGAACTCCTGACCTCAAGTGATCTTCCCTCCTCGGCCTCTGGAAGTGCTGGGATTACCGACATGAACCACTGTACCTGGCCTATGCTGCTTTTATATTATCTTTTTCCTCCTTTTTTCCCTTTATCTTGCTCCTTTTTATACACAGTAGTGGAAAGAACAGGGCATGCATGAACTCTGCTCTGGAAAGATCCTGGACAAATAGGGTTATCTCCCTGGGCTGCCATTTTTTTCTCAAAATGAGGACATGGGCCCCACCACTCTCTGAGTTCTTGTCCAGTCTATCATACTGTGGTTCTGTGATTTTTTAAAATAGCTTAACGTCAAGGTATATTTGAGTGCCTAAACTTCCAGTTTCAAAGTGTAGCCTGGGGACCCAGGGAGCTCCCCAAAGACCCTTTCAAGGGGTTCTAGGGTCAAAATTCTTCATAATATGGCAATGTTATTGGACTTTTTCACTTTCCCTCTCTTGCAAGTGTAAAGGATATGAAAAGCTCATTAATATTCTTTGTGATTCCACTCTGTAACCAGCCTTTAAGAAATTACCACTTCTTGAGTTTTTATGTAGTATACAAAAAGAATTTCACGATTAAATGAAAAGGCTATTAAAATACTCGTCCTTTTTCCAACTACATATCCAAGCGAAGCCAGATCTTCACATACCTCAACCGACACAACCTATTCCACCACATTGATGTAGATGGCAATATGGGAACATATCTGTTTTTTTCTTAAGCCAGACGTTAAACAGATTTGCAAAAATGGAAAGTAGTGACCCTCTTTGCACTGATTTTTTTTGGAAAATATAGTTATTTTTCAGAAAAATATGTTGTCTATATTAATGTGAAATTGGTTTATTATGCTATGTTCAAATGAATTAATATATACATAGTTTTAGAAACTCTCAGTTTTAATTTCTGATATAGTAAATATTGCTAGATATAACTCACATTTAAGAAAAAGCTCTATGGGGCTGAGTGGAATGGCTCATGCTTGTAATCTCAGTCCTAGGGGAGGCTGAATCAAGAGGATCGCTTGAACCCAGGAGTTCAAGACCAGCCTGGGCAACATAGTGAGATCCTGTCTCTACAAAAAATAAATTAAAAAAATTAGCTGGGGCCGGGCGCGGTGGCTCACGCTTGTAATCCCAGCACTTTGGGAGGCCGAGGCGGGGGGATCACAAGGTCAGGAGATCGAGACCACGATGAAACCCCGTCTCTACTGAAAATACAAAAAATTAGCCGGGCGTGGTGGCGGGCGCCTGTAGTCCCAGCTACTCAGAGAGGCTGAGGCAGGAGAATGGCGTGAACCCGGGAGGCGGAGCTTGCAGTGAGCCGAGATTGCGCCACTGCACTCCAGCCTGGGCGACAGAGCGAGACTCCATCTCAAAAAAAAAAAAATTAGCTGGGTGCAGTGGCACAAGCCTGTAGTCCCAGATACTTCAAGGCTGAAGTGGGAGGATTGCTTGAGCTCAGGAATTCTAGACTGTAGCAAGCCATGATCGTAACAGTGTGCCCCTACCTGGGTGACAGAGCAAGAATCTGAGAGAGAGAGAGAGAGAGAGACAGAGAGAGAGAGACAGAGAGAGAGAAAGAAAAAGAAAGAAGAAAGAAAGAAAAAGACAGAAAGAAAGAAAGAAAGAAAGAAAGAAAGAAAGGAAAGAAAAGAAAGAAAAAGAAATAAAGAAAAAGAAAGAAAGAAAGAAAAGAGAGAAAGAGCTCTATGAGAGAAACACACACACACACACAGAAAGAAGGAAACAGCTCTAGGGGGTCCTTAATATTTTTTACTGTGAAAGGGTCCTGAGATCAAAAAGTTTGAGTTCCATTCAACACTATTCTAAGTTTACCAGAACAAGTGAGAGTTTGCCCCTGAATTTTTAAAAAATTAATTAAGCATCTGTTGTTTAACCTCTTAAAGCTTTTAGTTCCCCCACTCTTCATGCTGACTTTTTAAAATGACTGAGGTCACTTCTCTGTTTTCATCGTGTTTTGCCTGAATGTGGGAATTTCGCAGCACTCTAAGCCAGTGCTGAGCAGATGGAGATGTGTAAAGTTTAAGCGAATGAGAATCAAGTTTTCAGAATCTGGAATATGTTCTAAAAATATTGATCTCCTAAACTGGTAGCCTGAGCAAACATTTAACATGAAATAAAGTAAATCAGTAATCTCCCTCCCATAGTTACCCTCTCATTGAAAAAGACCAGATTATTTTGCAGGCAATTAATTAATCCCTCTCATAGCCAGGGAGAGAAGCCAGCCAACTCACCTTGTGAGTTTAGTATGATATGATACTAAAACTGGAGACAATTTAGGAAAAGAAAATGATAGGCCAATGTGGGAGTTTTAAATATGTACACATTCTTTGATATACTTCCCTTTGACAATTCCCCTGCTGTTGAGGGTGGGCTGGTTTAGTGATTTGCTTCTAGCAAATAGAATGTGGCAGAAGTGATGATATGTGATGTCTAGACTAGGCCATGATAGCCTCATGGCTTCTGCCTTCTCTCTTGGGTCACTCTGGGAAAAGCTAGCTGCAGTGTAAGAGGATGGTTGGCAGCCCTATGGGAGGTCCATGTGGTGAGGAGCTGAGAGCTTCTGCCAGCAGCCATCTGAGGATCTTGGACATGAATCCCAGCCCCAGTTGGCCTTCAGATGACTGCATCCCCAGCTGACATCTTGATGGCAACTTCTTGAGAGACACTGTGCCAGTACCACCCAGATGAGCTGCTCCCGAATTCCCAACCCACAGAAACTCTGAAATACTAAATTTATGTATTTTAATTCAGCACAATTGGGGGCTACTTTGTTATGCAGCAGTAGCAAATTAAAATAACCAATATAACTTATGAATATATAGGTGCAAAAATCCTGTAGAAAATTCCACAACTCTAATTCAGTGGTGCTATATTACAAGTAATTCATTATGACCAAGAAGGGTTTAACCCAAAAATGGAAGGATAGTTTAGCATTAGAAAAATCTATTAATGCAATGTACCACCTTCACAAAAAAGGAAAATAAAAATTTGGATTTCAACATTCATTCGTGATTAAAATTTTAATAAACTGAGACTAGAAGCTAACTTCCTTAACTAATAAAAAGATATTCACAAAAGTCCTACATAAACATTATACTTAATGTTAAAACTTTAAAAGCAGCTCCATTTAAGTCAGCAACTAGAAAAACATGCTATCACTGTTTCCATTCAAAAATATATTGGATATCTTACCCAATGTAATAGAGCAAGAAAAGCAAAGAAGGGGTACAAAAACTGTAAAAGAAGAGAACAAAGTGTCCTGATTTGTGAATAACAGTTGTCCACAGAGAAAAATCAAAGAGAATCATGGTCAACTTTTTTGAAGACTAGTCAAGTGAAGCAGTGGGAATGGAGAAGGAACAAATAAATCTGTAACTGAATGTGATCAATTAGTTGTAAACATCACTGCACTCAGACCAGCCAGGGACAAACTATGAGACCTCATAAAAGAGCTCAACAAGATTTCTGGCTACAGGCTCAAGATACAAAAATCTATGTATCTATAGACTATAACAACTCAATAAAAATATCAAACAAGAGGGCAAAGGACCAAGAGAAGCTTTGATGCTTTTTTTCTCTCTCTCTCCCTCCCTCTTTTCTCTCTTTTCTTTCCTTTTCTTTCTTTCTTCTTTCATCTCTCTCCCCCACCCCCTGCTTTCTCTCTCCCTTTCTCTCTTTCTTTCTTTCTTTTAGGGTCTCATTCTCATTACCCAGGCTGGAGTGCCATGGCATGATCATCGCTCACTGCAGCCTCAATGACTTCCCAGGCTCAGGTGATCCTCCCACCTCAGCCTCCCCAGTAGCTGGGACTACAGATGCAAGCCACCATGCCTGGCTACTTTTTTCTGTTTTTAGTAGAGATGGGGTTTTGCCATGTTGCCCAGGCTGATCTCGAACTCTTGGGCTCAAGTGATCGGCCTCCCAGAGTGCCGGGATGACAGGTGTAGGCCACCATGCCCAGCTGTTATGATGCTTTTCTAGAGGAATAAAGCAAAAAGACTTCCTCAACAATACTAAGACTTATTACGGACAATATTAAAACTTATTATAAAATGTATTATTAGTTGCAGTAGCAATGAAGACAGTATGACATCAGTACTGAGATAGACTTATAGGCCAATGGATCATAGGAGAGAGTTCCCCTCTCCAACAGACTCGTGCATGTGGAGACTTAATAAACGATGAACATGACACAGTTCAGCCAGGAGAGGATGGCCTATTCAGTCAATGGTGCAGGGATATTTCATTATCCACATGGTAAAAATCAGAACTCAACTCACATCATACACAAAATAAGTCAAGTGGATTTAAAGACCTAAATATGAGAAGTAAAACTATAGGCCGGGTGTGGTGGCTCACGCCTGTAATCCCAGCACTTTGGGAGGCCAAGGCGGGCAGATCACTTGAAATCAGAAGTTCGAGACCAGCCTGACCAACGTAGTGAAACCCTGTCTCTACTAAAAATACAAACATTGCCAGGTGTGGTGGTGAGTGCCTGTAGTCCCACCTATTCGGGAGGCTGAGGCAGGAGAATTGCTGGAACCTGGGAGGCGGAGGTTGCAGTGAGCTGAGACAGTGCCATTGCACTCTAGCCTGGGTGACAGAGCAAGACTCCGTCTCAAAAACAAAAAACAAAACAAAATAAAACAAAAACCCTGTAAAATAAATATAATACAGAAAAAATTGTATAAGCTCAGGGTAGAAGTGGACTTCTTAAACAAGACAAAAGAAACACAAACCATAAAGAAAATGATCAACATATTTGACACATTAAAACTGACATTGGTTCATTAAAAGATACCATTTTAAAAAGTGTAAAGAACTACACACTGGGAGGAGATATTTTCAAGGCACATAACTGAAAAATGATTCGTATTCAGACTGCAGAGAACTCCTCCACCTCGATAAGAAAAAGACAAACAACATAACAGAAAAATGGGCAAAGGGCTTGAATAGTAATTTCATAGAAGACGAAAAGTAAATGGCCCATAAACATGTGAAAAGATGCTCAGCCTCATTAGTAATCATGGCAATGCAAATAAAAAGCACCACACCATACCATTTTATACCAACCAGATTGACAAAAATATTAACGTCTGACAATACCAAATGTTGTTGAATTTGCAGGGCAACCACATAACCCTGCTATTGAGAGTGTAAATTGGAAGAGCCAATTTCAAAAACAAGTCAGTGTTATCTAATAAGATTGAAGATACATGTATGGTACAATTCAGTAATTCTCCTGCTAGCATACACACTAGAAAGATCTCGCACACGTGCACTGGGAAGCTTTTATAAGAATGTTCATAGCAATAATGTTTCAATAGGAAAAAGTTGAAAACAGCTCAAATTCCATTAGCAGTAAAATGGATAAATATTTGTGGTCTTAGCAACTCAGGAGGCTGAGGCAGGAGGATTGCTTGAGCCCAGGAGTTCAAAGCTGCAGTGAATCGTGATGGGGTCACTGCACTCTAAGCCTGGGTGACAGAATGAGATCCCATTTGGAAAATAAATACTGTGTACTATTTGCCTGCAATGGGATATCACACAGCAGTGAAAAGGAATAAATGAATCTTAGCTGAATTTCAGGAACATGACGTTGCAGCAAAAATGCAAATAGCAGAATAATTCACACAGCATAATTCTATTTATTCACAGTCCGAAAACATGGCAAAACTAAACAAGACATTGTTTAAAGATACAACCATAAGGTGAAACCCTGTCTCTACTAAAAATACAAAAATTAGCTGGGTATGGTGGCGTGTGCCTGTAGTCCCAGCTACTCGGGAGGCTGAGGCAGGAGGATGGCTTGAACCTGGGAGGCAGAGCCGAGATCACGCCACTGCACTCCAGCCTGCTGACAGAGCGAGATGCCATCTCAAAAAACAAAAAACAAGCAAACAAAAATCATACAACCGTAAGTGGCAAAACTATAGAGAGAAACAAGGGATGATAAATACAAAATTCAGGATAATGTTTCCATCTCTGCTGGGGAGGGGAGGAGGGCATGAGGTCGATGGAATCCCATGAAAGACTGGGGCATTGGAACCCAGAGCCTCTTTGTTAGCTGGGTCATGGGCACATGACACTATTGGTTTATTATCTTTTTGATGCCTTCCAGATGGGTATAGGTATAGATGGGGAACGTGTATTGGCTAACTGTGAACTGAATTAAAGTGCTAATCTAATGCAAAATGGTGCACATGGCCTCCAGGCCCTAGATCCAAATGGCTTGGGTAGAAACCTGGAACCGCGTCTTCTTGAGTAGCTCTCTTAATCTCCCCGTGCCTCCGTTTCTTCACAACAACTGGATCTGACAAGAGTGAATTACAGTGTAATTATAAGGGTTTTATGTATGACTAAATATTTTGTCAAGTGCTTAAAGTAGTATCTGGTACCAGGAAACCACTATATATATGTTTGTTAAACAAAGGGTGGGGGCTTGTGAAGGGGTTTGGGGGAGTGGAGTGGAGCACTGAATTTTCAAGGTGTTCTCATAATCCGGGAGCAAAACTTTAAAGGCCTGGCCCTGCACTTCCAGCGTGGGGACAGCTTTTGTGGCCCCCTTTCAGAGACGGGGGAAACAAGGTATTCTATGGCAGATAACTTGGGAAGCTCTTGGGGCAGTCTGTTGATGAAGGGAGGGGCAAATGTCACTCCAATTCACAGTCCATGACATGCCTGTCCTTAGTTCCTTGTCGTGGGGGGAGCTGCTTCCAGGGGCGAATTTGGGGATCTCAAGCAC
Organism: Nomascus leucogenys; assembly: GCF_006542625.1. Taxonomy (NCBI): domain Eukaryota; kingdom Metazoa; phylum Chordata; class Mammalia; order Primates; family Hylobatidae; genus Nomascus; species Nomascus leucogenys. The sequence goes on along the minus strand of NC_044388.1, from coordinate 46,469,065 downwards.
ATCGTGAGTCCAGCTCCCTGAAACCAGGCTGCTCCCTGAAACCAGCCCAGCTCCCTTTCACCTGGGTGTTGGTTTGCCCCTGAGCATGCCTGGCCTTTTCCTCCGCTTCCTGTATCCAAGGGAGAGGAGCCTTATGTTGCCTGGGGTGACCTGGTTCTGGGGTTAAATTCTGAAATGACCTGGCTTCCAGAGAAGCTGTGCTGGCCCGCCTCAAGCCTGAGGGACTGGGGAGGCACCATGTTGCCCACCGGAAGCACTGCACAAGGAACTAGCAGGATCCTGAGCTTTGGAATTATACTCTCTACTTACAGGACGTTTCCTACATCATGTGACACTCTGTGTTCATATGCCGGTGTTCTCTCTTCTGAGTGTGGGAACTCCAAAGAGAAAAATACTGTTCCTCCTCTTCCCCGGATGGTGAAACTGCTTCTAGCTTTCATCACTCCTGCTGGTGACAACCACGGGTTCGTTCCAGAAGCCATTATTGAGCACTTGCTATGTTCTGAGTCAGCTAATATTTCAGCCTCATTCTTGCCCCTGAGTGGGGTGCATGCCACGCTGCCCCCTCATGAGTGAGCCTGGCCCAGTATGTGTTGCCAAGTGAGATCATCTGTCTTTCAGGGAGGCTGTCTGAAATCACGTCTAACGTGACCTGCTTCTTTTACATTTTTTAGCTTTCTGGCTCCCTCAAAACAAACAAACAAACAACAACAACAACAACAAAAACAGCCATTGTTTTGAGTCCAAGTGCTTCAAAAGGCTCCTGCTTAAGGACTGTGCTGTGGTAGACATGGCGGTTCCTTCTAGCCCTCATATGGCCTAGAACTCTGTCAGCTCTGTCAGGCACTAGTCCCCGGGGAGATGGCCCAGCGTCCATGGGGTGCCCTTCGGCTGCCGTGGAAAACACAGAGGGGTCATGAAGCTGATCTCGGTGGCAACTTTCCGCAGCAGCTGTGTCCTCATGGCAAGGCCAGTTTAGTGCTGCGGGAAAGCTCTAAAGCCAGATGGCAGCCTCCTCAGGGGACCTGGACCAGCGTGGGCCCAGCAGGAGGCCAAGCATCACGTGAGGAAGGCTGGAGAGATCCTTCTCAGGGAGGACTGCAACAGCGGCCCCCAGCGGTGACATCCACCCCTAGAGGAAACCATGGAGGGAGACAGCCCCCACCTTAATGGCACCACCCCCAGGCTCCAGGGAGGCTGCCATGCCCCTGGCCCCGCAGCTCAGCTCCTCAGGGTCACCTGTTCCCTCTGCCAGCCACCAACTGCCATTCCAGGGTATGGTGTTCTCACTGATAAAGCCACTCTGGGCAGATGACACCTCATCCCATTGTTGGACGGACGGACGTTGCAAAAGAAGGATTCCTAGGCCAGGCCTGCAGGAGCTTGGCCTAGGATGGTCCAGCCTGGCTGGCGGGCAGCCCCGACCTTCTGGCAGCTGCGGGACCGCCTGGGCGCCCCTCGCCCCCGCCACCCCACGCCCTCCTAGCCGCTGTTTGTGGTGACTCACCTCTGGTTCCCAGGAACGTTGTTATTTTTGGCCCTGGTGTTATTAAGATTGCGCCCAGATTCCCTGCAAATCGGCCATTAAGCAGCATGGGGCCCTAGTGAAAGCACGCGGAGAACAGAGGGCCCAGGGTTCCCGGGCAGCGCGCTTCGGGAGGCTCCCTGGCCTTGGAGAGCTCCAGCCTCCCCGGGGGGCGGAGGGGCCGGCCGGAAGGACTCCTGCGCCCCACACCAGCAGCGCCAACGGGGCGTGCGCCCTGGCTCAGCTCTCCCCGGCTGCTCCCAACCCCGGGGCACCCAGGGCCGAAGCTTCCTCTACAGAGCCACCCCCCTCCTTAGGAAAACAAAACAAAACAAAACAAAACAAAACAAAACAAAAACCCAGGAAAGGCAAATTGTGTAGATGCCGCTAAAAAGAAATTCCCTCTTAATATTTCTTCCCCTGCACCCAGCGACTTTTAGACAAGCAGAAGAGGAGATGCCCTGCCCGCGACTAAACCAGACTCCCTTTCATTTACTACCCTCTCAGCGTGTGGCCTGATGTCCAACTCTGGGCTCTGAACTCAGCTCTCCCCGGCTGCTCCCGACCCCGGGGCAACCAGGGGTCCGCGCCGGCCGAGGCCTGGGGAGCGGGGCCGCCTGGGGTTGGGGGAGGAGGTGCTCTTGTAATCTGCGGTCCCCAGGCGGGCGCCACCCCTCCGCCCGCCCGTGCCGGGAGCGCCCGGCCCGATAGCGCGCGCCTCTGGGGCCGATAAGGCCCTCGGGGGCCCGGCCCGCACGTCACAGGCCCCGCAGAGGCTGCGGTGAGTCCGCCAGCCCCAGCTGCTCCTCCTCAAGGCCCGAAGGCCCTTCGGCGGGCCCCTGCTAAGAGACCGGCATGCCCTGGTCTGTGGGCTTCTGCAAAGTGAGTACTGGGCGGCTGCTTGGGGGGACGGGGGGATGTCAAGAGGGGGCCACCCAGGCCGCGCCAATGGGCAGCACGCGAGCAAGGGCAGCTTTGCACACCCCACCCGCCTCGCCTCGCTGCGGGCTCCCTGCCCTAGCATAGCGGCACATCGACCTTGTCGCGGAAGGCAGCGGGTGGACCCTGCCCTACTCGCTGAAGCCAGTTCATATTTTTTACATCCAGAGATTTGCTGTCAAATTGAGTTCCAACTACCTGGGTCTCTGAATTATGTCCTGTCAGCAATAGCGCTGGGGAGGGATGGTTTTTGGATTATAGTCCAACTCTATTGAGATCTTAGAAGCTTTCCTTTGAGTCTGCTAAACTGCGTTTTGTAGGTGTGTTATTACAGGCTGCGGGGTGGGCCACCCGGCTAGGGGGCTGTCACTGTCATTTGGAAGGGGACTTTGGCTTGTTTTCTCAAGGACCCACGGAGGCCGGTGGTCTCATGGTCACACCTGCTCGGTTCTTTGGATTTATGTTGTTAACTCATGGAGGTAAAGATGTCTACGAAGGAAGGGAAAGAGCGGCAGCGTGGCCTGGGGAGATAGGCTCTCATGGATATTTTTCAAGTGATAATGGCGCGTTAGCAAGGCCACTCCAGCCTTCTCCTTCTCCCTGTGTAGATAGAACCTGTCCTATCTCTGCCTGGCAGCACGGCCAGCCTGTGCCATGTGTCCTTTGTTGGGTACGGTTCTTAGTTTGGTGATGGATTCAGACCCCAGAGTTGGACATCAGGCCACACACACGCTGAGAGGGTAGTAAATGAAAAGGAGTATGGTTTAGTAGCGGGCAGGGCATTTCATCTTCTGCTTGTCTAAAAGTCGCTGGGTGCAGGGGAAGCAATATTAAGTGGGAATTTCTTTTCAGTGGCATCTGCACAATTTGCCTTTCCTGGTTGATTTTTTTTTTTTTTCCTAAGGAGGGGGAGGCTCTGTAGAGGAAGCTTGGGCCTCCCACTTTAGTTCCACCTGCGGCAACGCTTCAGGTTAAGTTCGTAGAGTCTTTTTCCTCTTGTGGCGCCACTCTAGGGCAGAGGTTCAGGGTGAGTCATGGAGACCTGCTCATAGCCAACTTTGGAAGGAGGTGGGTGACTGCAGGTGTCCCGTGCAATGTGTGAACTGTCTTCAGACTCAAACGCAAGTGTTTTGCAGGAACAAGGAATGGCCGATGGAAAAAATGGGTAAAATTATCCTCCTTTCACAAATCAAGTTACAGCCTCAAGCCACTTTTCTCTGTGTCTCAGTTTTCTTGTCTGGGAAATGGGTCTGCTGTGAGGCTGAAGTGAGTTACTTGGTTATGAAAACATTAGCAAAGGGGACAGAGGCTTGAAGACGGTTATTGTAACCAGGATCCATAGACTCAACTCACCCTTGACTTGATGGGTCAATTATAATTAGCTTCTTCTCTGTTATTGGTATATAATAACTTACATCTTTGTGGGATACATGTGAGTGTTTATTTCACGCATAGAATGTGTACTGACCAAGACAGGGTATTTGGGGTGTCCATGGCCTTGAATGTTTGTCATTTTTACGTGTTGGTATCATTTCAAGTCCTCTCTTCTGGTAACTTTGAAATGTACACGGTATTGTTGCTATTATAGTATAGTCACCCTAATCTGCTGTCAAACACCAGAACTTATTTCTTTTATCTAACTGTATGTTTGTACACATAACCAATCTCTCTTCATTCCCCTTGCCCCCCACCCACCCTTCCTGGTCTCTGATATCTATTATTCTATTCTCTAGGTCCAAGAAATCAACTTTTTAAGCTCCCATGTATGACTGAGAACATTCAGTATTTGTTTTTCTGTGCCTGGCTTGTTTCACTTAGCATAATGACCTCCAGTTTCAACCACATTGCTACAAATGACATGATTTCATTCTTTTTCATGGCTCAATGGTATTCCTTTGTGCAACTGTAGTTTTTATATTTATTTATTTAATAATAATTATTATTATTTTTAAGACAGAGTCTCGCTCTGTTGCCCAGGCTGGAGTGCAGTGGTGTGATGTTGGCTCACTGCAACCTCTGCCTCCTGTGTTCAAGCAATCCTTGTGCCTCAGCCTCCTGAGTAGCTGGGACTACAGGTGCGTGCCACCATGCCTGGCTAATTTTTGTATTTTTAAGTCTCAGTCTCACTATGCTGGCCAGGCTGGTCTCGAACTCCTGACCTCAGGTGATCCACCCGCTTCGGCCTCCCAAAGTGCTGGGATTATAGGCATGAGCCACTGTGCCTGGCCTATAATAGTTTTTAAACCCAGGTTGCCACCTCTCACCCCAAAATGGTTCTGCCAGTGTCTCTGCAAAACCAGCTGACTTATTTTGAGATTAATCAAACTGAAATATATTTAGAAAAGCAGGGTTTCAGTTGTTGTTGTTGCCAAAACGAGCAGAGAAAATAGAGTTTTTTCTAAAGGTAAAGTGACTAAAAACCTTTGTCCTCCAGGTCTGTTTAACAACCTTTACGGCCAGGCACGGTGGCTCAAGCCGGTAACCACAGCACTTTGGGAGGCCAGGGCAGGTGGATCATGAGGTCAGGAGTTCGAGGCCAGCCTGGCCAATATGGCGAGACCCCGTTTAAAAATAAAAAAAATTAGCCAGCGTGGTGGCGTGTGCCTGTAGTCCCAGCTACTCAGGAGGCTGAGGCAGGAGAATCGCTTGAACCTGGGAGGTGAAGGTTGCAGTAAGCCGAGATGGCGCCACTGCACTCCAGCCTGGATGACAGAGCGAGACTCTGCCTCAAAAACAAACAAACAAACAAACAAACAAACAAAAAACCTTTAACAAACATTTGTGAAGCACCTATTGTGCATTAGGTCCTGTTGGGGCACCAGGAATATAGCAGTGAATAAAACTGACAAAAACTCTGTCCTTACAGAGCTTATTTCCCAGCAGGGGAAGGAAACAGGCTAAAAACAAAATAAAGGAGTAAACTGCATTCTGTTGAAAGGTGAAAAGTCAGTCCTGTTATTGAGGGAGAGGGAAGCGGGCAAGGGAAATAGGATGTGTGGGGAGTTCTGCAATTGAAATAGGGTACTCTGAGACAGCCTCATTGAGGTGCCATTGGATAAAGAGGTGAAGGAAACAGCCAAGCCAAACTCCAGAGGAAACAGTGCATGCAAAGGTCCTGAGGCAGACGTGTGTTATGGGAATAACCGGGAGGCCAGTGTGGCTGAAGCAGAGTGAGGCAGGAGGAGCAGGAGGAGGTGAGGTCGGAGAGATTGGGAAAGGGGCACAGGTGCAGAAAATGCAGGGCTTTGTACATTGATGTGCGGATTTTACTTCTGCCTTGGGCAAGATGAGAAGCATTACATAGTATTCGTATGAGGCAAATGGCACCATCTGACTTCTACCTATACCTGTGACTTCCTAATGCCTTTGAAACCAGGGATTCACATTTTGTAGGGATGAGCTACCAAATTAAACCACCTGATATAGTGTGGCAAATGGTGTTATCATGCAATTGTAGTGCAACTGCTCTCAACTTGCTTCCCTCTGGGATACATAGGGCTGGTTGTTGACGTAGTTCTGCATGACATATTTCATGGCTATACCTGGGTATTAATAATTCCCCTGTCTCTTACACGTTCCTATTTAATGAGAAAATAGTGCCACAGATGCTCCTTACTTAATAATTTACCGCTGGTAATATTTAAAAGGAGATGGGAGCCACTATAAAATCACAATTCATATGTAGTATATGAATCTGTAATCACAGCTGCAGAAGATCCTTTGTGGTCTTCTTGGGAGCTTGGCATGGATAAAGCGGACCAAGGTTCTGGAGCATGAGCTGTCAAGAAAGCTCGGGTGTAAGTGTGCAAGAGCAGAGCTGTGATAGAGGGGAACCTTGAATGTGTTCTAAGTTTTAAAAAGCAGCACTGGTCATTTTACAGGTGGTCTCGCTCCCTCTAATCCATTCTTCACACACAACCAAAGTGCTGTTTTAGAAGGGCAAATCTTCCCACTTCACTTTCTTGCTTTAAATCTTCAGCGGCTTCACAGTGTTCTTAGGACAGTGTAGACTCCTTCCTGAGATGCCTCCTGTCCTGATCCTGCACTGTTTTATTTTATTTTTTTTTTGTTTTATTGTTTGTTTGTTTGAGACAGGGTCTCACTGTATTGCCCAGGCCGGAGTGCAGTGGCACAAGAATAGCTCACTGCAGCCTCCAACTCCTGGGCTCAAGTGATCCTCCTTCCTCAGCCTCCAGATTAGCTGGGACTACAGGTGTGTGCACCTCCACATTCGGCTAATTTTTGTATTTTTTGTAGAGACAGGGGTCTCACTATGTTGCCCAGGCTAGTCTTGAACTCCCGGCCTCCAGTGAGCTGCCCTCTTTGGCCTCTCAAAGCACAGGGTTTACAGGCATGAGCCACCGCACCTGGTCCTGGACTACTTCTTATTCAGAACTCCCGCAATAATTGTTCCAGGACACTGTCAGTTCCTTCAACAGGCCGCACTTGGAAATTTTTAAATAATATTCAGAAATTCTACATGGGTGGGACTCAGGCTTGCCTTGTTCACTGCTGTGTCCTTGGCACTTAGCACAGTGCCTGCCACGTGTAGATGCTCATTAAATGTTGGCTGCATTCATGAATGAACAGTAAATTATTTGCAGAACACCTCGTGGTTGATGACTGCTTAGCAGTTTGCTCACAAACCTGCGATTGAAAATTATTGCTCTAGGGTTTGCGTGGATGACTTTTTAGATACTCTGCTCTTGGGATTTTTTAAAATTCATAAAATAGTTTCTCCTTCCTCTGAACTCTCATTGCACTTTATCAGAACCTCCCTCAGGGCCCTCCTCATTTTCCACACCTCCCCGCTTATTTATATATATGTCATCTCTCCTCCACGCTGTGAGTGGGCGGGAGGCGGGCAACAGCTCCATCTGACTCATCTTTGAGTCACTTCCTCTTATTTTCCCTGGCTTCGACCAAGGTCTTGAACCTGGGGCTGAAAAATAGATTTGTTAAGTGAATTGATTGGAAACTCATGAATGAGTCTGAGCTCCTGCTTCTCCTTCGCTTGCCCAGATCGTGAGCTTTGGCTGTTAGGAAAATGTTGGGCCAATTGATGTCGGGAAGATTTGGAAAATAAATTTGCAAGCTGGCCCCGTGCGGGAGTAGGTGGTCACAGCCTGACGCCCCTGCCGGCCGAGGTTTCTCGGCACAGCCCAGCCTGGACTGCAGCCCTCTCAGGGCAAGTGTGGCGTTTGTCATCATTCTCCGACAGGCAGTGACAACCAATTAGAAATCTAGTGAGAAGTGGCATTGTTTACCCCGCTGCCTCCCGCTCACCCTTGACCGTCACCCTCCCCTCGGCTGCTGCTCTCTGAGCAGAGGCTGATTTATCTCCTGAATTTACTGTGGGGGCTCAGGAAGAAAAGCGCATTACAGGAGGAAGGCTGACTGCTGCTAATGGGCCCGGCTGAGCAGCTGCTGAAACCTATTAGCGTGTAGGGGAAGGTGGCGCAGGAATGAGACAGGGTGTCTTGCCTGTGCAGAAAACTTGTTTATAGACAGATTAGGAAAAACAAAGCAAGCAAACCACCTTCTGCCCCCCAGCCCTTCTCTTATATAGGAACACCTGGAAGGGTTTTCCTTCCTGAGAAAGCTCTGGGCCCCCCATGGCGTCTGGAAGGCAGTGGGGAGGCTCTGTGGCCTTCCCCCAGGGTGATACTGGTCAGAACACTGTTCTGCCCTTTCCAGATGTGGGAAATGAAGCAATATTTTGGAAGAAAGGGCACCTGATTTCAGTTTCCTTCATAAAGTTAGTGCCTCCCCACTTTGGGAGTCCGAGGTGGGCGGATCACGAGGTCAAGAGATCAAGACCATCCTGGTCAACGTGGTGAAACCCCGTCCCTGTCTAAAAATACAAAAATCAGCTGGGCATGGTGGCGCACATCTGTAGTCCCAGCTACTAAGGAGGCTGAGGCAGGAGAATCACTTGAACCTGAGAGGCAGAGGTTGCAGTGAGCGGAGCTGCACTCTAGCCTAGAGACAGAGCAAGGCTCCGTTCAAAAAAAAAGAAAGAAAGAAAAAGTTAGTGCCTCACAATGGATCACCTGAGGTCAGGAGCTTGAGACCAGCCTGGCCAACATGGCAAAACCCCATCTCTAAAAATACAAAAATTAGCCAGGCATGGTGGTAGGTGCCTGTAATCCCAGCTACTCGGGAGGCTGAGGCAGGAGAATCACTTGAACCCAGGAGGCAGAGATTGCAGTGAGCCGAGAGTGAGATGCTATCTCAAAAAAAAAAAAAAAAGTTAGTACTGAGAAAAGCTGAAAAGAGGCTGGCACAGGCCCAGCCCTTCTCCACACCTAGGGGCGCAGCCATTGATCGAGGGTGATGATGATTTGCAAACAGTGGAGCAGATTCCAGCTACTCAGAAAACCTATTAGCGGCTTGTGCAGCCACCTGGTGCCCTCTGTCCTGCTGTTGGCCCACTCTGGCAACCTCTCCTCTGGGTGGGGGAGCTGGGCTGGGCCAGGGTGTGTACCTGTAGTTTACTTTTTCTCCAAAGGGAGGAAATGGCTAGAGGCCCCTCATCTCCCATCTGTCTAACCTCTAACATAGGTCTAAGTCCCGCTTGGGGCTGGCTAATGTTCTGTCTACATGGCGTGATTTGAAGGTGCCAGAATGTCTTCGTAGTCCTTGAATACCTCCCCCAACCCCCATTAGCCAGGAAGTCTAAAGTTCCGACATCAGAGATTATTCCTTAAGTTCTTAAAGGGATTTTATATCTCAAAGTCTTCTATTAATTGCATGCATTTAAAGCTGTATAATAGGATCTTGAGTTGTACAGATGCAGGGAACTAGTTCTTAGTGGGATTAGTTGAGGATTAGGCAAATGCCAGGAGTGAGAGTCAGGGCAGGTCATGAATTGGGGGCGGGGGGGGTGGAGGTGCAGAGGTGTTGGTGCAGTGGTTAGGAGGGAAGGGGAAGCTCGCTCCCTGAGCTCCCTGACTTAGGATAGTGACTGGGCTCAAGATTCCTTCCCAGGCTGGGCGTGGTGGCTGATGCCTGTAATCCCAGCACTTTGGGAGGCCGAGCTGGGCGGATCACCTGAGGCCAGGAGTTCAAGACCAGCATGGCCAACATGGTGAAACCACGTCTCCACTAAAACTACAAAAATTCACTGGGTGTGGTGGTGGGTGCCTATAATCTCAGCTACTTGGAAGGCTGAGGCGAGAGAATCACTTGAACCCAGGAGGCAGAGGTTGCAGTGAGCCGAGATCGCACCATTGCACTCCAGCCTGGGCGACAAGAGTGAAACTCTGTCTCAGAAAAAAAAAAAAAAAAATTCCTTCCCAAGTGGTCAGATACCCTTGGACAGTCTGGCCTGTCACAGCATGGAGAGTGCAGTTTGGTGAGTGATGTGGGACTTACAGTGGACCTGGAGGCGGATGACAGGAACTGCCCAGATTCTGAACACCCTCTTCACGAACGTGTCATCCAGGTGGTGACAGGGTCAGCCCAGGAGTTAGCTGGACTGTGTGGCCTGAGGTCCCCGGGGTTTTATTCCTTGCCTCTCTACCAGCTTTTCAAACCTTGTGTGTGGAATTATATAGTTTTACCATACAAGAAGCACAGCACTTTCTTTATATATTTCATCTTAATGTGGTATTGAAACTATCCTGGGATGTAGGTGACATTGTCCTCACTTTCTAGATGAGGAAACAGGGTTGAACAGTTAACTGATTGGCCTATGTTTCCCAGAGAGGTTCCCAGTTCACGTCTGTCTCCTAACCCTCTAAGATAGACACTCTTCACCATACTGGTCATGCTGAAAGTGTTATTTAGATGCCTGTCTCCCCACTAGTCGTCAGTCCCAATGTCCAGACTGCTTGGTGCAGGTGAACTCGTCCACGCAGGGCCTCGAGGCTGGCAGTGTGACCGCTGGGGCCCAGCAGCACAGCACATGGTCCAGTTTGTGGGCACTGCAGCCAGAGCGCCTGACCTCCAACCTGTGCTCTGCTGCTTTCTGGCCTTTATCCTTCATCAGATATGTGCCCTCCCCGCATCTCCAGTCCGCACCTGGAAACTGAAGACCATCGTGGTTGCCCTGGGGTTGCTGTGAGCAATACAGGAAATCAGAGCCAGCCTTTTGGGAAAAGTTGGTGATTATAAACTTTTTTGAAATCACAGGTTCTTCTCTGGATCAATAACTCTTAACCTTCTAAGAACTCTGGAAATTTAAAGATCTTCCTACCTTTAGTGCACCTTTGACTCAGGCCAACAGAATGTATGGATTAGGAGACAGTAAATCACACAGTCTCTTGTTCTCAGGAAGTGGGAAATGCTGCATTCGAACAATACCATGGAGGCTGAAACAGGGAAGAGTGAACGCTCTGGCCAGGAAAGCAAGAGAGTGTGCCAGGGAAGCTTTGCAGAGGAAGAGAACTTTGAATGGTCCTTGAAGAATCTGTAGAATTTCACAAAACAGAGAAAGCCTCATGAAAAGTGTGGCTTGTGTGTTTGGGAGAGGTGTAGGATCCAGTGTTGAGGGACAGGTGGGGTGGACAGAGTAGGAGATGAGGATGAAGAGATAGAGAGGAGCTGGTTTGAGGAGGCTTCTGAACGTCAGCCTGAGACTTTGGTCTTTAGTCTACAGGGGTTGGGGAAGCCCACAAAGGTTTCTGAGTAGGAAAGTATTAGGGCTTCAGAAAGCCCCCCTCTGGCAGGGCTGATGAAGAGGGGTCACTGGAGTGAAAATATTGCCCCTCTACCGGTGAGTCTTGATGAGGTCCTAAATCGAGGGGATTGGAAGATCCTGAACATTCTTGAGTAGCTACTTTGTACCCGCCACGGTGCTACGTGATTAAATATCGCAGCATATTTAATGCTTACAGTGGCCACATAAAAATTACCCATGTTACAGATGAGGAAACTGAGATTGCAGCTAGGAAGAGTCATGAAATAAAACTGCTTATTGGGGATATTGACTGGCTGGTCGTGTAGGTGCCCCTGTGGTCTGAGATGTAGTTCTGGTAATTTGATTTTGAGACACAACCAGAGGATAGCAGGTTCGGAAACTGACTTAATGCACCTCACAGGTGTCTGGTGTTCGCGTCAGCACTCCGACTTCGCAGTGAGAAATCTGACTCCTCCAGTCCTCTGCCGTTCTTCTGTGTTCTTGTTCACTTGTGTTCTCTGGTCAGTGAATTCTGTCCTAACAAGAAAACCTAAAAGGCAAGTCAGTCACAACCAATGTCCTGGTAAGGGCGCAATCAGAGAAACAGGAGGCGACATCGTCTTGAATCTGTCATCGAGACTGGAGACTGTGCTGTGGCCTGATGAATCATGCATGCCCCATAGCCAAGAGCACTGTGTTTGTTACAAATTGCTGATTAAACAACATTGGAATAGAAAATGAGTGTCACTGCCTGGTGTCAACGCCAATCCGATTGATGGCAGCTGCCTGGGATGCTGTGTTGAGAGATTCTGAAGCCACTTTTAGGCTTATGGGCAAGAGTGCTGTGGTAACTTAGCAACCTCTGCCAGGGGTACTGGGGGGCAGGGTGGTGTATCAGTGGGAGTGTTATGGTAGCCATTTCTAGGTCACTGGTGTTTTTCCTTCTTTCTCCTCCTCCTCTTCCTCTTCTTCTTTCTCCTCCTCCTCCTCCCCCTCCTCTTCTCCTTCCTTCCTGCCTGCCTGTCTGCCTGCCTTCTTTCTTCTTCTTCCTTTTGAGACAGGGTCTTACTGTGTCACCCAGGCTGGAGTGCTGTGGTCACGGCCCACTGCAGCCTCCACCTCCTGGGCTCAACTTATCTTCCTACCTCAGCCTCCCAAGTAGCTGAGACTACAGGTGCAGGCCGGCACGCCTGGCTATTTTTTTCTTCTTTCTGTCTCCTTCTTTAGTTTAGCCTTAATCAGATGAGCCATGTTTTGACTGCTGTTTACTTAAGAGACACCCTGTTTTTCAAGGATGTTTGAAGCTAGCTGGGGCTATGCCTCTGTGTTGATTGCACTGGTTTACCTCTCAGAAGGTCATATGATACCACACGGTTTCCAGTTCCTTATCTCTCCCAGCTACCCCTGTCAGGCTGGGCTGGGGGTTGGGGGGTGGGTCGCCATTAAATATAGGTCAGAGAGCCATTAAGTGGCAGGGTCTGACCTAGGACTGTGTGAATTCTAAGCCCAGCTCTTTCTACTACACTGAAGCCATAGGTAGGGGAGGCTTTTCATTACCAAATGGGTGTGAATTGCCATTTAATATCACAAGCCAGAACAGACTTTTCCCACATTTTTTATAGAATCACCCACAAACCATGACTGCTCATCTCCACTGGCCTCCAGCCCCTCCATCACTGTTTCCCTGCCCCTGTCCAAGCCCAGCCCACCCCTCTGGGCCAGGCCAGGGCCTGCCCTCCAGTCCAGCTTCCCAGCTCCTCACCCTCTGGGCCCCTTAAGGCCATGGCCCCCATCAGGCATCCCTCTGTGCTTTGGGACGTCTCTGGTACTAAATAAATACATGTGGAGTGGAAAAATGAATGACCACTGGACACCCACTCTGACTTGAGTGTGTGGGAAACCATGAAAACATGTCAACCTTGTTGTGTTGAGTGATTCGTTAAAGGGAACTTGTTCCACCACCACCTTTGTTATTTTCTTTTTATGGAATCTGCCATAGAAACAGCCTTTCATTAGAACCACTGTGTTTCTCAGACTTGGTTAAAAAGCATCTGCAGGTGGAGTGATGAACTGGCAAATCGGGAGGCTTGAATTTCCAGGCTCCATCTAGATAGTTTTCTGGCGGAGTTTTGAAAATTCACTTGTTTTCAGTGTCCTCACGCCTGCATCTGAGAAACGGGGAGACTGGTGTGTGGCACTGACTGCCACAAAGGGGCCTGGTGGTGAGTGCTGGGCCGGGATTAGCAAATTGCTCCGAATGTCTCAGGCACAAAGTCGTACTTAAATAGCCACTCCAGGATTAGGATAACTGTTCTGAGCCCTTCTCTCGACTCCATTAGTTTGCTACGTGGCCACTGGGGTCTTGTCCCTAGCCTGAATAAATGGGATGGCTTCATAGCCAGCAGTGGCTGGGGCAGCCTGAAGGTGCTGTTGAAAGATCTTTGCTTTGCTTGTTTGCATCTAAGTTTGTTTATTTCTTTACCAATAAAGACGCTTTCTCCTCAGGGGCATTATGACTGTGACCTGGGCAGAGCCTGTCTACAGGGTCCCCAAGGTTCTCTCAGGGCTCAGGGGCAGCACCCAGGGCTGCCTGTAGACGCCCCTCCAGCCCTGCCTCCTACAGGGAGCCCCCCTCTGAGACGTTCCTAATTCCTGGCCCCTGGCAAGACGCAAGCTCCTCCTCTTCTTTCAGTCTGTGGTGGCTGCTCTGAAAAGCACTTAAGAGCCTGGAAGGGGAGATGGGCTGTGCCTCGACCACAAACCCCACCAAAAGGAACCTGCTGCAAGAGGTACAATGCTTTGGAAACTCGGGAGGAGGAGAGAAAACTGCAACAGAGGGAATCAAGGGACGATCCGCAGGGAGGTGCCTGTAAGTTGGCTGTAAGGGACACTCCAGAGTGCAGGGAGAAGGGACGCGGGAGGGCTCCCCGGCGGAGAGTACGACTGATGACAACGCTGCCCGGCAGTGCTGAAAGCGTGAGGTCAGCTCGGACCCTCGGCTACCAAGTGGACCCAGAAGGGCCGGGCAAGGCTCCGCCAGGGTGCTTAAAGGGCCTGGAAAGCACCAAGGAGCAATGGACGGCGCTGAGCGGGAGGATCCTTGCAGTGCGTGATCTGGAAAGGAAGGAAGCCTGGAGACCGCAAGATCAATTCGGCAGCTCCTGCCGGAAGGCCCAGGCCAGAAGTGATGGAGACCCTCAGGGATGCGCAGCGAGCAGGGGCAGCAGTAGTTGGGACTGGAGTGACCACACCCAGAAGAGGGGAAGGTCGGACCCCAGCGAGGCCTCAACAAAAAACCATGCAGGCAGGAGCGCAATTCATTCCCATAGTTATCCCGTGAGGTCACTGCAGGCTACAGATAAGGACACTGAGGCACAGAGAGATTGATTTACTCACCTCTCCATAGCTAGACAGCTGCAGACTAGGGCAGGAAGCTAGGCAAGCTGGCCCCAGACTCAGAGTCCTTAATCACAAACTCATTCTGCTTCATGTGTTTTTATTATCTAATTAATTGCTTTTAGAGACAGGGTCTTGCTCTGTCACTCAGGCTGGAGTGGAGTGGTGTGATCATAGCTCACTGTAACCTTGAACTCCTGGGCTCAAGCCATCCTCCTGCCTCAGCCTTTGCAGTAGCCAGGACCATAGTCATGCACCACACCCCTGGCTAATTTTTTTTTAATTTTTTGTAGAGAAGAGGTCTTGCTGTGTTGCCCAGGCTGGTCTTGAACTCCTGGACTCAAGTGATCCTCCTGCCTCTGCCTGCCAAAGTTCTGGGATTACAGGAGTGAGCCATCATGCCCAGTCTCATTCTGCTTTCATTCGAGGGGCAGAAACAGGAAACTCAAGAGAAGAAGCCGGGGCTCGAGGGCTGGCAAAGCCCAGCGTCGCTCCTCCAGGTCCTGTGCAGCATTTCAGATGGAACCCTTGGAAGCCCACTGACCACATGTGTGACCCAGGGAAGGCCTATCTTTTGGAAACTTTGCATCACCTGCTTTGCCCATTCCTTCAAGAAACGCTGATTTGTTGAAGGAACATAGTTTGTTCCACTAGGTACAGGGCTTTCTTCTTAACTCAGAAAACCAAAAACAAAACCACCTCAAAAACTGTGTACGCATCAAGACTCAAAGTCCAGACGCATTGCAGGATGTTTGTTTAATTTGCAAAACCTTCACCATGAGGTTTCTTTGAGTAATTAGCTCCCAAGTGCATATGAAAAATATTATAGATAAAAACATTTGTGGAAGGCAATAAAAGCTTTAACTGAATAGATTTAGATATACTTGCATGATAAAAAGTGTCCAAAATGTTTCTAGTTTTCTCCTTGCCTTTCATATTTGTCAGTGAATTTAATGACAAACATCAATTACCTGAAAAATGTCCTTGCAGTAGGTGGTACCATTGAATTGTATTACAGATCTCACTGAAGGGGTGAATACTTAATATACTAACGTTCACATGTACAAAGCCAGAAAATTAGGGAATTGATTAATTGTATCCCAAAAGGATGCTTTGCTTTAAGAAGGAATTCACTAAACTGAGAGCTATTGCATTGAAGTTCTTTGTTTTGATGGTGTTAGTTCCTGGGGACCAGGAGGCTAGGAGTGGAGAATGGGGTAGGGAGACTGGGGGTGAGAGAGTGGGGTAGAGAAATATAGTGAAGTGTTCAAAGCTCGGTCAGAGTGAAAGTAACCATCCTTTCCCTAAGTGTGTTATGTGGGGGAAATAAAGAGTTTTAGAGTCAAATGCGATTATGGAATCTTGGCTTAAACACTGTTAATCAGTTTCTCCAAGAATGCTCACAGCTTTTTTTTTTTTTTGAGATAGGGTCTTGCGATGCCACCAAGGCTGCCTAGGCTGGAGTGCAGTGATGTAATCATAGCCCACTGCAGCCTCGACCTCCTGGGCTCAAGTGATTCTCCCGTAGCTGTGACTGTAGGTGCATGCCACCATGCACAGCTCATTAAAAACAATTTTTTTGGAGATGGAGTCTTGCTATGTTGCCCAGGCTGGTGGCAAACTCCTGGCCTCAAGTGATCCTCCCACTTTGGCCTCCCAAAGTGCTGGAATTACAGGTGTGAGCCACCATACCTGGCCCTGCTCAGGGCTTTAATATACTTCCTTGGTTTGTGACTCTGTAAGGACAAAGTTTGCATTATCCACATTTACTTGCCCAGAGCACCCTTTGGACTGGTGTGAGTGACATTGCACTGGGCTGGTGTTCCTGGGAACACATTTTGGGAAATGCAGTGTCAGTCTCCATTAAGAGGATGGCGTTCAGATTTTCCTTTATTGGAGAGACCTTGATCATTGGATGGACATAGGCAATGAGCAAAAGGGTCTTTCTGTGTGCCTGGGAGAAACTTTGGAGGAACAGAGGAAAAGAGAATACTGAAAAGGCTGAAAAAAAGTCCTGAATTGTCACCAGGTTGCTACCAGCAAGAGTAGAGGTTCACTCCTTGGTGCTCCAGGGAAGGACCCAGGAAAGGGCGGGGTAGAAGTCACAGGAAAGCAGATTTCAACTTGAGATGAGAAAGAACTTTCCAAAAATTAGAATTCTCCAAAGAGGGAAGTATTTGATCAGAGTCTTAGGGATAATTTGGGAGGAGGGACAGTTGCATGGACCGGGAGTAGGACTTGGGAGACCTTGGAAACAGTCTCCTTCAATGGCTGGATTACCAGTTAGACAGCTCTCACAGGAACTAGGACTTGGTTCACAGAAACCCCATGCACTGCATTCAATTAATTAGGGGCACCGCTACTTTGCTAAGCATGGACTTATCCGAATGTCATCTAATTTCTTCCTCCTCCTGGGCCTGTGGAGCTTTGACAGTTTGCTTGGCTGGTTTAACAGCATTCTGTGGAAATGAGAAAATCATTCAATCAGATGAAATGGATTTGGGATGAGCAAAGGAGCTTTTTTCAGTGTGGATATTTTAGAAACGCCTATACCATTTAGATTACAGTAGTTAGAAATCTTGGGACTTTCTGATCAGCCAGCATCTAATGATCAAGTTAATGAAATACTTGAAATTTGATAAGCTGAACAGGATGGAATTTTTTCATCTAATTTCGGATCCAGATTTATACCTTGCTTACTTAGTTTTGCATAGGTGATTAGAGAGGCTCTAACTCTAAATGCATAAGATGAAGTAAACATTAATGTAAGCAATGTGATATATTTTGATTCAAATAAAATGCTTAGAATTCAATTCACCAAGAATCTGAGACCCCCTGAGACAGTTCTCAACAGGCAGCCCTGTCCTTCCTGGGTGTCAGGAAGTACGTGGGGGCACGGAGGGCCCTACAATGTTTAGGGGAAGACCTGCTGGATGCAGGGCTCACTCAGTCCCTACGCTGCTCCCTCTGGGAAATAAGATCTTATTTTGGGGAGGAAACTGGGGAGTGGAATGGTTCAGTGGCTTGCTGCTTAGTGGCAAATAGGTAAAAGGAGACGCAGAGAGTGACATTAAGGGACCTGCAGGAGAGCAGCTTTACTCTCCCTGTTCGAAATACCCACCCAAGAAATGCCAGGCCAAAGCCTCCCCCGACACGGTGGGCTCCTCTGCAGTAAGCCCCTGCGTTTTCTTCTTGGCCATGCATTTTGGCCTTGTGAGTTTGCATGTTTGGTTTGAAAGCTCTCTATGGAAATATTCAGTTATTTTTTCCATCGGGTGGCCCCATGGCAGGGGGTGTGGCAGCAGGAACCCTTGCTGAAGGGCCCCCGGCCCAAGTGAGACGGAGCTGGTGTCAGGCACATAAGAAATGTTTCCTCTAGATGGAGGGCTCTGCACATTGTCACGAACCCCCATTTTGTGCCTAGCTTTTAAAAATCCCAGTTATTTAAATCCTTGGGTTTACTTAACTCCATTCCCAGTTTGGCCAGGGGTGTTTCTTGGCACTGTGTCCCTGACTGTGACATAGACCCTTAGCTGTGAGGCAGCAGGGGAGCTGCCAGCAGCGGGGACCCCCAGCCCTCACTCAGGGTGCTCTCCACCCTCTCCTAGCCCCGGCCCCTGGGATGGACCCTGAAGCTGACCTGTGCCCCCAGCCCTCTTGGCCTTGGAGACCCTCTGCCTCCCTCCTGGCCCTGGGTCACCGCCCTGGGTGGGGGGGTCTGTGCTCCCCTGGCTCTGTTGGTTGCTGGTCTCTGTGCCCTCAGCTCCGTCCCTTCCCATGAAGGGCAGGGAGGAGCCATCTGTGCAGTCTCCAGTGGGGCAACTGTGGAATGGGCCGGCCCAGGCCACAGGGGATGTGGTCTCTGGTGCCACCTCTGCCATGCCTTCTGCTCTTGCTGGGATGGGGACTGAGGAGTGCTTATTCCTCTGCAGAAGACAACAGCAGTGTGTGTAGATGGCTGCAGAAGGGAGGGCAGGGTGATGAAAATACAGTGAGAGGGCCTGGGAAGGTGGTCCCTGGGCATGGTACCCACGCAGCAGGCACTGTGCACAGCTGTGCTGGGGCGAGAACAGATTCTCGTGAATTCTGCCTAAAAGGCGTCTCTTGGAATTGCCTGGCATGGTGGCCCTTCCAGTTGGGGAATGGCTGCTCAGCAGGGAGTCCTGGCTGTTGGGCTTGTATGTGGTCCAGAGCTTGCCACATTTTGGAGAAACTGCAGAGGGCCGGGAGATTGAGGTGGCTGGAGAGGCTTTGGGGTGCATGGGCCACAGATGGACCCCACTCCACATCACCAGCAAGACCTCCTGTTGGCTTTCAGCTCTTCTCTCCAGCCTTCTGAATGGAGTCCCCAGTGAAAGCAGAAAGTGGTGACTGTTTTCCAGAGAGGGAGACTTTCCACAAATGTAGAAGAACCAGGCAGAGACATTTCTCTTTAGCACTTCTGGTTAAGGATTTTACAAGTTTTCTAGTGAGACGAGATTAGAAATTAAATGCCAGAACCACTCTTGATTTCTTTTTGTAGTATATTCTCTCCCCACCCCCAGCTGCATCCTCCTCGTCATCCTCTCCCCCAACCCTGTCCCCAGCCCCAGAAACTAATCCCCTGGGACCCACTCTTGGTTTCGTTGTCTGAAGTTGCCTTGATATGTGCACACACACACACACACATCCATGCGTGCATGCACAGATACACACACACACACGAGAACATATATACACAAATACAAACTCATACATGCACACACTCGTGCACATGCGTACACATGCACGCATGCACACACAGGCACACGTGCACACACAGGCATGCACACACATGTGTACACATGTTCCCTCCGGGTGGCCCATGGAACACACGTTCCCTTGGCGGCCAGCGCTGCCGAGGCCTCAGACTCCAGGAACACGCTGACCCTCAGTGTCTGAGACACATCGGCCCACTTAGGAGGGAAGAATCTACTGAGGGAGAAGCGTCCTCTCCCCTCTGCACCCCTGGGGTGGGCAGAGGAGGACGTCTCACCCCCAGAGAAGAGGAGAATAAGCTGAAGGCTCTCTGGTGAGTCACTCGGGTTAACTCAACAAACTCCTACGGGCATTTGAAAAATGTTAATGCTATTCATGAATTCAACTGGAGTCTAAGAGGAAATAATGGAAAGTTATTGGTCAAAAACAAGAAGAGGCTGGGTGCAGTGTCTCGTGCCAGTAATCCCAGCTCTTTGGGTGGCCCAGGTGGTCGGATTGCTTGAACCCAGGAGTTTGAGACCAGACTGGGCAACATAGCAAGACCCCATCTCTAAAAAAAATTCTAGAAGAAGTGAACCCAGGCCAACTATCTGGTCTGATTGGCCAGTTGCATCCCAGGCCAGTTCCTAGGGAGGCCCTGGGAGGACTATGTCAGCTGCCACTGACTTCAGCATCCCTCCATTGGCCTCAGCACAGGGTAGGCACTTGGCAAATGCAAAATACTAATTAGAGTTAGTGGCCTGAACAAGGAGCTACCGTGCTCTGTAGCAAAAGCTGTCGATGGAGAACCAAGAACCTCCCTAGGCTCTGTCTCATGGCTTTCCCAGCCAGATCCCATGCCTCTCTTAACCATTACTTCCTCAGAGTTTCTGAGCTTCCTGTTGTTGCACAGGAGTCTTTGAGGCACAAAAGCAGAATGCTTGCGGTGGCCGACTTGGCTCCGGTTGCTGAGTTCAAATCCTAACTCCGCCACTTCTCTGCTGTGTGACCTTGGGCAAGTTTTTTAACCTATCTGTGCCCTGTTTTCCACTTGTAAAATAAGGATAAGTAGAACACCTGCCTTATAAAGTTGCTGTGAGGGTTAAGTGGGTGAACACTTGTAAAATGCTTAGAGCAGTGCCCAGCACCTCCTAAATGCTATTGATTCCTGTCTTTTCTTTTTTCTTTTGGTTCCTCCACCAGTGCCTCTAACTGCTTGTCCCGTGGGCATCAAACTAGAGGCTGAGCACAGTGGCTCATGCCTGTAATCCCAGCAGTTTGGGAGCCCAAGGCAAGAGGATCGCTTGAGGCCAGGAGTTTGAGACCATCCTGGGCAACATAGTGAGATCCTCATTTCAATAAAAAAAAAATGAAAAACATTAGCTAGGTGTGGTGTTGCTCACCTGTAGTCCCAGCTGCTTGGGAGGCTGAGGTGGAAGACCCTCTTGAGCCCGGAGTTCGAGGCTGCAGTGAGCTATGATTGTGCCACTGGACTCCAGCCTGGGCAACAGAGCGAGAGAAAGAAAAAAAAAGTTGTCTTGCATCTGTAGGTGTAGAGAAGGGCATTCCAGACCAAGCGAGGAGCATATCTCAGGGAGAGGAGAGGGATGGGTTGGGGCACTATAGTGGTCTCCCACTGCATAGAGCTTACCTGTCACAACCTGGGCATGTCCAGGTGCTGCTGCCTTATCCCTGCCTGCATCCAGCTCCCCAAGTGTCACCTCCTCATAAAGGCCTCCGGGACTGAACACCATCGGGTACTGCACCCCACAGCCCTCTCCATCCCCACTCCACGTTTGATTTTCCTCTTAGCACTCACCACTTCCCTGTGGGATAAATAGATCTTAACTGCTCATCTATCTCTCTCTCTTCCCTCCCATAGGAATGTCAGCTCTATGAGCACAGGATTCCTGCCTGTCTGTTCAGTGTCGGATCCTAAACAAGGCCTGATCCCTCCACAAGCACACACATAATTTTTAAATGACTGAATAAATCTAAAAATCATCACTTTATTTTCCTCTTTGTATAAAATCTTTGTGAGGGATGGAAACTCCCTCCAACCTCACAATGGGAGACATTTAATGCTGTAAAGGCTATATGATCGTTAGCAACAAATCATTCCTTTACATAACATTCACACAGCTTCCTACAGTAGGCATATTTATGTTGTCGTCTAACATACATGTTTCAATTTTCAAGCGTTTGGTTCTGGATCCACATGTTCTCTCCAGGAGGTCAGGAAGCCTGTGTTCTCTGATTATCTTTTATAATCAAGAAGATTCTGGAACACAGCAGCCTTCAAAAAAGAATTGATGGTATTGAAATGGATCCCCACGACTTCCTAAAATCTGGCAGTCTTTGAAGATTCCGTTCAATTCTCACTGCTCCATCAAAGATGCCGCCAGTGCTGTAGCCCTCTCTGATCTCAGCCACTCCCTTGAAATCCTGGCGGTTCTTGTTGCAACCTCTCGTTTGGTATTGAATTGTACACTGTCTTGGGGCATCTCTTGAGCTATTATCTTACTGAGTATTTAACCCTTTTATTGTCCTATTTTTCATACAGCTCTATCTTTCACCTCTATTAGTTTGCAGCCTTCCCAAGAGTAGGAACTAAACAGCATTTACTTTTTTTGTGTCTACCACTGGGTGCTCAGATTGTACAATGCAATTCAACAGTTCACATTTGAGTGAAATAATAAATGAATGAGGAAAAAGCCTATCTATCTAGTCCCACTGAATTTTTGCATTGAGACTTTATCTCTGTGACCCTCACCCGAAAAGCACTTGAGGCAGTAGAGGCGAATATGGATATTGGCAATGATTTTCCTTAGGAAATGTTGATTGGCATCTTGGTATCTTATTTCAGAAATCCTGGAAATGTCTCTCTCTGAAGGCTAAAGCTCAGTCATTCCAGAAATGATGCGTTGGCTGTTTTTGTTCGATACTTGATTCACTGTGCATTTTTCATTCTTTCTCTAATACTTGACATCCCTTTATTCAGGAGTTCAAGGTCATGAGTGCTGAGACAGGTCACTTTGAAAAGGAGATTATGAAAGTGGACTTCAGCAATGATGTTAGAGTAGAAATGAGGTCTTCACTTCACGAATTCCTGGAACTGCAGAGCTGGAAAGAAAGTTGCCGACACAACCATAACATTGTTTGTTTGTTTGTTTTTGTTGTTGTTTTGTTTTGTTTTTTTGAGGCGGAGTCTTGCTGTGTTGCCCAGGGCCCAGGCTGGAGTGCAGTGCCGTGATCTCAGCTCACTGCCGCCTCTGCCTCCCGGGTTCCAGTGATTTTCCTGCCTCAGCCTCCTGGGTAGGTGGGATTATAGGTGCACGCCACCACACCCGGCTAATTTTTGTATTTTTAGTAGAGATGGGGTTTCACTATGTTGGCCAGGCTGGTCTCGAACTCCTGACCTCAGGTGATCCACCTGCCTTAGCCTCCCAAAGTGCTGGGATTACAGGTGTGAGCCACTGCACCCGGCCATATTTCTTTAAAAAGACATGAAGCCAAGGCTTTATGAGGGGGCCCCCTAGACACTCTTCAATATTGTGCAGATTAGATATATCCAGATTAGAGACATACCTTAGGATTCCCCTGGGGTGGGCAGGGTTTTCTGCAGATAAGCAACATAGAAATATAGCTGAGGTTGACAGTTTAGAGCTTATTTCCTCACCTTTTAAATTTAAATAGTTACAAAAAGGGTGATATAAATACTGTATGAAAAGATACCTGAAAGAGCAGCCAGCCAGAATTCATAAGAGGATTAAATAGAAAGATAATGGTCCCTCTTCAATTATTAAACTAATACGATGAGCCCTGTGTGAAGTATTATGTGTGACACCTGCTCTTGTTTCCTTGGTAGTAAAGAGAAAACAGGACTAGGAAGTCGAGGGCTGATGCCAAGGTGTTTTCGAGTGGTAGCTGCTAAGCACCCCGTTGAAAGGAGCTTAAGCGCATCTTGGAGGAAGGAGCCTTTCTGGAATCTTGGGCAGGTCTCTCTGGCTGGCAGTGGGCCACCCATCCTGGCTCTGTCCCTTGGGGCAAATTGTTCAAATAAAGGAGAAGTCTCAGGGGACCCCCTGGTCGGCCCCGCCTGCTCCAGATGGCAGCTCATATCAGGCAAAGTTGCATTTCTAAGGAAGGGTGGGAACCTTTCTTCATTGCTGAGGAAGAGCGTGCCATGCAGGGCTGTCCAACCTCTGGGCATCCTTCAGAAACTTTGGAGCCATGGGGTTCACTGCCAGTACTGAAGCCTGTTTGGCAATTTGAAAAAAAAGAAGAGTCCCTATTTTCCCTATTAGCACCATCCCACTGAGTTTGATTTTGCAGTTTCTCCGGTATGTGCTCCTCCTCCCCGCATACCAGCAGGCTGCAGAGGAAGGTTTCCCTAATGTTTGGAAACACTGGAGGTAGTTTAGTAAATGGGCCCATTCTGGCAGTGCCGCTCATCCATGTTTTCCAAAATGTGTGTAATTTCCACTCTAGTCTCAGCTCCCCAGTCCACAATATGTTCTGAAGTGTCAATTCTAAATGCAGCCCATTCCTTGCGCAGTGGGGAAATGTGGCACGTTCTGCGGCGTGGGCCAGGGCGCTTGATGATGTGGGTGCACTTGGAATTCTATTTAGGCACCCACAAGACACCCCAATATCTTCCCACCCTCAGCAGAAAGATGTGAACTATTGAAGAGCTGTCTGCTTCGCCGCCTTGGGACTGAAGAAACAGAATTGCTCTCTTGGGCTTGGACTGGCAAGTTAGGACTAATGGAGATTGTGAGGAAAGGATGGACAGGGCAGGTTGGGGTGTGGAGGCTTTTTTTCTGCAGCAACGCCCTGGCCCTGGGATGGGAAGCACCTGAAACTTCCCTGCCTAGAAGAGGACGGTGGTCCCAAGGCTGTTTCTACAGGGGCCATAACAGCACGTGGGGACATGGACAATTTAGTCAACTAGCCCTGAACATCTGATTCATTTAGAAATCTGAGTTGACTGGATTCCAATC
Organism: Nomascus leucogenys; assembly: GCF_006542625.1. Lineage (NCBI taxonomy): Eukaryota > Metazoa > Chordata > Mammalia > Primates > Hylobatidae > Nomascus > Nomascus leucogenys. Next base: position 46,444,863 of record NC_044388.1, on the reverse strand, counting down.
CAGCTAACGTTTATTGAGCCTCTGTTGTGTGGCCAGCATTGTGCTTAAACTCATGTCTGTTGTCTTCAGCATGACTGGCGGGAGCTCCTATCTGGTTGACATGGGGCACAAAACTGCATCGTGTTCTGCTCAGGAAACATGTATTGAGTGGTGCTTCTGTGCTAGGCTTGGGGATTCTGAGTTGGGCAGAGATGAGAGGAGACCTCTTCTTCTACTTCCCTGCCCAGGGAGTCCTGGGTGGTCCCAGAACTATTCAGCAGAAGCATTTGCTTAACCTCAAGGCATTTTGTTCTTTAGGAATTCTGGTTCTATTTCTTATCCAAAAAGAGACACAGATACTGAAGCTGAAATTTGTTATTGTACATAAAACATTCTGTTCGCTTCATCTGGTTATTTGATGGGAAACAGTGGCGTTTGGATGCCTGTTTATTTCTCACTATTGGGAAAATAATGCTGTCCCCCGCAGGCTTGCCACTTGGGTCCACTCCCCATCCTTCTCCAGCACCAGGACTGGGTTTCTGGGGAGCTGGGCACCGTGGCCATGGGGAACTTAGACTTTCCTTGGATCTTCCTGTTGTAAATTCTCGGCTGTGAGCTCTGCAGTGCATGCAGGAGGGAGCGGGGGTTCCAGAACATATGATTTGAAAGTAGGAAGAAGGGGGAGATGCCAGATATATCAAAAGCACATGGGTTTTTCACACTGGGGGTAGAGGGATTTAAAAAATCTCAATTCTGAAAAATAGACCCAGTGTGCAAAATCCTTTCCAACTCACGAGCTCGTTAAGAGTCGAATTCCACCAAAGCCGTGCCAAAGAGTGGGCCTGTAACCCAAGTGATCCCTTTGGAAGGACAGTCAATATCTGATCCCAGGAATAAGGGGAACCCCTGTGTGTGTGAAGAGAAAATCCTAGGTTCATCTGTGCCTCCCCCCTTCCCTCCCTCCTCCAGGGATCTCGGGTTTAATGTTGGCCCTTTTTGGAATCCACACAGCACTTTTCTCATGGGTTTAAAAATAGACTCCAGGGCTGCCAACCCTCTTAAAAAGAACATGATGGAGATCGGTGCCAACTCTGTGGGGCCTGATCCGGGCTCTGATCACCTCCCTAAATAGACCCCCGCACTTGCCATCCCTTACTCCAGCCAGGCCGGGTGCCGAGGATACCTTAATTGACCACTGGGCACTCCCCACACAAAGTTAAATAGAAAAACAAGCAAGACTCCATTCCCCTCTCCCTTTCTTCTGTCACTGCCATCAAGGTTAAGAAGGAATGACCAGGTTTGGAGGGGGTCAGGCTGGATTTCTGATTCAATTCAATGTGACATTTGTGTGGAACATTCTGTGAAGTTCCTTCCTAGTTAATAACATTTCCCCGACAGCGATGCTCCTGGTGGCTGACACACTCCCCAGGGTGGTCGCTGGCTGGGTCTGAGTGGCGATAAACCAGCCTGCCTTTCTCAGTAAAGGGTGGAGTTCCTGGTACCCACCCTTATCAGTGGTGCCCAGAGTCTCTAGGAGCAGGGGCGGCTCCTTGGGTGGGTGGGGACGGAACAGATGGAAGGAGGGTCAGAAGGAGAGCCCAACGGGTCAGCGGGCCACAGCCAGCAGCAGGACACTGCAAGGGCAGCTGCGGACAGGGAGCGTGGGGGCACAACTGAGTCCACACATTGTTTCTTTGCTGCAGAGAATATGGGCATTGAAAAGGGTGCATTGTAAGCCCAAGAGGTCTGGGTGCAGGGCAGAGCTTTGAGATTTCTTGGGATCCTGATCTTGACCATGGGTGTTTGACCCTGGGTAAGCAGTGATGAGGCCCTGATTTTCCAGTGTTAAAGCAAGATCGGTGACACCCCACACCTCTGGGGGAGACGTTAACCTTCGACAAAAGTTTTAGTCGAGAAGAAATGGAGGGGAGGAGGAAAAAAGAGCGTCAGCTGTCATTGATAGAGCACTTACCCAATGTGCCAGAAGTGGTGGTCAGCATTTTACATTATTCTTCCAATATTGGAGAGATGGGTGAAGCTATATTCATTTTACTGATGAAATCAATGCTCAGAAAAGTTATTTCCTTTATCAAAAGCTGCACGGCTCAATTGTGGGGGACCTACTGATTTAGAGCCTCTTAAGAGGCTGTCCAGAAAGCAAATAGTGTTGTTGCTATTGAGTTCTGGGTTTGAGTTGATTGCATAGGAGGGTTAAGCGGGATGGTCATTGCCACAGGGCCTGAGCTGCCAGGATGCCCTTCTCTCTAATCCTGGGGCTGCCCTGATCTCAGCTCTGATGTCCCTGTAGAGAGGAGCCACCTCATGTCTCTGACTGGCCACCATTTGAAGCAGCCTGAACCTGTTCTCCCAAATCATCCTGGGGAGGCAGAGTCGCCTGAGAATCCCACTCGCATGGGATTCTTTGCTGCAGGCTTGTGTTCTTCCAGCTCGTGAAATCCCTGCAGGAATTGACAGCAGCAGCAGCCCGTCAAGTGTCCCAGAGTCCCTGTCTGTACTGAGAACAGCCCACTGTGCCAAGCCAGGAGCGAGCTGGGGGTTTAAGTGCTGCATAGTCTATTTCTTCCCTTTCTTCTCTCCCATATCATCCCTGCTTGGCATAGCTGCATGTGGCCCAGAGGACAGAACCCCACAGGCGAGGCCTCCAGCATTTCATTATGCTTGTCTGCAGAGAGACCTGCAAGGAGACAGTCGGTAAAATATTTAGCAAGATGGGAAAAGCCTGAAGACTCCATGAAGCTACAGGCTAGAACAGTGGCCTGTGTCTGCCGAGAGTCTCTAGCCTTTTCTTCAGCCCATCAATTCCTTTCTGGTGGTTTGTTTTGATCTCACTAGCAGATCTTAGCACACTAAATGCCTACATTAAAACGTGCAGCCTTGAAGTATGAACAAAATGCAGACGGAGAAGCAGGATGATTATTTGTGGTCTAAGGGTGAAGTTGTGAGGGAAGGTTGAGGGGACAGTCAGTTATGGGGAAAAGAACAATCGTTTAGCTTTCTAAATCCCTAAAGCCCAAAGAGACCCTTCCAAGTCATACAGCTTACCCAGTGGTCTACATGCCAGATCAAATGTTGAGTTTTTTTTTTTTTCTGCCATCCTGAAGGATCTCCTGCAAAGATTAAACCCTTTCTGAATAATGAGTTCTATTAAGTCACGTATCTCTTATAGCTGGAAAGTCCTTTCTGTGGAATCTAAATCTTTTCCATAGCAATTGAACCCCAAGACTTACAGTTTCTTTATGACTCATGGAAGTGGTGGGGACATCATTCTTCTAACACCAGTCAGTAATCACTGTGTTTAGCACTGCCCAGCACTGTACCAGTCACATAGAGGAATAGGTGGGGAAAGCAAGGGAGAGGGACTGGGAATTTGGAACATGAGAACCAAGCTGTCTCTGCCTGGGAGACATTTAGAATTCAGTCCTGTGGCAGGCCGCCACACCTGGGACTGGGCACCATATAATTAGCTCCAGTGTGGCATTCCAGGCTGCAGTACTGGAATTTGTGTTTCAAGGGCTCTCTCCCTTAACTTTATCATCTCAGCTCCTTTAGCCTCAGGCCTCACTGAGCAACATGTTCGTAGTTGTGTTCTTTCTCCTCTTCTTGGGCCTTGCCTGACTCATCGCCTGTCTAAGTTTCAAAGCCTCAACCTAAGGAGGTCATGACTAATGTCAAGAATTCTTGGCAGTTCTGAGAACTGAAGTCCTCTGATAATACTTCAGCATCTTTCCCATTACACTCAGAGTGCTGTGGGTTATATTCAGCTTCTGGTCCACTATGACTATCACATCTTTTAATTTGTGATTGTGTATAACCCACAGCATTGTATAATATGAAGAAAGACATAGCTTAAGAATTATAAGAACTGAGCACCAAAATGTGATGGGAATGTTTTGCTACCGAGCTTTGAATATTTCACTTGTAAGATCTGTTTATCTCACCTTTAAGACAGATATTCTATATAGATAGAACTCTCAAAACTCAATAAGAAAACAAACATTCCAACTTAAAAATGGACAAAAGATTTGAACAGATGTATCACCAAAGAAGATATATAGGCCGGGCGCAGTGGCTCACGCCCGTAATCCCAACACTCTGGGAGGCCGAGGTGGGCAGATCACCTGAGGTCAGGAGTTCAAGACCAGCCTGACCAACATGGAGAAACCCCATCTCTACTAAAAAAAATACAAAATTAGCTGGGCGTGTTGGCGCATGCCTGTAATCCCAGCTACTCAGGAGTCTGAGGCAGGAGAATTGCTTGAACCTGGAAGGCGGGGGTTTCAGTGAGCCAAGATCGTGCCATTGCACTCCAGCCTGGGCAACAAGAGCTAAACGCTGTCTCAAAAAAAAAAAAAAAAAGAAAAAGAAAAAAAAAGAAGTTATATAGATGGCAGATAAGCACCTGAAAAAGGTGTTTAATATTATCAGTTATTGGGGAAATGCAACAGACCCCTTCTCTACAAATATTTTTTTTTTAATTAGCCACGTGGTGCATCTATTAGGATGTCTGAATTAAGACAGACCATACCAAGTCTTGACAAGGATGTGGACTGGCCGGCAGGAGGCAGGGAACACCAAGAGGCATGAGGAAACTTTTGGAGGTGATTATGCCCATTATCTTATGTGGCCATGGTTTCAGGGATATACATATGCCAAAACTTAGCAAATTGTGCATTTTAAATGTGCAACTCATAGTGTGTCAATTAATCCTCAAATAGTTGCTAAAAAATAGTATCTCTTTCAGTTCATTGTGCAAGTCAATTGCATTCGTGTTTTTGAAAGTATTATATATATTATTTATTCATTTGAGCGGGGAATTTTCTCTCTCTCTCTCTAAATATTGATGTTGGAGCAGTGCATTAGAATCCCTTGAGATATTCCACTGGGCTGTGATCAGGGATGTTCCAGTAACCATCATTTATTCATTGGGGCTCTCTGTGTAGAGGATTCTAGCAAATCTGGAAGGTGGTTTTCAGAGGTGCGAGGCGAGAGACCTGGAGGGTGAGCTGGGCTTTAGCAGTGTGTGCCTGGGGAGGGAAGGGGCTGTGTGACTTACATCCAGACAGGCTGCTGCCTTCGAGAGGGTGCCCATCCTCAAGTTCAGCCCCAGTGCTGTGGAGGGTCTTATGCCTGGAGAATGCTCACATTGTCGTCTTCAAATACCAGTTTTTTAACCCCCATGGGGAGGAGTTGTATTATTACACTTCAGATCCCTCTTTTTGGCAGCACCCTGGCCTTTTCTCTTGATCTTTGATTATCCCACTTCCTTGGGATGCCCCCCAATTGCTGCATAGCTTTGAAGAGTACCTGGCTTTGTAACACACTCTCACAGTATTTTCTTCTTTTTCAATTTTTATTTTTTTAGAGACAGGGTCTCACTCTTGTCACCCAGGCTGGAGCGCAGTGGTGCAATCATAGCTCACTGCAGCCTCCAACTCCTGGGCTCAGGCGATCCTCCTGTCACAGCCTCCTGAGTGGCCAGGACTACAGGCATGTGCCACCATGCCTGGCTAATTAATTAATTTTTTTTTTATGGAGACGGGGGGCCTCACTATGTTGCCCAAGCCGGTCTTGAACTCCTGGCCTCAAGCCATCCTCCCACCTCAGCCTCCCAAAGTGCTGGGATTATGATCCTTCCAGATCATCCCCCACATTGTCTCTTCCTGGAGCTGAGCACACTATTGTTAGGAATCTTGCTGGTGCTGCTAGTGGCAGGGCTTTGGATCAATTTGGCTTTGAACCAGTTGGACCCACCATTTACTAGTGGTGACCTTGGTCTCCACCCATTACCTCCCTGGGCTCAGTTTCTTCATTTATCCAACTGTAGTAGCATTGCCTACCTTATAGGTGGCTGTGAGGATTAAATGAGATAATGCAGTATGTCCATCAGCTAATAGGCGCTCAGCATGCTAGTTCCTCACCAACGCGCAGCTGTACTGTACAATGTCAGGGGACAGCGGGAGAGGAAAAGAGCATTTGGTATTGTGTCTTGACTGTGACTTGAAGCCAGCACGAAGCCAGCTCATGATACAAAACACCTATGATCTGAACAAGCCATATTGCCAGGGGCCCAGTTACCTGACACTGCTTTTACTGACGGTTCCCTCATCCCTCTGAATTGAGCCTACTCTTGATGATGTCACCCCAAGTCTTCTCCAAAACCCCAGACATGGGTTTTGACATCTGCCCCTGAAATGACTGCATGAAAGGGTGATGGTGGTCCCAGGACAGAACACTGGTTGCTTACTGCACGGACACAGCCTCGGGTCACGCTAGTTAACCGCCAGCGTCAGAGCAGTGCGGGAGGCAGCGGGGAGTGACAGCTCTGCCCTCCTGCAACCCAGCTGCGTCTCTCGTGGCGGCTCTTAGGCAGAATCTGGAATAGGCTGATTAACTGGTATCTCACGACATGATGGAAGAGCTCAAAACATGCAAATCGGTTATGGGGCATAAATAGAGTTTGCTGAGCTCACCCGGCCGCGTCTCGGCAGGCTCCGGGGCCCATTCACCAGGGCATTCGGGGCGGCGGGAGGCAGGGAGGAAGGCCATGCAGCTTGGAGCTCCTCACCTCCATTGGACGTGTGTGCCTCCCCTCCGCAGGGGCAGGACGCCCGCCCCGAGCCCGCCGGCCGGCACCTGCAGCTGGGGCTGCACCCCCGCCCGCGCCCTCGCCCTCACCCCCTTCGCAGGGCTTGGCAGCAGGTGCCTGCTCTCCGGAGAGCGCTTCGCATTAACTTTCCCATTTGACATAATCATGGAGAGAAAATGAAGAGATCCCATTAGCGGCAGGCTGGCGGGCAGGAGAGCGCAGGGCCAGGGCCGGGCCGGGGCGAGCGGAGGGCGCCTGTATTTTTAGCCAGATGCCGCGTAACTTGCTGGCGCTCCCCGCGCCGCCCAGCAGATAACCGGGAGGGGGAGCGGGAGCCGGGCTCGGATTTCAGCGCGGGCGCCGGACGATGGCAGCGCGACAGGGCAGGTCCGGGCCAAACCCTGCGGTGAGTGCACGAGCTGTCGCGGTTGCCGGGCCGGGGCCGGGGCGCGGGGATCGGGGCCGGGGCCGAGCCTCTGCGTCGGTCCTGCGGGTTGTGGCTCCGCGCCCGGCTCCCCGGCGCCAACTTTCCCCGGCGGGTGCGGGCGCGCGCGCCGGGGCTGCCCTTCTGCTGCCGAGGCTTCTAGCAGGATCCAGAGGAAAATTCCTCTGGCCTGAAGGCTGCGGCCGCGGAGGGGCTGGAGCCGGGGCTGGGAGGCAGCGGGACCTGTGGCCGGCCCGGGAGAGGCGCACGGGCGGGAGCGTGGAGCCGCCGCCGGGGTGCCCCGAGGGGGGCCGGGCCCTGGCCGAGGCCGAGTCCCCTCACCCCAGGGGAGAGCCTGGCCGCGTAGATTCAGCAGGGGGTGGGAGATGCACGGCCTTGGGCTGGGCGGGCGTCTGGCTTGCGGCACGTCTAGCCCCTAAAACTCAGAAACGTGAGGCGCCCGGAGGCCCTAGGTAGCAGGAAATGAATGGGGCAGAGGAAGGCAGACCTGTTGGGTGCCCTGGCAAACCTGGAGCTCTCTGCCGCTGTCCCCTTCGATTCTCGCAGCCCCCTGGCAAGATCCCCATTTTAGCAATGGGGAAATGGAGGTTTGGGGCCTTAGATAAGCGCAGCATTAAGTGGCCGAGCAGCACATCCCAGCCAGGTCGTCCCCAGTGACGGCCCAGCCCACCCTGCCCAGCCTCCAGGGTGGGGTGCAGACAGCACAGGGAACCCCAGGGATTTTCCCAAGGTCCCGAGTTCGGGTTGAGACATTAAGAGGGAGCCCAGCACTCCCACTCAGGCGTCTTGTTTCCTCAGTGACACCTTTAACTTGTTCATTTTATTTTTGCCAATGGTAGTCAGACTGGGGAGCCTGGAGACAGTTTGTAAAGCTGTAACAGCACACCTTTCTGGAAGGCAAAAGGAAAGAAACATAATAAAACACACACTCACTAGGGCCCAGTGTTCACCTCTGTTTCTCCATCGTCAAGGTAGTAAAGGCAGGGCTACCAGGCTATGCTGGCTGGGGACAGCTGTCTTTCCTCATACCCCAGTCGGCTCTCAGATCCCCCACGCACGAGCAGACAGCTCCACATCAGGGCTGCTGCCTGTCTTCTGGCTGGGCTGCAGGTCCCCCAAGAAAGGACCTGGAATCTCTTCCTGAGAGCTCTGACAGTGGCTGTGTTAAAGAAGCTGCATTTTGCTCCAACAAGACCCCTTGGGAAAGTGGTATTGCCTTATCACTGTTTACAGCAATTGATATTAGCTCAGTTTCCCTTCACCTTTCTAGATAGGAATTTTGTACTAAAGATCTTGAGGTCAGTCATGATTTGTCCTAGGGAAAACTTAGGCCACCCCAACCCCCAGAGAAGGTGTGAGGAGGCTCTGGGGTTCTCTCACCTGGGTCTGCCTGCCGGTGTTTCCCAACGTCCCCTGCTCATGGGTGACAGCATGTTGACATTCTGCAGCGTGCTTCCGGCCCCTCCCTCTCAGGATACTGGAGCCCCCTCGCTCCCCATCTATTGCTATATTAGTATCTGCTCAGGAAGTGCAAGTTTAATAATAGTCTGGGTGTCTCAGGTAACCAAGATTCACCACCCTTTAGGAGCAGGCCTGATGAGAACTTAATTCCTAGGAAGAATTCTGTTCCCTTCCTTCTCTTTCATTCCCTTCCTCCTGACGTGGGCACAGCCTCCAGACTCAGGCAGAAGGCTTTCTCCAGCCAGAGCTGAACTGGAGAGGACCCTTATGAGCACTAGAAAATGATTAGGCCAGCACAGTGGCGTGTGCTTGTAATCCTAGCATTTTGGGAGGCTGAGGCGGGAAGATTGCTTGAGGCCAGGAGTTGAAGACCAGCCTGGGCAACATAGGGAGACTTTATCTCTATAAAAAATAATTAGCCAGGTGTGGTGGTGCATGCCTGTAGTTTCAGCTATTTGGGGGAAGGGGCTGTTGACGCAGGAGGATCTCTTGAGCTGAGCCCAGGACTTTGAGGCTGCAGTGAGCTGTAAGTGTACCACTGGGGGACCACTCTGGAAGAAAGAGGGAGACCCTGTCTTGAAAGAAAGAAAGAAAGAAGGAAGGAAGGAAAGAAAGAAAGGAAAGAAAGAAGAGAGAGAGGAAAAAAAAGAAAGAAAGAAAGAAAAAAGAGAAAGAAGAAGAAAGAAAAAGAAAAGAAAAGAAAAGGAAGGAAGGAAGAAGGAAATAAAGAGAGAGAGAAAAGGAAGAAAGGAAGGAGGGAAGGAGGCAAAGAAGGAAGGAAGGAAAGAAGGAAGGAAGGAAGGGAAATGATTGACCCAGGAAGCAGTATAGCACAATAGTTAAGAAGTATGCTACCTAGACTCAAATCCTGGCCATGCTACATATTAGCTATGTGACTTTGGACAAGTTACTTTTCTGTGACTTGGTCATTTCATCTGTAAAAAGGAGAACAAAACACCTGCCTTGTGAGATTATTCTGAGGAGGAAGTGAATTAATTTATGTGACGTCTTTAAAACCTAGGGAGAGATTTGTGAAAGTAAACTGTTTTGTTTTGAAAGGAAGTTCAGGGACATCACATTGATTAGGCAGCAGAATGTCTGCTGTGTGAGATCCCCGAATACCCACATAGGTAGAATTAGATTAAAACGAAGCTGGAGATGAGGAGGGGAAGAGAACTACCAGAAGACAGCTTTGGTGGGGTGCACAGCAGAGGTGCCAGCACCTCACTGGTGGCCAGGGTGTGTGGACACGATGGGGTAGTTTTCTGTATAGGATAAGCAGGCCTCCTGGCCTCCTCATCTGGGAATGGATGAGCCTTGGAGAGGGCAGTCATTCTGCTCCGGTTTGTCATAGCCCAGAGATGGTCAGGTTTGTATTTTGTTGCTGTCGTTTTTTGGGTCAGTATGCGCTCAGGTAAATATTTTGAATGGAACACATTGGATTCTTTGGACACGCCTCCTGCCCTGTTGCATTTGCTGGATGTACTGAGGACAGGTCATTGAATTGGAGCAGTTGGACTAGACAGATGGGCAGTAGGGGCTCAGCAGAACACGATGGTAAAGATGAGTCTCATATCCCAACAAGGGCCATTTGCTCTGTAGCTGAAATATTGCCTGGCCCCTAGGAGGTTCTCAATGAATACTCATGGAATGGATCCACGGGTGCATGCATGCACATATGACCCCTTTATAAAACAATTGCTTGATTATTCAGATCAAGAGAGCAAGGACCTATATTCTGAGTGATTATTCTCTCTTTGCCCTAGCAGGATATTGGTCTTGAAATAGGACCCCAGTAAATACATTGTAGAATTAAACTGAGTGATTTGTAGTTGCTACTGGGAGTGGCATCATTATCTGCAGTTCGCCTCCCAGATGCCCTGAGGATCCTGCTGAGTCCTGACTACTCTATGCCTGGAGAAGACCAAAAAAAAAAAAGAAAGAAAGAAAAAGCTTTAGCAATGGCACTTCACTGCTAACTATCTAGGTGACCTTAGCCGGTCACTTTACTTTCCTGGACCTCAATTTTATCTTCAGTGACAAGAAGGGCTGGAACTAGATGGTTCCTTTCTAGAGACCTGTCTTGGTCTGAATAGAGTGCTCAGGGACAGAGCCTGAGTGGGACCTCCTAGCATTTTTCCTCTGCCGTGGATTAACTGTTTAATTGGCAGAGGCATATAGGCCTGCCCAGCCGCCAGCCTGTCAGGGCTGCCTGAACACCCTCAGGCTTGAAATGGCCGAGAACACCCTTGGGGTCAAGGGCAGTGGAAAGTCATAGACTTCAGTGGGGTACCCCTGGATTGAATCACCCCAAGTATTTAGCTGCAGAACTTGGGCAAGTTATTAACCTCTCAAAACCTCAGTTTCATCACCTCTAAAATGGGGACAATAATTATACCTACCCATAGGTTGTGATAAGAATTAAAAGATATAATGCTGGTAATACATTTGTCCCAATGGTTGGTATTATAATTTTAGTATTCTATTATGGCAACGACAGAAATTGTTTAGCTTTCCTCAATCTAGTCCATATGGGGCTTTCCTTACCCTCTATTTATGTGCTTGTCTGTCATAAATTTTTTTTTTTTTTTTTTTTGAGACAGAGTCTTGCTCTGTTGCCCAGGCTGGAGTGCAGTGCCGCAATCTCGGCTCACTGCAAACTCTGCCTCCCAGGTCCAAGTGATTCTTCTGCCTCACCCTCCCAAGCAACTGGGATTACAGGCACGCACCACCACATCCGGCTACTTTTTCTATTTTTAATAGAGATGGGGTTTCACCATGTTGACCAGGCTGTTCTCTAATTCCTGGCCTCAAGTGATCCATTTGCCTCAGCCTCCCAAAGTGCTGAGATTACAGGAACCACCGCGCCCTGCCAGTTTGTCATAAATATTCTTCTTTGCTTCCTGGATTCAGTGCTTTGAACAGTCAAACAGTGTCATTAGTGGATATTGCGTCTCTTTTTATCCACCCATTCTCAGGTTTTCAGCCTGAATCCTATTATTGTGGCGTAAACGGTAGTTAATTGGTGGGAGAAATGTCTCTTTAACACTCTTATTCTTGGGTAATAATATAGTGTTTTTCCTAATAATTGAATCTAGACAGACTTTCTGAATCAGCAGCATAAATAGACATTCATCTGAGAGACTAAACCTTGACTGGGGGTTTTCTCTGGAAACCCAGCTTATGCCTGGAGAGCCAACAGCTTGATCTTCATTTCCTGCCCCACAGATGCCCCACAGATGCCTTGCTGAGGAACCTAGGATGTGAATGCCATGTGCTTTAGGTCAAGGGAGGCCTCGACCTAGCAGACACTTAATGCTTTGGAGGATTCAAAAGAGATAGAAGACTTGGTCCCTGCCCCAAGAAGCAAACAGTTTGGCTGGGGAGACAAGACTTGCCTGAATTCAATAGCTAGAGAAAGAGATATTTTAAAAGCGTTAAAAAAAAAAACAAAACAAGCTCCTGCTTTGTGGTTTCTAGATTTAAAGATGGCAAATACTGAGTGTCTAAGCATAGTGTCATTCATGCAGGAAGTAGCCACCATCGGGGCCTTGAAGGGAAGAAAGATTGGAAGTAGCAAACCAGAGGGAGATGGAGCTTCAGGGCCCAGGGAGGAGGAAGGTGCAGGCCAGGAGGTAGACAGAGCATGAGAATGTCACAGAGGACAAGGGAGGTGAGAAGGGGCTCCTGCTGCCGTGGGGACAGCGAGATGAGTGTGCCTCATGAACAGGCAGCCACGGGGCTTGGATTTGAACTTGAGCTTACATCATAGGGGGCCCATGTGGGACCTGAGGTTGGGGAGGGCTGGCAGGAAGTCAGGATTTGGGGAAGACCAGTGAGGCAGGGATGGAGGAGATTGGCTGGGTGAGGCAGGGATGGAGGAGGTTGGCTGGGTGAGGCAGGGATGGAGGAGGTTGGCTGGGTGAGGCAGGGATGGAGGAGGTTGGCTGGGAGGCAGAGCGAGGAAGCAGCACTTCTGCGGGCCTGGGGTTGTGGGCGGGGGCTGGGAGGTGGTGTGGGGCAGCACCTGAGTGTGGAGGGAGGACCCCCTGTCTGGAAGCCTGGAGAACCCTACTGCTGACGCCCTGGGGACTCCCTGTTTCAGTGGTAAAGACGTGAAGCGCTGCTTTGGGGAGGAGGATGAGAGTTCCATTTGGTCTTCAGCTGTAGATTTGGAGTCTTCTGTGTTCAAGGGTGTTCAAGGGTGGTCATCACTAGTGTGTGCATGAGTTTCCCGTGACTGCTGTAACAAATCACTACACACTTAGCGGCTTAACACTACGGAAATGTGTTCTCTCGCCGTCTGGAGGCTGGAGGTCTAAATTAAGGCCTCCACAGGGACACACTCCCTCCAGGTCTTCAGGGCCTTCTTCCAGGAGCCTCCACCTCCGAGAGGTTCCTTGCTTCCTTGTGCGTGGCTAAAGTCACTCCAGTCTCTGGCTCTGTCTTCACATAGCTTCACCTCTGTGTGTGTGTATACATGTGTGTGCACATGTGTGTGTGCGTGTGTGCACACAGGTCTCTGTATGTGCATGTGTATGTGTGTGTATATGTGTGCATGTGTGTGTATGTGTGTGTATGCATCTCTTGGTGTGCATGTGTGTGCACACATCTGTGTGTGTGTGAATCTGTGTATGTGCATGTGCATCTGCGTGTGTGTACACATATATGTGCATGTGTGTCTGTGTATGTGTGTGTGTGTGTGCATGTGTGTCTTCTCCTTTTCTGTCTTTTCTAAGGACACTTGCCATTGAATTTAGGGCCAGCCTAGGTAATCTAGGATGATCTCATCTCAAGATCCATGACTTAATTACATCTACAAAGACTTTTTTTTCAAATAAGGTCACCTTCACAGGTTCCAGAGATGACAGTGTGGACATATCTTTTGGGGGGCACCATTCAGCCCACTGCAGCATGTTTTTTTTTTAGGAGGGCATGTAGAGGAAGGAGACAAAGTGCCTGGGTGGAGAGGAAGCCACCGTGGGTCTTCTGTGGGAATGGCGTCACACACTTCTCCCATGTGTGGCTTGTCATATGACCACTCTCACCCCTTCAACTCAGCCTTGTGTGCGACTACGTGCCAAACACTGTTTATTTCCTTTAATCATCATGAAAAGGGGACAAGAAAGGCTTTACTCTCCCCAGCTTACAAATAAGGAAATAGAAGCCGAGGGTGTCTAAGTACCTGAGGGCACTCAGCTAGACCCAGTGGAGTGGCTCTGAGTCTAGGCCGCCGGCTCCAATGCCTGAGGACTGGGCTTTAATCATTACATTTGTCTTTGTGAGTGTATTAGCCTGTTCTCATGCTGCTAATAAAGATGTACCCGAGACTGGGTAATTTATAAAGGAAAGAGGTTTAATGGACTCACAGTTCAACATGGCTGGGGAGGCCTCACAATCATGGCAGAAGATGAAGGAAGAGCAAAGACATGTCTTACATGGCGGCAGGCAAGAGAGTATGTGCAGGGGATCTCTTCTTTATAAAACTATCAGATCTCATGAGACTTACTCACGATCATGAGAACAGCATGGGAAAAACCAGCCCCCATGATTCAAGTACCTCCCACCAAATCCCTCCCAGGACACGTGGGAATTATAGGAGCTACAATTCAAGATGAGATTTGGGTGGGGACACAGCCAAACCATATCAATAAGTAAACTTTATTTTATTGTCCTCAGCTCTCACCCTCTCTGGCTGTCACTCATCTTTAAAGGAAACAGATGTTCCTGGGGGCAAGGTCTGAGATGCGTGGGGTGGGTGATGTAGCAGCAGCTAAGGAACAGAAGAGCTTCACTCTCATTTAAGAAATCTGGTGGGGGGTGCCTGGTGTTAAAGCTGAGACTGAGCTGGCTGCAGAGCTGGGAGGTTTGGCTCATGAATTTCTGAGCCACACTACCTGCATCTGAGTCCTGGCTGTGCCTCCTCCCTGCTGTGGGACGCTGCACAAGGCACTTCTGCTCTCTGTGCCTCAGCCCACTCATCTGTAAAATGGGACTCTGTAATCCTACTTACCTCTTGGGTACTCAAAATGAGGATAAAATGCTTATCTGTGCATGTGCATGTGTGTGAATATATATTATAGTCATCCTTAGGTATCCGTGGGGGATTGGTTCCAGAATCCCCTGTAGATACCAAAATCCACAGATCCTCAAGTTCCTCATATAAAGTGATACAGTGTTTGCATATAACCTACCCACATCGTCATATATACTTTAAATCATCTCTAAATTACTTATAATACCTAATGTAAGTGCTTTGTAAATAATTGTTGTACAGCATTGCTTTTCTGTATTACTATTTTTTTGTTGTTTTTTGTTTTTTTGAGACAGAGTCTTTCTTTGTGACCAGGCTGGAGTGCAGTGGTGCGATCTCGGCTCACTGCAACCTCCGCCTCCCGGGTTCAAGCGATTCTCCTGCCTCAGCCTCCTGAGTAGCTGGGACTACAGGCGCACGTCACCACGCCCAGCTAATTTTTGTATTTTTAGTAGAGACGGGGTTTCACCATGGTGGCCAGGATTGTCTCGGTCTCTTGACCTCGTGATCCACCTGCTTTGGCCTCCCAAAGTGCTGGGATTACAGGTTTGAGCCACCACGCCCAGCCTTGTTAGTATTACTTCTAATAAGAATAAAATATTAGTATTGTTATTTTTAATTTTTTTCCTGCAAATTTTCCATCCACGATTGGTTGAATAAATGGGCTTGACTATATATGTAAAGTGCTAATAATGGCTCTTAGCACATAGTAAGTGCTATGTGCTGTTTACTTAAAAAACAAAAACACAGGGCTGGGTATGATGGCTTATGCCTGTAATCCCAGCACTTTCAGAGGCCGGGGCAGGAGGATTGCTTGAGCCCAGGAGTTTGAGACCATCCTGGGGAACATAGTGAGACCCCATCTCTAAAAAGGAAAAACAGACAAATAGAAAAAAAACACAAAACAGCTCCAAAGAGCCCATGCTTGGTTCCTTTGGTGCCTGCATTCATGACTCTTGGGGCCAGGGACCTCTGTGATATTGCAAACTCTTCAGCAAGACCGTGGAGCCCCTGAAACCTCAGAGCAGGGAGACACCAGGCTGTGCTGTGCACTTGCCATAGGAATGGGCTCCCCCTCAAAGGCTGATTCTTCCTGAGTCCAAGCCAAGAACATATGCTTATAAAAATACCAAAAGGGGGCCGGGTGCGGTGGCTCACGCCTGTAATCCCAACACTTTGGGAGGCCAAGGTGGAAGGATCACTTGAGCTCAGGAGTTTGAGACCAGCTTGAGCAACATAGTGATGCCCTGTCTCTAAAAAAAAAAAGTTTAAAAAAATAGTTGGGCATGGTGGTACACACCTGTAGTCCCAGCTACTTGGGAGGATCTCTTGAGCCCAGGAATTCAAGGCTGCAGTGAACTGCGCTTGTGCCACTGCACTCCAGCAGCCTGAGTGACAGAGCAACACTCTCTCTTAACAAAACAAAACAAAAAACAAAAGGAAGGGAGGCCTGGGTGTGAAGGCCGTCCAAGCAGGGGCTCTCAGGCTCCTGTGCACACCTGGTGTCACTGTGGGCACCAGGGTGCCACATCAGAGGATGCAGGGGCTGCTGCAGGGGCCTGGGGCTTGAATGGGGTGGAGAAGTCATTAATACACCCAGGACACTCACTGCCTGTTGTTTTTCCTCACAGGCCGATGCTGCTACCAGCTTTCTGAGAGCAGCAAGATCAGGTAACTTGGACAAAGCTTTGGATCACCTGCGGAATGGGGTAGATATTAACACCTGTAACCAGGTAAGTGGGATGGAGGCAGGCCTGTTGTCTCTGAAGAGCAGCTCTTG
The DNA here is from genome assembly GCF_006542625.1 of Nomascus leucogenys. NCBI lineage: Eukaryota > Metazoa > Chordata > Mammalia > Primates > Hylobatidae > Nomascus > Nomascus leucogenys. Next base: position 46,428,557 of record NC_044388.1, on the reverse strand, counting down.
CCTGATGCCATTTCCTGAGAGCTTTGAAACTGCCTCTATTAACCTTTTCTCAGTGGCCTCAAAACTCCCCCAGGGCTTCTGCCTGTGGAAGGCCCTAACCTTGCTGTTTCCACTACTGCCGTGGCCCAGGGCCCCACAGAGAAGGGCTGATGCCTGAACAGTGTGGGAGAGGCCCGCACAGATCCCCTGCGGTCTCCTCGCTTAGAAGTTGCAGTCGATCCCCGCTGTTGTCTTAGAATATGTGGCCTTTGAATTGGGGCAGGAGGAAGAGCCTTTGAAAGATGCTGTGTCAGTGGGGATGTTCAGTCTCCTTTGTCCACCAGCAGTCTGTGTGGGTTCTCGGCTAGCCTGAGAAGAAAGTTGGGGAATGAGGCCCCGCTTGGGTCAGGTGCTGACAAAGGTGGGTGGACTCGGGTTGAGGATGGTGGGGCTGGTGCAGAGGCTGGCTCTCCAGGGCTCCTGAGTGACACAGCCGAGCCTTAGCTTCAGAAGGGGCTGGCGAGGAAACAAAATGTGTTTGGGTTGGGTTGGAGGGCAGAGACTCGGGCTTGGAGCCAAAGATCCAGGAACTAACTAACTAGGGAGGAAATGACCTTCCAGGAAGGGAACAGGTGTGTGGCTTGGGTTTGTGGATTGGTGACAGGTTTTGTTTGTTTGTAGATATTTGCCTGCCGATTAAGTTGTTGAGTTACACATGCTAATTGTTTCTAATTTAGAATACATTTATCCATTGCGACTTTTTAAAAACCATCTTAGCCATTAAAAATGTGTTCTTAATTGTGGTCAAATATACAGCCTAGAATTTCCTGTCTTAACCATTTTTTGGCATACAGTTCAATGGGATTAAGTCCATTCATATTATCCTGTAATCATCATCCATCTCCAGAACTCTTTTCATGTTGCAAAACTGAAACTCTGTTCTCTTTAAACACTAACGCCTCATTTCTGACTACTCCCCAGCCCCTGGTGACCACCCTTCAACTTCCAGTCTCTATGAATTTTATTACTATAGGGACCTCACAGAAGCGGAATCCTGCTATATTTGTACTTTTGAGACTGGCTTCTTTTATTTAGCATAATGTCTTCATGGTTCCTCTGTACTTAGTGGCTTGGGTGACTTTTCCAAGCTAGCAGGGCCAGATTTTCCGAATGTAGGTTAGGTTTTCCATGGGCAACGTGCCTCTGTCCTACCCCCTCATCTACTGTTTCCCTACCCTTCCTGCCCCTGTTTAAAATGCAAAATGCCATCCCGTGCAGTGGCTCATGCCTGTAATCCCAGCACTCTGGGAGGCTGAGGTGGGCAGATCACCTGAGGTCAGGAGTTCAAGACCAGCCTGGCCAATGTGGAGTAAACCCCATCTCTATTAAAAATACAAAAATTAGCCGGGCATGGTGGTGCATGCCTGTAATCCCAGCTACTTGGGAGGCTGAGACAGAATTGCTTGAACCCAGGAGGCAGAGGTTGCAGTGAGCCGAAATCATGCCATTGCACTCCAGCCTGGGTGACAGAGTGAGACTCTATTTCAAAAATAAAATAAAATAGACTGGGCACGGTGGCTCACACCTGTAATCCCAGCACTTTGGGAGGCCGAGGCAGGCAGATCATGAGGTCAGAAGTTCGAGACTAGCCTGGCCAATATGGTGAAGCCCTGTCTCTACTAAAAATACTAAAATTAGCCGGGCATGGTGGTGCGCGCCTATAGTCCCAGCTATTTGGGAAGCAGAGGCAGAAGAATCGCTAGAACCCGGGAGGCAGAGGTTGCAGTGAGCCAAGATCGTGCCACTACACTCCAGCCTGGGCAACAGAGTGAAACTCTGTCTCAAATAAATAAATAAATAAATAAATAAAATACAAAATACTACCTGCCTCCATTCCTAGGGCTAAGACCCCATTTGGATTCAGTTGGTCTTGCAGTGGCAGAAATTCACAGCTAAAAGATCAGAGAGAATGGAGCAGTATGGTATGTGATAGGAAACAGAAGTAGGTGTGTGATAAGAAGCAAAGACCCTGGCAGTGCACTTCAGAGGGAAAGTGAGGTATGTGGACCTGACTGGAATTTGCAAACTGGATGAAGGACCAGGCCCCCTGCCCCTTTTCTCATCCCTCCACCCAGAAATGCCAACATCCACATATCCACGGCCCAAAGGACATTGTGGTGGTTCTAACCAAGCATCTTCTCAGGCTGGCCTTTGCAAAGCAGGTTGAAACTCAGCCCATTTTTTGATGCCAAGAGGTGGATGCAGCAAAGTCTGGAGGTAGGGTGAGAGTCTTGGTGTGAGAGTTGTTCAGGAGACAGGGTCTGGGACCTTCTTAGCACCGCACCTCCAGAAGCAGCTGCACAGGCTGCAGTTGTGTCGCCCCAGCCCCCCATAGGCAGGGGGGTTGCTTGCTCTCTCCACCTGGGATGCATTCTTGGGCTTGCAGAGATGCACACCTGGAGGCTTTCTTTGTTCTTACTGTGGCTGGAGAATTGCAGATGTGTTTCTCCGCAGTGCAGTTCTCAGTGGAGGTGAATCACACCTTCAGAGGCCTTCCAAGGGTTAAGATTCTAGCTCTCAAAGGAATCCATTCAGCTGAAATGGGGACAACTGAATGTGTGTGAGACTTGAGCCAGGGCTCATTTTCTGTGTGAAATTGGAAGATTTTGATGCCACCGGGGAATAGCTGTGTCCTGATTGGTCTCCCGTTGGAGAGGCCTTGGGTGTAACTGCCTTGTCACTCTGCCTTCTCTCCTCAGAGCACCTCTTCAGTTCGTTTTGGGCTCAGAGAACAGCAAGCACTGAGGTATTATTTGCACTTTATTGACACCATTTCCGATTGGCTCAGCGCCAGTGACAAGTGGCTGTCAGCCCTGCTTGAGGCTGAGGGGAGGCTCCTGCCTCAGACTCAAGACTGCAGTCCTGGCTAAGCCTGGCCTCTCTCTTAAAGAGGACACTGCCGCAAGTTATGAAATGAGCGTCAGAAGGGAACGAAAGACAGGACACACCAAGTGCAAAGCCCCTTGCTGCTCGTTAATTCCCACAGCTGCCAGATGTGGCCCTGTTGGTCCCTGTCTTATGGTCTGTGGCTGAGCAGGGCAGGTAGCTGCAGGTGGCTGCACCTGGAAGGGAGCTGGTCAGGGTTCCCTGAACCTCATTCTGGTTGCACAGCGCAGTTTGGTTTTGCTATTGCGGGGAGAGTCCTGGTGGTGGGGGAGGGACTCCAGCGGCTGAACCCATGCCTGCATGAAACCCACGAGTGCACCCAGCGGGACGATCCTGCATCTGCGTAATGCGCACAGGGTCAGCCTCTTAATGCTACTAGAGCTTTCTGCTCTTAAAAACACGCATAAAAGCAAGCTCTTGTCCCGGGGTCATGGCAAGAGAATTTGCTTTCGGCTTGAATCTTCTGAGCTGGTGTACTGTGGTGGCGGTAACAGGGCAAATACTTATCCTTACATAAGTAACACACTTTCAAATAGTATGTTTTTGTGGAAAGAATGCGTACTGTTTGCCATAATAGGAAGTAATTACTCTAAGTAGCGTGGAAAGAGGAACTCTTGACTTATATAAGAGACGTCTGAATATTCAGGGCAGTTCCTTGACTGTGTCTACTAATGTTCTGTCATCATTATCATTACCATGTCTATAGGAAAGAAGAAATTTATATGTAAGAACACACACATGTGTGCATACAGGAGCCCCCTTATATGAATGCCAATTTTAAAATTTATTGTTTGCAGTTTAGATGCCTGTGTCCAATGTACTTCCTGTGCATCTCCACGTGTATATGGAGAGCTGGGCTGAAGGGATAGAATAATTTCATTTTAAAGTCACGGTCCTTATCCGCTCTGAACTGTAGTCTATTGGCAGTGAGAGCTATTAATCAAATAATGACACAAACAGATATGCATACCAAAAACTATGTTAGGAACCATGAATGGAAGGCAGAGAGTATATGAGAGGACTGCCTTAGAGTCAGAGGTCAGAGAAGGCTACCATGAGGAAGAGACAGCTGAGCTGAGGGAGGTACAGGGGCAAATAAGGTGAAGCAAGGGAGAACATGCCGGTCTTAGAGAGCAGCCTGTGCAAAGCCCCAGAGGCAGGGAAAGGAGCAGAGGGTTGAAGGAAGGCCAGAGTGGGCGCAGTGCAGACAGCAGGAGAGGTCAGGCAAGGTGAAGCTGGGATCGTGCTGGAGCTTACAGGTAGGGGCGAGAGTCACAACACTCAGCGACTGAGACAGGGATGTAAAGATGGGAACAGGAGACACTGGGAACTATGGGTGTGGGAGGGCGGGAGGAGGGCATGGGTGGAAAAACTAACTATTGGGTACTGTGTTCACTACCTGGGTGACAGGATCATATGCCCTCCAAACCTCAGCGTCATGCAGTACATTCATGTAACAAACCTGCACAGGTACCCCTGAATGTAAACTAGAAGTTGAAATTATAAACAACTGGGACAGTGTGCCCCTGGGCCAGAGCAGTGTGTGTGCATGCATGCGTGTGCTCACCAGCTGCACCAGATGTTAACCCTGTAGTTGCTGACCGAGGGGAAGGGGTCTGGGGGAGGGTGACAGTGGCCAGAGCAGCAGGGATGGGGTACTTAAGAGCCTGCAGCTGGCCAGGCGCGATGGCTCATGCCTGTAATCCCAGCACTTTGGGAGGACGAGGTGGGCAGATCAACTGAGGTCAAGTGTTCGAGACCAGCCTGGCCTACATGGTGGAACTATTTAGTCTCCCCTAAAATAAAAAATTAGCCGGGCATGACGGCAGGCGCCTGTAATTCCAGCTACTCGGGAAGCTGAGAGGCAGGAGAATCTCTTGAACCCAGGAGGCAGAGGCTGCGGTGAGCCGAGATTGAGCCACTGCACTCCAGCTTGGGCAACAGAGCAAGACTCTGTCTCAAAAAAAAAAAAAAGCCTGCGGCAGTGGCCACTGACCTGGAGGAGTGGAGCGTTTCAGCATATAACACCTGCACAGCTGTATTGCTGTGTCCTGGTTGAATATCCCCCCTTGTAGAAGCCACATGAAGGATTCCAGTCTTTCTCCTGAGCATAGCAGAAAGTGAACCACAGATTCAAGCACAGGAGTGACATGATCAGGGTTGTGCTTTAAAGGGTCTCACTGGCTACCACGTGGAAAACAGGCAGAGGGCCCACTGGTGCAGTGGGGGAGCCTGTGTGTGCCCAGCAGCGCAGGAGGGACGTGTAGGCAGCCTGGATGAGGGTCATGGCTGTGGAGATGGAGCAAAGCCAAGCAGGCTTGGGTGATGGATTGGATGGGGCGCTGAGGGGAAGGAGACTCAAGAATGACCTTCCGAGGGCTGGCTTCCACGGCAGGTGGGTGGTGGCACCATCCGCTAAATGAGGGATGCTGGGAGCAGACCGGTGTGTGGAAACACGGGGGAGGAGTCAAGAGCAGAGCTGTTCCAGATCCCGGTAAGGAGGCGCTGAGGAATCCGAGCAGAAATATATAGTAAGCAGTTGGATATTTGAGCCTGGAACTCAGATAAGAGGTCCAGCCCAAAGATAGATATTTGGAAGTCATTCAGCCTTCGAGGAAGTCGAGTGCTGGCGGGGGCTGATGAGAGCAGGGAGGAAAGGCATGTTGAATATACTCCCACTCGCCTGTGTGGGGTCATTCCACAGCACTCATTAAACACCCACTCTGTGCCAGGCCTATTCTAGGCACTGAACAAGATAGACAAAATAGTCTGCGCGCTCGTGGCCTGTGCATGCTGGTGAAGGAAATAGACAATAGCTAAGAGGATGGGCACATACATGAAGTCAGCTGATGGGAGACACTGGGGAGGAGGAAGGTCAAGGTGACTATTTTGGTGGGGTGGTTGGGAGGGCTCTCTAGGGAGATGACTTTCAAGAGGCCTGGAAGAAGTAAGGGAGAGAGCCACGTGGTTTCTGGGGAACAGCATTCTTGGGAGAGCAGGAAACACATGCAAAGGCCCTGGGGCAGGAGTGACAGTGGTTTGCTTGGGGAACAGCGAGGCTGGAGTTGAGTGATGGAAGGGAAGGTGGTAGGCAGGGGGGTGGGAGGAGTGCCTGGGGCCAGATCAAAGAGGGCTTGCATTGGTGAGGGCTTAGATTTTGCCATAAGGCTGAAGTCATCTGAAGGTGTTACACAAGAGATGCTTACGCTGATGGAGGTTTCTAAACAATTGCCCTCGCTGCTGTGTGGAGGATAGACTTGGGGCACAGGGACAGGAGCAGCAAGACTGGTGAGGAGGCTAGTGCAGGGGCCAGGTGGGACCCCGGGGTGGCTTTGAATAATGGGGAGAGAGGAAAGGTGGGGAGGCCAGAGGACTTGCTGCCCAGGCTTGGAGTGTCATCACCCCAGATGTGTTGGTCTCAGCACACATTTTGCCCGGGCTCCTTACGCAGCCCAGGAATGGGTCATTCTTCCACCTAGAGCAGCCACATAGCAATGGGTTGTTAGGTTCCATCTCAGCTCAACAGCCACTGTGAAGACAGCCTTGATCCCCATAGCTTGAAGCCATCCCTGCCTTTGTGATGTGTCGGTACCTCTCCTAAGGCTCAAGCCTAGCTGGTCCTACTATGTTGCTTGGTAACATTGAGCAGGTCTTCCCTCTCCTGGTGGGCTCCAAGCCCAGTGAGGCAAAACCCATGATTGGGGACTCTGTTTCTCCACAGCACCTGGCATAGGATGTGTCCTATGGTAGATGCTCTGGCATTTGTCTTAATAAATGGCCACATAATTGTGCACAGACCAGTATTAGCTTCACATGCTCATTTTCCAGAATTATTGTTAGATTAATATCAAATCAAATTTTTTTCTTATGGAGACTATAGCAATACAAAAATACTTTCTGGGATGAAGTAACTGACTATACACATTGATGAGTCAACCAAATAAAATAAAACCAGAAAAGAGCAGTGCCAGCCTGTGTCCCCTGAATTTCTACAATTGTCAGATTGACGTGGATGTTCCACTGGGGACCATGAGCTGGAATCCCAGGGGCAAAAAGCCTCACTCTTTTAGTTTTCTGTTCTATTCCGATGACGCTGACCCTTGCTGGTTCATTTGGCCTTCCTGATAGGAAAGAAAGAGCTTGAGACTCCAGGAGATAATTTTCCATGAAAAGGAGAAGCCTTGTCATCCACAACTCAGCGTAAGGCAGAGTTCAAAGTGAGGACTTCCTAGAGCAGCCCAGGCACTGTTGGTCCTCTTTGCCTGTCTCATTTTTCTCCATAGTGCTTGTTACTGCATGCCTTCATATGCATTTATGTGTCTGCTTATTTTTGTCTTCACTAAATTGTAGGCACCTTAAGGGGAGAGGGCTTTGCTTTCCTCATTGCTCTGTGTCAGGATCCTGCTTAACCTATAGCACATGCTCATAAACTCAGTTGACAGACTGTATGAAAAAAAAAAAAAAGCAGCGATGTTGTTTGCGGTAGCTATGAATGGTGAAAGCTTGTATATTTTATACTTAGTCCACGTAGGAACTAGACTAAGCACCATCACTTTGTAAGAGCCTTGTGCAATCGTGCATACTTAGGATAATGAGCCTGCAATAAGCACGGCTCAGATGCTGGCATTAGCCCCACGGGTCAAGTATTTGGCAATATTTGCTGCAGTATCCAGAAGCTCGACCATCTGAATGATCACAAAAGCATAAACGATTTCCAGTGCGAAAACCCAGCCCAGGAAAGCACGTGAAACCATGCCAGCTCCCTGGATGTGCCTAAAGTTCCACGTGTGCATTAGGAAGCCCTAATGTTTATCTTGAAGGTAAAGGGTTGCGGGCATTTGGAATAAATGGAGCACCTATAACAATAATTTCTGCTACGGTGCAGTATTTTCTTCAGCAGCCAAATTCCAAGTCTTTTGATCAGGATTTCTTGAGCTCCGGTGATGGTGATAATTACGACCTTTCCAAGCTATAGAATCTTAGGGCTTAGTGGAGCTTACGACATTCAATTTCCATTTTATAGCTCAGGAAACTGAGGTCTAGAAGTTGCTTCTGAATATCTTATGCTGTATGACTTTGGATTTGGGGAGTTGGGCTTAAGAAGTCCAAGATGAGGCTGGGCATGGTGGCTCACGCCTGTAATCCCAGCACTTTGGGAAGCCGAGGCGGGCAGATCACCTGAGGTCAGGAGTTCAAGACCAGCCTGACTAACATGGAGGAAACCCTGTCTCTACTGAAAATACAAAATTAGCCAAGCATTGTGGCGCATGCCTGTAATCCCAGCTGCTCGGGAGGCTGATGCAAGAGAATCACTTGAACCTGGGAGGTGGAGGTTGTGGTGAGCTGAGATTGCACCATTGCACTCCAGCCTGGGCAACAAGAGAGAAACTCCATCTCAAAAAAAAAAAAAAAAAAAAAGAAGAAGTCCAAGATGAGGCCAGGCGCAGTAGGTCACGCCTGTAATCTCAGCACTTTGGGAGGCTGAGGTGGGTGGATCACCTGAGGTCATGAGTTTGAGACCAGCCTGACCAACATGGTGAAACTCCGTCTTTACTAAAAATAAAAAATTAGTTGGGCATGGTGGTGGGTGCCTACAATCCTAGCTACTCGGTAGTCTGAGGCAGGAGAATCACTTGAACCCGGGAGGCGGAGGTTGCAGTGAGCCGAGATTGCACCACTGCACTCCAGCCAGGGCAACAGAGCAAGACTCCATCTCAAAAAAAAAAAAAGTCCAAGATGAAATTTCTCTGCTCATTCATTTATTCTGCAAACATTTATTGACCAATTACAATGACCCATGCACCATACTAGAGACTAGGGCTAACCAACATGAATAAATTCATGCCCTGTTTTCAAAGAACTCAGAGGCAGGTAAAAGGTCCAGCTTGTAGATAAAAGATTACAAATTCAGTACAAATTCAGTATCGTAAGTGCCATCCTGAAGGAGTACAGGAGATGTTTTTGTCCGTGTAATCATTCATTCAACAAATTTTTTTTTTTTTTTTTTTTGAGATGGAGTCTTGCTCTGTCACCCGGGTTGGAGTGCAGTGGCAGGATCTCTGCTCACTGCAAGCTCCACCTCCTGGGTTCATGCCATTCTCCTGCCTCAGCCCCCCAAGTAGCTGGGACTACAGGCGCCCGCCACCATGCCCAGCTAATTTTTTGTATTTTTAGTAGAGACGGGGTTTCACTGTGTTAGCCAGGATGGTCTTGATCTCCTGACCTCGTGATCTGCCCTCCTCAGCCTCCCAAAGTGCTGGGATTACAGGCGTAAGCCATCGCACCCGGCTTCATTCAACAAATATTTTTCGAGCTGTTATAATGTTCCAAGAGCCAGCCAGTCAAAGATGAGCAGGTCCTGGGACCTGCCCTTACGTCGTTTCTGGTCTAAGGGTAGTGGCTGGCCTGCTAATGAGTCAGAGAAAGGTTGTGAAGGAAGGATACCAGTCTCCGAGTAGAGAACTGGGAAACAGGAATTGCTGTGAGAAGGAACAGACTGCAAAGGCTAGAGTGCCAAAGGGCACTGGGGCAGGGGGCAGTTCGGGGAGTTTGGGGTACATGAAATGAAAGAGGTTGAGGATGGTGGTCGATCCAGCTAAGGAGGTTAGAGCTAGATCCGTATAGATCTAGAACCTGGCACTTTTCTCTGTCGTCGTCTTTTTCTTAGGAACTGTTGACAGGCATAGAAAAATATATTAAGCTACGTAGTTCTCTGATCCTACCTGCACCCCCAAAACACACAGAAAGCCTTCCTAACATGATGGTGTTGTGGTATTAAAGCTTCTTTAGACTTGCTGCCTTGGTGCAGCTCTGGAATAGTGATGAGGAAGAGAGAATGTTTCATTGGAGCCCTCACCTGGGAAAGGAGTGTTCTGTGTTAAATAGTTAAACAGATATGCAGCTAGGTGCCCCTATGCCTGGCACCTGGTACGTGCTACACCGTTAATGCTGACGTCACCCTGAGAGTTGGTTAGAGCAGGTGCTTGACCAGGGAGGCTGGGGAGACTCAGAGAGGTGAAGAGTCTCAGAGCCCAGGACTGAGACGCCCAGCCCAAGCCTCTGTACTGACTCAGAGGATGGATTTGACACTGCACAACAAGCCTGTTATTGCTCTGGGTGATCTGCCCCCGACTGGTTTCATTTTCCTTCCTCTGCAGCCAAGGAGGAGCTAATTGACCAGTTCAGTTACATAAAAATCTTCATTTGTAGTCACAGCAGGGACATTCCATGGAATCCTAGGGACTGGGAAAAGGGTGACTAGCACCTTCAGGAATGATCCGGAACATAGTGCAAGGAAAGCACGCTCTCTAAACTCCACTTTATGGTTTCATTGCTCTAGGAATTTAGAATATGAAGACCAGATGTGATCTTCATAGTGCTTAGGGACAAAGAAAAAAGATAGGCCTGTGTGTGGCAGGTTCCATGAAGGTGCATTCAATTCTGCAAACTCTTATGCACCAGGCTCCATGCTAGGACCTGATTACCAAGGTGAGCAAAACACAGGATCTCAAAAAATTCAGGCCTTTGGGATAGACAAGCACAAGCGCAGACAAATGCAATTCTGTGTGATGAGGGTCTTGAGAGAGTTATCAAGGTCCGTGGGAACATGGCCAAGAAAGCAATCCACCTTTAGAGGGCTAGAAATAGGGTACAGTGTGGCAAAGAGAGGGGACAGGTAAAGTCACAGGCAAAATGACACTCGATCTGGGCCTTGAGGAAGATTCGCCTCTCTGGTTGCTAGAGGAAATGCTGAAAGCAGATCCCATGGTTGTGATGAGACTAGAGGAGGAATGAGAATTGGCCGCGATTGTTTGCATTCCACTGACTTCTTTGGTGTAAACCCTTTCTGTCCGTTTTGACAAGCCTTGGCTCTGATTTTAACTCCCTTACGTTCCGCGAAACCACTGTTAACAGTTTATATGAATCTTGGCATATTATTTTTTCCGTACGTGCAAAACACATAGCTTAACTGTTTTCTGCAAGCTGTTACGTTGTCTTATTCTTGGAATTATGGAATTCAGAGGAAACTGGAAGCTCAGAGCAGTTTTGTCATTGCAAAGCAGCATAAATTGAAGCCTGGGAGGTCATAGATAAGGACAGTTTAGAAGTCCAGGGTTCTTTTCTCCTGACCCCACTGCCCTTCTTCTAAAGGTCTGGGTCTTTTTTTTTTTTTTTTTAAAGAATACCAAGATCTCGGGCATAGATGCTCTTTCTAGTCCATAGGAGATATTCTTAGCTGCTGAGCTGCATTTCAGAGTCCCATTCTCTCATTAACTCGAGCTCACACTTCCTCCTCCACCTTCCCAAGGGCCCATGAGCCTCTGCAGTTGATTTGCTGCTGAGCTACAGTATTTCTCTGAGCACAGGGCTGCTGCGAGTTCTGTACAATCAGAATAAAAAGAAGGTGAGCTGAGGTTGATTCATTTCCTTGCAGAGCTCTAAAATCGTTGTGCATTCCTTTTTCTTAAAGTAATGAAAAGGATTAGAGTGTTTTTCCTCCTCATGAGTATCCAGCAAACTGTGAATCCTAAACGCTACCTGGGCAGGAGGGCTAAAGTTAGATTGCAACAAAGCAAACAGAGAAAATGCTCAGAGCCAGTTGCCTCCTTTTCCATCTGCGCCACCTCTCTCTTAGTTTGTGCTGTCCTCTCAGTTTCTTCTCTTACTCTGTCTTTCCAGTCCCTAGGCAAGAGACAGATTTGCAAAGGAGATCAGGTGTGATTTTCCACTAGGGTTATGGCAGTTGCTTCAGCTCTGCCTGGCTTCTGATTCAGTAGATTCCAAGATCATATATTTTTACCAGACCTTTCCCACCAAGCAGTCTCTGAGGAGCCATAAACTATCTGGGTTAGAAAGAGGCTGCAGGTGGTATGGCCCCGCAGAACGAGAGGCCTGCCCTCCAGAAGAGGTCTCCCCCATCAGCGGGTTTCCCCGTGGGCTGAGGGCTGTTCTCTTCGCATGTTTGATTGCACTCCGGGGTTTCCATCCTGGAATAATATCAGAACTGCAGTAAAGGTCATGCCTCATGGGTCCTTTACAAATAGGACGGAAGCCCAGCCACTCGGAAGGCTGAGGCGGGAGAATGGCTTGAGCCCAGGAGTTCAAGACCAGCCTCAGCAACATAGTGAGACCTTGTCCTACAGAATAAATAATTTAAAAATTAAACATTAAAAAACAAATTAGCCAGGCGTGGCCCTGCACCTGTAGTCCCAGCTACTCAGGAGGATCGCTTGAGCCCAGGAATTCGAGGTTGTGGTGAGCTGTGATCTCCCCTGTGAATAGCCATAGTACTCCAGCCTGGGCAACATAGCAAGACCCCATCTCTAAAAGAAAGAAAGGAAAAACCAGGACACATAGATGTAATTATAACTTCAAACTGGCTGTGATTCCCAAAATGTGTAAAATCCCCAGCGGGCCACCTGTCCCCTACTTAGACCCAGAATTACCCCCACAACATCACTCCTCTCCTCCAGCAGCCTCTGCAGCTCACCACCACTCCTCCTTACCTCCCATTAAAAAATTGTTTAGTAGTTCCGAATCTATAGAAAAGTTACAAGAAGGTACAGAGAATTCCCACATCTCCCGTGTCTGCATTATCTACGCCTGTTCTTCTACACTTCCTGTCCCTGTTGATCTGTCTATAATGTAGGACGTGTGACCTGATTCTGCACATCCCTAGACAGTCCGGTGTACACCATCCAAAAGTAAGGGCACTTTCCCAGGTATCCATCCCACGTGCCTGCCAATCTGGAAATCAACATTGATGCAGCACAACCATCCAATCCACAGACTCCGTTGGGATTTTGCCAACTGTCCCTCCGACAATTTCTCCCTCTCTCTGTGCCTCCTTCCTTCACATCTCCCCGCCCCTTCTTCTTTCTCCCTCCCCTCCCTTTCCTGCTCTCCTCCATCCTTTCCTCTCTCTGTCTCTCTGTTTTCTCTTGCTGTCTCTGTTCCCCTCCACCTTTTTCTGTCTCTCTCTGTTTCAGAAATCTCTCCAGGAAGATATTTTGCATTTAGTTGTCATGTCTCATCAGCCTCCTTCCATCTGGAATAGGCCCTCAGCGTGCCCATTTCTCATGTGTTTGACTGTTTTCCATGCTGTAGTTTGAGCCTCAGCTGTCTGTCTGATGCTGCCTCATGGCCATATGGCCATGCTGGACAGGAATACCATAGAAATCATGCTCCCGCTGGGCGCGGAGGCTCACGCCTGTAATCCCAGCAATTTGGGAGGCCAAGGCGGGCGGATCATGAGGTCAGGAGATCGAGACCATCCTGGGGAACACTGTGAAACCCCACCTCTACTAAAAATACAAAAAAATTAGCTGGGCGTGGTGGCGGGCACCTGTAGTCCCAGCTACTTGGGAGGCTGAGGCAGGAGAATGGCATGAACCTGGGAGGCGGAGCTTGCAGTGAGCCGAGATTGTGCAGCTGCACTCCAGCCTGGGCAACAGAGCAAGACTCCATCTCAAAAAAAAAAAAAAAAAGAAATCATGCTCCCTTCCCACTCCTGGGGACGTTAATCTTGATTACCAAGTAAAGTTGGTGCCAGCCACGTTTTTCTACTATAAGTTCACTGCTTTTCCCTTTGTAATTGATCAGTATTGTGTTGGGGGAGGGAAATATTTCAGTCTAAAGGGATCCATTGATGGGAGCCCATTAATGACATCTGCCTGTATCAGCTACTGCTGTGGTGGCTCCAGAGAGTGGTTCCCCATTTCCATCATGTCTTCTACATTTTATAGCTGGCTTTCTACTAAAGGATAAGCTTTTTCTTCTCCCCATTAATTTATTTTTTCTTTATTTGTATGAGCTGTTTGGACTCATGGATTCGTCTTTCATGGATTTGTCTTCGTTTCAACCTGATACTCCCATGACTTATTTTAATGGTCAAGTCTAAGCTGGGCCAATAGAAGTCCTTCCCATTAGTTGGCTTCTTCATCCTTTGACATGTCCTCATCATTCCTTGAGCATTTTCCTACTTTCTGGCACAAGGTGCCCCAGGCTCATTTTATACTTGCCCTGCCCCAGCCCTGGCTCAGCGCTTCTCCAAAGATCCCTGGTTCCTGTTAGTGGAGACAGCACTTAGACACTAGGGTCTGGTCCCCGATGTGCCCGTTGCTCCGGGTTGTCATATGTCTGTGTGCATGCGTCTATGCATACATGAGTCTGTTAACTACATCTACAGCTGTCTATGTATATATATATATGAAGAATCAATGAGATCACGCCAATATTTCTGGTTCCAGCCCAGTGCTCGGAATTCTTTCTAGCCTTTCCTCTCCCCATGTTTGTACAGTTCTTCAGACAGCAAGAGGCCTGAATGCCACTGATGCCTGTCCTCCTTAACGTATTCACTGACTCGTTTGCTCAGTGTGACAACCTCCCAAGCACTCCATTAGCTGTCCTCTTTCTCAGACCCCAGACACGCTGCTGCCCATGCCCTGCAGGGCACCTCTCTGCTCACTGCCCTCTAAGGCCGACATCTCCCAGCTGGGTGGGGAGGGAAGGAGAAGGATGAGAAGGGAGGATGGGAAAGCACTCCTTCAGCTTTGATTTCATTTCTGTTTTGGTTGAAAATTTGATGTAGGCGATTTGAGGAAAGAAATCAAAACTTATATAGCTCTAGTAATTTTTTTGATGTGTCTCAATTCATTTCCTCTTCTAGCCAAACTATCAGGCTGTCGCTCCTTCCCTTCCCATCATCTGCTCTGCCTCCTGTGGATCCATGGTCTTTGCCTTGCTTTCTTCCCTGCTCTTTCTTTCATTCTCATCAGTTTCAGAATTTGGAGTAAGAATAGCAGTCACTCCAGTCCTTCTTTTCCTCTCCGTAACCTCAGTTTAGGCTCTTTTCTCCTACTCTGCTGCAGGGCTGCAGACCTGCAAATGTGATATATTCTGTTGTGGTCTCACTCCACAAACAAGGACCAATAATAGAGCAAAGCCAGAGGTCACACATGTACTAGTTGGTTGCTATTTGGGGAATTAAGCTTCTGTGACATCAAGTATAGCACTTGCCTGTTTATAATAACTCAACAGAGAATCCAAATTGAATAGGAAAGTGGGATATGAAATATATCCCACTAACCTAGGATATTAAATAGAAGAGTCCGCTATGTAGACACCTTCTTCCTTATCACAGGCAAGATCTTCTGACTGGATCTTTGCTGCCTGCATGGGTAAAGGTAAAAGCATCTAGGCATTTCTTTTCTCATCTTTCATTTTATTCACTCTGGGGTCCTCAGACTCCTTGGTGTCTCTGCCACTGCTATCAGGCCTATTCTTTCCAGGACTGCGGTGCCCTCCATCCCCATAACATCTTCCCCTGGCCAGTGCTCCCTTGCCTCTGGGCCTGGCTCAACCAATCATTAGATAGTAGATATTGATTGATGCAAAGGCTGTGTTTCCTGAGTGTTATATGAACATGTTGCCCAGGTTCTCCGGAAACACAGCTCAAAGAAAGGGAGTGGGGGACTGAGCAGTGAGTTTCAGGAGGTGTGGAGTGGGGAGGTCCTCAGTCATGGGACGCAGCTGAAGCTGCCTGCTCCATAGAGGCAGGGCCAGCCTTGTGCACGGGTGAAATAAACAGCTACATGGAAAGGAGGTGTGAGGGCTGTGTGTCCTCATGGGAATGTAGGCATTTGCTTTTGAGATGTTCTTGCAGTTTTGCAGAAACACCAAGGCCTTTCTATTTCAAACCGTTCCCCTTCTCTTGACAGGAAGTGTTAAATTCCCCGTGTCTCCTGTATTCATACATTTGGAAATCAATTAGTGCAACTGGGGCAATCAGAAGAGCTAAACAGAGGAATAATTTAATGAGAACAAATGTCTGGAATTGTGTATTTTGCCAATGGAATTTCTCACAGTTGGTGCAAGAAAATACTCCACATTGAATCAATCAGGCTGAATGTGACTTTTTTCTTCTTCTTCTTAAAAATGTTAAAAGAAACAGAGCTTGGCTGAGGTCTCCTTCCCCACCCATCACACGGATCGCTTTTCAGAACAATCTTGTCAGTTGACATTTCACCTGAAAAAGAGCAAAGGCAGATGCACAACCTTAGGTGTGTGTGCTTGGCATGAAGATTTTTGCCAAAAAGAGCCTTAAAAGGTTACCTCCTGTGTTAGGACTATGTGGAAAGAGATCATATGGGGTCAGCTGGCCTTAAGGGCTCGGTGCAGGGAGTATGTAGGATGCAGAAGGCTGCAGAGAGCATGGCTCCTACTGTGACGATGAGAAAAAGCTCGATAATTTACAAAGTGATCATTTTTTCCTGAACCCATCTCATGTCTGCCTGAGGTAATAAGGCAGCCGAGTAAACAGAATTTCAAACAGAGGCAAAGCCGTCTAAGAAGCGGGCCATGTAAATCGCTTCAGCTTTGGCAGAGGTCAGGAAAGAGAGGTGTTCACCATACAAGCCAAAATCTTTTTTTTTTTTTTTTTTTCCAGGTAAGGTCTCACTCCACCACTCAGGCTCAAGGATAGTGGTGCAATCATAGCTCACTGCAGCCTTGAACTGCTGGGCTCAAGGGATCCTCCCACCTCAGCCTTCCAAAGTGCTGGGATTAAAAACCATCACACCCAGCCACCAAAATCTTAAAAGTTCTTGAAGGCCAAGTGTGGGCCGGTGTGTCTGGAACAGGCTTTTCTCCACAGGCCCCCCATGAGAAGTATTGGGATATGTCAGGAGCCAGAGGAGGCCCCCTCGGCAGCCAGGTGTGCAGGAGGTGACCTGTAGCTGTGCAGGCAGGGATGGAGGGAGGAACGGACACAAAGCTTTCACCACTTCTCCAGATCTTTCCCTCGTGTGAAGCAAAAATAGACCCTATCACCTTTATTTTTATTTTTGAAATTGTGGTAACATTTATTCTGAGAATAAAACAGGCCTCCCCTCCCCTACTATGGGGCGCTGAGAGGAGGGAAGCCCAGTTCTGGGTGGAGTGGGTTGGAAGCCCCACCCATCTGTAAATGGGACTCCCAGGTCCCTGTGGGTGCATGAGGTGAACATGGCAGTTGCTCTTCCCCACCCACCCAGCATCCTCACCTGCCCCGTTCCCCTCTTGGGGACCAGAGATCCCTGCATGGCCAGAAGCCAGCCCAGCCTACCTGTAAGAGCAGGCCTGTTAATCCAGTGCTGTCCAGGTGTGGGAGGCAGTGCCTGGCCCCAGGCTGAAGCCCACAGGTCTGCCAGTTGGGCCTGGTTTGCACCTGTATCCCAGGGGACATGATTGAGCAACGACCCGTGTGTCAGCCCCAGAAGCCTGAGCTGGCTTATCCAGCACTCACTGCACCAACTCAGGAACCTTAATTTGAAGTAGACATTGAGGGGTGGTGATTACATGAATGTGTACATAGAGTGCATGCATACAGAGATACACCAATCCTTAGATCGTAGACCTAGGGGAGGAATAGAAACAAACTGCCTCAGCCAGGGGAGGGGTAGGAAACATTCCTGCCAATGACTTGCTGCTGTGGGGAAGATAGGAGCAGCCACCTTGGGATTCCTAGGGGAGGGGCTGGAGATTGTCTTGGGCCCGGGATTCTACACCAATAACAAGCAGGCAGCTGGGCATGGTGGCTCATGCCTGTAATCCCAGCACTTTGGGAGGCCGAGACAGGTAGACTACCTGAGTTCAGGAGTTCGAGACCAGCCTGGCCAACATGGTGAAACCCCGTCTCTACTAAAAATACAAAAAATTAGCCAGGCATGGTGGCAGACACCTGTAATCCCAGCTACTTGGGAGGTTGAGGCAGGTGAATTTCTTGAACTTGGGAGGTAGAAGTTGCAGTGAGGCAAGATCATGCCACTGCACTCCAGCCTGGGCAATGAGAGTGAAACTCCATCTAAAAAAAAAAAAAAAAAAAAAACCATCAAAAACAAACACAAACAAACCAAGCAGGGGTCGACTACTGCTGGGGGAGGAGCAAGAAACTCACACCCAAGACCAATGCAAGTGAGACAGGTTTTGCTGCCACAGAGAAGGGGGAAGGATTGCTAAACACAGAAAAGAAATCCCACCTTAGAGGGTCAGATGTACAGAGCCTGCCTAATACTGAAGCTGGAGCACGACAAAAGAGAGCATGCCCATTCCTGCCAGCCTAACGTGTTGTAATAAGGAAGAGCAGGCCACTGCTTGGAGAAGAGTAGGAGCATGGAGAATTACCTCATTTAAGGCCCAGGCATGCAGGATGGCTGGAAGTTGAGGGAGGTCAAGAACACTCACACAAAAAGCCCCTCACACCCCAGCTCCAACTCAAAGTTCAAGATAACCGCAGTCTACCTTTGTAAGAATGTGAAGGCTGTGGTGCACTGAAAGTAACAACAAAACTCAAACTCAGGTCAACCCCTGAGATTGACTCAGCCTTCCCACCTCCATGCTGACAACTTCACAGAAGAAGAGGCATGTTGATTTCCAGCCATAAATACTATTTACCTCAGTCTCTACTGCTCTTCTATGCTTGATGTCTGGCACTCAACTAAAAATTATCACACACCAAAAAAAAAAAAAAAAAGAAAGAAAAAAATCAATGAACTATTGTCAAGAGACAAAGCAATAAACAGAATCAGACCTAGAGATGACCATGATGTTGGATGCTGGAAGTATTAGATGGACTTTAAAATAACTATGACTAATATGTTAAAGGATCTAGTGGGAAAAGTAGATAACATTCATGAGTAGATGGAAATTTTCAGCAGAGAGATGAAAACTATAAGAAAAAGTCCAATGAAATGCTGAAAACAAAAGACACTTTCTCAGAAATGAAGAATTTATTCAACAGGTTCATCAGTAGACTGGACATAACTGAGGAGAGAATTAAAGAACTTGAGGATAAGTCAATAGAAATCATTCAAAATGAAAGAAAAGAGAGAAAAGAGGGGGAAAAAACAAACCAAAACAGAGTAGCCAAGAGCTATGGGACAACATCAACTGGTCTAAAACACATGTAATTGGAGCTCCAGAAGGCAGTATCTGTAGGAAAAGGACTCTAGCGAACTGGTGTTTTCCTCCAGGGAAAGCCATATGGTTAAAAAATGGCCGCAAGTAGTTATTGCTTTTCTCCCCAGCTTCTAATTTAGTGAAATCATTTACTCTTATATTATTCTGCTTCCTTTTTGCTTATCTTCTACACCCTGTTATTTGAGGGAAGAAATATGTGATTTATCCACACCCCCAATCTTCTTTAACAGTCTGCCGTTTGGCTTCAAGAAAAGTGGCTGTGAAGGTGAGATGGAGTCGCCGAAAAGATTCAAAGCAAGTCTCAGCAAGCTGCATTTTACTTTTAGCAACCAAGCTAACTTAAACTTGATTTAGCTAAAGTAAAACATGATTCTCAGTTTTGAAGAGGTGGTAAATTACAGTTCATCTCTGTCCATACTTACAGCTAAGAACAAATAGCTCACATAATTTGCACTCCTCCTCCTCCTTCTCATTTGAGCAATGAAAAATCTGCTTAAAGAAAAAGGAAGTATTAAATATGGTATTTATCCACAAAATGCTCTTTTGGATATCAGAAGGGGTCTCCTGCATAAGCTAATTATGCATTTAATAAGACAGCTGTACAAGCTCCTTTGTGTGTGTGTGCAGGAGGTTTGTTTTCAGGTGTTCAGCAACTTCTGCTGCTAGATGGTGGTGACTTGTGGCTGTCACCATCCCTTAGGTAGGTAGACGCAGCCATCTACATACTAAGACCAATTGCTGGAGGAGAGGTTCTGCTGGGGTCTGGATGTTTGTGCATCTCTTGTATCCAAATGCTTCGGGAAAGGAAGAGGAGGGCACTTGCTGAGAGAGCTGGGAGCATATTTTACCTTTGGGTTTAGAATCTGAACTCAGACACACTTCTCATCTTGCTGTTAATGAACTTGCAACTCTGTCTTTGTGCAGGTGGGCACCTCTGCCTTGAAAAGTCCTCGTGAAGCTTTCTGGGCCTTCTTGACAGAGCAACTCCTTTCTCCTCTGTGCCACCTCTACCCCTTCACATGCTGTTTAGGGCCTTTTTCACATGATTTTGCATTTATTTTTTATGCATCCGTGTTCCCTACAAAACTGAGTTCTTCAAGGGAAACAGTTTGTGTTTGATTCATTTCTAGCACAGAGCCAGACACAGACTAGGTTCTCAATAAATATTTGTTGAGTTGGGTTAAGTAATTGCTCAGCGTTTGATGGCAACAGTGTCCACACCTGTGGCTGAGACAAGTGCTTCCTCAGCCCCGTCTCCATGTGGTTTTTACAGGCATTGCATTCCCGGGCCATCTTGCGTCTCTCTCATTAACTGTGCCCAGTGGGGTTTGATTCAGTGGCCCTGCTGAGAACAGTGGATTCAGATCCCCACAGTAATAGACTTGGAAGTGATTTAGGGTGACTGTGTTAAAGACAAATCTACAATAAAGTGAGAAAACATTTTTTAAAAATCATAAAGAAGAAGGAGGTCGCTGAGCCAGGATCTGGGATGGGGGGAGAGTACAGCTCCGCGAGAGGCAGGTCTACTCAGGCGGCCCCTTGCATGGCGAGGGTCTTACTCTCTGCCCTTTGTGAGGGAGACACGGGACCCAGGAAGGGAAGAAAGGGAGTTTTCTGCAGATCAGAGCGATGAATAAAATCCTAGAGATCAATTGCTGAGGGGCCGGGCACGGTGGCTCACGCCTGTAATCCCAGCACTTTGGGAGGCCGAGGCAGGTGGATCATGAGGTCAGGAGATCAAGACCATCCTGGCTAAGACGGTGAAACCCCGTCTCTACTAAAAATACAAAAAATTAACCGGGCGTGGTGGCAGGCGCCTGTAGTCCCAGCTACTCGGGAGGCTGAGGCAGGAGAATGGCGTGAACCCGGGAGGCGGAGCTTGCAGTGAGCCGAGATTGCGCCACTGCACTCCAGCCTGGGTGACAGAGCAAGACTCCGTCTCAAAAAAAAAAAAAAAAAAAGAAAGAAAAAGATAAAAAAAGAAAGATCAATTGCCGAGGTCACAATCAGATCCGTTCGTTAGCTCTAAGCTTCATGGAGACCAGAAAAGGGAAGATATGCTTTCATCATCTGATAAAAAGAAACACATCATTTTGGGTTTTGTTTCGTTTTTTTTTTTTTTTGAGACAGAGTCTCTCTCTGTCACCCAGGCTGGAATTCAGTGGTGTGATCTCTGTTTGCTGCAACCTTGGCCTCCCAGGTTCAAACGATTCTCCTGCCTCAGCCTCCTGAGTAGCTGGGACTACAGATGCGTGTCACCACACCCGGCTAATTGTTGTATTTTTAGTAGAGACAGAGTTTCTCCATGCTGGCCAGGCTGGTCTCGAACTCCTGCCCTCAAGTGATCCGGCTGCTTCAGTTGCCAAAGTGCTGGGATTACAGATGTGAGCCACCATGCCCAGCCAGTTACCACAGTAGTTTTTAGGGGGAAGAAAACCAAACCTCCTTTTTTCTGGGAAATCCAGGTTGGTCCTGTGTGTGGCTGTGCCCTGGAGACGCTGCGTGTCCTCTGCCAATCGTTTGACTACTCTGGGCCTCGACTTCCTCAGCTGCAGATGAAAGGGTGGAGTTCAGGGACCTCTAATATCCCGTTCGAGTCCTGCATTCTCTGGTCAGACAGCCTAACTAGAATCCCTCCGGATTGAAATCCTGACATTGGCCTCAAACAGCAGGGGCCGGCCGTCCCAGAGCATTAGCGGCAAGCATTAGCTATTTCTTTCCAGGCTTGCTGCTTTTGCGGCTTTGATGCATTCAGGACCCACAAATGCTCATCAGAGCGACTGCGCTGCCCAAGTAAGCACTAAAACCCCAGCCGTCAGCATCGAGGCAAGGCGGGCTGCCGCTGCGAGTCAGCTTCCCGCAGTAAGCGGCCCGCGGCAGCTGCCGGGCTGTCACTCCAGCCGTGCCGACAGCCACAAACACCACCCCAGTTCCCAAGCAATCACAGGGCATCCGCTGTCAGCACCAGGAAGCTTCTAGATAAGGCTGCCGCTGGATTGAAAGCGCTTGCAGAAATGCTGTGTGCTGCCTGAAAAAGCTCGCCCTGCTCTGAGAAGGAGCAAGGACTACTTCCTGCCGACCCACCCCAGAAAAGAGTTGCAAGATGCAGAAGCAAGAGTGGCTCCAGGCTCTCAGCGCACTGGTCACTCGACAAATTGCTTTGCAGCGAATTTGTCTTGCAAATCGAGGGCAGGCGAATTGGTTTCTGCCTGCCCAGTGCTCTCTCCCCTTCTCCTGGATTCCCATCTGGCCCTCAGGCACTTTCTCCCTCTCTATTACCCAGACTGGCTCTGACCTAGCTTTCTCTGATAAACTCATTCACACTGGGTGAGAAGAATCCACACAGCTTTGGACCCTTCACTGAATGGTGTGCAAAATCTGCAAGAGGAGGAAACCTAATGGCCAGTGGTCATTTTCAGGCGTTTGCATGAGGAAATATTTTTTGGTGAACCACCCCCTCTCCCCTACACACACACTCTGGCAAGGCTGGCTGTGCTGATAGGCAGGGGTGCAGGGCTGCCCTGACCTAAATAGGAGGTAGGTAATGTTCCCTTTGCAGCCCCCCTTCTCACTTCTCTAACATCCGAGGCATCTGTTATATTTGCTCCATCCAAGGTCCCCACATAAAAGAAGCGTTGGACCCCTTCCATTCTCCTATCATGACTTTGGGTGACTTTCCTCTGCTAGTTATGGCAAAGCAATTTGCCTAATCTGTGAATGGGCTAATGCACTCCTACTCCCAGGTAGAATACTTGTGTTTGAACAAGAAAATGATGCCCTGACACAATGGGAGAGCTGGAATTCGAGGAACGCAGGGTGGGGCTGCCGAGATATTTGGGGACGTGAGTCAGGGACCCCGCACATCACACCTGCAGAAACCAAGCCCTCCGTCTAGGTGGCGAGGATCTGTTTCATGAGCCGGAGCCTGAGTGGCTCTGAGGCCTCCCCTGGAAAGGAACGCAATAGAACAGAATTAATCAAAACGGGAGGCTAGGAGGAGGAGGAGGAGAGGAGGGGAAAATTGCTGACGGGGAAGGAGCAGGACAGGAACAAAATAAAAAAGCAGGGGGTGGAGTTTGCTCATTGACTAAAATCTTTTCTGTACGGAGCCAAGATCGACTCATCCGTCGGAATTGGTATTTTGCTCCTTCATGTTGTCAGACTTATTTGTGGCTCCGAGTAGTACTCCTTGATGTCAGCTTTTGCCGGAAAGTTTCAAGACCTTTCAGGGCAAGGATCAGAAAAGCAGGAAGCATGAGGGTGATAAATAAAACTCGAACTTGGCTGCCTTCCATACAGCACAGTGGAAGCTTCACCAGATGCAGCTGGAACTTTAATTGGTTAAATTTTAATTGGCTCTGCTCTTGTGGGCTAAGGGTTGGGCAAGGAAAATGTGTTTTGTTTGTTTGTTTGTTGCTTTTCCTAAAGCTTAACTGTCAGGCAGCCTTCTTTGGTCACCTTTGAAATGGTGGGATGGCAAAGGGGCTATTTTATGTTTAATGTTTTATTTTTATTTTTGAGACAGGGTCTGGCCCTGTCACCCAGGCTGGAAGGCAGTAGCAGGATCTCAGCTCACTGTAGCCTCAAACTCCTGGGCTCAGGTGATTCTCCCACCTCAGCCCCCTGAGTAGCTGGGGCTATAGGCACACACTACCACACCTGGCTACTTCTGTGGGTTTTTTTTTTTTCTTTTGTAGAGATAGGGTTTCATCATGTTGCCCAGGCTGGTCTCAAAATCCTGGGCTCAAGCAACCAGCCTGCTTCAGCCTTCCAAAGTGCTGGGACTACAGGTGTAAGCCACTGTACTGGGCCAGAGGGGCTATTTTAATACTGATTTTTCTATTGGGGAAATCTTACAGCTGGGTGGTTGGTGGTATTCATTTCTCATATGACCTTGCTTCAAAGTTTAACATCTTACCAAACATGTCTATTTCTACAAGCACTGAGGATGCACTGGTGTTACCACTTTGCTTTTCCTGGTCACTGCTGTGAAAATTAACCAGGGGTTGAAGCTACATCATTTTAATTAAGTGGGCTGCCCAAAGCCTGGCCTCGACCTGAATTTCAAGGTCACCATTGGTGTTGTGAGAGCTTCCTGTGTAATTCACATCTGGGAGTGGCGGGCCAGTTCTTGCCTTTCCCTTCCACCTCTGCTCCGTTGTGACCTGAGGCGTGAAGGGGAGGCTGGGTGGCCCTGCCCTGTGCCCCTTCCAACCTCTAGACACACTCCACTCCTTCCCTCCAGTGCTGTGAACACCTCAGGGCTGGGAAGGGGCCTGGGCCCCCACTGGGACCTGCAGAAAACACCATTTGACTAACCATGCCCTTCTCGCCTCTCTGCTCTTTCCAGAATGGGTTGAATGGCTTGCATCTGGCCTCTAAGGAAGGCCATGTGAAAATGGTGGTTGAACTTCTGCACAAAGAAATCATTCTAGAAACAACAACCAAGGTATGTCTCACAGGGAGTGGGGGAGCTTTGCATTGAAAATTCAAGTTTGTGAGTCCTTCCTTAGAAACCAGTCCTTCATGAGAGAACTCAGGCATGCATCTGAATTTCTCTTATCCTTCCAATCACTTTTTAGTTCTCTGAATCCCTGAAGCTGCCTGAAACAGATCCCATTTCCAGAAAGATTCAGTGGGCCTTTATCCTCATCACTAGGTTACATATCTAAAAATAGAGCCCTTTCCTGGTGGCTTTATACTTTCTCAGGGTCCTTGACTCTAACTCAGTGTCCAAGGGCTCTGGAAGCGCCAATCAGGTGCCTGGAGTCGAATCTCAGCAGACGTACTTCACACTCTGTGACCTGGGACAAGTTACTTGGCCACTGTGAAGCCTCAGCTTCTTTGTCTGTAAAATGGAGATTATAATACTTAGTTGCAGGGTTGGTATGAAAATTAAGTGAGATGGCATACATCAAATGCCTGGATGTATTTATTGGATGGATGTATTTACTGCTTATTGGATATATTTATTGATTATTGGATATATTAATTGATTACTGATTCCCATAGTAAGGAATCAATAAATACTAGTGACCATGTTATTAGTGAGGGTTGTAGAAAAGAATCCAGATCTCTTTCATTTCTCCTTCTCCAGCAAGTCTTCCTTGTTCAGCCCCAAACTGATTTCCTCTCCTCGCTAATGATCTGGAACAGCATTCTCTTTCATGAGGAGGCGTTTGGCATGGGGCGACGCCAGGCATCCACAGTAACGTACTTCACTCCATTTCAGTAGATGATAAATACCAGTGACTCAACTTCGAAATCCCAGAGTCATGAAATTGATACATCTATAGATTGCAAAATAAGTTTCATTTTTTACCTGACACGCATCTTATTTATCAAACATGATGCAGCCAGCAATTAAAAATAAAACGAAACAGGCTGGGCGCAGTGGCTCACGCCTGTAATCCCAGCACTTTGGGAGGCTGAGGTGGGAGGATCACTTGAGGTCAGGAGTTTGAGACCAGCCTGGCCAACATGGTGAAACCCCATCTCTCCTAAAAATACAAAAATTAGCCGGGCCTGGTGGCGGGCGCCTGTAATCCCAGCTACTCAGGAGACTGAGGCAGGAGAATCGCTTGAACCCTGCCTCAAGCGGAGGCGGAGGTTGCAGTGAGCCATGACTGCACCACTGCACTCTAGCCTGGGTGACAGAGCGAGACTCCATCTCAAAAATAAATAAATAAATAAATAAAACGAAGCGAGGCTGGACGTGGTGGCTCATACCTGTAATCCCAGCACTTTGGGAGGCCGAGGAGGGGAGATCACCTGCGGTCAGGAGTTCGAAACCAGCCCAGCCAACATGGCGAAACCCCATCTTTACTAAACATACAAAAATTAGCCAGGCGTGGTGGCACAGGCCTATAATCCCAGCTACTCGGGAGGCTGAGGCAGGAGAATCGCTTGAACCCAGGAGGCGGAGGTTGCGGTGAGCCGAGATCGCGCCATTGCACTCCAGCCTGGGTGACAGAGACAGACTCCCTCTCAAAAATAAATAAATAAAACGAAACAAAAAATCATCTCCATTTGCTAACTCAAGTACTGTCTCCCCAGTTATTGTTTTCTCTTCTCTTCCCTCCTCTGTTCCTTTCCCATGTTTTTCTTCTGGAGTTCTTTCCCCCTAGCCTCTTATTTTCCTTTTGGTATATATTACACGTGGTCTCACACACAACCTCAATTTCAGTTCCATGCAGCAAACAGTTTGCCGCCTCTCAAGCAGAGAACATAGAAGAACAATATGTAGAGAACAGATATAATTTATGGTTATGAAGTGAACTACCAAAATATTATGAAGGTAGAATCATCTCTCGAGGTAAAATTCTGTAATTTTCATGTCATTTCCTGAATGTGAAAAGATCTTATTGCACTTATGGGTAAAATAAACTGAGTTGCTCTTTCTGACTGGATATGGAGTATTTTTTTTCCCAAATTCTACGTCAAATTCCAATTGTTCCCACCCTGCTTCTTGTGTGGATGAAGGGTGAGATTATTTTCTCTGCACACTCCCACGTACCTGGCTGTGAGCTGTGTGCCATCTGACCTGCCCCGCGTGTGCCGGAGCGGCGCCTGCCCTGGCGTGCCTTCAAGGGCTGCGGAAAGACGAGGCTTCAGCGCTTCGACTATTTCCGAATCTCCTCCCCAGGTTGTGATTTTGCAAGTGAACACTTGGTGTGTCTTTTTTATTTTTAGAAATTTTCTAAGCCAACGTGGCTTTGGAATACCATCCAGAGAGAGGGGGAAGAAAAGGTGGAACTGAAACCGTGGGCTGGGGAAGAGTCACAACAGATTGGGGACTGTGATGGGGCTCCCAGGCAGCAGAAAGATGAAAAAAAAAAAAAAAAAAAGAATAAAAACCAAAACCAATTTAGATTCCTAAAATGTACTTAGAAATTTTAAAAGCATAAAACAAATGCATTCTCTCCCCATCCTCCTATCTCCAGCTCTTAGAGACTGGAGCTCAGCACCTAAGCTGTTAATGAATGGGGACAGCTTTCATCTCCACTGGAAAAAAGCCTGCTCTCTCATTTGGAGTCCCTCTCCCCCTTCCACTTGCATTCAATCAGCACCCATGCAACCATCCTCCCTGCTCTGAGCTCTGTGAGCCCCTGAAAATAGAGAAATTGGGTGTTCATGGAGCAAAATATAGCTAAGTAATTTTTCCTGCTCCTTTGAGGCCATGCTCTTTCATGTTGAGGGAGGGGCAGAGAAAATAGAGGCTCACAAATCCCTTTTCCTGTGACTCCCACAACTTAGGCCAGGGGCCTTCTTGAGCCTCATAATGTGTGTGTGTGTAGCTAGGGGAAAGGAGGTCCACTTCCAGAATTTTCCCTGTGTTCTTATTCCTCACTTATGCTGCCCTTGGCCCAGCTGGCCTGAACCAAGATCCATAGCCAAGTTTCCACCACTGATGAGCTCCCCAAAACAGGGGGGTCTTCCCCTCCTCGTGGGGTAAGGAAAGCTCTCATATCATTGGACTTCAGGCAGGAAGGGTCAGATGGAAAGAAACCTTTGACGTGAGCCTCTTGATGTCTCCATGGCCTCTGTGCCTCCATGTTGGCCCAGGCCTTCCGTTCTTATGCCCAGGAAGCATGTGGCCAGTGAATGAATGGACCCAGGACGCCTCCTTCTTTTCCATGGGAGCCCAGAAGATGCCACTTGGAGCTCAGCGTCCTGGTGTCTAGAAAAGTTTCTGGTGCCAGCAGTGCTGCTCCATTTGGTACAGCAGGTGCCAAGCCTCTCAATGGAGGCTCTTTGGACTTCTATGAAAAATTATTAATGAGCTTCCAGACTTTCATATCTGGCATTTATTCTCCAATGGATACTTGAGGAAAAACCTTTTTCTTCATCAAATAGAACTAGAGGAGAAATAAAAAAGACAACTTCAGGAGGCAACAGATGGGAAGTGCCTGCCTTTAAAAACAAAACAAAACAAAACAAAAACAGGCTTTATGCCTTTAAAAAAAAAAAAAAAGAAAAGACAGACAGACTGGGTCTCACTGTTTCCCAGGCTGGTCTTGAACACCTGGACTCAAGCAATCCTCCTACCTTGGCCTCCCGAAGTGCCAGGATTGCCAATGTGAGCTGCTGTGCCCAGCCCCAGGCTTTATGCTTGAATTACCAGGCAGAATACAAGAAACAGACCTGAGCTGCTTCCCAGCCCCCAGGGCGGCCTCATGGGGCTGCCTTCCCGACCCGGGGAAGCTGGGTCAGCAGCGGCTGGGGGGCCACACGGCTGGGCTCCGGGCTGCTC
The DNA here is from genome assembly GCF_006542625.1 of Nomascus leucogenys. Classification (NCBI taxonomy): domain Eukaryota; kingdom Metazoa; phylum Chordata; class Mammalia; order Primates; family Hylobatidae; genus Nomascus; species Nomascus leucogenys. Next base: position 46,400,422 of record NC_044388.1, on the reverse strand, counting down.
CCTTCCATCTCAGTGAGGAAGCTTTTCCTTCAGGTGACAGGTGCCACTGGGCAAGGTCAGAGTCCAAAGTCCTTGCTTGTCAGTTCTTAAGTTTCTTGAAATGGATTAGTTAATGATTATGTAGTTTAGTAAAAAGAACTACATACTGTCTAAACTCTAAAAATGAGGTTGTTTGAGATCTCTGCTCCTTAAGTAGTGCAGGGACAGATGGGTCCGACCATGGACTCATTTTCTCCACTCGCCCTATTTGAGAGAAGCATGGAGTGGAGCCTGCCCACCCCTGCCCCTCAACTCCCTGAATGGGGATACAGGTGCAGGGCACCCAGGGGAGTCCAACCCCAGAGGCAGTGCCGACATTCTGGTCCAGGACCCCCGGGGGCTGGCAGGAGCCTGGCTGGAAGGCTGCGGGTATCCCGGGAACAGATGGAGGCTGCTGGTCCTGTCTGTGAACTGTTATTAAGTATCAAAGAAGAATCCAGACAAGAAAACCTGAGAATATTAAACTCATGTTCTCAGGCCCATGCCTGTAATCCCAGAGTGCTGACAGGCTAAGACAGGAGAGCAGCCTGGGCAACAAAGTGAGAGCCCATCTCTACAAAAAATTTAAAAATTAGCTGGGCACGGTGGCACATGCCTTAGTCCCACCTACTCGGGAGGCTGAGGTGGGAGGATCGCTTGAGCCCAGGAGTTGGAGGCTGCAGTGAGTTATGATGGTGCCACTGCGCTCCAGCCTGGGTGTTAGAGCGAGACCTCCAATTCTAAAAACAAAATAAAACAAAACAAAAACTCACTTTCTCAGAACCTGCCTTATTTCTCAGTCTCTGCTATTGGTTCTTATCTTACAAAGCTTAAAACAATTACGTGCCTTGTTTTCCTCCAGTGTTTATTCTCTCCAGTTTTTCTCTCCTCTTGGATTTGGTGAACCCTTACTCATTACATTTTGCTTACTAGTATGTTGCATATTCTTTGATTTTTCTTGACCAGATTGTATTCCATTTATTACCCCCCATTTATTTTCTGATTTTTCTTCTCTTCCTTATATACATCATAGAGTTGATCTTACCCTTTCCTTTTCTGTCCAATACTTTTCTCACTTTCCTGACTCCCATCTCTTTGTCCCCTCCACTGCAGCTTGTGGTCTGTGGGTATCCCTGGGACGGCGTCAAAGGTGTGGGCCTGAGGGACCTGTTGGCCTCCTTTCCCGGCACTCCCAGGCCTCTCAGAGGGCTTGTTGCCTTGCAGAGTTGCAGGCTGAGCGGAGCTGTGGGTCCGCAGAAGGCCAGCTCGCTGACAAGCCTTCCAGTGTGTGTCCTGAGGGACGCCGACGCGCTGTCTGCTGGGGACAGGATGCTGCACCCACACAGCAGATTAGATGTTCAGAAGTTGTGTGTTGGTGGGGGGTGTTTTTTCTTTCAGTATTATTTTTCTTTTATAAAAATTTTTTATTTTTAATTATTATGGATACATAATTTAAAAAAAGGAGTTCCTTTGACATGGCCACACTCTCCTTCAACCGCACATCTCAGTGTCACCTACCCTCTTCCTGCGCCAGTCCAATCACACCAGCCAGTGCTGGTGGTCTTCTTTTTAAATGTTTTTCTTTTTATAGATTGAGGGGGTGCGAGTGCAGCTTTGTTCCATGGATACATTGTGTAGTGATGAAGCCTGGGCTGTTAGTGTGGCCGTCACCCGAAGAGTGGGCATCCCACCCAAAGGATAATTTCTCCTTGCCCCCACCTCCCACCCTCCGAGTCTTCAGTGTCTCTCCACCCTCTGTATGTCTACGTGTGCACATGATATAGCTCATACTTACCAGTAAGAACATGCAGTATTTGACTTTCTGTTTCTGAGTTGCTTCATGTAAGACACTGGCCTCCAGTTCCAGCCGAGTTGCTACAGAAGACCTGATTGCCTTCTTTTTTATGGCTCTTGCAGCATTGTTTGTCATAGAGAACAGGCTGGATCTTCCTCCCTGTACTTTCAGTACAATTTCAGGATGTGCAAGGGGTCAAACACACACGTGTGTCCTCTCTACCCCTTTTGGCCATGAAGAAAGCCCCCGGGTCCCCCAAGCAGCACCTGTCCACAAACCTTTGCTGGTCCCGTAGCAGGCCCAGTGAGAAACCGCCTCTGTTCCCTTCCCCCATGTGTTTCAGAAGGGGAACACGGCCCTGCACATCGCTGCTCTGGCCGGGCAGGATGAGGTGGTTCGGGAGCTTGTCAACTATGGAGCCAACGTCAACGCCCAGTCACAGGTAATGGCTCTCTGGTCTGGACTAGAGGGTGTTGCCTTTCCACACACGGTTCCTCTTTCCTGCTCCCTCGTGGGTCCACTGGCAGCCGCGTTAACACACACACTACTGTGGGGCAGGGCCTAGATTTCTCAGGAGCATGTCTCTGAGCAGTGGTGAAGGCGTCCTTTATTATTTCTCATGCATAGACCGCACGTCCTAAGCATGACGGGGTTGAACTGTTGTGGACCTAAGCCAAATAGTATGTCCAGTTACAGCCCAGGTGGAGAGAGAAACTGAGGACTGGAGGAATGAGGCATGGGGTGCAGCATTGACGAAATCAGTGAGGAGTATGTGAGCTGAAGAGACTGACCTACGGTGGCAAGGGGAGGCACAGCCTCAGTGGCCTTTTGTAATAATCCCAGGACACCAGTCACCATGACAATGAGTTTCCTTAGGAGGGGTCAGGTGGGAGGAAATGGAATGAAGAGAGCGCTGTCCTCCAGGTGAGAGGATGTTGTGCTGGCGTTGGCCTTTCTTACATTGTGGTTGGATGCTAATAATGTCCTCTCTTGGTTTACAGAAAGGTTTTACACCCCTGTACATGGCAGCACAAGAGAACCACTTGGAAGTGGTTAAGTTTTTACTGGAAAATGGAGCTAACCAGAACGTAGCCACGGAAGTAAGTACCTTGGAAAAATGTTGTCACCACCGGAAGTCTCCCAGGTGTACAACCTTGCTTCAAGTGACACCTACCTGGGATGTGACTTGGGGCGCATCCATGTTATGATGGATGACCTTCAGGTCGCTGCACTAATCCAGAGTGCTGTCAGGTTCTGCAAGGGACTAATGACAAAGTCATGGGTTTTGAAGAAGGCCCAGACACCTACCAAAGAAACGACGTCACACTTGAGGGTGTCATTCCCGCTATGGCCAATACTTGTGACTGGAGGGGGCAGGCAAAGCATGCATGTGTATGGTTGGCAAGTTTTCATTGGGCCTTAATGAGAAAGGCTCTTGCCACAAAACCACCATGCACCCGTGGACAAGTCTCATTAGCTGTGGTCCTGAGTCTTGTCATTGGTGAAATGATGAAATTGGACTAGATAGAGCCAAGGAGTCTCTTGACTCTTAACTTTGGATGGCTCAATGACATGACTTTGTTGTCATTCCGTTTTATCAGTTCCTGGGGTCCTGTGCCCTTAGTATGTCCACAACTGACGGAATTAATAATAGTAGCTCATGGCCAAGCGCAGTGGCTCATGCCTATAATCCAACCGCTTTGGGAGGCTGAGGTGGGAGGATCACTTGAGGCCAGGAATTTAAGACCAGCTTGGGCAACACAGCAAGACCCCGTCTCTACAGAAAAAGAAAATTAGCTGGGTGTGGTGGTGTGTGCCTTAGTCCTAGCTACCTGGGAGGCTGAAGTGGGAGGATGACTTGAGCCCAAGAGGTTAAGGCTGCAGTAAGCCATGATTGCACCACTATACTCCAACCTGAGTGACAGAGCGAGACCGTGTCTCAAAAATAAAATAATAATATCTCAAAAATATAATAATAATAATAATAATAGTAGTAGCTCACAATTGAATTCTCAGGGCCTGGTGTGGACTCTGGCCTTTGGTCGGTGTTAGTAATGTTCTGCCTTGTCAAGGCACTATCCTGGCACCAGCAGATGGGGTGAGAAAGGGAGACGGCAAAGAATCTGAGCAGTCAAAAGTTTCTTAAAACAAGTCAAACTGGAAGCAAATTATAAAGGAAAACTAAATTAATGCTAAAGAAAAATTCGGCAGGCTCTCTGAGATTGCAGAGAAAGGAAGTGGAGGCAGGAAGGGCTTCAGGGAGGAGGTGGCATTTAGGCTGACCTTGGCGGATGAAGAGGGCTTTGGTGGAGGGAGGTCCCTCAGGCTGGGGCTGCTGGGAGCATGAGCCCCAGGGGCAAGGGTGTGTCCTGTGTGAAGGGCGGCCGGCGTCAGATGAGTCAGAGCAAAGCGTTTTCCTCCTCTGGCCAGGACGGCTTCACGCCTCTGGCGGTGGCCCTGCAGCAGGGCCACGAGAACGTCGTCGCGCACCTCATCAACTACGGCACCAAGGGAAAGGTGCGCCTCCCGGCCCTGCACATCGCGGCCCGCAACGACGACACGCGCACGGCTGCGGTGCTGCTGCAGAACGACCCCAACCCGGACGTGCTTTCCAAGGTGAGGGCGAGGAGGAGGGAGGAGCCTTGGGCCGCGGACGCCCCTGGGCTCAGGGGGCACCGCGCACGCCCAGCGACTTCCCAAGCAGGAGACCCGAGCGTGCAGGGCCGGCAGTGCGCACTGAGCGCCCCCACCCCAGGACGCAGAGGGGCCCCTGGACAGCCCCGCTCTAAATCCCTGGCAGATGCCCAGAAACGTGCTCTTGGCGAGCAGCGGGAGTGGTTCCTGTTGCTCCAGGTCATCTGGAAATGTGTCCAGGCGGGCAGGGCGGGTCACCCTGGAACCCCAGGAGGCGGCCTTCCTGACGTTCCTTCATCTCTCCTCCCCGGCTGCCGGGTAGTGGAGGGAGGAAGCGTGCAGGGGCCGGAGTGTGGAGAAAGGGGGTCTGGGGCCCTGCAGTCACCTGGGCACATTCTCCTGTGTTCGGAGGCACTGCTGATCTGCTGTCTGTAGGCTGAGGCTGCTGGTTTTCTTTTAGTGGAAATGGATTTGCTGGAGTTATTCACAGTCCCCTCCTGCACCCCGCCCCTCCCCTCTTCCACTGGCCCCAGATCCACCGGGTTTTGTCTGGAAAACACCTGGGTGGGGTTAGGCCCGGCTTGAGGCTCTGGAACAGAATGGTGACAATGGACGGAGGCTGAGACAGGAGGATGGTTTGAACCCAGGAATTGGAGACCAGCCTGGACAACATAGTGAGACCCCGCCTCTAAAAAATTTTTCTTAAAATTAGCTGGACGTGATGGTGTTTGCCTGTAGTCCCATCTACTGGGGAGGCTGCGGTGGGAAGATTGCTTGAGCCTAGGAGGTCGAGGCTGAAGTGAGCTGTGATCACATCACACTGCACTCCAGCCTGGGCAATACAGTTGAGACCCTGTCTAAATAGGGGGGAAAAAAAGACCATGGCCCCATCACACTTTCATTCATGATCATTCTTTGTGAGTGATCACTCTGATGAACCGGCCCACAGAGTCTGAGGTTAACATATAATTTGGATTGCTCAGGGCGGACACCCAGCTTTTGAATACACTGCCATAGAGCCTCTCTTGACCCCCTCACCAAATGTTCCCACCCATCAAAATCTCCTTTTTCTGTAAAGTCCTGTTGCCCTGCCTGAGTTTCCTGCATCCCAGGGCTGATTCTAAGATAGAAGTAAATCTCATATGACAAGTTTCTCCCCCTCTGTTGTGCCCCAGACGGGATTCACGCCCCTGCACATTGCGGCTCACTACGAGAACCTCAACGTGGCCCAGTTGCTCCTCAACAGGGGAGCCAGCGTCAATTTCACGCCACAGGTAACCCTGGGGCAGGTGCGCCCTCACTGTCCAGGGGCTTGGGGCTGGCAGTTGCTCCTGCCTTGGCACCATGGGTTTCATCCCAGTGGCAGAAGTGCCTGTGGGTTAAACAGCCCTGCTGTCTGGTCGGGCTCCTTGCTGGCAGGTTTCTGATCATCCACCCCCCAGTTTCCAACTGCTTTGTCTTGAGAAAACCCTAAACTCCATTTGCCCATCCTAGAAGTGGGAAACCTGGAGGGCAGAGAGTGATTTCCAAATAACTGACTTTCCTGCAGTCTGTTATGTTGACTCTGGGAGGCGTGGGCTTGGCTGGTGTGGTGGGATGACCCATCCTGTTGGCAGGTCCTTTCAGGTTTTAAAATGTCTTAGGCCAGAAATGCCCTGACAACGCCGTTGCAGGGCTGGGGGCTGGGGATTGGGGACAAGGGGAGCGGGTGCACAGCAGCTGCATTCCAGGGAAGGATGATGCACCCTGACCGTCCTGCTTCCTCCCTTCAGAATGGCATCACGCCACTGCACATCGCCTCCCGCAGGGGCAACGTGATCATGGTGCGACTGCTGCTGGATCGGGGAGCCCAGATAGAAACCAAGACCAAGGTGGGTGCCAGCAGGCACCGTAGCCAGGCAGGGGGAGGGAGTTCCCCCCTTACGAGCCTCACCCAGAGCAGTGGGCCCTTGGTGACCTAGTTAGGGATGCACCACCAGCCTCCCGGAGCCGCCTGCAGCAGTATTCTGGGCAGTGCTGTGTGCAGCGGGAGGCAATAGTAAAAGTGTGCTGAGGTCGAGCTGGTGCTTGAGGAAACGTCAGCACTTGCGTGGGCTGGGATGATGCCATAGGCAGTCTTCTCTCCAAATGGCCTCTGATAGCTGCCTTTTGGGCTTTCTGTTTTTGACTCTGTCTTTTAAAGGACGAATTGACACCTCTCCACTGTGCAGCTCGAAATGGGCACGTGCGAATCTCAGAGATCCTGCTGGACCACGGGGCGCCAATCCAAGCCAAAACCAAGGTGTGTGCTTCCTTCCTGTGAGGCGCATTTTCTAGGCAGGGCTCCAGGTCCAACAGACCTGGCATCAAATCCTATTTCTGTAAAACAGAGATGCTAATACTACTAAATGAGATAGCACCTTTGACATTTATTACAAGGCCTTTCACATAGGAGGCACTCAGTGTAGCTCTAATTCCTAACTAGATCAGGGTCGGCAAACTTTTTATCTAAAGGACCAGGTATTAGACAATTTTAGGCTTTGCAGGCCGTGGTCCCTGTTGCAATGATTCAACACTGCCAACGTAGCAGAAAAGCAGCCATAGGCAATATGCAAACTAGGGCCCGTGTTCCAATAAAACGTTATTGACAAACACTGGTGGCAGGGCAGATTTGACCCACAGGTCGTATAGTTCGCCTACTACTGCTCTAGATCAATCCCTATGTCTCTCTTCCTAGCTCCAGAAAAGACAGGCACTAAGTACTCTGAGAAGTCTTCAGAGCCTGGGCCAGACTGGAGCGAAGTTAAAAAGAAAAGAACACCGTTCTTCTCAGGCTCCATTACGGGCCAGAGAAAAGGCCCGTTATGTGGTTCTAACATAAGGACTCGAGGTCTCTCCCCGAGCTTTTGGTGGTTTGGGCACAATCTTTCGTTTCCTTGGCTTATAGAGCATCATGCTGACCTCTGCCTTCATCTTCTTGTGACATTTTCCTGCTGTGCAGGTGTCCGAATCTCCCTGTTTCTGAGGACGCCAGTCACAGATTAGAAGTCATGCTAATGACCTCATTTTAGCTTATTATATCCCCAGAGATCCTGTTTCCAAACAAGGTCACATTCTGAGGTCCTGGGGGTTAAGATTGCAGCATGTGAATTTTGTGGGACCTAATTCAGCCTGTAACACTAACATCTGCTGTCATGGAACCTGATTTGCGTCTTCCTCAATGAAAATCCTCTCCTTTCCACTTTCTAAAAGCTGAAGTCCCAGGTCCTGAGCTCCTAGCCCTTCTTGGCGCAGCTCCAGCCTCCTCTCCAGCCCAGCTCCATGCTTGCAATCACCTTGCCCCAGACTGTCGAACTGCATGGAGGCCCCTGGGTTCCCCTAGGGTAGCTGCCTCTGTGATGTTGCACACGCTGCTCCCTTCACTAGGATGTTCTTCCCCTTTGGTCCTCCTGGTGAACTTCCATTCAGCTCCTTTCAAGTCCTAGCTAAGGCCTCACCTCCTCCCTCCCAGTGCCCCTCCTTCATCAGGGACGCCATCTGTTTGTGCACACCTCTGTGCTTTGATCATCCCACTTCAGGGCACTGAAAGACAACACCATGTCTGTCTACAAGCTTCCTTGGGCCAGGGGTTATGTCTGTTCTCTTCTGTTTCCCTAGAGCTTAACCCATACCAGGTGCACATTAATCACTTGATAAATATATGTTGAATTAATGTCTGAATGAATGAATGAGTCTCCTCTCTCTTTTATGTTTTTTAAACAAATTGCTATTTGAGAATGAGTATCCTTAACAGAATTTTCTTTAACTGAACTGCATTTGTTAGGGACAAGGAACAGAGGGATTTAGATCCAAGTTCTATTTTATCATCATTCATTCATTCATTCATTCAAAATCACATAATTTAAGGACCATGATGTGTGTTTCATGCATGTACTGGGCACTGTAGGGCATTTAAGGAGAAATATTAGGCTAAGTCACTGATCTTAAGAGGCGTATAAGTAAAGAGAAAAGATACACTCCCCTAAAAAGTTAGCTATGAATATAATTGGGCAAATATGAGAATAAGGTCTGAGCGCATGGTGCAGATAAGGAAAGCCGACAGGAGTCTAGGGTGGTCAGGGAAGGCTTTCTGGAAGAAGTGGGTCTGCTGGACATGGCTTTGAAGGTTTGGCCAGGTGGAAAGGAGAATGTCTGTGGTCAGAGACCGGCAGGAGCGTGGAGGCCAGGGTGAGCCAAGCTCCCTCCAGAGCCTTGTGGAAGCATCGTGTAGGGAAGAAGTAGGGAGTGACATTGGAATCATCCTGAATCTCCATGCTCGGTCCCCAGAAGACTTTGTGATTGCTTGTGTTTTCCTCTTTACCCAGAATGGCCTGTCCCCAATTCACATGGCGGCTCAGGGAGACCACCTCGACTGTGTCCGGCTCCTGTTGCAATACGACGCAGAGATAGATGATATCACCCTGGACCACCTGACCCCGCTCCACGTGGCTGCCCACTGTGGACACCACAGGGTGGCCAAGGTCCTTCTGGATAAAGGGGCCAAACCCAACTCCAGAGCCCTGGTGAGTGGGGGGGCGCTGCTGGAGAAGGTACAGAGTGGCAGGGCAGGCTGGGGGCAGGACCAGAGAGGCATGGCTGGGCCTGTGGGAAGGGCAGCAGGTGCCCAGAGCTCCCCGGATTCGAGGCCTGAGCAGTGGGGTGTGACAGCACTGGACGGTGGGGTCCTGGTGTGCACCCCTCCTGCACCCTCCACTGCACACCCAGCTGGGTATCGACCCCTGCCCCTGGTGACCAGGCTGAGGTCAGGGGTGAGTTTGGACCCAGGAGACCGGACTCAGGAAGCATCCTGCATGGTAGGTGTGCGGGCTTGGGGCATCTCTCCAGTGGAGCCAGGCCTGGAGCTGAGTGATTCCTTAGAGGCTGCGTGTCTTTCTGAGCTGCTTTGGGGATGAGTGAGATGGCCAGAGCTGAGCATCCTTCATCCACAGAGGGGCTTGCAGTTCTCATGGCACTCGTGTAAAGGGAAGCTCAGGCCCAGAGCAAATCCCTCCTGTGGTTCCTCTGCCTCCTTCCCAGGACGGGGCTCCCAGGGAGTCTGGGGATCCAGTAGGGCTGTAGCTTTGCACTAAGCATGCCCGCAACTACATCTCTCTGCCTCTTCCCAAGGCAGCAGAACTGATGGGCAGGATATCCTCCAGGGATGGCAGAGGATGGCTCATTCGTTCATTCATTCATTCACTCACTCGCTCAAAAAAGCTTTCACTGAGCAGCGCCCGCACTCCACATACTGTCGTAGGGGAGTTGGGATTTCCCAGCCTCAGGACTATTGGCATTTGGGGTCGATATTTGTGGTCTTGTGTGTTGTAGGATGTTTAGCAGCATCCCTGGCCTCTACCCGCTAGGCACTCATAGCTCTCCTTTCCTAGTTGACAATAAAAAATGTCCCCAGACATTGCCACATGTTTTGGGGATGAGGTGCAAACGATACCCCCCCACCACCACCTCCCATGTTTGAGAACCACTGCCTTAATGGGTAAAGCACTGAAAAAAACAGACAAAAACAAATACACATTTCTGCCCTTCAGAGTTTACATTCAGAGTACATCACACTTTAGAGCAGAAATCCATTTCACTAAAAATGATCAGTGGTTTCAGGGAAGAGGGAACATGATTTGCTTCACAAAAGTACTCTTTTATTGTAAATTTACCCTTAGGGGGCTTTAAATGGCAGGATCTTTTAGTGCATCCAAAATATGAATAAATTTTTAAAAAAGGTTTATAAACAACATGTTCAGGAACATATCTAGTGCATCAAGTGAGAGCCACCTGTCTCTTACATGATTTGCATTAATTGACATTATAAGACTAATCAATTGGCATTAATTCATTGATTGGTCTGTGGGCTGGTGGTGGCCTGGGCGGCAGCTGCCTTTTCAAGCAGCCAGGTGGTCTTCTGGGTGTTCCTTGGGCCCGTGTGTAAGCTCCTGCTTGTCTGTCTCCCTTTGTGTGGGCTGCAGAATGGCTTTACCCCCTTACACATCGCCTGCAAAAAGAACCACGTCCGTGTCATGGAGCTGCTGCTGAAGACGGGAGCCTCGATCGACGCGGTCACCGAGGTAGGAGAGACTGCAGAGGAGCCTGGGGGCAGGCCTGTGGTCTCCCCCGACCCACCTTCTCCAAGAGTCGCTCTTTGTAGCTTTGTGTGGCTGCAGGGGTGTGTGTGTCTGCAAGTCTGGACTGCTGGAAGGAATGAATCAGGGGTGACTAAGACAAGGGAACATGAGTCAAGTCTCACAGAGCTTTCCAAGATCAGACACAATTTTTGCAAGTTGTAAGAGTGGGCACGACTTGCCCACAGTAATTTTTTTCTCCAACCGTTTTCTTGGTAGCAAACCCACCTCATATAGCTCCCTTTTCTTGGAAAACCATTTGTGAAAGCGTTAGATACCGTCAGGTTCTCTCTTCTTCAGGGGAGCGGAAAGACTCTCACTTATCTGACTCCGCCTTTGTCTGTTTCAGTCTGGCCTGACACCTCTCCACGTGGCCTCCTTCATGGGGCACCTTCCCATCGTGAAGAATCTCCTGCAGCAGAGGGCGTCGCCCAACGTCTCCAACGTGGTAAGCCCTCAGGCAGGCAGGGGCTTGCTCCTCTAGACCAAGAGCCCAGAGGGCAGCTTTCACCAGTGCTCCCAGGCCTACTCTCTGGGGACAGAGCTACAATTCCCAGAACAGCCAACGCTTCAGACTGGGGGAGGACATCGCTGTGTACTGACTTTCTGGATTAAATTTCTCACACATCCGTAAACCTTGGAGGTTTTGTTTTGGACAATAATTTTGGAATGTCTATAAGTGTTCACTGAGAATACATTTACATTTTTGAATATTCATTAGCTCTGGGGTTTACTTTTAAGTGTACCTAGAATACACAGACACACACATAAACTCACATACACGCATGCACCTGCACGCATGTGCACACACACACATACATACATACATGCGCATGCACACATGCACACACACACCAGGCTAAAGAGCTGCCTGCTGGGGCAACTCCACCTCTTGGACAAAAACCCACCAAGCCACTCCAGGCTACACTTCCTAGCTCTGTGTGTGCTGTTTTGGACAGCAGGCATGTATGAACAGTTCTATAATTTTGTTATTTTATAGAAAGTGGAGACCCCGCTACATATGGCAGCCAGAGCCGGGCACACGGAAGTGGCCAAATATTTACTCCAGAACAAAGCCAAAGTCAATGCGAAGGCCAAGGTGAGTAGTGAAGGCAGGAAGGGAAGGGTTTCAGATGTGAGCAGTACTGTGCAGAGAACCCATCCTCATTCCAGGCGGGGCTGCAGTGCCGTGGCCTGGGGATCACTTTTCATCCCGATCAGGTCTCTCTCAGTGCTCAGATTCTGCTTTGCGGGGGGTTTGAGAAGACCAGGGATATTTTTGCATGAGAGCCACATTTCTTTAAAATAAGGAAAGTCCAAGGTGCGTGGCTGGCCTGAGTATGTCCTGGGCTAACGATGACAGTTGCCATATAAGGAGGGGGGCAACCTTTTGAAGAAAGCATTGCCAGTGAAAATCAGGCAAGAATTACTTGATCTAAAACTGGAGAGCTCCCCCTTACTGTAAACAGTGAGAAGAGCTGTGGAGTTTGCCAGTTGCTCACTTGGCCAACAGCAGGCTTCCAAACCACAGCCCACGATGGGTTCTCCTTAGAGTCAGGCCTGTGATTTGTGTTTGGGGCCCTAGAGGGAAGCCTCCAGCTGGGCCCCATGAGACCTGGCCCAGGCAGCCCGACAGCAGCATTCAGAAACAGGAAGTGGGGGGGCGTGGGTGGAAAAGTCCTCATTCTCTGTCAGCAGTTGAGACTCCCCTGACCCCAGCACAGAGAAAATCAAAGTAGAGTTCAAGCAGAAAGACAAGCGCATCCACTCAGAACGGATGTGGGAGACGGATGAGCAGCCACACTGCACTGCGTGCCTCTTATGCACCAAACGCAGAAACCGTGTACATTATCCGCTTGATCCCAGCTGAGCCCTAGCAAGTAGATGTTATTATTCCCATTTTATAGATGGGAGGGCTGGGCCTTTGGGAAATTAGGTAGAAATCACAGCTCACTTGAAGAGCTGTTGTAAGGATTCAATAGGATACAGCATATTGGTTCCTCTAACTCAGAGACTTGATTTGAATCCTGACTCTTCATCTCCTTAGCTGTGTGACCTTGAGAAGGTCACTTGCCCTCTCTGGGCCCTGCCTTGCTTCTCTGTAAGATGAAAAGTTGGATTTGGTAACATCAGCGTTTCTTCTTCTTTGTTTTCCCTTCGGGGTCCAGGATGACCAGACCCCACTTCACTGTGCAGCTCGCATCGGCCACACAAACATGGTGAAGCTCCTGCTGGAAAATAATGCCAACCCCAACCTGGCCACCACCGCCGGGCACACGCCCCTGCACATTGCAGCCCGTGAGGGCCACGTGGAAACAGTCCTGGCCCTTCTGGAAAAGGAAGCATCCCAGGCCTGCATGACCAAGGTACAGCCTCCCCCCTCGCGGTCTAAGGAAGCAACAGGCTCACTCAGCCAGGCCTGGAGCTCGGAGGGGAATTCCCATCTGGTTCTCTTTGTCACCTCGGTGGTGCTGCAAGCAGCTGGAAGGGTTGTCATACTCAAGGCTGGCCACCACCTGCAAGCCCGATGTGTCTCCATCCTTCCCCAAAACGGGAGGTCAACCACAGCTTCTCACACACCCAGCCAGCCTTCATACATTTATCATGGCACAATTATTAGTCGAAACCTGCTTTGGGCAAGTCACAGACAGGTTCTGGGGATATGAGAAGGATTAAGACTCATACCCTGCCCTCAGCTAGCCAGCAATCAACTACCACTGCAAGGTGGTTGAGACCCTCTTGCCAGCAAGTGCAGGAATGCCTGCCAACTCCTGAGGTCTTTGGCCTCCCGGAGGGCTCAAAAATGGCTGTGCCTTTGCTTTCATTGGCCTCTCCATGCCAGCGGAGGTGCAGCCTCCTTTGCCGTGGGCCCTTTCTCCAGGGAGGACAGCCCTGGGGCCCCGAGGTCCTGACAGCCTGTGTTTCTCCTCAGAAAGGATTTACCCCTCTGCACGTGGCGGCCAAGTATGGGAAGGTGCGGGTGGCAGAGCTGCTGCTGGAGCGGGACGCACACCCGAATGCTGCCGGAAAAGTGAGTTTGAACCCCGCCCTCCCCAGCAGCTCTCAGGTTAGAGGCAAGGACAGAGGATGGACTTCAGCACTTGCAGATTCCATCTCTTGCCTGTGTTGTCCATCTTTTTTTTTTTTTTTTTTTTTTTAGACAGGGTCTCGCTCTGTTGCCCAGGCTGGAGTGCAGTGGTGCCATCACGGCTCACTACAATTTTGACTCCTGGGCTCAAGCCATCCTCAGGTATCAGTCTCCTGAGTAGCTGGGACTACAAGCAGGTGCCACCATGCCCGGCTAACTTAAAAAAAAAATTATAGAGACAGGGTCTCACTGTGTTGCCTAGGCTAGTCTCAAACTCTGGGCTCAGGTGATCTTCCCTCTTCAGCCTCCCATAGCTCTGGGATTACAGGTGCGAGCCACTGCACCCGGCCTGTTTATATTTCCATGGGTAGCCATCGAGAGAGAATGGCCTTTGGAAAGACTGGCCTTTCTGTCAAAGGCCTTATCCTTTTAGAAAGACCCGATGGCCTTCTCTGGGCAAGTGTATTGATCTCACTGCCCATGTCCCCCCCGTTCCCACAGAGCTCTGGGTCCTGCCGATGACATTTTGTCGTGACTCCAAGTTAAGACTGGCCTGGGAAGGATTTTAAACAGGATTTTACTGTATAAAATAGGTGCTCCCATGCCTAAAGGGAGCCCTGGGAGAAAGTCCATGGGAGTGACAGCTGGCCTCTTTTGTCTTTGTCCCCTGCAGAATGGCCTGACCCCCCTGCACGTGGCCGTCCATCACAACAACCTGGACATCGTCAAGCTGCTGCTTCCCCGGGGCGGCTCCCCGCACAGCCCTGCCTGGGTAAGGCCGGCCCGTCTCCCCAGCCACCCCTGGAGAGCAGGTCACCTGCTGCCTTCCAGTCCCTCAGGGAGGGGCGTTTCCACAGCAGCCCAAGGGTTTTGCCTTCTGTTGCTATTTTTACCTCAGAAATCACGCCTCACTTTCACACATGTTTCCTGCCCTGTAATCACACTATTCAGGGCCCAGGAGTGGGATGGGAAGTGGGTAACAATTCCCAGCCAGGGGTTACCTCGCAGAGGCGGGACTTGTTTTAGACAACAAATGTGTCCCCAAGCAGTTGCACGTCAGCTGGGTTTTGTAAACTGACTGTCAGAGGTCAGTGTGGATAAAAATCCCTGGGGAGTGGTGAGCCTGGTTCTAGCATTGCTAGATTCTGACTCCGTGGGACTGTGCAGTGTGGCCTGGAAGCCTCATTTTTAACCTACTCTCTGCGTGGTTCCGAGGCTGGGGCCACAGCGACCGTACTTTGAGAAATCCTCAGGGCTGCTGGCGAGCTTGCTGGAACCTGGAAGCAAGGGACCTCTTTAAAATGAGAATGATCACCTCCAAATTAATTTCTCTCTGAGATCAGACTTTTAGATGGTGGCATTTTTGTGGGGAGGCTCACCTGAATATGAGACACGTTGGCCCAGCCTCACACCAACTTCGGAGGCGAGCTGCTCAGAGCAGCAGGTTCTGTGACCCTTGAGGGAATCAGAGGAGGGAGCAGATGGGTTGCTTCTCGAAGACCCCACAGGGTTGGGTAGTACAAGGATAAAGCTGGAAGGACCATTTTTGGGAACAGGCTGCCCGCTGTGGGAAGGCGAGGCTGTGTAGGGATAGGCACCACGGGACTGGTGGCCAGCGGGGAGAAGGGGAGAGGAGAGGGAGCGGGGCCAGGAAGACAAAAGCCACACGCAGTCCCCGCACTCTATGGGGCAGCCAGGCACACGGGAAACAGGATAATTTATGGGAGATCTGTCATGTGGCAGGCATCCAAGTGCCACGGAGAAGGAGCCTCGGGGTGGGACCCCGTGTGACTCCAGCCAACACCTGCTGGCTTAGGGCCACCGCAGCCCAGGCAGGGAGCGTTAGTGCCAGTGCGCGGCTTCGGCGCATTCTCCCTCCCTGGACAGACGCGTGTCCCCATCTTGCAGCATCACTCTTCTGCAGACGCCGGCTCCCGACAGCTCTGTCTCCTCCTGTCCTCGCTGCTGCTGCAGTGAGCCCCACGTCGCTGTGCAGGGGGAGCACACAGCCCTGCTGCGATGTCGACTTACTCTTGCCTCTAAAAATAAAAACCTGGACTCCCCTCCTCCTCACTCCCCTACTTATATAAAAGGAACGGGAGCCAGGTTCATTATATTTAAAGATAACTAAATCCAAGCACAAACCCTGTACAGATGGGCTTTGTTTCCATGGCAAAAAATAGTTTCCAAAGTAGTCTGGCAATTTTGTAGAATTTCACATGCAAATCTCTCTGCACCCAAACCAAACCCTCCCCTTTCTAATTTTGATGCTAATGTTGTTTGAACATTTGGGCAGAGCTCCCTCCGTGTGCGTTCCTTAGGATGAGCTCATTTCCTTGGGAAAGAAGAGCCTTTTGCGGGCACACATTCCTCCCTCCCCTCCCCGTGACTTTCCAGCCTAGTTGTCCTTGTCCTTGTCACCTGCAGAAGTTCATTTGTTCCTTTTAGTCCTGGTTTTGGGGAAGCTCAGAGGGGCAGTCCGTGTTCTGAGAGTGACAGTGGCACTTGTATCTCAGTTTTAACCAGAGGTTTACCTGGTAGCCTGAGCCATGTCCGGGGCAGGCCTACCCTTGGGCAGGACAGGGGGCTGGCCTTGCCAGTGTGGACATCACTGCTTCCCAGGTGGCCTGGGATTCCTGAGGATACATCCATGAACACACTGCAGATTTATGAAGTGATGGTCCTTTATACATTAAAAGATGGCCTAATAGGGCCAGGCACAGTGGCTCAAGCCTGTAATCCCAGCACTTTGGGAGGCCAAGGCAGGTGGATTGCTTGAGGTCAGGAGTTCAAGACCATCCTGGCCAACATGGTGAAACCCCGTCTCTACTAAAAATACAAAAATTAGCTGGGCATGGTGGAGTGCACCTGTAATCCCAGCTACTTGGGAGGCTGAGGCAGGAGAATCGCTTGAACCCGGGAGGCAGAGATTGCAGTGAGCCAAGGTCTCACCACTGCACTCCAGCCTGGGCAAGAGAGTGAGGCTCTGTCTCAAAAAAAAAAAAAAAAAAAAAAGAAGATGGCCTAATAATCATTGCTTTCCTGTAGTTATTACTGGAAAAACCAGACTCCATAAAGTATTTTTGAGGTTTATTCTGAGCCAATGTGATAACCATGGCCCTGGGCAACACAGTGTCAAGAGGTCCTGAGAAAGTGTGTCTGGGGTGGGTTACAGTTTGGTTTTATACATTTAGGGAGGCAGGAGTTACAGGCAAAGACATAAATCAATACATGGAAGGTATATATTGACAAAAATACCTAGAAAGGCCCAGAGGTTATATGCAGATTCCGAGATTCTTTAATTTGCAGTTGGTTAAAGGAGTAAAGCTTTATCTAAAAGTTTGGAATCAGCAGAAAAGAATTAAGTTGAGAGAAGGGTCTGTTCACCAGGGTCCCGGGCCGAGGGACCTCCAGGGGGCATGTGACTCAGCCCTTGCCTACCGTGGCCTTGGGTCCTGTTGATAATTTGGTGTCTTGTCACAAAGAGTCCCTTTGGTTAGTCTTATGATCTCTTTTAACATGAATGGCGGTCAGTTGCGCCTGAACTCCGAAAGGGAGTGGGTATAGCAAGGCGTGTCCAACCTCCCTTCCTTCATGGCTGGGAATTCAGTTTTTAAGGTTTTTCTGAGATCTCTTTGGCCCAGATGGAGGCTTAGGGTTTTATTTTTCATTTACATAGTGAAAACCTTCTCTGGGCCGGCGCTGACTGGTGCTCCGTGTCCCATTGTGGGGAGGCTTAGCTCCATTGTGAGCCGACCCTGCATCTCAGGCTGGATCTGTGGCATCGCACCCCATTCCTTTGCTCTCTTTTAATACAGTGCAAAAATCATGTTGTTTAATTAAACTTATTATAATCCAAATGATCTTGTTACATGAACACAACCTACAAAGAACAACTTAATGTTTTCTCATAACATAATCAAATTAAAAAGGAAGAATACTAGAAAGGATTATCACATGTCATTCTTCAAAGAGAATGATTTTTCAATTTAATTCAGTTCCTTGGGTAAGTCACAACTTTTCATTTCACCACAAAAGCCGCCTGTGGGCCCACCTTGCTGAGCTTTCCCTGTACCCAGGGCTTTGACTGCCTTGGCCAGCCTCTTTCTTTCCCTTTCCTCTTCCTGACCAGTGATCCTGGCAGAATCAGAAATGTTGGTTTCCACAGTAAGAGAGTGGCTGGCAGGGAGAACTCAGTCCTCAGCCAGAGGAATGCTGGCCGAGGTGGGGAAATCTCGTGCCCTGAGACAGATCCCACGTTGGGCAGCCATCTGCCGTGGGCCTGGGTGGGCGCATGTCCAGGATGTCCTCCAGCCTGGCACTGCCCTTAACCCTGAGTGCCCTAGGGCCGTGCTACGGAAAGTGTGATCCCTGGACTAGCATTGTCAGCATCACCTGGGGGCTTGCTAGAAATGCACAATCTCGGGCCCTCCCTAGCACCTCTGAATCAGACACTGCATTTTAACAAGGTCCCAAGGGATTTGTGTAGACATCAGAGTTTGAGAACCACTGTTCTAGCTGGAATTACCTGGGCTGTGCAATCAGAAGGTCAAGGTTGGGTTATCTGTTGTTCTGCTTACTATGTGACATTAGATAAGGCACTTAACCTTACAGAGAATTGGCCTCTTTCTCCACACAATAGGATAATAAAAATGCCTGCCCTAGTGACCTTATGTGGTTTTAATGAAGCTCAAAAAAAATGCAGGTGAAAGTGGTTTTCGGCAGTGATGAGCAAAGGCGCCCACCTGGGAACTGTCTCTTGCCTGCAGGGAGATAAGGAGCGTGCTCCAGAATGTAAACCCATGCGCTGCTTCCTTCACTGAGACAGTCTTGCTATCAATAATAATAATAAAAACAAAAATTGGCTAAATAAACAGTGCACAGTGACATCGTTGATTTACTTTTGAGGCAAGCTCCTTCATCTCGTTGTGCAATTATAATGTCTTGCAAACCAGTGCACTGCAAAACCATGACACACAGATGCATTACTTTTTAAAATTTTTATGTGTAGAGACAGGGTCTTATTCTGCTCCAGACCATAGTGCAGTGGTACGATCAGAGCTCACTGCAGCCTCCAACTCCTTAGCTCAAGCCGTCTTCCCACCTCAGCCTCCTGAGTAGCTACAGGCATGCACCACCATGCCCAGTTAATTTTTTATTTTTTTTTTGTAGAGATAGGGTCTAGCTATGTTGCCCAGGCTGGTCTCAAACTCCTGGCCTCAAGTTATCCTCACACCTCAGCCTCCCAAAGTGCTGGGAATACAGGCATGAGCACTGTGCCCTGCCAACTTTTTATATCTTAATTTTGGAACATACCTTCACATATAGTATCATGTTTGATCCACCTAACAGCTTCGAGAAATGCACAAGAGAGACGCTATTATCCACTTTTAATGACGTAAAAGATACAGAAGGAAGTCTAGGTCATGGAACATGTTGCCCTGGGTCACACAGGTAGTTAACAATGGAGTGAGGACTGTCCCACATCCTCAAGTCCCTTGCCAGGTGCATGTCCCTTAAACCACCCTGCCTAATGCCGGCAAGGCCCAGAGGGCAGCACTTGGCCCAGTTGCACTGGGAAAGAAGAGGGGCTGTTGTTTCTTTTTCTTTATGAAATATTTGGGGTTTTTGGCTCTTATTGCAGGGAGGAAGAAATGAGAATCTTTCATTTCCTTACCCAGCCTTCCAGTTATTCTCTTCCTGTCCAGCAGTTTGTCAAAGCATAACAGAAAACAGATGGTGAAAAAAGATGGACATATAGAGGCTATGCAAGCCTGAGGAGCCGTCTCCAAATCAAATGGATTTTCTTTGTTTGTTTGTTTGTTTACCTAAATTGCTCCTGGGTGACGCCAGCCCTGCTCACTGGGTGTCCAGCTGGCCAAGAACCAGACTCAGCCCCTGCTTGTGTGTTGATATTTTCAGCTCAGCATTCCTGTAACCAGGCTCTGGGTGGCTTCTTCTGTTTCAGAATGGCTACACCCCTTTGCACATCGCTGCCAAGCAGAACCAGGTGGAGGTGGCCCGTAGTCTGCTGCAGTATGGGGGCTCAGCAAACGCTGAGTCGGTGCAAGGTGTGACGCCCCTTCACCTGGCCGCCCAGGAGGGACACGCAGAGATGGTGGCTCTGCTGCTCTCGAAACAAGCCAATGGCAACCTGGGGAACAAGGTAGGCATGGCGTCTTCGGGTCTGCCCTGGAGTGCTGGATAACAACGTGTGGTGTCTGCATATTGAGCATCTATGTGTGCCCAGGTTCTGAGTTAGGGGTGTGTATGTGTAATCCTTGGAACAGCCCTGTGTACATTTCACCTTCATTTTATAAATGAATAAACAGAGTCAGAAAGGTTGCTTATTCCCAAGGTGGCAGGATTCTGAGCCTTTCTGATACCAAAGCCTTTGCTGATCTTTCTAAACAGATTGACTTAAGGATCTGCAGAAAGATCAATATTAAAATCCATAATACACTTTCCCAAATATAGGCCGGTGCCTACCTTCAGGAGTGCATTCTGTCATTTGGGAGTAAATATTCTATGTTCCGTGGGGGAAAGATATTTTTAAAAATACTGACCTGTACACTAGGAGTTCTCACTCCAGCGACAATAGGTATGTGAGGATAAAGCCTTCTGAAATTGGTCACACATCTGGGGAGGAAGGGCACGTGAGCAGTTTTCTGGGTGAAGCATTCATAGTGTTTCTCAGCTTCTCAAAGGAATGTGTGACCCCCAAAAAAGACTAAAAATCACTTCTTTTTAAAATAATAGTTTTATCAAAATATAATTCACCTGGAAGTCACCCTTTCAAACTCTACAATTCAATGTTTTTTAGTATTTTTACAGAATTCAGCAGCCTATGATCTAACTCTAGAACACTTTCATCACTCCAAAAGGAAACCTCATACCAGTTAGCAGTCACTTCTCATTTCCCCCAGAGCCCCCGGTCCCTCACAACCGCAAATCTTTCAGTCTCTAGGAATTTGCCAGTTCTGGACATTTCATGTACGTGGAACCATGCAGTGTGAAGAACCACTTCTTTGATGATAAATTCACATAGCACACATTCAGAAAGGCAAGCATTTTCAGGGCAACTTAAGATTTCTTAAAAACCTATGGATTTTGTACAAAATCTGGCATATTTTGTACAAATTTGAACAGTTGACCCCCAATGAGGGAACCATTCTGGTAGGACCATTATATTCATTATATCTCATGGCATTCTGGGTTCCTTCACTGCCCCACTTAATGTGAGCTTTGCAAGGAGACAGTAAGGTGACTGGAAACCCACTCTGTCATCCACACGCCACCCTCACGAGGCAGATTATTGGTGTTAGCTCAAGAATGAGGCAGAGCGCCCGCCTGAGAGGCTGACACAGTCACTCCTCAACCGAGGGCTGTTCTCATTTGAGCCACCCCCGCCTGCCTGCAGGAGAGGCCCACCAGTTCTGGCTGCAGCAGCGTGTGGTGGGGCGTCATGACTGCCCACAAGCCTCTGGTCAGCCTGCGGGGTGTGCAGAAGGCAGAGGAGGGCAAGTGGAGTCCTGCAGAGGGGACGCTGTCTGTGCCTGCAGAGAAATCCAGCTTTGTTGGTCCCACGTTAGCAAAGGGTATTGAGGCAAAGGGTACTGAGGCAAAGTCCAGGGGAGAGAAGAATTTTCTGACATTTTCATGTGGGTGCCCACATATCAAACAACATCTCTGATACCTTACTGCCTTCCTGAGGAAGCTGTGATCCACGTGCAAGAATATGGTCCGTTCACTCCTGGCGGGATGCTCTGCCCTCTTGACCATGCCAGCACTGGCTGTGCAGTGATAACAGTTTGGTTCATTACTTATTTATTTATTTAAGATGGAGTCTTGCTCTGTCACCCAGGCTGAAGTGCAATGGTGCAATCTTGGCTCACTGCAACCTCTGCCTCCCAGGTTCAAGTGATTCTCCTGCCTCAGCCACCCAAGTAGCTGGGATTACAGGCATGAGCCACCACGCCCTGCTTATTTTTGTATTTTCAGTAAAGATGGGGTCTCACCATGTTGGCCAGGCTGGTCTCAAACTCCTGACCTCAGGTGATCCACCTGCCTCGGCCTTCCAATGTGGTGGGATGACAGGCATGAGCCGCCGCGCCCAGCCATTTAAACAGCACTGTGTGCCTCTCAATGTGCTTCACCTGTGCTTTCTCCAGCGCTCCTCACCTTGCCCCTGAGATGGATCCATGATAACCCCTATTGTCTAGATTAGGAAGCCAAGGCTACAGGGCTCTGAAATTCACCATGGAAATGGGGCATTCTTTATTGGGAAGTCCATAAAGCACCAACAATGGGAAAGTGCCATAAAGTTCATCTAGATCAGAAGTCAGCAAACTATGGGCCCGTGGGACAAATCTGGTCCACCACTTGTTTGTGTAAATAAAGTTTTATTGGAACACAGCCATGCCCATTCATTTAAATGTTAGTCATACAGAGACATGGCCAAAAATATTGATGATCTGGCCCTTAACAGAAAAAGTTGCCAACCCCTGGTCTAGTGTAACCACTTTACTTTTTAGATAAGGACATTGGGGACCAGAACAAGAAGAGCTTTGCCTGGAGCCAAATAACTAGTTGGTGACTGCAAAGTCAGCTTCAGCTCCCAGACCTCAGAGCTCTTTCCTTGTGGCCTGGAATTCTTTACTTGCTAGAAGGTGATGAACGTCTTTTTCTTTGCAGAGCGGACTCACTCCCCTCCATCTGGTAGCACAAGAAGGCCACGTTCCAGTGGCAGATGTGCTGATCAAACATGGCGTCATGGTGGACGCCACCACCCGGGTAAGGCAGGCAGCTGGAACTTCAGTCTGTGTGGACTCCTTGCTCACACTTCAGAGTTGAATCTTCCACAGAGCTTTGAAACCCCGAAGACCTAGTGGGACATTCTTCTCTGCCACTTCCTAGGGCTGGCAGTGGAGTTTGAAACACTACTCCTAATTATCTTACTTTCCCATTGGGGATTTTTTAAAGTTTGCTAGACCTTTGAGCCTCTGCAGTGAGAAAGTGGGACGAATGTTTAATCATGACTCTAAGACCTGTCTAACATGAGTAGTCAGCATGTCAAAATGTCAAGTTTCCCCAGATCCACACAAAAGCTTAGCCCCTTTTCTTCCAGCACTTGGTTAAATCCAGTTCAACTTTCTTTGAACCTCTGGTGTGTGCAAGGAGCTATGTGAATGGAATCTGCCATCGAGGTGTCTGCAGTTTGGTGTGGAGGTGATTGCTAGGGACAGGAAGGAAGAGCGTCATTTGATATTTACTGTTGAGAGGAGCTGGGAGCACAGAGTGCAGAGAGGGTGTTTTCAGTTGGTGCAAGGAGGTGGGCTTCATGGAAGAAGCTACATTTTGTTTCTTTTCCCCCCAAGGGAACCATATTAAAAGGAAGGGACAGTGACAGTACCAGGATCTCCCGCCCCCTCCAGAGTAGCACAGAAATGCCGGCAACAATGTTATGCTGAAGTCACCCTGAGAAAAGTCTGGAAACTGTTTTGTCTCCAACTGCCTGCAGCTTCCACAGGAATCTGCTTAAAATCCAAGAATGTTCTGGATCTTTGAGGCTTCACTTGCGGGCCCCATTTAGTCTTTTGGGGTCCTGCACAGAGAGACCCTGTCCTGTGGGTTAGAATGGCCTTGAGGATCCCAAACCATCCCATTATGGGAAGGACCTGTGCTTGGGCGGTCTCTGGAATCTGGCAGCAGCTTCCCGGGACACTTGGGACCAAGGAGCTCAGAGGACCTTGGCCTGCCGGCCCATGGGAGGCATTACCACAAAATTCAGCAGGACCGACTCCTTGAACAGCCCAGACTCACATGAGCAAATGTCCCAAGCCCATGCATTTCAATAAGCAATGACTAGTTCCCGTAAATTCCATCACACCACAACTAAGTCACTTGGATAGCCTTTTGGGGGTTTTTCAATGGGATTTCAGCTTTCTAATGAAAAAAGCCTGTTGTCATTGGAGTGACCATGACCTTACATCCCCATCTGCCCTAATCTTAGCACCCTTCCCAGGCCTGAAGGCTGTTTCTTCCTTCTTGAAATAGCTCCCCTGGGATTCAGTGAGGCTGCTCTCTCAGGGTTTCCCTCCTCCCTCTTTTCTGCCTCTGCCTCACTCCTTCGGCCCCACTTTTCACCCTCCACTTTATCCTGGGGGACCTCCCTCACCTCCATAGCTCTCAGATCTCCCATGCACTGACTACCCCAGCATAGCCCTCTTCTCGCGGTGCAGTGTCCATTTTCCAGCTGCCCGCTTGACGTCTCCCCTTGGGTCTCCCACAAGCATCTCAGCCTGGTGGTCTCTGCCCAGCAGCAGCCATTCAGCTTGTCAATGTCAGCCTTCAAGGGGCTCCCTGTCCATTCTGTCTTTGAATCGGCTGCTTTGGGAAGGATTTCATGTGATGCCCAGCTCAGGAGAGGAGGTCACTCCTTCTCATCTGCTTTTCAGATGGGCTACACTCCCCTCCATGTGGCCAGTCACTATGGAAACATCAAGCTGGTGAAGTTTCTGCTGCAGCACCGGGCAGATGTCAATGCCAAGACCAAGGTACAGGGGTGCCCCAGCCCCGACTCCTGTGCTGACCTTTCTCCGCGCCACATCACGGTGCAGCCAGAGCTGCTCTGGGAGTACTAGGGGCTCCGCCACAGTTTTCACCATGGACCCTGAAGGAAGAAAGGGGGAAAATGCATTTTATTAACGTCCCACTTCGAAGATGGACAGGCACTATCATGTGTAGGCAGGTCTCTGCCTGATGGCTGGCTAACCCTGCCAAAATGTCTGCTTGCTTTGCAGCTAGGATACAGCCCCCTGCACCAGGCAGCCCAGCAGGGACACACAGACATCGTGACTCTGCTTCTGAAAAACGGTGCTTCCCCAAATGAGGTCAGCTCGGTGAGTACACTCTCTCTCCTGAGTTTAGAAAACCGCTCCCCATGGCAGCAGCCCTGTGTGATCTCCCCTAACCATAGAGGTTAATGGACATGTCTGGGGCCTGGACGGGGCTGCAGCAAGCACCCTAAAGCCACAGCTACCTTGGGTACCCTGGGGATGGGGTGCTGTGATCAGTTCCTCTTTCTGGTGAATTGATCATTTTCCTTTTAAGCACCATTTACCCTCCTCTTTTATGTTTATTAAAATGTTCTTCTTGAATGTGAGTGCAGTGGCTCACACCTGTAATCACAGCACTTTGGGAGGCTAAGGTGGGAAGATTGCTTGAGGGCAGGAGTTCAAGACCAGCCTGGGCAACACAGTGAGTGCCTGAATCTACAAAAAAATTTTTTTTAATTATGTGGGTGTGGTGACACATATTAGCTATAGTCCCAGCTAATTGGGAGGCTGAAGTGGGAGGATAGCCTGAGTCCAGGAGGTCAAGGCTGCAGTGAGCTGTGATTGTGCCACTGCAGTTCAGTGTCCATTTTCCAGTTGCCCACTTGACGTCCAGCCTGGAAGACAGGGCAAGACCTTGTGTCTTAAAATATATGTGTGTGTATATATATATATATATACACACACACACACGTACATATACATATATATATGCACACACACACATACATACCATATATATAAATACTTGTTGAAACCCATTCTAAAATATGTGAAACTGTTTTCAGTATGGTACAAGTGAACGTAGTTAAATGTCCTGGGTGGTTCTTGATCTTTCAGGGCTTGAGGTTGTCTTTAGTGACATGAGCAATCATCGTTCAGTATGAGCTTCCTCATCTGACCATGCGGAGGTCCTGTGAAATTATCTCTGTGTCTGCTTCTATCTCTGAAGTAATGTGGACCCTTGGCTGGGTGCGGTGGCTTATGCCTGTAATCCCAGCACTTTGGGAGGCCGAGGCAGGTGGATCACTTGAGGTCAAGAGTTCGAGACCAGCCTGGCCAACACTCCAGGGCGAAACCCTGTCTCTACTAAAAATACAAAAAAAAATTAGCCGAGTGAGGTGACAGGCACCTGTAGTCCCAGCTACTCAGGAGGCTAAGGCACAAGAACCACTTGAGTCCAGGAGGCAGAGGTTACAGTGAGCCTAGATCGCGCCACCGCACTCCAGCCTGGGTGACAGAGGGAGACTCTGCCTCACAGACACACACAAAAGTGGACTCTTGATTGTAGATGGGGTTGCAGAAATTGCAACTGCAGCTGGGCTTGAGTCTGAACGGAGCCCAAGGCACATCCTAGAAGTAGAGAAGTCAAAAGAAAAATCAAGCCTCAGTATCCATTTATGGTCATCTAGCTCTTTCTCTTTGAATCAAAGTAGAAAATATGCCCTGTATTTCTGGTGATTTGTGATTTCTGAGTATTCTGATTAGAGTTCATTGAAGTATATGAATTAATTCAACTATTTTAATACCCCATCATTGACACCAAGAACAGACTTTGGGAGCAGCAAGCAGCCTCCTTCTGTCCTCATCTTCCTAAAATTGCATCTGGCAACTTCCTGACCTCCTTCCCAGTGGGTTCCCACTTAGCAGAGCCTGACTTCTCCTTGGGAGATTTCCTCTGCTGGGTTGCAAGGCCCCACACTTGACGCTGCAGATCGAAAGCACCGCTGCCCTCCCTCCTCCCACACCCGTCTCTGTGGGTACTGCTGCTAACACACATCTAGGCACACACACGTGCAGGGATCTCTTTCTGGGCCCCACGGTGACGTCTGTCCACTCAGGTCCTCCTGAATAACTAGAAGGTGAACTCGACCTGTATCTAGGGAGCCAGCCCCGCCTCCTAGACTCCATCCCCTGTCTGACTGCACCCGGGCTGCTCTTTTCCCAGGATGGAACCACACCTCTGGCCATAGCCAAGCGCTTGGGCTACATTTCTGTCACCGACGTGCTCAAGGTCGTCACGGATGAAACCAGTTTTGTGGTATGTCTGCCTCTCCCCCGCACCCACCCCAGACACACTCAGCCTGGCGCACAGGCGTGCCTGGGGTTACTCTGGAAGTGGAGTGCGTTCTGGGGCCCCGGGACGCTGGTCGGAGGGGCCGCGCCCGACAGGTGGGAGCTTGTCCTCCTTCCAGCGGGGCTGTGCTGCCACCTAGCGGCCCGAGGACTCGGGGCGGGACCAGCTTTCCGGGCAGCAGTGGAGTGGAAGGGGTTTGGGGAGATGGGAGGCCAGTTTTCCCGGGTCCCATCCTAGTGGTTCCTGCCCGGCAGCTTCCAGGCTGAGCGCCTCCTCCGTCTGTTTTTCTTCATTTGGGGGAAACCCCACAGGCGTGACCAGGGAACCGCCGGGCTGGTAAAAAACGTGTGCGGCTCTAGTTTGGGTTGAATTATCTGCTTTTTCTCGTTTTAGTTAGTCAGTGATAAGCATCGAATGAGTTTCCCTGAGACAGTTGATGAGATCCTGGATGTCTCGGAAGATGAAGGTAAAGTTGGGATAATGAGCTTAGGCTGGTGGGGACAGAGGGGCTCCGGGCACCCTCCAAGGGGGCTTCCTGCCACCTGCCGGCTTTGTCCCCTTACAACACGCCCAAGCGCTGTAGATGGACACTGAAACTGGGGAGACCTGCTTTTTATAACTGTTGTCTACTGTCAAAAATACTACTCTATTAATACTTAGGTGAAGGAACATTGACTAAATTTAAAATCCCATGAAGTTTCAAAAACACATGTATGTTTGCATAGATTATGGATGTGTATTAAATTGGAGCATGGTTCTACTGCGATCAAGTCTCAGCACCATGAGGAACTGTAATAAAATTCTGCCTGGTTCTTTCTTTGTGCTTTGAACGAATACTAAGTGGATTATTCAAAATCTGTGAGAATGCCTTTTAAGCTGCACTTCTGACCACATAGTGGGTCAGTAGGTTTTGGGTTATTTCTGTGATTATGAAATTACTATAGTCTGGCTGGGTGCCTGGGTTCATGCCTGTAATCCCAGAACTTTGGGCAGCCGAGGTTGGAGGATTGCTTGAGGCTAGGAGTTCAAGACCAGCTTGGGCAATATAGGGAGACCCCCATCTCTACAAAACAATTAGAACTAAAAATTAGCGGGGTGTCGTGGTGCACATCTGTAGTCCCAGCTACTCCAGAGGCTGAGGTGGGAGGATTGCTTGAGTCCAGGAGCTTGAGGCTGCAGTGAGCTGTAATCACCAGTCAGGGTGACAGAGCAAGACCCTGTCTCTAAAAGAAACAGAAAGAAATTACTATAGTCTCAGCTTGTATGAACTACAGAATGCTTCTAGTATTTTTCCTACCCCCAACAAACCTTATTTCAGCACTAATTAGATGGAGATGTTGAGTAGTAGGATCCTCAACTCTGGGGATGTTGAATAGTGGGGTGGGCTGGATCAGCTCAGTGGTCCCTTCCATCTGGATAATTTCATGGTTGTGTAACTTTGTCAACTAGAGAAGCAGAGCTTCTGGTGCTCCTTTGGATAATATATTCCTCTCGCTTTAACTACCTTCAATGTGGTCCTTCTTTCAACTCTGCTCTCCTTTGCTTTCCAGGAACTGCTCATATAACTATAATGGGTATGAAACGCTTTCTGTTTCCTGTGGTCTTTTCTCACTAGAGTGCATTTCACCCTAAGCAACCCAGATGCTCACTAATCCATTCCTGCTTTCCATCTTCCTCTGACAGCTAATAATCTGGAGCCAGGAGCTCAGCTAAACCAGGGTATTCACACCCATGAGACCCATGCCTGGCGGGCAGCTCCTGCCTGTCCATCTCTGTGTCTGTGCCCATGCCACCGTGTTTGTGATCATAACTGCATGAGCTGTTGTTCTTCCATTCCGTCAGCTGGAGATCACAAGCCTTGGCACTCACTCCTGGGTGGCAATGAATGACCCCTCAAGATCGAGGGCCGGGGCTCCAGCTCCAGTTCAAGCTAGGAGAGAGAAACAAAGAGGCAGTCAGAGGTGCAGGCAGCCGATTGACCCGTAGTTTGAACCTCTTTGTGATGGGCTTTGGAAGTAATGAGGTTTTGGCTGCCATGGTTACAAAAAATTCTCCAGCCCTTTGAAATGAGTGGGTCCAATTCCACTGTAGTTTATTCTTCTGTTGGTGTAGAGTGGAAAAGAGCAGTAGCAGTTCCTTCTTTGGTGCCATTGCACAGCTAAAAGGGCTGTTTTGAATTGGAACTAAGCGAACAAAGTTCTTGCTGGCTGTGTCTTTGGCCTCCTGCAAAGCCTCAGGCATCTAAGATGTCAGGAGCTGGCTGCCCTGCTCTCTATCCCAGAGCTGGAGGACCAGGACTGGGCAAAGACATTGCTCCCAGTCTCCTTGCAGCATCAAGACCTTCCCCATTCCTCAGGAGCAAGCCCCCAGAGGCGGAGTGGGAACAGAGGTTTTTTAAAAAAAGAAGGACTCTTCTTCCTCTACCCCGTCGCTCACTTGAGCTCTTGCTGTTTCAGGGGAAGAACTCATTGGCTCCAAGGCTGAGAGGCAGGATTCCAGGGATGTCGATGAAGAGAAGGAGCTGCTGGATTTTGTGCCGAAGCTAGACCAAGTGTGAGCAGTGCTCCCGGGAGGGTCCCCAGGGGTGCTGAGGTGCAGCCCTGTGGCTCAGAGCAGGGATTCCAGAGGGAGGAAGGGCACAGCAGGCCAGGCGCTGGGTGCACTGCCTGGAGAGACAGACGGTTTGCACCTTAGGATGCGCTAGTTCTGTACCTTAGCCACTAGGGCAGGCAGAGGCCTCCGTCACACCATGCTGCCTGGATGCCTCTCTGCTCCTCTTCCAGGCTCCCCTGCTCTCCCAGGCTCCCCTCATTCACAGCCTTATATCCACACCCCCCTCCCTCTTATCCACACTCAACTTCTCATCCAAAAGTTGAGGAAGATGGCCAGGCATGGTGGCTCACACCTGTAATCCCAGTACTTTGGGAGACTGAGGCAGGAGGATCACCTGAGGTCAGGAGTTCGTGACCAGCCTGACCAACATGGTGAAATCCTGTCTCTACTAAAAATACAAAAAAACAGCTGAGAGTGGCAGCGCACATCTGTAGTCCCAGCTACTCGGGAGGCTGAGGCAGGAGAATTGCTTGAACCTGGGAGGCGGAGGTTGCAGTGAGCCAAGATTGCGCCACTGCACTCCAGCCTGGTCAACAAGAGCAAAACTCCATCTCAAAAAAAAAAAAAAAAAAAAAGTTGAGGAAGATTCACATTAGAAACTAATGCCAGGCTAAGCTCGAACTCTTGACTGTATACCCCTGCCCCTGAGGTATGTTAGGTACAAGCCAGGGGAGATCCGGGTCTGCCTGCCTGGACCACATTCTCATTTCCCCCTGTGACTGCTGTGAGTTATCTCACTGTGGGCACAGTGTACACAGGGACATTTTGCAAAGCAATCTAATATCGACGACTTTGTAGAAACACTGAGCCCTAGGTGTTTTCTGAAAAGACGGAAGTGTCCCATGAACAAGCAGGGAGTGAAACCACGCGGCCATTTACTCCATTTGAATTTGCTGGACATCTGTTAGAAAGAAATACAGAGCTGTAACCCTGACCATAAGCAACTTACGGACTCATTTGGTGGGATCGAAACGCACACCAAGTGGTCATGTAGCAACACAGAAAGATATATTGTTAGCCAGAGTGAGGATTCTGTCAACAGGTTCTAAAGGTAGAGAAAGGGGTGACGAGTGCAGATGGGAGTCGTTGGGGAGGACTTCATGGAGGAGGAGGCGGTCCTTCCACCAGGTTGTGAAGCGCAGTCAGGCTCTGGAGTGGAAAGCCAGAGGGAGAGGCTTGGAGGTAAGAGGAAGAGGAAGCTGTGTGCACATGTGGATCAGCCCTGTGATGTTCTGGTGTTCTTGGCACACAGGGTGGAGTCTCCAGCCATCCCCAGGATTCCCTGTGTCATGCCTGAGACAGTGGTGATCAGGTCAGAAGAGCAGGAGCAGGTGAGAAGCTCCTTCTCTGTGGTTTCCCCACGTGGAGAGCATGAGTACCTGGGACAGTGATTGTTGAGGGGTGGCCTGTACGTAGCACAATAGGCACTAATAGTTCACGTGCCTCTCACTGTCCAACTGGCATTCCACGCTTGGACGCCTCATAATGGTGCAACATTGGCGGCGTTGGGTGGGCGGCGTCTGGGAGAGATGGTCAGATGGGGCCCTTTCCTGTGGTGGCGCAGTCCTTGGATGCAGCCCAGGACAGCAGCAGTGAGAAACCAGTGGGTCCTTGACCAGCCCACTGTCTTCAACTCTTGGCCTAGGGTAGGAACTCCAGCCAGCAGATGTTTACTGGATTCCTGCTGTGCACCCTGGACAGGCTCAGGCAGGAGGGCTGGACACCTGCCTTCTGGGAGCCGGGGCCCAACCGGAAAGAGTGGACTCGCATGCGTGAACCCAGTTAGCACAGAACCAGGAGGGACAGCGGGGGAGTGCTCCACTGTGTGGTGTGAGTGCTCACAGAGTGCAGAGCAGGGAGGCCCTAGCCAGCCCCAAGGTGGCTGGGAGCATCTGTGGAGGAGGTGAGACGTGGGGAGTGGAGAGGATTAGATCAACAAGGGCGAGGGACAAGGACGTTCTGGACCAGGGGAAAAAGCAAACATGAAGATCTAGAGAGCACCAAGCCCGGGTTCAGGTCCTGCTGGCTGTGCCAGGGCGGCCTGGCATCCCTGTAGTTGCAGCGTTACCCTAAGGCACAGGTGAGGAGGCAGGAAGCCCCACAAGGGCAGGAGTCTGTTGTGTTCACCTCGTGGACTCCACATGTCCACAGGGCAGGTAGCCCGCCCACAGCTAAGTGGCGAGGAGGTCACGGTGCTGGGATGCAGTGCCCACCCTAGAGGAAGTTGGCCTGCCGAGGGCAGGGCTCCCCATGGGCAGAGCTGGAGAGAAAGGGGCGGGTCTGCAGCAGGTGCAGCAGGCCTGGGGCCTGGAGCCAGACTGAACAGTGAGGACTGGCTCCATCCATTCCAAGGCTCTGTCCCAGGGTCTTGAGCCAAGGAGAGGCATGGAGGTGGGAGGAAGCTCGTGCTTCTTTTTAGACCCCAGGACAGCCTTGTCTGACAGGGCAGTGGGATCCCGTGGGAGCACTTTCTCCACGTGGCACCTGGTTTCTGGCGGCAAGGCTCTTCCAAGCCTCCATGCCCTGGCACGGCATCCAGCTGGTCCGGGAGGAGGTGGGACAGGAGGACCTTTTCTCTCTCCTCAGGCATCTAAAGAGTATGATGAGGACTCCCTCATCCCCAGCAGCCCAGCCACTGAGACCTCAGACAACATCAGCCCGGTGGCCAGCCCGGTGCATACAGGGTGAGTGGCGGGCGCAGGGCTTGGGGACTCCTGTCTCCATCTCAGAGAGGGGATGCAGAAGCCCAACGTGCATCTGCCCCACTCCTAGGTTTCTGGTGAGCTTCATGGTCGACGCCCGGGGTGGTTCCATGAGAGGAAGTCGCCACAACGGCCTGCGAGTGGTGATCCCGCCACGGACGTGCGCAGCACCCACCCGCATCACCTGCCGCCTGGTCAAGCCCCAGAAGCTCAGCACGCCACCCCCACTGGCCGAGGAGGAGGGCCTGGCCAGCAGGATCATCGCGCTGGGGCCCACGGGGGCACAGTTCCTGAGGTGAGCATGCGTGGGCAGCCCGTGTCCTCACCTGTCCCTGTGCCACGGAGGCCACACCATCTCCACTGTCCTGACGGGGAAACAGAACTGGGTGCCCCTCCCCTTTCCCTGACTTTTCCTAACACACGAAGGCATCCATAGCCCTAAGAGGGCTTACAACTCTCAGATCTCAGGTCGGGCACGATAGCTCATGCTGTAATCCCAGTGCTTTGGGAGGCTGAGGTGAGAGCATCGCTTGAGGCCTAGGAGTTCAAGACCAGCCTGGAAAACATAGCAAGACCCCGTCTTTGTAAAAAATAAAAAGCAAAACCAAAAAAACAACTCTTAAATATTGTGTGACACTAGAGACAAGGCCACTCTGAGGCCTGAGGGTCTGACCTTTTATGCACTGAGGGTCCCCAGGAAGACGGCCTCCCTGGCCGTTTCCCCTGAAGACAAGGGAAGTACCCGGCTCCAGAGCCTGTGCTCCACTCCCCTGAAGCAGCCTGGGCTCCTCCTGGAGCTTTGCTGCCTCTCAGGCACAATGGGTGTGATGTGGGGACAGGCCTGACCAGGAGGCCCTGCCTTCTACTTCTGTCCACCCTCCTGGCCCCCTCAGAGCGGTCACCACAATTTGCAAAGCAGCAAGTTTTCTCCTTGACCTTTGTCCTCAAAGTGTCCCTCCAAAGGAAATGTCATTATGGCCAGTTGATAGATGAGGTCACCTGTCTAGGGATGTCAGGTGGATTTTTGGAATCAGGTGCAAGGACAGGATCTTTAGGTCGTGGAAGCAGAGCCCCCATGAAATGAGACTGGCCCTGCCCTGACTGTCACTGCAGGCCTGGCGGGGAGCAAGCGGGGCCATGGGAAGCCCTGGGGACCTCCCCGTGGGTCTAGTCCACTTAGAGACCTGCCTGCAGGTGGGGCCTCCACGTGGCTGCGGAAGCGCCTTATCCATCTGGGTGGGAGCCGGCAGCCCCATCCCTCCCTGTGCCCCACGTGCCTTGTGTGAGCACCTCCCATCACCACTGTGTCCTTGTTTCAGCCCTGTAATCGTGGAGATCCCGCACTTTGCCTCCCACGGCCGTGGAGACCGCGAGCTCGTGGTTCTGAGGAGTGAAAACGGCTCCGTGTGGAAGGAGCACAGGAGCCGCTATGGAGAGAGCTACCTGGATCAGATCCTCAACGGGATGGACGAAGGTAGGGGCGGGGGATCCCAGGGCTAGGTCCCCTCCTTGCAGAAGAGGGGTTTGAGTTGCACCTTAAAGGTGGTCTTTGAGGGCCACCTGGAGTTTGGGAAGCCCCAAGAGGCTGGGAATGGCCTGGTGTTGACAAGCCCTGGGTCCCCAGGATGTGTGAGGGGATGCTCAGCTGCTGCCTGCAGCCGCATCTCCTCTGCTAGGCCTCTGGGCCTGGGTACTTCTTCTGGCCACTATGTCTCCCGGCACCTGGGGAGGGTGTGTGCACTGGGTCTTGGGAACAAGGAGGCTCTGGGGCCCCTGGAAGTCCTGAACCTGTGCCTGATGTGACCGGGGTGGTGGCCTGTGTGTGTGATTCCAGAGCTGGGGAGCCTGGAGGAGCTGGAGAAGAAGAGGGTGTGCCGAATAATCACCACCGACTTCCCGCTGTACTTCGTGATCATGTCGCGGCTCTGCCAGGACTACGACACCATCGGTCCCGAAGGGGGCTCCCTGAAGAGCAAGCTGGTGCCCCTGGTACAGGCAACGTTCCCGGAGAATGCTGTCACCAAGAGAGTGAAGCTGGCTCTGCAGGTGACAGCCCTCCTCTCCGCCAGGTCCTGGGGGTGGACTGAACTCCAGGCCTCTGGGAAGGCCACACTCTTCCCCAGGACATCCCCACACTTTTGTCTGGTGCTTTGAAATGCCACAGTGGAGATTTGAGTTTAAAGCTGAAAGGAGAGTCGAGTGGGAAGGGGTGAGGTGGAAGCTCCCTGATAAGTTGCAGAACCCCTGGTAACCCATCAAGCTGCACAGCCCGGTCTGTGCAGCATGCGGGAACCGCATGACCTCTGGGAGTTGACTGTGGTGCAAGCAAAGATGCACCAGCCCTGGGAGTAAGAAGCAGAGGAGAAGGGGAGAAAGGGCTCAGGAAGGCAAGCTCCACCATTTCGGTTCTGTGGTCCAACAGCAGGGGGGACCCCGTGCACTGACAGCCACTCTCACCAGGCATGGAGCTGCCCCCCGTCTGACTAGCCACTCTCCTGCTTGGGCCTGAGTGTCCTGCCTCTGTCATTTCACAGGCCCAGCCTGTCCCGGATGAGCTTGTCACTAAGCTCCTGGGCAACCAGGCCACATTCAGCCCCATTGTCACCGTGGAGCCCCGGCGCCGGAAGTTCCACCGCCCCATTGGGCTTCGGATCCCGCTGCCTCCTTCCTGGACGGACAACCCGAGGGACAGCGGGGAGGGAGACACCACCAGCCTGCGCCTGCTTTGCAGCGTCATTGGTGAGAGGGGCCCCTGCCTCAGACTTGTGTTCTCGGCCAGCACTGCAGTGCTTCTGGAACACAGTAGGGGGATGACTCGAGAAGGCGAGGCCAGCAATCCTCTTAGTTTTTGTTGACTTCCCCGGGAGTGAGGTGCTCTTCCAAGAGATGGAAGGATGATACATCTGCATAAAAGTCCATGCCCATGCGGTGACTCATGCCTGTAATCCCAGCACTTTGGGAGGCTGAGGCGGGTGGATGACCTGAGGTCAAGAGTTCGAGACAAGACTGACCAACATGGAGAAACCCCGTCTCTACTAAAAATACAAAAATTAGCCAGGCATGGTGGCATGCACCTGCAAACCCAGCTACTCCAGAGGCTGAGGCAGGAGAATTGCTTGAACCTGGGAGGCGGAGGTTGCAGTGAGCCGAGATCATTCCACTACACTGCAGCCTGGGCAACAAGCGAGAAACTCCATCTCAAAAAACAAACAAAAAAAGTCCATCTCCCTGGGGAAGAACCCTCCAAGCCCTAGGAGGAGGGGCATGCAGGTTGCTAGGAGGAAGAGCAGAGGGTGAGGGTAGGTGTGCCCAGGGCTGCAGACAAAGTGAGCTTCACCCAGTCTCACCTTGCACACCAGGGCCTTAGCATTTTCGTAAGCTCCATGCTTACGTCCTGAAGACTGTCCCCAGCCCCATTTCTGCCGGTGTTACAGGAGGAACAGACCAAGCCCAGTGGGAAGACATAACAGGAACCACCAAACTTGTATATGCCAATGAGTGCGCCAACTTCACCACCAATGTCTCCGCCAGGTGAGAAGAGGCCAGCCCAGCCCAGCATTGTGTGGGCCATCCTCAGGCTGTATGCTGCCGTCCAGGCCTGAGGCTGAGGCTCCCTCACTGTCCCCTCCACGTGGAAGCCTCCGTGACCACAAGTGTGGCAAGAGTAGCCATGGCGTGGCTCACGGGCTGCTCCCGTCTGGATGGAAAGGATGCTGTCTGTTGGGCACTTTGGAACACATTATAACTCACCCTACTTTTTAGGTTTTGGCTGTCGGACTGTCCTCGGACCGCTGAGGCTGTGAACTTCGCCACCCTGCTGTACAAAGAGCTCACTGCAGTGCCCTACATGGCCAAATTCGTCATCTTTGCCAAGATGAATGACCCCCGAGAGGGGCGCCTGCGCTGCTACTGCATGACAGATGATAAAGTGGACAAGACCCTGGAGCAGCATGAGAACTTCGTGGAGGTGGCCCGGAGCAGGGACATAGAGGTACGGGGCTGGGCCCTGCACCGCCTCTGGGACAAACCCTCCCGCCATTTTCTCCAGAACACCATTGCCTGGTGCAGGCAGGCAGTCCTCCCTCTGTAGACGAGGGGCTCCACAGCTGTCTCTCTTTGAGACCTATCTTGAGAAGCATCTTAGAGAAGCTTCAGGAAAGGAGAGAGATGCCACCATGCACATCTCAGAGGAGGCTGCCGGCTTTTCTTCCAGTGATCTGTGAAAAGAGTTGGCATTTGCCGAAGGTCTTGTGCAACAGGGACTATTAAAAGTGCTGGCCAGGCTGGGTGCAGTGGCTCATGCCTTTCATCGCAACACTTTGGGAGGCCAAGGCGGGCGTATCACCCGAGGTCAGGAGTTCGAGACCAGCCTGGCCAACATGGTGAAACCCTGTCTCTACTAAAAATACAAAAATTAGCCGGGCGTGGTGGCACATGCCTGTAATCCCAGCTACTTGGGTGGCTGAGATAGGAGAATCACTTGAACCCGGGAGGCAGAGGTTGCAGTGAGCCGAGATCGCACTGTTGCCTCCAGCCTGGGAGACAGAGCGAGACTCTGTTAAAAAAAAAAAAAAAAAGTGCTAGCCAGCTGGGTATGGTGGTGGGGGCAGGAAACGAAACAAAAAACAAACAAACAAAAGTGCTGGCCAGGCTCAGTGGCTCACGCCTATAATCCCAACACTTTGGAAGGCTGAGGCAGGAGGATCGCTTTGAGCCCAGGAGTTTGAGACCAGTCTGGGCAACATAGTGAGATGCCATCTCTATTAAATAAATAACTAAAAGTGCTTTTCTTGCATAATCTCATTTAATCCTTATATTTGTGGGTACCTTTATTATCCCTTATTTATGTATTAAGAAACTGAGGCTGAGAGGTTAAGTAACTTGCCAATGGTCACACAGCTAAGTGAGTGGTGGAGACGGGATTTATCCAGGTCATCTCTGGCCCCAGAGTCCACACTATCACCTGCTGTGCTAGGGTTTCAGTAGCACCTAGGCGAGGAGGCAGAGGAAAGGGCTCAACAGATAATGTGAAGAGTGAAGGCATGGGGGCTAGGTCTGAACCAGTTACCGATCCTAAGAGACCCACTTGGGTTAAGATGCGTAGTAAGCCAGCAGTGATCTAAGCCTCAGAATCTGCACTGAGTTTTCCTGGGGAAGGCTGAGGGCCCCGTAGAACAAGCGCATGACTAGAACCTTGGTTCTATTCCTGTCTTAGGCACTAACGAGGTAAACCGGTTTTTCTCTTTCAGCCTCAGTTTTTTCAACTGTCAAATGAGTTAATGATAACTTCTCAGTTGAAAGCTTTATATACACAGTAGGGATCATTATTATGGGTGAGATTAAAATAGCGCAAGTGCTGGTTTCCAGCTCTTCTCATGAACAAAGCATCTTTGGACAGACGTAAAAACAGAACCTTGGTTTTATTTTTAGAAACAGGATCTCAGTCTGTTGCCCAGGCTGGAGTGCAGTGGTGACATCATAGCCCACTGCAGCCTCAAACTCCTGGCCTCCAGTGATCCTCCTGCCTCAGCATCCCAAGTAGCTGGGACTACAGGCACATGCCACCACACCTGGCTAATTTTTTAAAAAAATTTTGTAAAGATGAGGATCTCCTATGTTGCCCAGGCTGGTCTCAAACTTCTGAACTTAAGCAATCTTCCCACTTTGG
Organism: Nomascus leucogenys; assembly: GCF_006542625.1. Classification (NCBI taxonomy): domain Eukaryota; kingdom Metazoa; phylum Chordata; class Mammalia; order Primates; family Hylobatidae; genus Nomascus; species Nomascus leucogenys. The sequence continues at coordinate 46,362,843 of NC_044388.1, read as the reverse complement.
CCTTCTAAAGTGGAGGGATTACAGGCGTGAGCCACCATGCCCAGCCCAGAACCAGGGTTTTTTGTTGTTGCTGTTGTTGTTGTTTTTCAGAAGCTATGTTATGATATTCAAGTGAAGTTTTGGAATACTTGATAGCAATTCTCATCAACATCTCAGGGATATTTGAAGATCCCTACATATTACAAAATCTATTGAAGTCGGGAAGCATGCCTCATTGATCACAATTTTGGACATAAAGCCTTTCCTACGACAATCAGTGGATTTCTCAGCACACACCCCCCATGCCTCCTGCTGCAGCAGAGTGTCTTGGAGAGAGAAGGACCGAGGGTGGAAGGAGGGACATCTGGGCCCTTCTCTTCCTGACAAGCTGTATCTGCTTTTCCTCTCCTGCAGGTGTTGGAAGGAATGTCCCTGTTTGCAGAACTGTCCGGGAACCTGGTGCCTGTGAAGAAAGCTGCCCAGCAGCGGAGCTTCCACTTCCAGTCATTTCGGGAGAACCGTCTGGCCATGCCTGTAAAGGTGCCGGCGCCCTCTGGCTGACCTCTCCTCTGGGTCTAGAAAGTTGGGGAGGCAGAATTCTCTAAACCAGACAGCTGGGTGGCCTAGAAAAGGGCCCCTGAATTCTCCTTTGTGTGATTGAGTTTAGGTGAGGGACAGCAGTCGAGAGCCAGCAGGGTCCCTGTCATTTCTGCGCAAGGCGATGAAGTACGAGGACACCCAGCACATTCTCTGCCACCTGAACATCACCATGCCCCCCTGCACCAAGGTGAGCTGGCACCTGCCGAGGAGCCTTGGCCCGAGACGGGTTCCCTGTAGGAGGTCCCCAAACAGACCCCAGGTCCAGCACTTCCAACGGGCTTCTTCCTGGTGGAAACTTTGAGTCCCCCGAGGCATGCAAAGGTGCTGAGCTCTCCTCCACATGCTCATGTTGTGGCCTGGCGGGGAGACCGTGCCCTGACCCTCTCTGCAATTTGCAGTGCAGCGCTGGTCATGTGACAGGAAGAACAAATGTTGGTATCAGATGGTGATGGGCACATTCACGCTGTGGACCTTGGGCTCCCTAGGTGTGAAGGTGACAAGGGGCCCTAAGGGCATCTGCCTTGGTGTCCCTGGCCCGAGGCCTCCGAGGTTCACACCAAGGAGAGCTGCTAAGGTCTCCCAGCCCCTGCATGGCTTCTCTCAGGCCGCTTTTTCATCTACCTGCTTATCTTCCCAGGGTGCTAGGCCCTCACAGAAGGGAAGCCTGGTGTCCTCAGCCACTGCAAACACCCAGGGTTTTGAGCTCAGCAAAGGAGTCTTGGCCACGTATGTTCATTTGTCGATACCTGTAAGAGTATCCCAGTCACCACCTCTGCTAGGGACTTTGGAGGGATCATACGTCTCCAGACCGTCTCCGTGGTTTTCGTTGGTGTTGTTTTGCTGTTGTTGTTGTTTTAATCATTAGCCTTCCATGCTAAACTAGGAAAGAAGCAAGGTTACATTCATAAGTCCACGGCTCAATCTCTCTTTTCTTTTTGGGCATGAGATGAGGGTGAACCAACTTCTTTTTCAAAAGAGGATTTTCAGGCTGGGTGCAGAGGCTCATGCCTGTAACCCCAGTGCTTTGGGAGGCTGGGGCAAGGGATTGCTTGAGCCCAGGAGTTCAAGACTAGCCTGGGCAACATAGTGAGATCCTGTCTGTACAAAAAACCAAAACTGAAAAATTAGCTGGGCATGGTGGCATGCACCTGTAGTCCTGGCACTCGGGAGGCTGAGGCAGAAGGATCACTTGAGGCCAGGAGTTTGAGGCTGCAGTGAGCCATGATCGTGCCATCGCACTGCACTCCAGCTTCAGAGACAGAGTGAGACCCTGGCTCTTAAAAAAAGAGAGAGAGAGAATATTTTTCTGCAGCCTTGGGCAAACATCTGGATGCTTTTCTACAGGGCCGTGATGTTAAGGCCTTAGGGCAGTACAGAAATGGGTCTTTCAAGCAGAAAGAAATCCAAAAAGAAAAACAATCATTTTAAGTTCAAACCCAGCTCCATCGCATATTAACTGGGTGATCTTGGGCAAGGAACTTTGTCTCTCTATGCCTCAGTTTACTTATTGATGAAATGGGAGTAATACAGTACCCACCTCCTAGGTTGCCATGAACATTAAATAGGGCCTCGCAGGTGATGGGGTGATGTGGGCTTGCCGTTATTACGACTGTGATTAATAACGCATGTGCGCTTCTTCAACTTCCCTTCACTCCCACTCCTCCCATGTGTTACTCTTTGTGTTAAGTCCCTGAAGAAATGGACTGATTGTTTACAAGGACTGGGGTCAGCCTTCCACACCCCTGCAGCATGGGAGCTCAGATCACTTTCTCTGGGAAGGTGGGGAGAGTCCAAAACCCAAAGCACCCTTTTCTTCTTCTGCAGGGAAGCGGAGCCGAAGATAGGAGAAGGACCCCGACGCCCCTGTCTCTGCGATACAGCATTCTCAGCGAGTCCACACCAGGTATGGCCTCTGTGTGATGATGCATGCTTGCTCCCTTCCCAAGAAGGGTGGGCGTGAGCTCATTTCCCCGCAGCCCTGTGAGGGCTCTGCTGAGGTGCCGCTCACTCAGCCAGTTCCAAAAGCAGCTGCAGAGCTGACTCGGGTCTTCCCCTGATCTTGCAGAGAGTCTAGACAATCACCCCAGTGCACACGGAAGCCACATCCATCACAGGCCGTGTCCCCATGCCTGTCAACTGTGTCCTGCCCTGGCTACTAAATGAAATCTAATGCTTCTCCCCAGGTTTTCTCAGTGGGACAGACCAGCCAGAGATGAAGATGGCCGTTATCTCAGAGCACCTCGGTCTCAGCTGGGCAGGTGAGTGGGGAATTGGGGACAGAAAAGCACTTTGTCCATCTCACCTACCCTCTTCCCCCGTAATGAGCAATGAATGAGGCATTTCTAACCCTCCTTTTATCACCCATGGGTTATCTGATTTGTGATTATCTGAGCTGGGTCTGCTGCCCAAGCCACAACATTGGGTGCCCATGAAGGGGGAGCCCCCTGCCTCCATCTCTGTCTGACTTTCCTTTCTAAGAAAGAATCAGCTTTTGAGTTTACAGGAGACCTCAAAAAGGAGGGAAGGAAAGGGCAAGTCTCAACATATTCCACTATGGTCTATGGCTGTGGCTGGATCTCGCAGAAGTCCTGCCAACCGTCGGGGTAGATCTTATTTTAAGGGAGACAGGTGGGCAAATAAAGTGAAGGCTCAGAATGTGCTGTGCCCCAACCACAGACCCTAGAACTAGATTCTCCCTGTGTAACCACAGCAGGTCCATTGCCCAGTGTGAGTGGCAAGTGAAGACACACGGAGACACGGGGTTGCAGCGGTGAAAGAGGCTTAATCACAGGACCACCAAACAAGGAGGGAGGAGGAAACCTCAAATCCGTCTCCCCAAGGAGGAGTTCAGGACTAGGGCTGTTAAGGGCTTTGGAGTGGCTGGAGTGTGTAGGTGTTTGATTGGTTGGAGAGTGCAGGGTGAAGTCATGGACAGGGAGAGGAAGAAGCTACGTTCTTGTGCTGATCCCTGCCTTCAAAGTGGTTGCTGGAATTGGGAATCTGAAAACCATCTTAAGGGATCCTTAAACAGAAGCCTAATGTCAGAAACCCTGTCTTTAGGAACAATGGGGGTGCGAGTGGTCAGTATCCAGACTGTGTGGCTTTGAGCAACAAAGAAGAGGAACCAAGCGCAGCTTGGTGAATGCTTAATTATAACTCTATTTCTGTCCAGAGCCCGGCACTCAATTCTTGTTGATGCTGAGTTGGCTTCCCCTTCCCCTCCTTATTTTTTGTTAGCTTTTATATGAGTGGATTCCCTTCATTCACTTCCCCTGGAGAACACTTTAGACACACTCAGAAACCTTTTGGCAATAACTTGTGGAACGGCAGTGTGACAAACTCAGAAGTTCAGACACGGCTCCTTCTTTAAATCATGACTGCTGACTGCTCAGGGGGCGTGTGTGTGCATGTGTGTATGCACGCATATGTGTTGTGAGTGTGTGCACATTTGTGTTGTATGTGCGTGTTCTGATTCTCACCATCACTTTCTCCCCAGCCTTCTTCATCCTTGAAATTAGACTCTAATGCTATTTTCCTTCTAAAGAAATAACAATAAAAATAATGGGGGATGTTGGCTAACAGTCTGCATTATTGCCTTGCATTTAGATGGGAACTTGTATTTTCATTTTAAATGTAAATAATGCCTCTCCCTGAAGACGCATAAGCTCAGGAGTCCATTTCCGTTCTCATTAGTTCTCGGCAGTAGGGCATGGCGTGGCCCAGGCAGCACTGGGGTGAGAATCGGCAGGTACGGCTGCCTCCTGGCTCGGGGTCTCGCTGGCTCTGTGACCTTGCAGAAGTTGCTGACCTTGCTGAGAGGTCATATCATCTCATATTGGAAGTTACGAAAGGAAGAAAGGACATTTGATCATTCATTCATTCAGGACCTATTTAACAAGCACCCCTCCCATTCTTCCATTTTGTGGGGATATAAAGGTATAGGTTGCTGGCATTTCATAAGGAATTTCTTGATAAGAAGGAAGACCAAACCCAAGGGAGGCTGCCTCAGAGCTCCCTGTGCTCCCCACTGGGTGCCCTCACGCCCCAGTGCCCACTCAGCCTGTGTGCTGGAGGCCCCCTGCATGGCTCACATCTGCTATTGGTTCTTTGCTTGCAGAGTTGGCCCGGGAGCTGCAGTTCAGTGTGGAAGACATCAACAGGATCCGAGTGGAAAATCCCAACTCCCTGTTGGAGCAGAGCGTGGCCTTGCTGAACCTCTGGGTCATCCGTGAAGGCCAAAATGCAAAGAGTCAGTACCGTCCCGCTGAGAAAGCCTGTCCTAGGACCTCCTCCCCACCAAACTAGTTCTTCCTTCAAATTCCATTCATGACACTGGCCTCTGGAGTCAGTCTGTCTCTGTCTCTCTCACACACACGCACCACCACTTGCATCAGGAGGTCTTCCAGGCAGTCCTGCCAGAAGGCATGACCAGAGAAGCTTGGCCTCGGCCTTTCTCACATCCTTGGAATAAGATAAAAATTGCAAGGCCTGGCACAGTGGCTCACGCCTGTAATCCCCACACTTTGGGAGACCAAGGTGGGAGGATTTCTTGAGCCTAGGAGTTCGAGAACAGACTGTGTAACATAGTCCTTTAAAAATTAGCCAGGTGTGGTGGCACACACCTGTAGTCCCAACTACTCTGGAGGCTGAGGCAGGAGGATCACTTGAGCCTGGGAGGTCAAGGCTGAGTGAACTACAATTGCACTGCTGCACTCCAGCCTGGGCAACAAGCAAAATCCTGACTCAAAAAAAATAAAATAAAAATTGCATCAGGACTCCTAGATGACAACATCTGTGCAGGGTGTATGACTCATCTTTGAGGCCTTCCTGTTGAATTTCCCAAGCAAATGACTATTGCCCTCTCAGGACACAGTCTGGGTGAGCTGGACCCCAGTCTGAACCAGTTCCCATTCTCCCACGAGCTTCCTCCAACCTGGAGGGAGCTTTGCCTCATTCTCTTTTCAGCTCCTCCTCAACCAGATTCCCAGACTCAAAACCACTAAGTGGAAATTGAGTGTTTACATTTGCATCTCAAATCATCTGGCAAGGACCAAGAATTTCAAAAGGACAGAATCTAATCATTCTCATCCTTATTTTCTTGTAGTATTCCTCTTAGATTACAAAATAATAATAATAATAATAATTTAAAAAAAACAGTCTTTCTAGACTTTTAAATTGGCCACTGTGGTGGGCGCGGTGGCTCATGCCTATAATCCCAGCACTTTGGGAGGCCAAGGCAGGCAGATCACTTGAAGTCAGGAGTTTGAGACCAGCCTGGCCAACATGGCAAAACCTTGTCTCTACTAAAAGTACAAAAATTAGCCGGGCATGGTGGCATGCACCTGTAATCCCAGCTACTTAGGAGGCTGAGGCATGAGAATTGCTTGAACCTGGGAGGTGGACAGTGAGCCGAGAGTGCTCCATTGCACTCCAGCCTGGGTGACAGAGTGAGACCAATAAATAAAATAATTTATTATTTTTTGGTAACAGAGACCTATAAATAAAAATAACTGCCCACTGTTAGCATTTGGAAAAGATCTGTTGAAGTATAAAAAGTATTCTCCCAAGAGGAAGTTTGTTTTGATTCTAATAAAAGAGGGTGCCTCCACCTTCTGAAAAAAATTATCTTCTTTCTCCATCTTCATCCTGGCCCCATTTTCTGAGCCCGTGTGATCCTTGCTCGCTGGCCTGGAGTAACACGCGTCTCTCTTCTGCGCCCACAGTGGAGAATCTGTGCACAGCCCTGCAGAGCATCGACCGTGGCGAGATCGTGAACATGCTGGAGGGTTCCGGCCGACAGAGCCGCAACTTGAAGCCAGACAGGCGGCACACGGACCGCGACTACTCGCTGTCACCCTCTCAGATAAATGGTGAGTGTCACCTGGACCAGGTGGGGGCTGAGCCGAGGCCCTGCCCTACAGGCATCAGCACCAATAACCCCTTTCCACAATACGTCATCCCTCAAAGCCCACTCTGCCTCCCATTGGTGGGAGGTCTGGTTTGTCAGCAACGAGTTCCTCCTTTCTGGGGAAGCAGAGGCGAAGGAGAGAGATGGCTGCTCCTGTGCAGGTGGGCATCGCCTCCGCCTGAGCCTCTGCAGCCCTGCAGAATGGCCCCCAGGCCCTTGCCATCAGCAACTGCGTCCCCACAGGGCCTGGTGTATGGGAAAAAGCTAAGTCAGAGGCCTCCAGCTAGACACTGCCCCTACACAGCTGCAGACTTTCTAGTAGCTCTTTGCAAGGTGTGGGCCCTCTTTGGGATGTCAGTGTCCCCATCTGTAAAACAGTCAGTGGTTGGGAAGCAGAGGGCATGGAGATTCCTGGCCCAAGGTCTAGCGCAGTTTAACTGGATGGTGTTTTACGAATCCTGCTGTGGCCACTTCTAGGGACTGAGCAGTTTGCTTTTCCTGGAGCCGGGTCTCTCTGCTTTTTCCTCTCTGCCTTTTCTGTCATCTCATCTCCTTCCCCTCATTCTTTGTTGATGTGACTCAGCATGGCAGGGATCCCCCTTGAGATCCAGCCCAAGGAGAGGATGTACAGGAGGCTGTGACCTCTGCCCCCAAGCCCCTGCCACTCCTGGGCCAGGCCCCCTCGCAACCCCTTCCTCGCCCGCCCCCTCTCTGGCCAGCAGGCACATAAACAGCGAGGCCCCACTCTCCAGCCAGGTCTGGGTTCTAGGCCCTTCCTTCCTGCCAACTCCCTGCATGACTGAGCCCTCTCCCCTTCTGTAAAATTGGCAAGTTGGATTGGATCCCTAAAATTTCTTACAGACCTTGAAACAAAATTTCCATGTCTGTGACATGGCTTCCTCGGGTGGCTGACGCGCCACCCTGGATGCCTGCATGGTGATGTGTATGCTCCTCAAGCTCCTCGTCTTAAGGGCCATCCCCACCACGCCCAGGCTGAGGGTGGGCACCTGTGACTGGGTACACAGTTTGGGGGCGCAGCTGAGGGCGGGTCCCAGGTGGGCCTGGGCATGGAGCCCCTGCCAGGGGACCGTGTGCTCGCTGAGCCCTCCCTGTCCCCTGCTCCGTGTCCTGTGTCTCCTGAAGTGTCCCATCTCGTATCCTGGGAGCAGGGCCCATCTGCTGATCACTTCCCATCACCTCTCTTCTGCCTCTGACCTCATCTTGACCTCTGTGCACTCATGCTATCGTGCTGCCTGTCTCCACTGTCCCCATTTCGGCAGGCGCAGAGCCGGCCACGTCCACATGCATGTCATGGCCCCCAGCCCTGTCTCCCCACGCATCTCATGGCCGTGTCCTGGGCATATGTGTGTGTGTGCTTGTGTGCGTGCGTATGTGTGTGCATGTGTGCGTGCATGTGCGTGTGTGTGCGTGTTCGTGTGTGTGCATGTGCATACATGTGTGCGTGTGTGTGCACAGGTGTTGCTGTGTGGTGCTGCCTGCTGCGTGTGCCCGGTTCACTCCCCGGGTCCACCCCCTTGGGGATTCCAGCCTCCCCTCAGGGGACCCGGCCAGAGCTTTACAGGAGCTCAGTGGGCTGAGGGCAGTTGAGAGAGGCCACAAACCTGGGGAAATTCTGGTGACAAAGCTCCTCTCCCTTCCCGTGTGTCAAGGCTTCTTTGACACCTAGCGTGTACTTTCAGTCAAGTCAGAGGGGCACACTTTTGATTTCCTCTGCCCTGATTAAGCACCTACAGGACAACGGGCCACCAGAACTGCATGAGTGTGAATATTCACAGTAACAGACCTGGGAGTCTGTGAGCATCTCCCCAGGCCACAGACCCCTGGCTCCCACCAGGCCTTGAGGCATTCTTGCCCGAGTGGTTCTCAATTCCTGTGTGGGACTGGGCCTGTGCACTCCGTGTCTGCTGAAAGGGCTCTGCCTCAGGGGGTCAGCCCATTTGGCAAATATTTTTCAAGCATCAGCCACACGCCAGGCACTGTGCTAGGCAGGAGAGAGATACCTGTTCTCAACCAGACAAAACAAAACAAAACAAAACAAAACTCTGCCTTCGTGGAGCTTTTCCCTCCTGTGAGGAGAGCCACGTGGGGAACTGTATCACACACCAGAAGTTACCACGCATGGTGCAGGAGAAACAGACCAGAGTCGGGGCCAGGGGGACTCATGGTGCAAGGGAAGCGGGTGGCACTCGAGGACTTGCTGGAGATGAGGTGGGAGCCATGCGTCGGCACTGAGGAGGAAGATTTCAGCGCAGGGAGTGTGAAGAGGGCTTTCCTGATGCGTTCACAGGACGGGGCTGGAGGCGGGGGCGAAGGGACAGCGGGAGAGAGGGCAGGCATGGGAGCTGGAGGGGTAACACGGAGCCCACCCATAGACTGTCATGAGGACGTTGGGTTTGACTTGGAGTGAGCTGGAAAGCCATTAGAGGGTTCTGGCCATGACTGCACTTAAGTCTTTGAGGGAGCCCTCTCCCAAGTAGTTGATTTCAGATGGTCACAGTCGAATGCTCTGTGCTTCCTGGCTGCTCTATGCAGCCTCAGCAGCCCCCGACACCCTCTCTGGCAGGACCCCGATAGACCCAGCTCTGTGCCCTGTGCACCCTCCCCCAGCCCCAGTAGACTCATGCACCGATGCCCTGCTTGGTCCAGAATCAGCTTATTTATATTTTTCCTGCCTTCCTCCCTACCCCAGAAAGTCTGGCCCTCATCTGGGTGCCCTTGTGTTCTGGAGAGAAGGTGGCAGGACAGTCAGAGGTCTAAGGGGGATGTGGGGGCACTACAGGCTCTGCAGGTTCTCTGCTCTCCCCTGGGCAGGGCTCGTGATGGCCTGACCTGGTGCCCACCCAGCCCAATGCATTGATGCCCACAGTCGGACCTTGGCTCCTCTGTGCTTTTCCTGGTCCCTCTGCATGTCTGAGCCTCCTTCTGAGGCCCTGGGACTCTGGGCAGTGATAGGCAGCTCTGTGAGCGAGACATAAGTGGGTGTCCAGGAATTAGAAGCCTGAGGCTGTCTCTCTCTTCATAGCTCTGCTCACCACCAGCGCCTTAATTGGCCAGAGCAGAGGGGCTCAGGCCAAAAGGCCAGTGTGCTTCTCCCACACAGGAGAGGACTGCCCAGGCCCTGGGAATAAACATGAAGAAAGCATGGCCTATAGAGCCAAAATAAAATAGCATGTTTCTGAAAATAAAACAGACTTCCCTTATGAGAGGAGAAATGATCATCTCACACTCGTGTGAGCTCCATTTGGCCTGATAAATTAGACACAAACTAATGTCTACTTGGAAATAAAACATGTTTTATTTCCCTCAATTCTTCACAACTGCGGCTAGTGAAGTGTGGCCTTGTCTGGGGCGAGGCTGTCTGATGACCCCTCTTGCCCCATTTGCTGCTGACGTTAAGCTAGCAGGACGATTATTACCTCTGGGTCAGCACAGAACCAGGGCAGTGACCTAGAATGAGGAGGGACCACCTGACCGTATGCTGCCCCAAACCAATATGTGTGGCTGCCTTTTACCTGACTTCTCCAACATGTAGCCCCAAGAGGAGGCCTCTAGACTGAGGGAGGGGCTGGTGACCCAGGTGTGGTGGGGCTGCATGAGACTACCAGAGAGACAGACATTCTGGAACTCACCCTGGGGGATCCAGTGGATCTGCCTATGGTCTGGTCCACCCCAGACCTGTGAGATGTTCCTCACGAGGATGCACTTGTGCAAGTATTGCTCCAGCTTCACAGTGACCCCCACCAGCACCAGGAGTACAGCTAGCTACCTGTGGCCTTGGATCTCAGCCAGCATGGCTGAGACAGGGAGCAGCTGGGCATGTACCCTAAATGCTGTTACCACGGAAGAAGTCCCAGAGTGAAGACAAGCAGGGACTTCCTGCAGAAGTTGTACATGTGGTCTCTGTATCCATACTTTTTTTTTTTTTTTTTTTTTTTTGAGATAGAGTTTCACTCTTGTTGCCCAGGCTGGAGTGCAATGGTGCGATCTCGGCTCACTGCAACATCTGCCTCCCGGGTTCAAGCGATTCTCCTGCCTCAGCCTCTCGAGTAGCTGGGACTACAGGTGCCCGCCACCATACCCAGATAATTTTTATATTTTTAGTAGAGACGGGGGTCTCACCATGTTGGCCAGGCTGGTCTCAAACTCCTGACCTCAGGTGATCCACCCGCCTCAGCCTCCCTAAGTGCTGGGATTATAGGCTTGAGCCATTGTGCCCGGCCCCTTACATCTTTATTTGGGTGAAATTCCATTAAAGCAAATGCCATGGAAGTCTCAAGGTGGGAAAGTCACAAAAGGAACCCATGAATGAGCCTCAAGTGTTCTGTGGCTGCAAAGCTGCCCTCTCCCAGTTCTCAAGTCTCATCGTAATTCCAAGGAGTGATGGAATGTTCATCCAGCCAAATCCAAGGAGCTGTGTCAGATGCGATGTGTGCCACTTCTGGCCAAGACAGGGTAACAGGGACTGGATATACCCTCCTGCTTGAAACTACTGCCGACCAAAAATGGACACACTATATGAGACAACAGTTTTCAAGACAATGGATATCAAATAACAAAGGACACTGATCCACAAAGCATGGGAAATAAATGAAGTGAGCCCTACAGCTGTCTAGTTTACCGTTTTGAAAGTCCAGGGAGACCAAGACAGCTGGAGTTCTCAAGACAGAGCACCAGAGAGGAGACAGTTGCACAGATAGAACACTCTGGAGACCTGCAGAGGGTCCCCCAGAAGTTTCAGATGAGTATTAGCCAGCTATTTCCAATTGATCTCTCACAGCCTTTGTTCAGGGGACAAAGAAGGAGTTCATCTCAGAAATAGGGAAAAATTAACCCCCAAAGCTCCAGTCCTCCCTGATAAAATTTGAAAGCAAAATGCCAAAGGATCAAACTGCTTCCAAGTAACTTAACTGCATAACAGAACAAAGCTCAAGCATACACGGATACAAAAACATCCAGCACTCCGCAAAGTAAAATTCGCGATGTCCAGCATCCAATTAAAAGTAACCAGACACACAAAGAGGCAGGAAAACAGGGTCCATAATGCGGAGAAAAATCAATCCATTGAAACTGACCCAGAGTTGACAAAGATGTTAGAATTAGCAGACAAAGGACTGGGCATGGTGGCTCATGCCTGTAATCCCAGCACTTTGGGAGGCCGAGGTGGGCGGATCACCTGAGGTCAGGAGTTTGAGACTAGCCTGGCCAACATGGTGAAACCCTGTCTCTACTAAAAATACAAAAAAATTAGCTGGGTGAGGTGGCGGGCGCCTGTAATCCCAGCTACTCAGGAGGCTGAGGCAGGAGAATCACTTGAACTCAGGAGGCGGAGGTTGCAGTGAGCCGAGATAGTGTCATTGCATTCCAGCCTGGGCAACGAAAGCGAGACTCTGTCTCAAAAATAAAAAAGAATTAGCAAAGATAGTAAAACAATGATTGTAACAGTATTTCAGGTATTCAAAAAAGCTAAGTAGAGACATGGAAGATATTTTTTAAAGGCCCAAGCCAATCTTCTAGAGATGAAACTATAATATGTAGGATGAATACACTGGATGGGATTAGACATTAGACACTGCAGAAGAAAAGATTAGTGAACTTCACAATATAGCAAGAGAAACTCCAAACATTTTTTTTTTTCTTTCTCTTTTGGAGAAACAAAAAGCTATGGGGCAATTTCAAGTGACCTAATATGTGAAATTACAGTTCCCAACAGAAAAGAAGGAAGAAAAAGTATTGTAAGAAATTTGGGGCTGGGCACAGTGGCTTATGCCTGTAACCCCAGTACTTTGGGAGGCCGAGGTGGGCGGATCACTTGAGATCAGAAGTTTGAGACCAGCCTGGCCAACATAGTGAAACCCTGTCTCCACTAAAAAAAAATAGAAAAGTTAGCTGGGCATGCTGGTGCATGACTGTAGTCCCAGCTACTTGAGAGGCTGAGGCCGGAGAATCTCTTGAACCCAGGAGGTGGAGGTTGCAGTGAACCGAGATTGCATTACTGCATTCCAGTCTGGGCAACAGAGTTCTCAACCATCCCCTGCAAAAAAAAAAGAAAAAGCAAAAAAAGAAATATGGACAGAAACTTGCCAAATTTGATAAAAATCATGAAGACATAGATCCAACAAGTTTGATGAACCCCATGCACAGGAAACACGTGAGCAACTCTATCAGGGCACATTATTAGCAAACTGGTCAAAACCAGTGGTAAAGAGAAAAATCTTAAAAGCAATCAGAGGGAAAAAAATGTGTTATGTACAAGGGAACCAAAATAAGATTGACATCAGATTTCTTATTAGAAACAACACAAGCCAAGGCTGGGCGCAGTGGTTCACGCTTGTAATCCTGGCACTTTGGGAGGTCGAGGTGGGTGGATCACTTGAGCTCAGGAGTTCGAGACCAGCCTGGGCAACATGGCGAAACTCCATCTCTACAAAAAATACAAAAATTAGCCATGTATGGTGGTGCGTGCCTGTACTTCTAGCTACTCAGGAGGCTGAGGCAGGAGGATCGCTTGAGCCCAGGAGGCAGAGGTTGCAGTGAACCAAGATTGTGCCATTGCACTCCAGCCTGGGCAACAGGAGTGAAATCCTGTCTCAAAAAAAAAAAAAAAAAAAAAACACAAAAAACAAAAAAAAAAAAAAGGAAAAAGAAAAAAAAGAAACAACACAAGCCAGAACATGGTGTGGCATCTTGAAAGTATGCCACATCTTTAAAGAAGAAAGAAACAACATCTCCAAAGTAACCTAGACTTCTATACCTAGCACACGTAACTTCAAAAATGAAAGCAAAATAAAGACTTTTCTACCTTAAGAAATTAGAAAAAGAAGAGCAAATTAAACCCAAAATCATAGAATAAAGGAAATAATAAAGATCAGAGTGGAAATCAGTGACATAGAAAGCAGAAAAACTTGGAGAAACTTAATGAAACCAAAAGCTGGTGATTTGAAAAGATCAGTAACATTGATAAACCTCTAGCCAGACTGATTATGAAAAAAGAGAAGGCCTGCAGATTACCAATATCAGGAATAAGGAATATATACTACCTATAGAATGTCTACAGATTCTATAGGTAGTAAAAGGACAATAAAGGGATATTATGACAATTTTGTGCCAGTAAATTGGAAAACAGGTGAAATCAACAAATTCCTTGAAAGACACAAACTATCAAAGCTCACTTAGGAAGAAGTAGATATAGCCCCATATAAATGAAAGACATTAAATGTATGGTTTGGAACATTCCTACAAAGAAAAGTCCACGCCCAGACGGCTTCATTGGTGAATTCTACCAAACATTTAAGGAAGAAACAACTTGTTTAGAAAACTGAAAATGAGAAAATACTTCTCAATTAAGTTTATGAGGCCAGCATTACCCTGATATTGGGAAGAAAGACAATTAACAAGAAAACTGCAGACCAATATCATTTATGAACATTTATGCAAAAAACTAAACTAAAATGAACTTGGATTATTACCTTGTATACAAAAATCAACTCTAAATGGTTCATAGATTAAATGTAATATCTAAAACTATAAAACTTCTAGAAGAAAACATAAGAAAAAAACCTTAAAGATCTTGGTTAAGGCAAAGATTTCTCAGATACAACTCCAAAAGCACAATCCATAAAAGAACAAATTGACAAGTTGGGCTTCATCAAAATCAAAACTTCTTTTTTTTTTTTTTTTTTTTTTTTGAGACGGAGTCTCACTCTGTCACCCAGGCTGGAGTGCAGTGGCGCAATCTCGGCTCACTGCAAGCTCCGCCTCCCGGGTTCACGCCATTCTCCTGCCTCAGCCTCTCCGAGTAGCTGGGACTACAGGCGCCCGCCACCACGCCCGGCTAATTTTTTGTATTTTTAGTAGAGACGGGGTTTCACTGTGGTCTCAATCTCCTGACCTCGTGATCCACCCGCCTCGGCCTCCCAAAGTGCTGGGATTACAAGCGTGAGCCACCGCGCCCGGCCCAAAACTTCTGCTCTTCAAAATACACTGTTAAGAAAATGAAAAGACGAGCTACAGACTAGGAGAAAATATTGGCAAATAATCATCTGCTATAGTATTGGAATATATAAAGAACTCTCAAAACTTAATAATAAGAAAACAACTCAGTTTTTAGATTGAACAAAAGATTCGAACAGACTTTTCACCCAGAATATATACACATGGCAAACAAGCACATGAAAATATGCTCAACATCATTAGTAATTAGGGAAATATAAATTAAAACTATAAGGAGGTACCACCACACACCTAAAAGAATGGTTAAAATTAAAAAGCCTGGCATATCAAGTATTGGTGAGGATATGGGGGAACTGGAACTTTCATACACCACTGGTGGGAATGCAAAATGGTACAACCACTTTATCATTTCTTACAAAGTTAAACATACACCTACTGTACAATCAAGTCATTCCATTCCTAGCTGTTTACCCAAGAGAAAAGAAAGCATTATGTCCATACAGACTAGCATCTTTATTTGTAATAGCCACAAACTGGAAGCAACCCAAATGTCCATTGGCAGGTAAATAAGTTTACAAACTGTGATATATCCATCCAAAGGGCAATGGCTTAGCAACAGAAATAAATTATTGATACATGCATCAGCATGGATGAAACCCAAGTTGACTATGTTGAGTGAAAGAAGCCAGGCTTAAAAAAAAGAGAGAGTGCATATTGTATGAATCCATTTATGTAAAATCCTGGGAAATGCAAACTGATGTATAGCAGCAAAAAGCAGATCGGGGTCACCTGGGAATGGTTTGGGGTTGGAGGAGGAAAGGGCAGGAAGAGATTACAAAGAAGCTTGAGGAGACTTTTCTGGGGTGACAAATGTACTTTTTCTTCTTTGAGGTGATGGCTTCATGGGGGTACACATGTGTCACAACGTATCAATTTACCCCCTTTTAAAGATACACATTTATTGAATGTCAAACATACCTCAACAAAGCTATTTTTAAAAGAGATTAATGGCAAAGTCTATGGAAAAGACCAAACTTACTAGCTGTGTGGCCTTGTGCAAGTTGCTAAACCTCTAGTTTCCTAATCTATAAAGTAGGAATCATATTATTTTCCTTATGTGGTTGTTGTGGCAATTAAAAATAATACGTTAGATATGTTTTGCACTAAAAATACGCTCAGTGGCCGGGCGCAGTGGCTCAACCCTGTAGTCCCAGTACTTTGGGAGGCTGAGGCAGGCTAATCGCTTGACGTCAGCAGTTCGAGACCAGCCTGGCCAACAGGGCGAAACCCCGTCTCTACTAAAAATACAAAAATTGGCCATGCGTCATGGCGCATACCTGTAATCCCAGCTACTCCCAATGGAGAGGCTGAGGCAGGAGAATCACTTGAACGTGGAAGGCAGAGGTTACAGTGAACTGAGACTGCATTACTGCACTCCAGCCTGGGCGACAGAGCAAGACGCTGCTTCAAAAAACAACAACAAAATGCTCAGTAAGTGATGTAAATAATATAAAATGCTCGCAAGAGTAATAAGAAAAATAATCATCACTTGACCCCAAAATGTCCTGCTTTTTTATATCTGGAGGGGTTTCTATGAAGGGCTTGAAGGCCATGGCCCTGGTCAGCTATATAATTCCTCAAGTCACAGTTTCATGTACAGTGACTTGGAGTTCATTTCATGGTAAGATGTGACCCACCCATTTCACCTACTCTTCCCACTGCTTCCTCCTTGTTCTTCCTAGTTTGGCCAGAGCTAAAAGGGGTTTCCCTCAGTCTCTGCCACTGTGCAGCCCTGTTCCAACCACCCCACCTTCACGGGCTCATCCTCCCCGCTCATTTGGGACCTGGAACCAAGTAGGCTTGTAGGGAAGAAAACTTTCCTGAGGAGATTAAGAGGATGCATGCGGAGTACACAGCATGGCTCTGGGCACGTTGAACACACAGATACATGTTAGCAATTGCAGTTCCACTAAACATGCCTGAGGTCTTTCTGTTCCAGCTGCTGGGTCCTCTCACACACCTGGAGAGCTCTGCAGTGGTCATGGGGCTAGTGGAGGCCCAATCCTGTTGAAGGAAAGGGTGGGGAGAGGAAGGCAGGCATCAGCTCTGTCCTCACGGGTTTGCATTTCTGAGAACCACCTTAGCGAGTGCCCTAGGACAGCCTCAGAGATGGGAGGGAGCAACAGGAGCTGAAGCTGGGAAAATGCCATGAGACAAGAAGCTGTCCCATCTGTGAGTGTGTGGGTGAGAGTGTGTGAGTGTGAGTGTGTGTGTGTGAGTGTGAGTGTGTGTGTGCATGTCTGTTTGGGGTTTGTCATCCCCATTCCCCTAGCACAGTGCCTGGCATGTAATCGGACCTCTCTTATTTTGGTTGACCAGTGAGTGGTTGAGAATAAATGGAGCTAGTGACGTAAAAGCAGGGGAGCAGGTGATCAGGAGCTGAGGCCCGAGCGGAGGGTGAGGGGGCAAGAAAGGAGCCCACCTGGCTTGAATCAAAGCACAGCCCGGGGGCAGTTGGATGTGAGTAGGAGTGGGGGTAGGGGCTGAATGGCAGAATGGAGCATTTGAACTAGGTTTGAACTCTAGGCTGGGGGTGTCTGGACATCTCTGGATGGCAGGAAGGTCCCTAGAGACTGCAAGGGGCAGCCCTGCCCATTCCCAGGGTCCCCCTTCAGCTCTGTGGGCTTTCCAGCTGCTGTAAGCACGTACTTGCTTCCTGGTTTCCTAGACAGGCCAAGCCCATTGGAGAATCTTGTCTTCTAGTTCCTTCTCCCACCCACAGAGGCACCTGCTCTGAAGAGGCATCAGAGTCCTCTTTCTCCTGTAGCAGAGGTCCTTGCTCCCAGCCAGAGGAGGGCTGAGAAGCCCCGGATGGAGCGCTGATGCCCCCACAAATGCCCATGTGCATGCATGCCACTTAATGTCACAGTCACTTCTGAACATCAGGGAGCCAGTGCCAAAGCCAACCAGAACACCAGCAGGGACTCCCGTCCCAGCCAGGCAGCAGGGAATGGCAGATGGGCAGGCCTTGGTGACTACGGGTCATGCACTCAGGGCCTGAGCGAGCTGGCTCCCATCCCACCGGGTCAGTGCTGACCTGCAGCTGGGACAAACAGCTCAGGGCTCTTGGACACAGGGCTTTGGGGCGGGCAGACCTGGTGCCTCTTGGTGCCGTCTGACCTTGCCCCTTTTGAGCCCTAAGAGCCCTCCCCTGTGGCACTTCAGATCATTCAGAGTTTCTGGAACCGATAGGCAACTTGAGGAAAGTGACGCCTGGCCACACCAGAAGGTTGTTTCCCATTTGACCACCACAGTGAGGTCTATGGGTGTTTAGTGTACCCTGATAGGCCCCTCAAGGGCAGCCTGGTTACTACCCCTGGTTCTGGGTGGCCTTTCCTTCCCTTTAAGGTACATCCCTGAGAACCTAAGAGCTGAGCTAAAGTGAAGTTTTGAGTAGAGGAGCAATGTCTGTTTCTGCCCAGCCATGGAGAAGTGGAGCTTTCATGGGATCAGAGACAGACTGGAGCACAAGTCCTTTGAATAAAGGCTTCTTTGTCTAGTGCTCTGAACTGGATAAGAAAGTCCAGGCTCCTCTTCGCCATCCAGCAGGGAGCTCCCCCATCTCTGCCTCACACCCTGGCTGCCCCCACCCAATTCAGAGCCTTGCTTCTCTTGCCTGGATGCCCAGGCAGCAGCCACAAGGCCTGAGCATTGGGCCTGGAGCTTGGAAAGCCCCCAACCCCCCCCCTCCCCGAATGTGCATGCACCTCTGTGGCCGCGCCTGCGTGTGTGTGTTCATGCGTGTGCGTGGACCTGCACGTGAATGCGTGGGACAGGAATCACTGCTGGAGCATGTTGCCCTCTGTCTGCCCATCCAGGTTACTCCTCACTGCAGGACGAGCTGCTGTCCCCTGCCTCCCTGGGCTGCGCGCTTTCCTCTCCGCTACGTGCAGACCAGTACTGGAACGAGGTGGCCGTCCTAGACGCCATCCCCTTGGCGGCCACGGAGCATGACACCATGCTGGAGATGTCTGACATGCAGGTGTGGTCCGCGGGCCTCACGCCTTCTCTGGTCACTGCTGAGGACTCCTCTCTGGAGTGCAGCAAGGCTGAGGACTCTGACGCCACAGGTCACGAGTGGAAGTTGGAGGGGGCACTCTCGGAGGAACCGCGGGGCCCTGAGTTGGGCTCTCTGGAACTTGTGGAGGACGACACAGTGGATTCAGATGCCACAAATGGCCTTATCGATTTGCTTGAACAGGAGGAAGGTCAGAGGTCAGAAGAGAAGCTGCCAGGTTCTAAGAGGCAGGATGACGCGACAGGTGCAGGGCAGGACTCAGAGAATGAAGTGTCTCTTGTTTCAGGCCATCAGAGGCGGCAAGCCCGAATCACACATTCCCCCACCGTGAGTCGGGTGACGGAGAGGAGTCAGGACAGGTAAGAGTTTGACTGCGGGAGCAGGGTCCCTTTTTGTCTTCTGGGCTCCTGGGTAAGATTATGCCTGGCAGTGAGGACAGAGGTGTCAATGCCAACCCTGACCCTGGGTTCTAATTGCACAGGAGCAAATACATTCAGTCTGGCAGATGCCATATATAGGAGCGTAGGTGCCATCTGCAAAAGCCAGTGCCTCCCCAAGACCCCACCGGGTATGCCCAGCAGGAGAGACCCCGAGGAGCACTGGGAGAGCACACTTAGGGACATACGGGCGCCCGGAGGGCTCACTTAGGGACATTAGGGCACCTAGGGCTCACTTAGGGACATTAGGGCACTGGGAGAGCTCACTTAGAGACATGAGGGTGCTGGGAGGGCTCACTTAGGGACATGAGGGTGCCTGGAGTGCTCACTTAGGGACATCAGGGTGCCGGGAGGGCTCACTTAGGGACATTAGGGCACTGGGAGGGCTCACTTAGGGACATTGGGGCACCAGGTGGGCTCACTTAGGGACATCAGGGTGCCGGGAGGGCTCACTTAGGGACATCAGGGTGCCGGGAGGGCTCACTTAGGGACATTAGTGCACCAGGAGGGCTCACTTAGGAACATTAGGGCAATGAGAGGGCTCACTTAGGGACATCAGGGCACCTCGGGCTCACTTAGGGACATCAGGGCACCTAGGGCTCACTTAGGGACATTAGGGCACTGGGAGGGCTCACTTAGGGACATCGGGGCGCCGGGTGGGCTCACTTAGGGACATCGGGGTGCCGGGAGGTCTCACTTAGGGACATCGGGGTGCCAGGAGGGCTCACTTAGGGACATTAGTGCACCAGGAGGACTCACTTAGGGACATCAGGGCGATGGGAGGGCTCACTTAGGGACATTAGGGCGATGGGAGGACTCAGGGACATTAGGGCGATGGGAGGACTCAGGGACATTAGGGCGATGGGAGGGCTCACTTAGGGACATTAGGGTGCCAGGAGGGCTCACTTAGGGATATTAGGGCGATGGGAGGGCTCACTTAGGGACATTAGGGCGATGGGAGGGCTCACTTAGGGACATTAGGGCGATGGGAGGACTCACTTAGGGACATTAGGGCGATGGGAGGGCTCACTTAGGGACATTAGGGCGATGGGAGGGCTCACTTAGGGATATTAGGGCGATGGGAGGGCTCACTTAGGGACATTAGGGCGATGGGAGGGCTCACTTAGGGACATTAGGGCGATGGGAGGGCTCACTTAGGGACATTAGGGCGATGGGAGGACTCACTTAGGGACATTAGGGCGATGGGAGGGCTCACTTAGGGACATTAGGGTGCCAGGAGGGCTCACTTAGGGATATTAGGGTGATGGGAGGGCTCACTTAGGGACATTAGGGCACCTAGGGCTCACTTAGGGACATTAGGGCGATGGGAGGACTCACTTAGGGACATTAGGGTGCCAGGAGGGCTCACTTAAGGACATTAGGGCACCGGGAGGGCTCACTTAGGGACATTAGGGTGCCAGGAGGGCTCACTTAGGGACATTAGGGTGCCAGGAGGGCTCACTTAGGGACATCGGGGCACCGGGAGGGCTCACTTAGGGACATCGGGGCACCAGGTGGGCTCACTTAGGGACATCAGGGTGCCGGGAGGGCTCACTTAGGGACATCAGGGTGCCGGGAGGGCTCACTTAGGGACATTAGTGCACCAGGAGGGCTCACTTAGGGACATTAGGGCAATGAGAGGGCTCACTTAGGGACATCAGGGCACCTAGGGCTCACTTAGGGACATTAGGGCGATGGGAGGGCTCACTTAGGGACATTAGGGCACTGGGAGGGCTCACTTAGGGACATCGGGGCGCCGGGTGGGCTCACTTAGGGACATCAGGGTGCCGGGAGGGCTCACTTAGGGACATCGGGGTGCCTGGAGTGCTCACTTAGAGCCATTAGTGCACGGGAAGGGCTCACTTAGGGACATTAGGGCGCCGGGAGGGCTCGCTTAGGGACATTAGAGCAGTGGGAGGGCTCACTTAGGAGAGCAATCATGAGGCTGGGGGAGACCGTGGGTCAGCGTGCTGCTGGAGCTGGCATTCGGAGCTCCTCTCCCCCTACGTGCTTCCGGTTGAAGGCCATATTTAGTTGAAGACCATATTTAGAAGCATCAGTACCCAGGGAAGTTATTTGTGTGCAGTCACACAGCCTGCATGTGACGGAGCTGATAATGGCGCCCTCCCCACTTACCCCTTTGAAGGAGGGGCTGGTGGGCTTAACTGGAGCAGGACAGAGCTTTCAGCTGTAGAGCAGTGGGTGCTCTCCTCCCCAAGCTTCCTGTGCTGAGAAGACCCCGCCCTGTGCTGCAGCAGAAAAGCAGCGTTGGCAGGTCAGGAGAAGGCGATGCATTTCCCAGACACTGCAAGTCTGCGGCCAAGGACCAGCTCACCTTGGAGCTCTCATCGTCCCATCTGGGCCAGGGCCTACACCACGCCCCTCTGCTGAGTGCAGGGAAGGATGCCAAGACAAGCCAGGTCCTTGCCGTTGCAGAAAGAGATGAGACAGACATGAGATGGGGCTCATGTTGTCCTACTGGGCTAGCACAGGAAGCAGATGACAGAGGAATACCCTTTCCCCCAGGTCACCTGGCTTGCTAAGTTTTCCCTAAAGTAAGGACATGGTTCTTGTGCCCCCAGGCAGCTGTTCCAAGCCCCCACCCCATGGAGCTCAGGACTGGTCAGGTAAAGGAAAGCTGTTCTTGTGTCCTTTCCCCGCCTGTGTGACCCCTCAGTCCCACCCTGAGGCCCAGGCTAGTGGGGCCATTCCACAGGATCCGTGCAGCATGGCTTCAGTACCCTAAAAGGAAGGGAAAGGAAGTAGTTTGGAAGTTGAAACAGCAAAGATTTAATTTTTTTTCCTACACAAATCCTTGGATTCATGGGGAGGATTGAACAGATGGAGCTTAGGCCGGTTTAAAGTGAAATAGTGGCCTTCCCGGGAGAGAGGCACCTTCCTGGGACGGCCGTTCCTTCAACAAGCATTTATTGAGCACCTGTGGGGGCTGCATGCTGGCCCCTGCATTACCGCAGCAGCGTTGCTAACTGGGGACACGAATGCCTGGGCTCTAGGCCTATCGTGTCACTTCCTGGTGCTGTGACCTTGGTCATCCTTCTCGTGGGGACAGATGAATTTCATCCACTTACTCAACAATATTTATTGAGCGCCTACTGTGTGCCAGGCACCAATAAAAAGTGCCTGGGTGCCGGCGTTGAATGAAACAGAAAAAAGTCTCTACTTGCAAGAAGCGTGGTTCTAGCAGGGAAACTAACAAGAAACAAGATAAAGTAAATAAAATTAGAAGTCATTAAAACAGAAATTCTAGATAATACGTGCTAAAAAGAAAAATCAAGCAGAGAAGGAGGACAGGAGGTAGGCGTGTGTGTGGAAAGAAGGCCGACTGGAATTACAGATGGGCGGCCAGGGGAGGCCTGCATGAGTGCCAGCTGAGAGACTTCAAGGAATTGAGGGTGAGCGTGAGGACATCTCAGGGAGGATGCCCCGCAGAAGGCCTAGCCGTTTGAAGGAGACTGTGCCTGGCATGTGCCCTAACAGAGTAACCAAGCCCATGAAGCTGGGGAGGGGACGGTGAGCAGGGTAAGCTGCACCTGCCTTGAGAGGAGGCTGGCGCGACCTGGCAGAGAAGCCGGAGGTGCGTCGGGAGGAAAGGGTCGTGGGCTTGTGGGCTGGGACGGCAGCGGTGGCCGTGCTGAGAGGTGGGCAGGTGCATGACATATTTCAGAAGCATCTGCTAACAAATACAATGCGGGGTAAGAGAGGAAGAGAGGGGTCAAGGAGGGCAGTGGTGTCCTCGACCTGCCCGCTGCAAGGATGAAGATACCAGGGATGGCAGCAGGGATGGGGTGGGACAGGCTAGGGGAGAAGATTTTGAGTGTGGATTAGATCGCACTGTCCTGGAGATGCTGAGTAGAGATCCAAAGTAGACCTGTGAGCCAGAACCCACCTCTACAAAATTTTTTAAATAGCTGGACGTGGTGCCATGTGCCTGCAGTCCCAGCTACTCAAGTGGCTGAGGCGGGAGGATTGCCTGAGCCCAGGAGTGCAGAGCTGCAGTGATCTGTGATTGTACCACTGCACTCCAGCCTGGGAGACAGAGTGAAGCCCTGTCTCAGAAAACAACAACAAAGTAAAGATGCGGAGGAGGCAGCGGGGTGCACACAGCTGTAGTTCTAGGAGGAGAGCCGAGCTGGAGACACACACCCAGGCATGATGAGCATAGAGATGGGCTTTGGAACCATGGGATGAACGAGCTTGCTTAGAAAGTGGATGTGGACAGCGGTGAGGTCTGAGAACTGAACCCCAGGGTGCTCCAATGTTCAGAAGTCAGGAAAGTTAGGAGGAACCAGCAGAGGACACGGAACAACAGTGGCCAGAGAGGAAGGGGGGGACGCCAGGCCAGCACCTTCCAGGAGCCATGGGAGAATGTGTCTCGACGGGGAGAGAATGACCACCTTGTCAGATGAGGACTGCTGAGTGGAAAGGGCCTGGAGAGCAGAAGGAGGTGGTGGCAGAGTTTGAGGATGTGGGATGAGAGTGTGGAGGCCCCAGTGTTTGGACAATTAGGGTGAGCCAAGTGCTCTGGGAGCCCCAAGGGCAAGCCATTCACCCACAGGGAGGGACCAGTGGCCTTTCCACCTGGACAGCATTGGATGGGCCACGCGTACCCCTCCGAACCACAGCAGTGAGGTGGGCAATGTGCCCACGCACCCCTGACCTTTGGAGGGATGGGAGGACGGTCTGTGTCCCTGATGAGCCAGAGCTCTGGCGGGGGAGAGTGTCTAAAAGGAATGAGACTGATGGGTGACCAGGTGTCTTTTCTTTCTCCCCGGCCGGCCATCTGCTGCTTCTTCTGGACCCCAGACTGCAGGACTGGGATGCAGACGGCTCTATTGTCTCATACCTGCAAGATGCTGCACAAGGTTCCTGGCGAGAGGAGGTCACGCAAGGCCCACACTCATTCCAGAGAACGAGCACCATGACTGAAGGGCTAGAGCCCAGTGGATCTCAGGAATATGAGAAGGTCCTGGTGTCTGTAAGCGAGTACACGCGGACAGAACAGCCCGAGGCTGAGAGCTCCCAGGAAGACAGGGACCGGAGGCAGCAAGGCCAAGAAGAGCAGGTGCAGGAGGCCGAGAACACCTTCACCCAGGTAGTGCAGGTGAAAGCCCGAGGGGAGCTGCGTGCTGCTGTTCCTTCCCAGCATCGGAAGGGGCCGGGACTCCAGGGCTGCCTCTCAGGCACCCAAGCCCTGAGCTAAGCATATCCCCTTTCTTTAACACTTGTAGTGGTGCTTCCCTTTCTCTAGAAGTCAAGGGCAAGGACTGCCTTTCTGCCTCCTGGATCCCTGCTAAGGTGCCTGTACCTGTTGGGCAGCTGCTGATCAGAGTGGCAGAGCAACTTGCTCAAGACCACAGTTTCAGAAGTGGGCTCTGAGCTAGGTCTGGCTGACTCCAAAGTTGTGGCTTTTGTTGGTTTTCTTGTTCTGTCGCGTTTTAGAAAGGGCTAGGAACCGAGCACCGGGCATTGGGCTTACTCTCCTCCTACGGTGACCTGTGTGACATGCCCAAGGCGCTCTCTTCCCAGCACCTCAGGGTCCTCATTGGTAAAGGAGGGAGTGATTGGAATGTCGCCAAAGTTACTTGGCTCTGGAATTCTGTGGCTATTCACGTGGACTCTGGATGGCGGTCACCAAGTAGAAGAGGGGCCCTGGGATAGAGAGAAGTCTCCTCTCCTGCTCCTGATTTTCCAGGCCTCTCCCTGTCCTGGCCCTCCTTCCTTTCTTCCACTTCCCCAGACTCCCTTCGAGTTTACTGAACTTTATTTTGTTCGATTCAATCCCCCTTCCCCATTCCCAGGCCCCAGGATGATCTACTCGTGGCCAATCTTGTTTCATCTGCACCCCCTACTTTCTCCCGCTGACCTGTTATTTGGAAGCACATCCTGGCCATCGTATTAATGGGTGTCTTTTCCACTTGTGTTCTTATAAAACATGCACCGCTGTTCTCCACATGTGCGTGTTTAGTATGTACATGAACGACATGTTCTGTCTCTTTCTGTTTTCACGCCTCGTCCAGGCATGGTGCTTCCTCCTCTCCTCTCCTTGCTCTCTTTCTTTCCTTCTCTCTCTTCTTTCCTACCTGAACCTTAGACTCCAGGACTAGGGTGGCTCTGGAAGGAAGGCCCTGAGCTGCCGGCCATAGAACTGCTAGGAATTCAGTCAAGTTTTATTTAGAATGCTCCCCTGCCAAGTATGTGCCCCCAGCAGAGCCAGCGCCTGTGTGCACTCCTCACCACAGGCGGCCTGCCCGTTTCTTCCATCAGGCCCTCCTGGGCACCTATTTCTCCTGCTCCCAGAGCACACATGATCTTAACTGGGTCTCTTCTCCTGAATTCCTGGGGAAAGAGAAAGACGCCTACAGCACTTTTTCCCACTGCCCCTCTGTGGTCAGCCTTTGGTGAGGGGAACTGGAAGGGCCTTCTAGATGACACATCCAACTCCCTCAATTATAAATGAGGGCACTGCGGACCAGAGGAGCCAAGGGCTTTCTCCAGGGTCACACAGTGGACCAATGTCAGGGACCAAGAGGGTCCAGATCCCTCAGTTCTCAAGCCCTACATCCTCACGTCCAGCATGCACGTGCAAGGCCAGCATGCCCAGCCCAGAACTGGAGACGCCGATCGGAGGGCCTGGCAGGCTGCTGCCGGTGCCCATCTCACAGGCCCCAAGGGCTGACAAAGAGGTCCTTGAAGGTGATTGATGGTTTGCAAAGCACCCACTTATTAGTATTTCCACTGGACCTCTGAAAACAGTGACGGAGATAGACAGATTACATGTAACTTGGGACTTGGGAGGTGGCCTGAAATGACTGTGATCCAGCTGATTTCTCTGAGGACTTAGGAGGAAATATCTGAAGTTGGACTCTTCTTGACTGGGCCAAAACCAGATGCTTCCCCGTGCCTGGCTTCTTTGCACATACTTTTTCCTGTGCTTTCTTGTTGAAATAAGCAGCATTGTGGAGTGAGAGGCATTTGGAATGTGACTCCTCCGTTTACTTACTCCTCCACCTAGGCAGAATACTTTGCTTCTGTTTCCTTTGTGTAAGATGGGAAGACGATAGAACCTCCTTGGTTAGGATTGTGGTAAGGTGTCACTGAGTTAACGTGAAATCCACATAGAACCATGCACTATCACAAGCGTTTGCCATTATTATTCATAGTGTTAGCATTCGTAAGCGGCATGATTGTCCCAGCAGCCTTGAGAAAGGGTGGGGAGAGCACTTTAATCCCTGCTTCACAGATGAGGAAACTGAGGCACAGAGAAGGTACCCAGCCTTCCCAAGACCCCACAGTAGGTGAGTTGCAGCGTCAGTCTGCTGTGTCCTGGATCTGTGTTCTTTCTGCCATGCTGCATTGCCACTCAGAGAGGAACAACCTGATCTAAAAAGTGAAATTTTTTCCAGCCGCAGCTGCTGTGGCTGCATTTGTGAATCAGCTCTGTAAATGCAAGTTTAATACGCTTGGTTCCTACTCAGTGGGCGTTGATAGCCCAGCCCTGGAAGAGCCTTTAAGGACAGGCCTTAAATAGACACACCAGCTCCATGCTTCAGTTTCAGGAGGCTGTGCCTCATAAAGGAAGGGTGCAAGGGCCTGTGGGCTGACGGGAATTACAGACCAGCTTCCAGGTGGCCCCACCACCTGTGCTGGGCCCCTGCTGGGCTCACTTGACTGTCCCCGAGCCCATCACTCACCCTTTTGGGGCAATTTCTGAAGCAGACCCCTAAGTACCCGGGGTTTTAGCTGGTCTCATCCCTACCATGCCAGGAAACATCATTTGGATCACCGCAGTAGCAGCCCAAGGAGACACACAAGTAGCTGCTTTCTCGGACCGTATTATTTTCTGAAAGTAAGAAACTTTCCCTGGGCAGAACTCTTTCTAGTTCCCATGGGGATGGGCAGGATAGGCGAGAGGCTGAGCCCCCACTTCCAGCTCTCTGGGCAGGGCGGGGTTAGGCAGCAGCGGGTGTCACTCACACAGTGACTTTCACTTGTGCTTTCAGTGCTCAGGACATGGGCACCTGCTGGCTTCCTTCTAGCCCGGTTGGACAGCTCCGGCAGCTGGTTTGGGGAGCTAAAATTATAGGAGCGTGATGTCACCCAGGCCACTTAGGGCAGAGCCTGGCTGCTAGGCAGAAGGGCACTTGGGCCGGGCTGCTTCAGCCGAGAGGGCCATTCGGTGTCCTGCCCAGAGAGAGAGAAACAGTGAGAGACCAAGAGAGCAAACCAGAGAGATAGGGAGGGAGAATGCAAGGGGTCCCTGGGGGACTCAGGAGTCCCAGTGGAGAATGAGAGGCAGGCCCCCTGCGGTGGCCAGGCCCCTGACTGCACTGGTCCCCAGAGGACCGGGCTGGTGAGGAGGCGAGGATGTGGACTTTCATCACCCAGCTCCTGGTCACGCTGGTGCTGCTGAGCTTCTTCCTGGTCAGCTGTCAGAACGTGATGCACATTGTCAGGGGGTCCCTGTGCTTCGTGCTGAAGCACATCCACCAGGAGCTGGACAAGGAGCTGGGGGAGAGCGAGGGCCTCAGTGACGACGAGGAGACCATCTCCACCAGGGTGGTCCGGCGGCGGGTCTTCCTGAAGGTAACCGCCTGGCAGGAGGCCGGCAGGGCTGGCGGTGTGGGCGCCGGAGGCCAGGGCTGAGGGGACGCTGCTGTGGGGAGCTCTGGAAAAGGACCAGGAGGCCCCCCAGGGATCATGTTCTGCCCTGGGAGCCAGAGTGTGTGTGGCGCCCACCAGAACCTGCCCTCTGGTGCCCAGTGCGTTGTGACAGTGACATTAAACACTCAGCTTTGGGTCTCGGGAGGCTGCGCTCGTCCTGTTTCTTTCTTTGTTTCTCTCTTGTGTCTCTCCTTCTCTTCTCTTCTTTGCTCTTTTTTCTTTTATCTTTAGAGATGAAGTCTTGCTGTTTAGTCCAGGCTGGAGTGCAGTGGCACGGTCATGGCTCACTGTAACCTGGGCTTACTGTAAATTCCTGGGCTCAAGTGATCCTCCCGCCTCAGCCTTCTGAGTAGCTGGTACTACAGGCACACACCATCATGCCTGGCTATTTTTAAAAAATTTTTATAGAGACGGGGGCTCACTATGTTGCCCAGGTTGGTCTTGAACTCCTGGGCTCAAGTGGCCCTCCAGCCTTGGCCTCCCAAAGTGCTGGGATTGCAGGCGTGAGCCGCCATGGGATTGCACCCGGATCTTTCTGTCACCAACTGGCTCTGGGGTTTCAGGCAAGTCACATTCTGGGTGATGCTGCCTGTCGAAGGGCTTTTCTATACTGCAGAGTGCTGTAAAAATAGGAAACAGGTGCCTCACTTCCTCTCTCAGGGCCTCCTCCGTCAGACTTGCATAATTGCCCCCATTTTGCCGGTTCCCAGGGGGTGTTGTGAGGGCCAAGTGCACAATTGCGAGCTCGGCCATTTGTCTTCAGGCCTCCCAGACCCTCAGGGGGCGCCGCCCACGCCCTGGGAGCCCTGGCGTGGCTCCTGCTGCATGCTGAGCCGGGTTTCCTGCTGGGGGAGTTATTGGGCCATGGCTATTTTGGCTGCTGCTGTTTCATTTCCTCTTCCTCCACTCTTCCTCCCAGACTCCCACTCACCAATCTTGCATTTTCTCCCTTTCTCTAATTAATTCCAGGGGAATGAGTTTCAGAATATTCCAGGGGAGCAGGTGACAGAGGAGCAATTCACGGATGAGCAGGGCAACATTGTCACCAAGAAGGTGGGTGCAGAGTGTTCCCCTCTGTGCTAGGGAGAGGCAGGTGGGCTAGAAGCTATAAAGGTGGTAGAAGCCAGCAGCTTCTCCCTGCTGCCCTCACAGCAGGTGAGCACAGCCAGGCTGGCTGCCCCCGTGCTCAGGAGGGATGGAGGGCCCAGGAGCTGGGAGCTTTGGTCATCTGCAGTCCAGTCATGGTGTCCTCACAACCGCTTTGTCTGAGTCAACCTGAATAGCTTCTGCTGCTCCCTTCCAGAAGAGCCAGCCCCCAGGAATCATCCCAGACCTAGTCCCATGATGCCTAACCCTGAAAACAGCTGTTAAACAAGCAGTTTGAGCATCCCTGGCCTACCACGGGCCTCCTCAAATAAAAAGGATATGGGCTGGGTGTGTTGGCTCACACCTGTGATCCCAGCACTTTGGGAGGCCAAGGCAGGAGGATCGCTTGAGCTCAGGCATTTAGACCAGCCTGGGCAATATGGCAAGACTCCATCTCTAAAAAAAATTAAAAAAAAAAAAAAAATATATATATATATATATATATATGTATACACACACACACACACACACACACACACACACACACAATTAGCCAGGCGTAGTGGTACATGCCTGTAGTCACAGCTACTCAGGAAGCTGAGGCAGGGGGATTGCTTAAACCCAGCAGTTCAAGTCTGCATAAGCTATGATTGAGCCACTGCCCTTCAGCCTGGGTGACAGAGTGAGACCCCGTCACAATAATTAAATAATTAAAAGGAAGTGAAAATGCATTGGATTGGTAGCAGATATTAATTCAGAGACATGACTTGCCTGTCAAGTGTGGGGCACGGTGCTAGCTATGGGTAAAAGAGAGGAGGAGCCGAGGCAGGATCTCGAATGTGCTTCTGCTGAGGCGCAGCTCGCGTCACCCTTGAGCAAGGCTCCTTGTGCGTCTGTCTTTCCTCCTGCACTGTGAGCTGCTTGCAGGGAGGGACAGTGTCTCACTGATGTTTCACCTCCCACTCAGAGCACATGGCAGATACGGATTAAAGGGTTTGAAGATTTGGACAGGTGAATACGAGAATGGGTGGGTGAAAAAGAGATGCTCTCTGCCCTTAGGCGCATGGGAGTAGAATGGGGAAGAGCACAAACTCCCATCCATATCAAAAAGCAAAACAGAAGGCTGTGGGCTCGAGGGGGAGGTCACACCCAGTCACACCTTGGTCATGAAATGACACTGCCAAGGCCCCTTTAGGGCTGTCTAGCAGAGGGTTTTCCATAAAGTGATGGGGCAAAGGCTGTCCCTCTTCCTGGCCTCTCAAGGAGGGGCTCCTAGGACAAAGGCTACCTCCCCCTCGGAGCTCATTCCTGGGACCTGCTCTTCTGAAGCTCTGTCTTGAGGGCTTGACCAGCCCTTTTTTTTTTTTTTTTTTTGACACAGAGTGTTGCTCTGTCAACCAGGCTGAAGTGCAGTGATGCCATCTCAGCTCACTGCAACCTCCATCCACCAGGTTCAAGTGATTCTCCCACCACAGCCTCCTGAGTAGCTGGGATTACAGGCACCTGCCACCACACGGGGCTAATTTTTGTATTTTTAGTAGAGACAGGGTTTCACCATGTTGGCCAGGCTGGTCTCAAACTCCTGACCTCAGATGATCTGCCCATCAGCCTCCCAAAGTGCTGGGATTACAGACATGAGCCCCCGCGCCTGGCCTGACCAGCCCTTTCCTCCTTCCCTTCCTTTCCCAGATCATTCGCAAGGTGGTCCAACAGATAGACTTGTCCAGCGCCGATGCCGCCCAGGAGCATGAGGAGGTGACTGTCGAGGGGCCCCTGGAGGATCCCAGTGAGCTGGAGGTCGATATTGATTCCTTTATGAAACAAGCCAAGGTACTGAGGCGCCCGCGGCCCTGGGGGACCCAGCGCCATCACTGCTGCCTTGCTCTGCCCGTCTCGCCAGGTCGTCTGCGTGACACCTCCCTCCACTCACCTCTTTACGAGCTCTCTCTCCAGTCTCCCTTCTCCCCAGTGGGCAGTGTGTCTGCCGCCTCCTTGTGGCCTCCTTTCGATCTTCTGCCTGTGTTCTGCCTGTCTTTGCGATCTGTCCTGCTTTCTGTCTCTGCTGCTGTCTGCAGGTGGAGCTGAGAGGGAGTGGCCTACAGCCGGACCTGAGAGAGGGCAGGAAGGGGGCGCAGATAGTGAAGCGGGCCAGCCTGAAAAGGGGGAAACAGTGACCCCGAGCCGCTCTCCTTGGAGTAGCCTCTCGGGAGGTAACGCTGCCCTTCTCATCCCCTCTGCATGGCCTGGTCTTCAGTGGAGTGGCTGCTCCCTGTCTCACCCTATCCCCTCCCAGCCACCCCAGCATGATGTGGGACAAACAACTTGTTGCTGTGTCTCGAGGCAGAGATTCTCACTTCCCAACCCTACTAACAGTGGCTCTGAGCCCCAGCTTCCTCATCAAGGAAACAGAGTTAATAATACCCACTTATCAGGGACCGCACGGTTTTGTAAGAATGTCTTTTGGGCCGGGCACAGTGGCTCATGTCTGTATTCCCAGCATTTTGTGAGGTCGAGGCGAGAGGATTGCTTGAGGCCAGGAGTTCAAGACCAGCCTGGGCAACAGAGCAAGACCCCATCTCAAAAAAAAAAAAAAAAAAGAAAAAAAGCCAGAAAGAAAAAAATGCTCTTTGAAGAGTAAAAGCATTCTGTAAATCTAAGTGGTAATATTATCTTGGAAACCAAGCAATGGGGATCTAGAAAGCAGTGGACAGTGCACTGGAGAGGACAGGAGAGTTGGTCTGGGCTGTGATGCTTCAACATAAGAGCTCCAAGACTGAGGACTGGACTGTCTCTTGAACCTGGAGCCCAGCTACAGTTCTCACCAGCCAAGGCTTAGCTTCTCCTTGGTGTTTTGTGAAACACGTTGCTCCCTTGCTTTCTAGGAAAGGGCTAAGCTGACAGGCCTAAGGGGTGGACGATGTGCTTTCTGCAAGTCAGGAGAACGTCAGGGTTGGGGCCTGGGCCATGGTGCATGTGTGTGAGCATGGGGCAGTGTGGCCACGGAGCAGGGGCATGCCATGCTGTGCCGTGCCATGAGGAAGGGACATGAAGATGCTGCGCGACTGTCTCCAGCAGGTGTGTGTAGTGCTGGGGGCTCCAGCGGCCGGCTCTGATCTCCATCCTCCCTGGGGCATCCTGTACTGAGCTGCCCCGAGGCCCTTCATGCTGCCCAGCTCGGGGCAGCTCAGTACAGGATGCCTCGGGGTGGGAGTCAGCAGGAGGTGAGGGGGCATGGTGGCCCCAGTGCAGCACTAACCAGGTCGTTGCCATTCACACCCCAGGGCCTGGCTCTGGGGCCAAGCAGCAAGGAGGCTCTAGCTTTCTGCATTCGGCAAAAATCAGGGCCCGCTGCCTCCTGAGCCACCAAAAGTGCTGACTCTGGGCTTCCCAATATATCTCAGCACTTGGGCAAAAAAGAGGACTGGCAGATCCAGTTATAGGATAAAATTAGACCTGACACCTCAGCAGCTTAAGGAGGTCACTGTGTTAACCCCTGCACTGCCAGGGGTCCCACTAGGCTGCTGGTTTAGAAGACTCTGAGTAGCTGCTGTTGGGTCCTGGAAAAAACCTGAAGATGCAAACAATGTTTAAAAGCAGCAAAGGGAAAGGAAAAGTACACTCTTCTGACTTATTTTTCTTATGGTAGCAGTGGCAGCTGTGGCTTTAAATTTCTCTTTGGCACAGGTTCTATGGATGCTCCTGAATGGGAGAGAGGCAGCCCGAAAGCCAGGCTAGGGGGAAGGAGGGAGCCTTGAATTTCATTTTAATTTGCTGTAAATGATCTGCAATGTGGCTGAAGCCCCCCAACCTCAGGTGATTAAGGACCAGACCACACTAGCATGGGTGTCAGAAACACGGAGCAGCCCGGCTCTGGGACAGCACTTGGCCCTCTGTCAGTGACAGGCACAGGGACAAGTGTGAGGGTGGCAGGGGGGTGGGGGGGGCGGGGCGAGAGCAGTGGTGAGGGAGAGGTGGAGAAAAGCTCCTGCTGAAGTCCCAGAGGGTTAGGGGACAGCATTAAATGCCCTACCGCCCCAACCAGGGCAAAAGCTACAGAGAAGACGGCTGAGGGCCCAAAAGCTTTCTAATTTACTACCCCCACCCCCCACAAGCATGTACAGTCGAGCCTCATCATTCACGGATTCTGCATTTGCGAATTCGTCTACTCGCTGACATTTATCTGTAGCCCCAAAGCTGGCACTCACCGTGCTTTGGCTCATTCATGGACACGCACACAGGCGCAAAAAGTTTGAGTCGCCCAACACGTGCAATCCCAGCTGAGGATGAACAAAGCCACACTCTGCCTCTGTGCTTCATACTATAAATAAGTGTCCTCCTCACAGCTTGTGTAGTGCCACATTTTTCGCATTTTTGGTTTCATTGTTTAGAATGGCCCCTGAGGGCAGTGCTGAAGTGCTGTCTGGTGTGAAGTGCAAGAAGGCTGGGATGTTCCTTAAGGAGGGAATGGACATCAGATAAGCTCTGCTCAGGGATGAGTTAGAGTGCCTGTGGTGGTGAAGTCAATGTTAATGAGTCAATCCTATATATTACATAAGGCGTCTTGAAACAGAAACGCACCTAAGACGAAGTTAGGTATTCATCAGTTGATCAAAATATTGTGGCCAGAGGCTCGCAGGAGCCTAACCTTGTATTTCCCTCAGGAGCAGTGGTTCAGTATTTGCTAATTCCGTGTTCACAGCAACTATTTATTTATTTATTTATTTATTTACTTATATTTTGAGAGAGAGTCTCACTCTGTCGCCCAGGCTGGAGTGCAGTGGCACTATCTCAGCTCACTGCAACCTCCATCTCCCAGGTTCAAGTGATCTTCCTGCCTCAGCCTCCTGAGTAGCTGGGCTTACAGGCGCGCGCCACCACGCTTGGCTAATTTTTGTATTTTTAGTAGAGATGGGGTTTCACCATGTTGGCCAGGCTGGTCTCGAGCTCCCCACCTCAAGCAACCCACCCTTCTCAGCCTCCCAAAGTGCTGGGATTACAGGCGTGAGCCACTGTGCGCAGCCTCAAACAGCGACTAATTTATAGAACAGAGCTATTGCAGATGACTCGAATGGGCTGTTTTTGTTTCAGAGAGTGAAAGCTGGAGCTTGTGAGTCTAGAATCAAGGCCTCCTCCTCCTGCTTCCAGGTCGTATGGCCTTAAGTCATGTAACTGCCCTGAGCTTCAGTCTCCTCAAGGGAGGATGAAAATGTCCCTTTCGAATGTGCTACACTTCAGGAAAAAGGTTTAGAAATAATAATGCTAACTGTGAACACTGATGCGAACAGAGTAGATAAGAACATATATGCTCTGGGACTCAAATAATTGCAGGTCTTGTTTGTAGTGTGACTCGGAGCAAGTCAAATGACTTCCCTAAGCCTCAGGTTCCTTAGCCATAAAATAGCAATAATGCCAGCATATCTCTTGTAGGATGGTTATGATGGTTGCTGAGTTTATGTTTGTGAAAGGGCTGTCTAGGGCTGGGCATAGTGACTCATGCCTGTAATCCCAGCACTTTGGGAGGCTGAGGCAGGAGGATGACTTGAGATGAGCCTGGGCAATGTGGTAGGACCCTGTCTCTACAAAAAAAATTAAAAATTAGCTGTACATGGTGGCATACACCTGTAGTTCTAGTCTCTTGGGAAACTGAGGTGGGAGGATCGCTTGAGCCCAGGAGTTCAAGGCTGCAGTGAGCTATGATCATATACCACTGCACTCTAGCCTGGGCAACAGGGCAAGTCTCTGTCTCTAAATGAAATAAAAATAAAGAACGAAAGAGACTCTTTTTTAAGCTTTTGAAAGGTGAGGGGACCCAGGAGAAGAGGCCAGAACAATGCAGGAGTCCTGGGCAGAGTGAGGTGTCCTAGGTCCTCATCTCACCCCTGCTCTTGCCACTGTGCCTCCAGAGTCTCAGTTTACCAAGGGATGAAATGGGCAGTCATGCCAGCATGATCTCTGAGGTCTGAACTTTCTCTTCTGCTCAGTGCCTGGGCGGTAAAGTAGATGGGAGATCCTGTCTTTCCCAGGCCACACGTTCCATGATGGTCTCTTATTTGAGGAGTGCTTCTCCTTGGGGCAGGCACCGTGGGGAGCACCAGGAGGCTGTTCTTGCCCTCAGTGTTTCTAATCCAGACAGAGAAATATGCAGTATCAAAAAGCACAGATGGACAGAGACGGTAACATTTCTAGAGAGCCAAGTAATTGTTCGCATTCATACAATGCTAAGCACCTATGTGTCTTAGCTTTTTAAACATCACACCTCTCTAATGGGTAGGTCCTGTTACTGCCCTCATTTTACAGCAGAGAAAACTGAGTCACAGAGCAGGTAAGGCACTTGACCGAGGTCAGGCAGCATGGGACTTGAACCCGGGTGGTCTGGCTCCAGAGTTCATGCTCTTACCCATTCAACTCTGCCATCTCCCAAACAGAAAAGGCAGCCTTTTTTTTGTTGTTGTTGTTTTGTTTTTTGTATTTTGTATTTTTACAAAATACAAAAGGGAGAGCTTCCAGAGTGGAGAGGGCCCTGCTCCAGGAGGGATCAGGAAGGTTTTGTGGGGTGGAGATGTTGAGGGCGGCAGGCAGCACCTCTGCAGAAAGGAGAATGGAAGGCAGCCATGACAGGAGAAGCGTGACCGAAGGCAGAGAACAGGAGGGTAGAGCGTGTTCAGAGGCTTAGAGGAGACAGTCAGACTTGGCCGATGTGATGGCCCAGCAGTGATGAAAGCATCTTCCCTCTACAGTGACAGCACTGTCCACCCACTGCAGCAGCGGTTCCTGGTTTTACAGTTCTACAGCAGCCCCTGGCAAGGAACCCGGCACCACCCTCCCATCCCTGGGGAACCACCCAAGAGCTGAGTTCTCCCTACTCCCTTCCAACACTCCTCCCCAACCCCTTCACCTGGAGGACCCATCAGCTCCATGTCTGGGGATGGCTCCACCTCCGAATGAGCTCCTGCCTCCCTGTGTCACTTCCCACCCTGCCCAAGAGATTGTCACCTCCTCCTTATTGAATCACCCTCCTTTCCCCAGCGGTCCCAGGGCCCCTGCAGATAGAACGTGAGTGGCTGGTCTTGAAAACATGGAGTTTTCACCCCAGGTTGGAGGCTGGAGGCCCTATGGGGGCAGGAGAGGTTTCTCACTGCGAATCCCAGGCTGAAGAATGTGGGCTTAGCTCCTCCAGCAAAGCTGCTTTTTTCCAGCCTAAGACTCAATACAGGAGGAGGAGAGGAGGATGCACCTGCTTTTCAGAGATCTCTGTCCGTCTGAGGGGCATGGGGAGAGCAGCCAGAGGCAGCGGTCAGGAAGTACTGTGGGCCAGAGCTGAAGGGGAACTGTCACCCTTGAGGCATGAGCTCCCAAGGCCAGGGAGCACGTCCACTCCATCCCTGGGTCCCCAAGGCTGATGCATGGCAGACATCAGTGCATGTTGGCAGAGCTGAACTGAGAAAGTGAAGGCCTCACCTAGCCTCACCTAGCCCCTTCTTGGCACAAGCCCTGGCTCAAGAAAAGTGGCCCTTCCTAAGTACAAGGATTGCTGGGGGATGTCTCTCCAGGTGACCACGTAGGCACGGGGGCCTCTGCTCCTCTCCAAGGGCACAGAGCACAGCGCTCTCCTTGGCCCATACAGAGAGGCATCCTGGAGCACCTGTGCACTCAGAAGGAATTCATGAGGCCTGGGTGGCAGCTCTGGGGAACAGCCTCTGCATAGGAAGCAAGAGAAGGAGGGCAGCATCTCAGGAGGTCGGCGCCCTCAGCACATCGCCCTGCCTGGGGAGACTGCTTTTCCTGAGTCAGATTCGGCCTGAGCTGCCAGCACAAAACTCTGTGTGTGGGGTTTTTGCTGGACGTTCCACTTTTGCATTTTAAGTGACTCCTTCTCTCTTTGTGTCTCCCAGGATCACACCTCGACACCCAACCCCTGAACCCCACACACTCTGCCATGCACACAGGAGGAGAGCTGGATCTGAGGGCCACCGCAGTGGTGCACACGTTCCTCTGGGCTGACGGCATGACCTCTGTAAGGGACTCCCGCTAGTCCCCTCTTCGCATGAATGACTGACTGTAGACGCACGACCTCCAGGCTTCAATCCTGCCTCTTGCAATGACAGCTGATCTGTCGGAACCAGGACACAAAAGCAGCAAGAAGCAGGGAGAGAGAGGGATAGAAAACAAGCGTGGGAGAGCCTGCGAATGCAAAAGTGAATGAGGGCTTTTTGTGGCTGGGGATGGGTTTTGGTTTTGGGGTTTTTTAAAAAATTGTTTTGACTTCGTACAGGGTACTTTTTCCCAACCTCATCTGTCAGAAATCCATGTGGGCTTCCTGGAAAGAAAGAAAAAAAAGAAAACTAGGCATGAAATCAGTTTAGCACCTTAATCTTAAGCCACGTCCTCATCTGCCCACCCTCCCCAACCCACACACCTCCATTCCACTTGTGACACCCCCTCCACTCCCTGGTGACGCTCCTCCCAGATCGCTCTACATGACATTCAGGACACACACACACACACACACACACCACTCGCCTCCACTGAATCTACACACAGATTTTACTGTGGCTTCTGAAGCTGTATAGACTCTGCTGTGGATAAATTAGAATTTTTTACGTTGTCTCTCTCTCTGCCAATTTCAGTATGAATCATCTTCCAATGGAAAATCATTACCTTGAGAGTGCATTCGGGGTTCCTTGTGTTAGGGACTTAAGAATCTGAGGCGAGGACCCCCAGGCTTACCTGTAGGGCTCAAAGGGAGCCAGGACCCCATCTGAAAGGGTCTCCTCTCTCAGTCGGGGGACAGGCCGGTGGCTGACCCAGGATTGCACCAGCATGTCCATAGAGAAGAGGTTTTCTATATCTTCAAGCACTATATCATAGACCGTGTTCAAAGTGTAAACTGTACAGTAATCAGCCTTGTGTATATGAAAAACAATAAATACTATGCAAACCAATAGAAACATTTAGCAGTACGTACAGAGCCTGACAGCGCAGCTCCTGAGGACTTCTGCGGCTGCAGGAGAAGGAGCTGTGGCCTGGCTTTCAGTGAAAGAGGAAGGAAAGGAGTAGGGCTAGTGAATGTATCTGCCAGGTCTTAGAAGTCAGGACCACCCAAGGTCTCCCAGAGTGAATTTGGTGCTCTAAGTCCAGGCAGCCTGCAGGCTGGGGGCCCTGGGTGCAGGTGCCAGGCTCGAGGCTGTTCCCTGTCCTGCCTCGGTGCCTCCCCTCTGCCCAGCCCCTGTGGCCTCTTGGAGAGGCGAGCCAGGGGGCTCCCCGGACCGCATGGCCTGTGGGAGTAGAGTCGGAGGCGGAGAGCCTGGACGCCCAGAGGCGGGGGCCAGGCTCCGGGTCAAGGCAGGAAGGAGACAGACAGCTGGCAGTTCCTCGCCTCGGTGCCATCAGGGAGGAGCCTTAAGTTCCACTACAGCCTCCGGCCCAGGGAGGCCCGAATCAGCACAATCCCGGCCCCGCCCTCGCGGCGGGCGCCTCCCGGGCCAGGAGAGAGAGACAGGGCTGGCTCCTCTCGTCCCGGGAGCCGCGGTGTGGACGGCCCGGCCCCGTCCGCCCCGCCGCTCTGCGGGAGTGTCCCCGGGACACACTTAAACCTTCCAAGTAGCACAGAAGCCCCCTCCACGTCAGAGGGCCCCTGGCCGCGGGGCCTGTGAGCGGAGAGGGGCCCTGCTTCCCCCACAAGTCCGCCCCGGTGCACCCCGGGCCGAGCAGGCCCCGGGGCGGCCGAGACGCCTTGTCGGCCGGGGGTGGGGCTGCTTTTGCTTCCTCAGAGGGGGGCGGGCAGGGAGAGGAAGCTCTAGCTCCGGGCCTGAGTTTCCCCAAGGCTGAGTCGGAGGAGCTGCAGGGCGAGACCGGACGGCTGCCGTCTCCGCCAGAGGCCACCCCGGCCCGGCCAGGGCGCAGAGGCGCCCCCCTCCATCCTCCCATCCCGGGGGCCACGGCAGGGGGGCCGCACAGCGCGGCTGGGACCGATTCGGTGACGGCCCAAGGAAGCTGGGCGCAGGGCTCGCCTCCCCCGCCTCGATCCTGCACCTTCCTCTCCCAGGTCGCTGCTGCAGCCAACCCAGTAGCCCCCTTAGCGCCCCCGCGGACCCCGCGGCTCCAGACTCCGCTTTGGCACCTCTGCTCCGGCTGGCATGGCTGCACGCTCCGGCTGCTAGTAGGAGCCGTTAGGGGAGGAGTTTGGGGTCTCCACACGATGCCTAGAGAATGCTGCAGTCTGCACATTAGACGCTTTTTAGAAGTTTTGAAATTACCTTGATTTTTTTAATTGTTATGAAAATGGATCTTTTCTTGACTCTCCCACATGCTCTGTTATGGGAGAGAATCCCCTACCCCACTCTGATGTATAGACCATTCTCCCTACACCAGCCGAACCAATGTCAAAATTAATAAAGAAATGGACTAATGGCACAGGGCTCTATCTCTCCGTCCCGCTCGTCTTTGGAGGGTTAGGGGTGCTGAGGACAGCGTAAAGCCTGGGTTGGGATGTGAAGGAGTCTATGGGTGGGGCTCAGGTCCCAGAGAGCCCGCCAATGCCCAGTCCTCCCAGAAGCCTGGACAACCCCTTAATCAGGACCACCCACCTGAGACATGCCTCCAGAGAGCTGGCAGAGTAGATTTCTGTTCCACCTGATGGCTCCCATGAGATGGGGAGAATCTGGGCGTCTGGGGAGGGGGCACCACAACCCACCAGGATTCTTGGCCAGGCCCCCAGCTGGCATGCACCGAGGGGGCCCCCCAGCGTTCCCTAGGAAGGCATCTGGCCCCAGTACTCAATGCTATTCAAAGTTCAAGAACTCGTTCTTGCTGTAGGGAAAAAATTGCCCTATTCCTAACTAGTTGCTAACACTTCCTGCAAGGCTGGTCACCAAGCTGCCCTCAGTTTCCTCATCTGTCTAATGGGAGAATGGATTAGGTGGTTGCTAAAGTCTCTTCAGTTTCTCATCCTAGGGGTGCCAGACACCAACGCCTTTGTCAGGCTGGGCATTAAGAATCAAATCATTGGCTGCGGCTTTCCTGCCACACAAATTCCCATCATGAGGGGGTGACAGAGTCACAACCCCAAGGCCCCTGGAGCACCCCAGCCCCACCCCACTCCCAGCCTCTCTCTCGGAATCGGAAAGGCAGTCCAGGCCAGTGGGCAACCGCAGCAGGTCATCTGCAGCACCTAGGGGGCTTTTTAAAATGCAGTTTCAGAATCACAGTTGCCTGGGTGGAACTGGGTGGTGACGCCGGGAAACAGAACCAGGTCTACCAGATGGCTGTGGCACACGGCCTGGTGGCAAAGCCATCTCAGACAAAGATGTAGCTCTTTTCTCTTTAAACCAAATTTGTAGGGAATCATTCCACACCCTTTGTGAGATCTTTCTTGCATAACCTAAATCCCTGTGCTACAAAGGGTCAACTTCTGCATGAGAAGGAAGCCTGCCCTGAGCCCTGGGTCCTCTGCTCCCCATTGAAAACCAAGACGGCCTGGAAACCCAGGAGAAGCTCAGTGAAGCAGCGCCTCTAGTCTCCCACCTACCAGGGCGGCCTCTGGGGAGTGAGAGAGCAAGCCCTGCAGAGCCCACGCCTGGTCAGGAAGGGCTCTGGGGCCACCAGGCACAGAGAGGAGCAGAAGTCCATCTGTCTGGCAGTCAGTCTTTCCTAGCATTTTACATGTTCAGGCCAGTGGCATGCTAGTTTCCAGTTTTAGAGAAAAACTGCAGGGAAGAATCCTGCCCGGTCCAGAAATCACCCATGTACCTGGAACGTGGGCTCCGATTCCTCTATACCTTGGTTTTCCTGTTTGTAAAATGAGAGTTTCCCCCAACAGAGCCTTGTATGTTGTAAAACTTTATTCGAGGAAAAAAAAAAGCATATGCGTGCTCTGTGATTCAGCCCAGTCCATTGCATCAACTACTAACTGAGCACCGACGGAGTGCCCGGCACGGGGCTCCACCACCCTCTCAGCCATCAGGGATTTCAAACCCGGGCACCACGCCAGACAGAGCATGGCCATTGCTCCAGCAGAGGCACAAATGAGGAAGAGATTCTGATAGGGAGGTCAGGGAAGGCCAACCAGAGTTGGAGGCAAGAACACGCGTGCAGGGCGGCCCTGTCTTCAGCCTCCTGCAGCTGGAGGACGCACACCCCGGCACTGTCAGGGCTGCCTACGCCCCGCCCCGCCCTCTTCCCAGCAGGCTCCCACCCTACGCTCTCAAGCAAGCCACAGGGACTTGCATCCCCCAGAAAGCAATGCCACTCAGCCTCTTACCCCATCCCCGCACTTACCCCTATCTTATGCCACTTACCCCATCCCCGCATGCGGAAGGGAAGGGAGCGGCTGCGTTCTCCTGTGGAGCTTGGACATGTGCACATAAAGGGGCCGGCGCAGCTCCGGACAGTGGCCTCCGAGTCCAGCCTCCTTTTCCCCAGGGGAGCAGCTGTAGGAACAGTGACTTCCAGTTGACTTGGGAGCCTCCAGGGATCCCCAGACACTCACCTTTTCCTAGATGCTAGACTTGCGGGGAGCAGATGGACCCTCCGGCGATGAGTAGGGCTTCTAGAGCTAATTCTCTGTCTCTCTCACGCGCGTGCTCGCGCACACGCACACACACACAGAGACACACACACACACACACCCTGGCTGATTTTACAGTCAATCTTTCAAAGTGCAATTTGTCTAGGAAAAGCCAATGTGAGGCCCGTGTGCGCCCCGACCAATGGCGGCGCGGCTCCGGCGGCTCAGCCAGTCTCCGGCCTGTATTCTAATGGGCCGTATCTTTATCAGGGAAATGTTCCTTCTCTGAACTTAAAACTTCTCATGGAGGGTCCCCCGACTCAGAGGCAGAAAGGGGGCCTGAGCTGAGGCGTAGGGGGCCACCCTGTCCGGCCAGGGCAAGGAGAGAGGCCAGGAGCCCTGGGGAGGCCTCCCACCCGCCCCAAGCACCTGACTTCCGAGCAGCTGATCGGGTGCCGGTGCCTGGGCCAGGGCCTGGCCGATGCCTTAGGTGGGAGGCAGTCAGGAGCTCGGAGACGGTCCTGACCCTCCAGGCCTGCCATGAGATTTGGGGCTAGAGCGTGGGCTCTTGGGTTTTAGGGGCCTGGAGAAGCCTTCCCTGTCCTGACTGGGAGATCATGGAGTCCAACCTGCAGGGGACGTTCCTGCTGAACAACACGCCGCTGGCTCAGTTTCCTGAGATGAAGGCCCCGGTGTGCCAGTACTCGGTGCAGAACTCCTTCTACAAGCTCAGCCCCCCGGGGCTGGGCCCCCAGCTGGCCGCCGGGACCCCCCACGGGATCACGGACATCCTGAGCAGGCCCGTGGCAGCGCCGAACAGCAGCCTCCTCTCCGGCTACCCCCACGTGGCAGGCTTCGGGGG
Organism: Nomascus leucogenys; assembly: GCF_006542625.1. Lineage (NCBI taxonomy): Eukaryota > Metazoa > Chordata > Mammalia > Primates > Hylobatidae > Nomascus > Nomascus leucogenys. Next base: position 46,320,735 of record NC_044388.1, on the reverse strand, counting down.
GCTCGGCTCTCAGGGGGTCTACTACAGCCCCCAGGTAGGGAATTTTTCCAAGGCTGGGAACGAGTACCCCACCCGGACCCGGAACTGCTGGGCCGACACGGGCCAGGACTGGCGAGGCGGGCGGCAGTGCGGCAACAGTGAGTACCGGGCCTCCCCAGCCACCTCCCGGCACCTGCCAGGCCCCGGGGGACAGAGGACGAGGAGGAGCCTCCTCCCGGGCACCCCGCACCACTGCCCTCTCCCCCAGTCGCCATTAACCACCGGACTCGTAGCCTCAGCTCAGTGCAGGCTGAGTTCCACCCTCTCCTCATTCCCATCCAGCAGTGCTTGGACGCAGGTGTCTGAGCCACCCCACTCACCTGCCAGCCACCTCAGCTGCCCTCCTAGGGCCCCCAGCAGTTCCAGATGTAGAGAAGGCCCCACAGCCCACACCTGCCCTGCACGGGTCCAGCAGGCAGCCCAGCTCGCTTCTGCAGCCCAGGGCCCCTGCAACCACTTCTTCACCCAGAGCAGGCAAAGGCTACCCCCGTGAGGAAAATGTCCCAGCTCACCTTCCCAGAGAGCCCTGGCGTCACTCAGGGGTGCAGAACGCACCCTGACCCCATCCGGGTCCAGCCTTTGAGCCAGGGGGCTGTTGCCCACCACATCCTCGGGTTTCTAGCAACAGCAGCCACACCAAGTAGCCTGTCTCCGGGAGTTGCTGCTGAGTCCAGCTGAACTTGGCCCTGGCTGTGGGGAAACGGGGCCTCTTCTCAGCCCACCCATCCCTCAGCCAAGGTTCAGAGGGTGGGCCCGTGATGCCAGTCAGGGTTACTGGAGGAGGTGGCAGGGCTTGTCCAGGCAGGTGAGGCTCCACTGGGAGACAGGGAGGTGAGAGTTTTTGGAACCTTCTCTGTGCCACCGAAGCCCTGCCCATGTCAGGCAGCGGCCTCCACTTCTGTCTGATCTCTGGGCTCCCCTACACCAATAGGGGCTTGGGGCCAACCTAGGAAACCCCAAAAGCACACCTGTCCCCCCATTTGCTACTCTGCCTTGCCGGTCACACTGCCTGACAGCCACCCCTCCATGGGCTGCCACCCATTGCTGTGCCCCTGGAGGTGAAGGCCTCCTCTCTCGGATCCTGTTTTAGGCTTGGCTTCGGGGATGCTTTAAGCCTCAGCTGACTCTCTCTTCCCTCCATCTCCCCCTCCCCTCTCCACATCCCACACACCACCTCTTCAGTCCCGAATGCAGGTACACACACGGGGACATAGCCAAGAAAGTCAGTGGCTAATGAAGGCAAAGGCAGAGAGACTTGAACATGATCTCTCAGGAGGGCTCTTCCTCTCTCTGTGCCTCAGTTTCCTCACCTGTAACTTGAGCTTTCAGACTGCACAGAACAAGGCCTGACATGTGGGAATTCTGACTCCCCTGAGCCCACTGCCCACAGCTCCTTCCCAAGCCTGCTGCCCTGGCCAGGCTGGGGGTCAGGGTCTCTGGCCTCTGTGCCAGGCTCTCCAGGGTGGTTGAAGCCACATAACTTCCAGGCCTGGTGACATGGGGAAGTGGCAGCTTGGGGTGTGAGGTTTGCCCCTCCCTGGTTTCCTGGAGACCTGGGAAGTTGGGTCTCAAGAGCAAGGAAGTTGGTGGAAGCCAGGGGTGGAGGGAATTCACAGGCCCTGGTCCCTAATTATAGGAGGAAGGTGACCTGAAGGGACGTCCCTGGGACAGAGAGGGAACTCCTGTTGCCCCTCAGGGGAAGGCAACATCAGTGAGTATTGAGAACTTTAGACAGAGAGGCATGAGGCTCTGCTGCCCCTAAGTCCCATTACACTAGGGCAGCTGCCCTCTCGGAGCCCTGCCCACCCAGGTGGGGCAGAGGTCACAGTCACTGTTCTCCAATATCAAGAATGCTGCTCAGGGGAAAGGAATCTTGGTGTCCTGGAAACCTCTGCAGGAGGGAGAGGGACAGGCATGGTGGTTGCCCTGCCAGACGTGCCTAGCCGCAGGGTCCCCACTTATTCTACTAACCCCACACTTCCTTCCTCCTGCCAGCCCCAGACCCCCTGAGTGACAGCACACACAAGAAGAAGCACACCCGGCCCACCTTCACGGGGCACCAGATCTTTGCCCTGGAGAAAACCTTTGAGCAGACGAAGTACTTGGCTGGCCCCGAGAGGGCACGGCTGGCGTACTCACTGGGCATGACCGAGTCGCAGGTCAAGGTAAGTCTGTGCGGGAGATGGCGCCGGCCCTGCAGGGAGGAGCCTGCCGGATAGGACGCCGCTGCGCCGGAGAGAGGTGGCCACACAACGCAGCCCCCCAGAGGGCAGCTGTCCTGGTGTCTGGGCACTGCCTGCCTGCCTAACCCTGGAGCCTGTGGTAATTAACCATAGCCAGGAAAAGGCCATCATCCACTGAGCCCCATTCTCAGAGCCTTATGTGCGGCGCCTCATTTCATCCTCTCAGCAACCCGGGGGGTCGGTATTATTACCCATTTCGCAGATGAAGATCAGTGTCTCCCGGCTGGGAGAGCTGGGAGAGCTGGCAGAGCTGGCAGAGCTGGGGTTCAACCCCAGATGTAGGGGACTCCAACCTCAGGCGTTTCCTCTCCCCCGGTATTTGGCCAAAAATTCCAAGCACTGTCGGCAGCCTCTGGACCAGATTCATGCTTGATGCTCCAGTCAGCAAAAGGAGCTGACCTCAGTTTATCAATCTTTAAGATGAAGACAACAACGCCTCCTTCTACTAAGCAGGATCAGATGGACTATCAGGGGCCTGGAGTCTTGTCGCCCACGCCAGGGCTAGGGAGGGTGAGCCCATGCTCTTCCACTCCACACGCAGGGGCCCCAAATGCCCCCTAAATAGACCCGGGGAAACCAGTTTCTACCGCCTCAGAGTCTGAGGGCAAATTTCCCCACTTTGATGCTGGCTCAGTGACTCGGCGACGGGCCTAAAGATGCAGCAGGGGCGGCTGGCACCTAGGTCTGGGCTTTGCTCAGGGCCCTGGGGCCTCCCCGAGCTCCAACCCTCTGCGCCCTCCTCATCAGCCGCTCAGCTGCCCTGGGGCGGAAGCTGGGGGGAAGAAGCAGACTCTCCTGCATGTCTTTCTGCTTCTGGGGTGCGTTCCTGCACTCTTCAACTATCCCAAGCAATGGACCTACGTTACTTTTCTAATTAGGGGAACAATTATTTATGAAGTAGGGTGAGGGTCTATGAAGCCCAGAGGAGGGACTGCTCATAGGCACCTTCCAATGAGCACCCGGGCTAAGCCTTCCACCCGCGCACTCCGCATTCCACCGAGTGCCCAGGTGGAGGAGGAGGAGGCAAACGGGGGCGCGGAGGGGAGGGCTGCTGCGCTCACGTTTTTAAATTTTATTGTCCTTCCCCAACAGAAACGTGAATATGACAGTCACTCCGTTGTTGAGCCATTTGTTTGGCTGTAAAAGCGGGATGGCTGTTCTCGCGTCTCGTGCGCGCTGTGCCCCTGTGCCCTTCACAGTCTTTCTCATCGCAGGTGTGGTTCCAGAACCGCAGGACCAAGTGGCGGAAGAAGAGCGCCCTGGAGCCCTCGTCCTCCACGCCCCGGGCCCCGGGCGGCGCGGGCGCCGGCGCAGGCGGGGACCGCGCACCCTCGGAGAACGAGGACGACGAGTACAACAAGCCGCTGGACCCCGACTCGGACGATGAGAAGATCCGCCTGCTGCTGCGCAAGCACCGCGCCGCCTTCTCGGTACTCAGCCTGGGGGCGCACAGCGTCTGACGCCCGCCGTCCAGGCCCGGGATCCTGGCTGCAGCCCGCGGGGGGACGCCGAGGAGCCTGCCTTCCCCTCCCGTTCCCCACGCTGCTGGGGGCGCAGGGACTGAGTCTTCGGATGAGGGGCGCGTGGAGGAGGTGGAGGAGGAGCAGCAGGTGCAGGGGAGGAGGCGGAAGAGGAGGAGGGGAGGCGGGGGAGGAGGAGGAAAAGGAGGGAAAGGGGACAGGCATCCTAGCTAAGGGAGGAGGAGGCCAGGAGGCAGGCACAGCACTCCTGAGACCTGGAAGCCACTGCACCTTGCACCTCCGCGGGCCTCGCCTGCCAGTTCTGCAGATTCACAAGTGGACAGAGGACTAAAATGACCAGGCTCTGCAGCCAGGAGACTGGCTGTGGGGTCCCTGACATGCCACTGTGATCCAGCTGTTGGGGGGAGGGGGAGTGGGCAGGACTTCCCAGTGAGGGAGGCAGCTGGCTGGGGAGTCAGAAGACCAGAGTCTTGGGCCCCAAGCCAGCTGCTGGCTGCAAAAGAAAAGACAGGTGAGTGGCCAGGTGCACCCCTCAGACCTTTGCACCGGAAGGGTCCCACTGGAGGGGCCAGAGCGGAGCACCTAACCCAGGCCGCAAGAAATCTGCCTCCAGGAGGGGAAGTGGGACATCCCAGTGAAGAATAAACGCCCCTGGCACTCCAGGATGACGGCCCCTGAGCTGCGGAAATCCCCCTGGCCTCCTTTCTCCGATTTACCCTCAGGGTCAATACCTCTGAGACGGCTGTGCCCTCCTCATCCTGACAGCTGGGGAAAAGGGGAAGGTGCAGGGAGAGGGGAGGCGGGGACGGTGTGCCCAAGGGCCACCCACCTGGGCATCATTTGGTGCTGATATAAGGACAGGCCCATCCAGAGAGAAGAAGCATCCCACCTGGGGAGGAAAGGAAGGGCTGGGAAAGACCCCAGAACGTCACCCCTCCAACAAGGCAGGAAGGGAGAAGGAGAGCCCCTTCGGCTGGGTGGAGGATGCCAGGGAGGGGCTGAACCACGGCCTGCTGGGAATCACGGCCCTTCCTTTCCTCAGATAGCCTTGTGGCCTGGCACTCGAGCTGGTGCTGACAGGGACGCTGGCCAAAAGGGTGGTATTTTTTACCTGGGTGATCTGAGCTGCTGGCAGGTAGGGGGTGGGCTGGGGGAGGCGGGTGAGGGCTGGTCGTAGAGGAATGCAGCCCAGAAGGGACCAAGCACTTGCCCATCCTCACTGGCTTTCAAAAAATAAACAGTAAAAATAAAAGTCCCATGAACCTTACGGCTCCTGTGGTTCTGTGAAAGGGACAAACAGCAGGAAACTGGCTGTAAGGTCCCAGACTTGCCAGCTGCGGTGCCTTCCCCGAGGGCCGTTGTCTAGTCTCCTGGGGACATTCGTGCTCTGACAGGTTGCACAATACAAGTTATTTGAAACCTCACTGGTAGATGCCAGACACTGTCCCCAGGTGCTGAGAAACCTAAGGTGAATTTTATGGGGTCCCTGATCTCCAGGAATTTATAGCCTAGTGGGGAAGATGATCTGTGTGGAGAATTGGGTATCATAAGAAAAATAAGAAGGGAGAGACTAGAAGAGCTAACTTTAACAGAACACCTGCTAATTTCTCCACTGTAGAATGTCTGGGATTATCACTGACCCCACAAGAAAACTAGGCAGTAGGTATCATCTTCAGTGCATGGAGGAGAAAACCAAAGCTCAGAAAGTTCCTAAACCAAGTCACAGAAGTGGGAAGAGGCAACCTCAGAGTAGATCCCAAGGCCCTTTCAGCCACTTCCTTGGGTTGTGAAGGGCACCCTTTGAAGCCTTTTCTGTCAAATGAGAGGCTAGAACCAAAAGTAGTTTAAGCCCCTTCCAACTTCAACAATCTATACAACTAGCAACTAGGCTTGACCCCTTTGCTCTCCCAAGAAGTCCATCGTCCATCCTTGGACCCCCAGGACAGGTGAACCTGGCCCTGGAACCAGCCTGAGAGGGGATGAGGGTGGAGGAAGACCCTAGCTAGGAGCATCTCAGAAAGTGGGACACCCACCTTTCCTAAGACCCTTAGTGGACCCAGAGGACAGAGGGGAACATGACCAGAAAACGCAGAATGTGTGTAAACTTCTACCCTCCATCTGTGAAGATGCCTATGCTCAGGTGTCAGTCTCTCCCCTTGAAAAGCAGAAAGGAGAAAAGAAGGGAATGGAGCACAATCTCTGTGTGCACACTGAGAAGCTGTGCTCTGTCACGGGTGTCCTGAGTGGGTCCTACAGTGGCTGCAGCAGGAGAGGACCCTAGAATTCAGCACAGGCTTCAAAGATGTAAAGTCTCTGTGGTTCTGGGAGGCTTGTGATTCACTGAGTGCTGCAGGCAGGAAAAGGCTATCACATAGCCCGGTGCAAAGTCACCAAGCAGGTATGGAGGAAGATGCAAGTGACATAAAAACTGCATTTACTTATCTTTTTCTGAAGCATGCTGTAATCTTAACTGCTCTGTTGTAGCTGTAATTCCCGCATGTCTGATTCAAGTCATTTGGGGTCAGTATGAAATCAAGCCTGGGGAAAGTTTTTCCCAGGAGATATTTGCTGAGCTAAACAAAACCTCTTTCAACCTCAGGACACCTGCCACTGGAACCTTTAGCTAAAAGACTCCAGCCTTCTGGGCCATCTCCTCTAACCCCACGCCACCTTCCATGTGCGGCCTGAACATAGGGCCAAGCACAGGAGAGGCACTGCCTCGCATCTCCCTAACGATCATGCTGAAGCATATTCAAAAGACTAGATTTGGAGTTCAAAGGAGGAGAAAACTCATATGTGGAAGACCCAGATTCCCAAGGGTGATTCAAGATAAGTCTGGCCCTCTGCAGATGTACACACGTATGTGCATGCCTGTGTGTGCATACGTGTGTGTGTTACTTGGGAGAACACAAGGCTATCTCACTTCATCCATCATAAAGAAATCATAAGCCGGCCAAGCGTGGTGGCTCATACCTGTAATCCCAGCACTTTGGGAGGCCGAGGTGGGTGGATTACTTGAGGCCAGGAGTTCGAGACCAGCCTGGCCAACGTGGTGAGACATGGTGAAACCCTGTCTCTACTAAAAATACAAAAATTAGCTGGGCGTGGTGGTGAGTGCTTGTAGTCCCAGATACTCAGGAGGTTGAGGTGGGAGAATCGCTTGAACCCGGGAGGTGGAGGTTGCAGTGAGCTGAGATCATGCCACTGCACTCCAGCCTGGGTGACAGAGTGAGACTGTCTCCAAAAAAAAAAAGAAAGAAAAAGAAAAAAATCATAAACTATAGGCCCCACTTTTATCCCTGCTCATAAGTAGAACTTATTGTATATTCTGGGTTAAGTAAACAAACATACAAAAAGCAACAGAACTTTGGAAATGCATGCTCCCTGCAGCTCCTCTTTCACCACATCACAAACTTTTCAGAGACAAAAGGAAAGAAATTAAGTCCCACATCCATGACAGCTGTGGCATCTGCGCTGACAGGTGGCTCCATGGGCTCCACCAAGTAGGGACAGATTCTGCCATAGCTGTCACCTTTGTTGCTTCTGCTATTAGCAGGACCTGGGATATGTCTTCAGCAGGTCGGGGCAAGGGTGGGTGGATGTCCATGCCTTACCAGGCTCACAGTGGCCATATCCTGATGGTAACAATCAGAAAGAAGACAAAGAGGCTGGGCGTCGTGGCTCACGCCTATAATCCCAGCACTTTGGGAGGCCAAGGTGGGCGGATCACCTGAGATCAGGAGTTGGAGACTAGCCTGGGCAACATGGTGAAACCTCGTCTCTGCTAAAAATACAAAAATTAGCTGGGCATGATGGCAGGTGCCTGTAATCCCAGCTACTGGGGAGGCTGAGGCAGAAGAATCGTTTGAACCCAGGAGGTGGAGGTTGCAGTGAGCCGAGATGACTCCGCTGCACTTCAGCCTCGGCAAAAGAAAGGTGACAAAGTGCTGAAGTCTCACTTCTGGTAACCCCTCCTCATCCTCAGGCCACCCCTAGGTTTTGACCCCAGAAACCAGCTGTCCCTGCAGCATGGGTTAGGGGAAAGGGGTCAGTTAGATATGGGCTCAAACCATAGCTCCACCACTCTCTGTATCATTGGGCCAGTTACTTAACCTCTGAGCCTCGGTTTACTCATCTGTAAAATAGGAATAATTCCACACACCTTGCAGGGTTTCTGTGAGATTAGAACTAACGCATGTGCCTGGCATACACAGACAGTAAACAGTAGCCCTGTATTATTCAGAGAGGGCTTTGATGTGAGTGTCAGTGTCCCCTCCAAAATTTACATGTCAAAACTTAACTCCCAAGGTGACAGTATTGAGAGGTAGGGCCTTTGTGAGGTGATAAGGCCATCAGGGCTTCATCCTCATGGATCAGATTCGTGCCCTTATAAAAGGGCTTCAGGGAGTGAGTTTGGCCCTTTTTTGTTCTTCCATCCCTTCCACCATGTGAAGACACAGCATTCAAGTCACCACCTGGGAAGCAGAGACCAGGCTCTTGCCAGACACTGAACCTGCCAGCACCTTGATTTTGGACTTCCCAACCTCCGGAACTGTGAGAAATAAATGTCTATCATTTATAAATTACCCAGTCTCAGATATTTTGTTAAAGTGCCACAGATGGACTAAGACGAAGGCTGGCAGTCCTGAGTTTGAATCCCCACTTCACAAAGTAGTAGCTGGGCTGCCAGGACTGGTTAGTTAAGCTCTTCAACTCCCCTGTTCTCATCTGCAAAATGAAGCGGATGAACCACTTCTGCAAGACAGATGAGAAGATGCAAATGGAATCATGCACAGAGCATAGAATACTGCAGGCACTTAAACACTGACACACTCACACTCTCTCCTTCCTCTCAAATTCACGCCACTAGCAAGTGGTGGAGACAGTTCTAATCTGGTCTTCTCAACAATAGGACAAGCCGTTCCGAAGTTGCAGCTACCCACTCCTGTAACAGTCCTAGCAAGTCAACTGCTAGCTGGGAGGCTACAGAAGGACTCAATGAGTGACCAGATTAGTTTACCTGCAAACCCCTGAGATCTGGACTCTAGAGTAGGGGTCTGAACCAGGTGCCCAGGGCTGAATTCAGCGTGCAGATGTGTTCATTCATGGAACAGTGCTTTTATAGAAACTGCAGCTTGCCAGGTGCAGTGGCTCATGCCTATAATCCCAGCACTTTGGGAGGCCGAGGCGAGGGGATCACCTGAGGTCAGGAGTTCGAGATCAGCCTGGCCAGCATGGCGAAACCCTGTCTCTACTAAAAATACAAAAATTAGCCAGGCATGGTAGCACATGTCTGTAATCCCAGCTACTTGGGAGGCTGAGGCAGGAGAATAGCTTGAACCTGGGAGGCAGAGGTTACAGTGAGCCGAGGTGGCACCACTGCACTCCAGCTTGGGTGACAGAGTGAGACCCTGTCTCAAAAAAGAAAGAAAGAAACTGTAGCTTGCCTCTAGGAAGGGCGAGCCTGGCCCAGTGAGTGATCCACCACTTCCCACATCCCACACCTGGGCTCCACAGCAACATCACCTGTCTGGCTCAGGCAGGTGTTTGAGTCTGTGCACCTGCTATAAACCTCACTATGCAAAGAAGTGGTCCATGCACAGAAGAAGCAGCCTCCCTTGGGAAATTTTAGAAATGTGGCATTTCGGGACTTATCTCAGACCTCCTGAATCGGAATCTGCGTTTCAACAAATTCCCTGCTGGTGTGAGGAGATCCAGAGCGAACATGTCTGTGTGCACATGTGTGGACAGCACCCCTCTCCTCAGATACAGTGCCTGGATGCTTTCATTTGGATATTTGTCCCCACCATCTCCAAGGTTGAGATGTGATCCCTAATGTTGGAGGTGAAACCTAATGTGAGGTGTTGGGGTCGTAGGGGTGGATGCCCTCACGTCTCCCAGCCAGCAGAATCATGGGCCAAAGAAACCTCTTTTCTCAGCTGGGTGTGGTGGCTCACACCTGTAATCCCAGCATTTTGGGAGGCCGAGGTGGGCAGATCACCTGAGGTCAGGAGTTCGAGACCAGCCTGAGCAACATGGGGAAACCCTGTCTTTACTAAAAAATACAAAAATTAGCTGGATGTGTTGGCGGGCACCTGTAATCCCAGCTACTCAGGAGGCTGAGGCAGGGAGAATTGCTTGAACCCGGGAGGTGAAGGTTGCAGCAAGCTGAGATTGTGCCACTGCACATCAGCCTGGGTGACAGAGTGAGACTCCATCTCAAAAGAAAAGAAAAGAAACCTCTTTTTTAATAAATTACCCACCTTAAGGTATGTCTTTATAGCGACACAAATGGACTAAGACACTGGCCTAAATTGGAGGCTCAATGAAAAAGTTGTTAAACAAGTACAGACGGGTATGGGCAGATGAGCATGGGCAACACAGCTGGAACTCGACTGTGAGCAGAATAAGGAAAAGCTTCTGAGGACCAGAGGGTAGCTGCCATAGAGCCCACACAATGCTCTCCTAGGTAATGCCAGGAGATTCAACGGGTGCAAGACTAGGCTCTGAGGGTCCCATCGGTGAAGAGACAGGGAAGCAAACCACTAGCAGAGGCTGAAGGAGGCAGAAGGAGAAAGCCCAGGAGGTCAGCCTCTGATAGCACTGAAAACCCAATTCAAAGTCAGAGAACATCACCAGGGCTCCTGTTTAGAATGAGGCTCCACAGTAATTGACATTAGCTCTGTTTTTTATTTTCGGCTTCAAATGGCCAGGACAGCATAATATTCTAGAAGATTTTCATTGGAACATTATCTTGCTTAGAACAATTCATTCACCCTCTGATAATGTGCAGACAAACAAAATGGTACCAAATACATACAAATCCTGTAATCACTGTTGCATCACGTCCTTTCAGCTTGGCTCTGAGATTGGGCTGGGAGTTTGTGCAGGAATCTAATACAGACTTCTGCTTGAAAGGATTTCCCCTCATCCCAAGGCAGAGGTCCTGGGAATGAGGCTAAGAGGTTCCCTGTGGTCATCTCATCCCCAGGGCCTGGGAGCTCTGACAGGACCCATCTGGCATCAGTCCAGGATGCCAAAGAGGTGCTTGTTTGTTCCCTATACTGCAGGAGGCCCAGGTGCAGGGGAGACTCCAGCACCTTCTAAGAAATGGGCTCGACTGGGTGCGGTGGCTCACGCCTATAATCCCAGCACTTTGGGAGACCAAGGCAAGTGGATCACCTGAGGTCAGGAGTTTGAGACCAGCCTGGTCAGCATGGCGAAACCCATCTCTACTAAAAATGCAAAAATTAGCTGGGTGTGGTGGCGAGCACCTGTAATCCCAGCTACTGGGAAGGCTGAGGCAGGAGAATCGCTTGAACCCAGGGGGCGGAGGTTGTAGTGAGCTGAGATCATACCACTTCACTCCAGTCTGGGGGACAGAGTGAGACTCTGTCTCAAAAAAAAAAAAAAAAAGAAAAAAAAAACAAATGGGCTCTTTCTATTAATAAATGCCCTACATTCGCACGTTTATCCTCCAACAGCGGTGCGTGATTAGCACCCCCATTTTCCAGATGAAGAAGCTGAGGCAGGCAAGTTCACTGGAGCGCCCCAGGCCCATGGCTGCTCAGTGGTGATTCAGCTCCGCTCCAAAGCACATGCTTTGCACCCTCACCACACTGCAATGCAACAGCCAAGCCTGCCCCATTCCTGCTGCTACTTTCTGCAGACATTTATTAAACATTCACTATCTGCTAGGCACCGTTCTAGGTGCTTTACTTAGCTCATGTAATTTTCAAAAATCCATGTAAAATAGGCGCTGCTATTATGCCCACTGTCTTGCCAGGACACGGCACGCAGAAGTTAAGTAACCCGCCCTAAATCACACAGCTTAATCCCGGCAGACAGACCCTGAAGCTCCCACTCTTAACCACCATAAAAACACCATAAAAAGGGAAAGGAGAGAAGGCCCATTTGAATTAAGGCTGGGCCGTTGAACTGTTTAAAAGAAAATGAAGGTCATATGTGCTGTAAATGAAAGTCTATGCAATCAACATTTGAGGTCTGCCTTTTGCCTCGCTCTGTGCTTAGAGCTGGGAATGGAGACAAGGGCGAGCTCCCTACCTTGCTGACCTCACAGTCTAGGGGCGTGCACCAAGAAACAAAGGGAATGCAGCTGCCAGTGCTCTGAGGAATGCCTTCACCAGGGACAGAGGGCCCTGTGGGAGGCAGTGGTTAAGAAGCAAGAATATTAAGTAATGTACACTAGCAATAATGCGACTCACAATCGATCCACGCAGCACCATTCTCACCAAAAGCATTACATCTTTTAACATGTAAGGATTACTAAACATATACTTTAACATATAAGGAGTACTAAAATAAAGGTAAGTGTTTCAGTAAGAATCGTGTCTACTTTACCTAAAATTAAGAATTCATAGAATTTGGATGAGGCTGTACAGTATATGAAAACCTATTACCAAATTCCCATTTTTAACCATATTAATATACTCACTATCACAAGCCAAAGTTTTTCAAGACACTTCCGTATACATTATTATTTTTTTGAGACAGGGTCTCACTCTGTGCCCAGGCTGGAGTGCAGTTTCGCAATCATGGCTCACTGCAACCTCCACCTCCCGGGCTCAAGCAATCTTCCCATCTCAGCCTCTCCAGTAGCTGGGGCCACAGGTGCGTGCCACCACGCCCAGCTAATTTTTTTGTATTTTTTGTAGAGACAGGGTCTCATATGTTACCCAGAATGGTCTCGAACTCCTGGGCTTAAGTCATCCATCTGCCTCAGCCTCCCAAAATGCTGGGATTACAGATGTGAGCCACTGTGCCTGGCTGTCTTGTACATTATTTTTTGTTTTATTAAAATGTTAATTATAAATTGACAGTTTATAATTGTGTATATCTTGGCAGTTGAAAGTGATGCTATGTTTATGAATAGAATGTGGAATAATTAAATCAGGCTAATTAATAGATCCATCACCTCAAATACTTATCATTTTTTGTGATGAGAGCATAGAAATTTAGTCTCCTTGCAGTTTTGAAATGTACTATACACTATTATTAACTATATTCACTACACTGTGCAATAGAGCTCAAATAAAACCGCATTCCTGGCTGGGCACGGTGGCTCACGCCTGTAATCTCAGCACTTTGGGAGACCGAGGCAGGCAGATCACGAGGTCAGGAGATTGAGACCATCCTGGCTAACACAGTGAAACCCCGTCTCTACTAAAAATACAAAAAATTATCTGGGCGTGGTAGTGCACACCTGTAGTCCCAGCTACTCAGGAGGCTGAGGCAGGAGAATCGCTTGAACCCGGGAGGTGGAGGTTGCAGTGAGCTGAGACCACGCCACTGCACTCCAGCCTGGTGACAAAAGTGAGACTCTGTCTCAAAAACAAACAAACAAACAACCTCATTTTTCTTGTCTAATTATGTGCCCTCTGACCATCATCTCCCCACTCTCCCAACCCAACCCTTGGTCTCTGTACTTACCACTCTACTCTCTGCTTCTATGAATTCAATTGTCCGAGACTCCACATATGAGTGAGAACATGTGTTATCTGTCCTGTGATTGATTTATTTTACTTAGCATAACGTTCTTCGATTCCATCCATGATGTCACAAATGACAGGATTTCCTTCTTTTTTAAAGCTGAATAATATTCCATGGTGACATATACCACATTTTCCTTATCTACTCATCTATGATGGACACAGGTTGATTCCAAATCTTGGCCATTGTGAATAGTGCTGCAATAAACATGGGAGTGCAGGTATCTCTTTGATATATTGATTTCCTTTCCTAGTAGGGGACTGCTGGATCATGTGGAAGCTCTGGGTTTAGTTTTAGGAACCTCCATGCTGTTTTCCACAATAGCTAATCTAATTTACATTCCCACCAAGAGCAGGCAAGGGTTTTCTTTACTTCACATCCTCAACAACACTTGTATTTTTGATAACAGTCATTCTGACAGGTGCGCGGTGGTAGCTCATTGTGGTTATGAATCGCATTCCCCAATGATTAGTGAGGTGGAGCATTGTTTTTTTCATGTCTGTTGGTCATTTGTATGTCTTATTTTCAGAAATGTCTATTCAGGTCCCATGCCCATTTTTTAATTGGGTTATTTGTTTTCTTGCTATTGAAGTGTTTGATTTGTTTTGGGGGTTTTGTTTTGTTTTGTTTCCTGAGACAGAGTCTCACTCTGTCACCCAGGTCAGAGTGCAGTGGTGCAATCTCAGCTCACTGCAAGCTCCGCCTCCTGGGCTCAAGCAATTCTCCTGCCTCAGCCTTCCCAGCAGCTGGGACTACAGGCACCCGCCACTATGCCCGTCTAGTTTTTGTATTTTTAGTAGAGATGGGGTTTCACCGTATTGGCCAGGCTGGTCTCAAACTCCTGACCTCAGGTGATCCACCTGCCTCAGCCTCCCAAAGTGCTGGTATTACAGGCGTGAGCCACCACGCCCGGCCTGCTGTTTGAGTTCTTAATCTATCTTGGATAGATGTATAATGTGCAAATTTATTTTATTTTATCTATTTATTTATTTAGAGATGAAGTCTTGCTCTGTCACCCAGGCTGGAATGCAGTGGCACCATCTCGGCTCACTGCAACCTCCACCTCCTGGGTTCAAGCGATTCTCCTGCCTCAGCCTCCCGAGTAGCTGGGACTACAGGCGCATGCCACCATGCCTGGCTAATTTTTGTATTTTTAGTAGAGACGGGATTTCACCATGTTGGCCAGACTGGTCTCGAACTCCTGACCTTAGGTGATCCACCTGCCTCAGCCTCCCGAAGTGCTGGGATTACAGGCATGAGCCACCACGCCCAGCCTATTTGCAATTTTTTTGTCCCAGTCTGTAAGTTGGATTCTTACTCTCTTCATTATTTCCTTTGCTGTGCAGAAGCTTTTTCATTTGATATGACCCCATTTGTCTACTTTTGCTTTTGTTGTCTGTGCTTTTGGGGTCAAAGCCAAAATATCACTGTCCAGACCAACGTTGTGCAGTTTTTCCCTTATGTTTTCTTTTAGAAGTTTTACAGTTTCTGGTTTTACATTTAAGCCTTTAATTCGATGTGAGTTAATTTTTGTTTGTATGTGATGAGAGATAAGAATTTCATTTCACTCTTCTGCATGTGGATATCCAGTTTTCCCAACACTATTTATTGGAGATAAATGCTTCCCCCATTGTGTGTTCTTGGCATCTTCATCAAAAAATCAGGCTGGGCATGATGGCTCACGCCTGTAATCCCAGCACTTTGGGAGGCCAAGGTGGGCAGATCACTTGAGGTCAGGAGTTTGAGACCAACCTGGCCAACATGGCAAAATCCTGTCTCTACTAAAAATGCAAAAATTAGCCGGGTGTGGTGGCGGGCACCTGTATTCCCAGCTACTTGGGAGGCTGAGGCAGGAGAATCGCTTGAACCTGGGAGGCAGAGGTTGCAGTGAGCCAAGATCGTGCCACTGCACTCCAGCCTGGGAGACAGAGTGAAACTGTGTCTCAAAAAAAAAAAAAAATTAGTTGCCCATACATGTGTGGGATGATATCTGGACTCTACTCAGTTCCATTGTTTGGTGCTTCTATTTTTATGCCAGCACCATGCTGTTTTAATTACTATAGCTTTTGTAGTATGGTTTGAAGTCAGGTAGTGTGATGCCTCCAGCTTTGCTCTTTTTGCTCGTGATTGCCTTGGCTATTCAGGATTTTTTGTGGTTCCATGTGAATTTTAGGATTGTTTTTTCTATTTCTATGAAAAATGACATTGGAATTTTGATAGGGGTTGCATTATTGAACATTATTTCTTGTAATTCTCCGACTGGCCATCCAGTTTTATTCCCAATTTGCAGATGAGAACACTGAGGCATGCAGTGCTGAGACTTGTCTGAGGCCAGAACTCTAGTAAGTGTGAGGCCTGGGGCTGACACCCTGCCTTCCAGCTCTCATCCAGATCTGTGTCCGCTCCCCAGGTGTATAAAGGCCTGAAGTTCCAAGCTACAGTGGACACAAGAGGATGAGAGGACATCCTCTAGCCAAAGGCACGCTGATCAAATGTGTTCTGGTTCATTTTCACAGCAAGCATCATATTTACTGGAGTGGTTCCTGCTGTTTTATAGCTGACTGCCAGTATTCCTGGATGGAGCAGATACCCCATAGCCAGCGATGTTCATGTAGGCAGCTTCCCAACCTGCCTGATGACCGGCCTGGTCAGACACATAGACCCCAGAGCCAGCAGGGATATTCGGACCCAGTGGGAGGTGGGAGGGGAGGGGAGGGGCAGCCAAGGAACCTGCCTGGTTAACAAGTGCCCCAGGGACTGGTGATGGAGGCATGTCAGAAATAGTGATTTAAAAAAATATATATATATAAGTTCTGGGATATATGTGCTGAATGTGCAGGTTTGTTACATAGGTATACACGTGCCATGGTGGTTTGCTGCACCCATCAACCTGTCATCTAGGTTTTAAGCCCTGCGTGCATTAGGTATTTGTCCTAATGCTCTCCCTGATGGGAAAGAGTGATTTTTAAAGCCCAATTTGATTTAAATCCATATGTTTTGGTTCTCCCTGCCCCCTATGGAGTTGTCCACATATGATCTAAATTGATTTCTGTGGTTTTTCCTTCCTCCCCAGATGACAAAGATACGAATGACCCAGAAAGGTGGCAAGGGTGAAAGGTCCAGGTGTCCTGCCACGTGACACCTGCGGAAGGTCTTATGGAAGAAAACCTACCCCTGTAGGCTCTTGGGGTTTAAGATTCTATTTATTTATTTTCTCAAGAGACCCTGCTTTAGCAGAATTTGCTAAATTGCTGCTGCTTAGTGCTGGAAAGAAAGCAACGCTGGCCTTACAATTCTAGCACAGCTCTGCCTGAGAACTGGTGCTTCCGTTCGGTGGAGGCCTGCCGCGTCTGGCTGCTTGTGGCATGGCCTGGTCTGCCTCCCACCAGGTGAGGGGGTCCTCAGGAGATCCTGGCAGTCCCTGAATCTGGAACAGCCTGAGACTGGAGCGACTCCACCTCTGCACCCGCTTTCGTGATCTGCCCCCGGCTGTTTTGCTGAGAAGAGAGGCTGTAGGGCTGCTTCTTATTCAAGCTGTGCTGAACCTACAAAGTCACAAGGCAGAAACAGCTCTGATTCAATCTTATTGCAGCATGACTCACAGGCCTAGGAGTCCCCTTCCTTAAGGTCATGGGCATCCTTCATGGAACCGATGCTCCTCTGCCAGCTGTCCCACCTCAGAAGCCCCAGCTTTTCCTCTCTGATACTATTTTTTACTCTTCGGAGCCATAAAGCAAAGACTGATCCTACATTTGACCTTGGCCTTGGGCGCCAATGGAGGGAGGCTCTGGTTTGCACAGGTGGGAGGAGAGCTTCTGGTGACTGGCAGGGGCAGGGGTAGGGGCAGGGGTAGGGGCGGACTGACTAGGGACCCCATTTGCAGGTCTGTTGAGAAGTTCTCCTTGTCAGAAATAACCCCAGGGGCAGGACACAAAGAGCCCACATTCTTTATCCAATAACTCCTTGATCCTGTTGCCGCTAGGGAAAGGCACCAGCGCCCAAGGAGGAGCCGTGGTGTTGGAAGCAGCATGGGGAGGCTGCTTCTCTTCCCAAGTCCGGCAGCCTGCAGCCTCCTTCCCTCCGCCAGCCCAGAAGGCATGTGTTCCAAAGCCCCTCATTAGGCCTCTCTTAGCAAGCAAACAAGTATCATTAATCTTGGTAAAGTGAGTGAAAGCACATTCACCTGTCCGAGCAAGAGAATTAATGTTGTGTCAATAGGAAATCAGTGTTTACCCCTGGCCTTTCTCTCTTCCCTTTACTACAAAAAGCCCAGGCAGGGCCGAACAGCCCCAATGCCAGACGAGGGAAAAACAAAACCCAACATGCAGGGGCCGGGGTGTGGTGGAGCTGGGAGGGCAGGGGCAGGAAAGGCCCTCCTGAGGGTGAGCTCTTGGGTGCAGAGGACAGAAGGCCTCAACCTCAGACAAGGCGGCGGGTGGTGGTGACCACAGGGCCTTGCGGTCAGAGGCTGTCATTGGATTGTGGGTCCCTAGGAGGACATGAGCCCACCAGCCCAGCCCTACAAACAGAGGTGTCAGCGGGAGATACCGCCTTTCCAACGCACATGCCTGTGGCCTCTCCCTCCATGCCTGCAGTCATGTGGAACTGTTACAGGAAAGGGGTCCCGATTCAGACCTCAAGAGAGGACTCTTGGATCTCTCACAAGAAAGAATTCAGGGTGAGTCCATACAGTAAAGTGAAAGCAAGTTTATTAAGAAAGCAGAGGAATCAGGCCGGCCCCTGTGGCTCACACCTATAATCTCAGCTCTTCGGGAGGCTGAGGCAGGTGGATCACTTGAGGTCAGGAGTTCAGGACCAGCCCGGCCAACATGGTGAAACCCCGTCTCTACTAAAAATACAAAAATTAGCTGGGTGTCATGGCGGGCCTATTGTTCCAGCTACTCAGGAGGCTGAGGCATGAGAATTGCTTGAACCTGGGAGGCAGATGTTACAGTGAGCCGAGATCACACCACTGCACCCCAGCCTGGCAACAGAGCGAGACTCTGTCTCAAAAAAAAAAAAAAAGTAGAGGAATAACAGAATGGCTACTCCACGGACAGAGCAGCCCTGACAGCTACCGGTTGCCCATTTTTATGGTTATTTTTGATGATATGCTAAACAAGGGATGGATTATTCATGCCTCCCCTTCTAGACCATATAGGGTAACTCCCTGATGTTGCCATGGCATTTGTAAACTGTCATGGCGCTGGTGGGAGTGTAGCAGTGAAGCCGTCACTCTCGTCACCATCTTGGTTTTGGTGGGATTTGGCTGGCTTCCTTACTGCAACCTGTTTTATCAGCAAGGTCTTTATGAGCTGTATCTTGTGCTGACCTTCTAACTCATCCTGCAACTAAGAATGCCTTAACCTCCTGGGAATGCAGCCCAGCAGGTCTCAGACTCATTTTACCCAGCCCCTATTCAAGATGGAGTTGCTCTGGTTCATAGGCCTTTGACAGAGCTGCATGGGCTGAGTGGGACCAGGCAAGTGACCAAGGAGCTGCTGCTCATCACACCTACTAAGTGCCAGGTGCTGTGTGGGGCCTGAAAGGTAATCTCCAGGAGTCCTACAGAGCAGGTATCCATTCTCCCTTTCTCTCAGATAAGGCAGAGATATTACTGTGCTGAAAAACTCAATAGGCCAGCCGCGAAGACATACATGAAGGAAGCGGGTATGAACCCAGGCCCCACCCAAAGCCAGTGTTCCCCAGTGATCATCACAGACACACACACATTCACTCCAGGAAGGAATGGCCCCAGCTGGGGAGGTCAAGTGTAAAGCAAACCCCCTGGGTCATTCCCCTCTGTCCCCTTAAGCCCGGGCAGGCCTGGCTGCGGGAGGGTCCTGGAGAGGTAGGGTTGGGACTGTGCGTGCCTGTGTGCTCCAGGAAAAGAAACCCAGCAGGCCGATAAGATCTCTGTTTCCAGAGCAAAGCACCAATTAAACACAAGGCAGATGTGAGCAAATAAAGCTGTGGCGTCCAGAGAGAAAATCAATACTAGATTATATGTCCCGGCCCAATCATATACCAATTAATACCAGAGGGTGGGGTGAGGGAGATAAGTCCATGGCCAGAACCAGGGCTGGCTGTGCCGGCCCCCGAGGCCCACGCCCTCCAACTTTCCAGAATGTGGGGTCAGGGGCGGGGGCGGGGGGCAGCCCTTCTCAGCAGGGCCTGGGACCCCTGAGTCTCAAGGGCCTGGGCTTAGCTCTCTGCGGAGCCCCGTGAGCGGGAAGCGTGGAGGAGGGGAGGAAACGTCCACCTGCACGGGGCCTACTGGGCCTGGAGAGAGGGGCAGGGGAGCAAGGGCTGCTATGGGAGGGTGGTGCTCCCAGGAAGAAGCGGGTGACCCAGACCCTGCGGATAGTCTGCGGGATGGCTAATGCACCCCGGAAGAAATAAGGGGCTTGCTCTTAGAAAGTCATAGGAAACTAGGCAAACATGGGAAAACTGGAAAACACAGTTCTCACCCCAAGAAGTGAGGTTGAAGTCTCTGGTTGTTCCATCCATATTTTATTGAATGAGAAGTATAGCCAAGTAGTTAATAAATCATTTTCCAGAGGGGTGACAAAAGACAGGCAGTGAAGGCTTGCAGCACAGGAGCCAGTGACAGTGACAGTGGGTGTGGAGTGGCACTGCCCAGGACATTCTGTGGAAGGGCTTCAGGCCCATCACTGGGTGCTGGGGAAGAGGCAGCATGACACAACTGCCGCACGCCAGCAGACGGAGTGTACCCAGCCTAGGGGGCCCCTGCCCCAGGGAGGTAGTTTTGGCATTGTCAGAAGGACAAGTCAAAAGTGCTGGTGTCCCAGGGAGGGGAAATCTGTCTGTGGGCTCGGGGGCCGGATGTTGGGAGATTTTGTGGAAAGGGACACTTGCTTTAGACCCTCTGTCCTGGCCTCACAGGGCAGTTACAGACTGTCAAGTCCCCTTCCACAAAAACTCCCAAAGTCCTTGGGGAAATCAGACCCAGGATGTGCAAGAAACAGAACAAAAGTGGAAGGAAAGGTGGCAAATCACTGATGAGCCAGGCACCTGCGTCCAATGTTGCCCTACCAGAAGCCCCTGGCCGGAGCTCCTGCAGTGGCCTGAATACTCCCTGCACACAAGTCCTGGAGGCAGAGGCCTTTTCTGAGTGGGAGTTTCATGGGCCATGGACTGTTGCATGCCAAAGAAAAGCGAAATTTGCTAGCCGAATATTTTTTAGACATTTTGCAAGATGCACGGCCTCCCTGACAATTTTTAATGTACTAACTGCCTGGTCCAGTGAGCTGATTAATTGGTGCTGGAGAGATCAATAAAAAACAGAAAATTAAAACAATTTTAAAGTGATTAAGTAGTTTAACACCTGTCTCCCGTCACGTCAACGCAGGAAGAAAAATAAAGCAGGTGTCGAAGGGGCCTCCTGAACCACGAGAAAACAGCGCCTGCCTGAGAGAAATGACAAATCACAGCTGGCGGATCAATCTGCGTACGCACAGCCCTTCCCCAAGCCCACACCGAGCAGCAGGAACTGGGACCCTGGCCCCGGGCTGGGCCCGCAGGGCCTCCGTGCCCCACACCCAGCCCTGACTCCTTAGCAGGG
Organism: Nomascus leucogenys; assembly: GCF_006542625.1. Classification (NCBI taxonomy): domain Eukaryota; kingdom Metazoa; phylum Chordata; class Mammalia; order Primates; family Hylobatidae; genus Nomascus; species Nomascus leucogenys. The sequence goes on along the minus strand of NC_044388.1, from coordinate 46,299,877 downwards.
AGGAGCAAGGTGTTTGTCTGTATTTGGAACACAGGGCAAGAGGGAGCAGAGGGAGCCTCCAAACATCTGCCTAGAACTCTGGATGAATCAGAAGGGAAGGCACCAGTTAACCTCTTGATCTCACATCCAGCCATCCAGAGCTGAGTCTGTGCATATGGAGGGGTTCGAGTGCATTTTCGTCGCCCGGGCAAGGTGTGTCACACCTGTAATCCCAGCACTTTGGGAGGCCAAGAAAGGAGGATTGCTTGAGACCAGGAGTTCAACATCAACCTGGGCAACATAGTGAGACCCTGCCTCTATAAGAAATTTAAAAAATTAGCTCAGTGTGGTGGTGCGCCTGTAGTCCCAGTTACTTGGGAGGCTGAGGCAGGAGGATTGCTTGAACCCAGGAGCCCAGGCTGCAGTGAGCCATGAACATGATCACACCACTGCACTCCAGCCTGGGCAACAGAGTGAGACCTTGTCTCTTAAAACAACAACCGGGCCGGGTGCGGTGGCTCATGCCTGTAATCCTGGTCAGGAGTTCAAGACCAGCCTGACCAACATGGTGAAACCCTGTCTCTACTAAAAAATACAAAAATTAGCCAGGCATGGTGGCGCGTGCCTGTAATCCCAGCTACTCAGGAGGCTGAGGCAGGAGAATCGCTTGAACCTGGGAGGCAGAGGTTGCAGTGAGCCAAGATCATGCCATTGCACTCCAGCTTGGATGACAGAGCAAGACTCCGTCTCAAACAACAACAAAAAACAAAACAAAACAAAATGAAACAAACAAAAAATGCATTTGGGGACCTGTGGGTTCAAGGGAAGGGAGTGCGGTCACGGCTACTCTTGGAATTATCATTTCTCCTTTCTTACTCTCAAGGGAGACAGAGCCTCCTGACATCCCCCTTGCTGTGGCTTCCTGCTGGTGACATCAACAGGTTGTACCTGCCGGGTGATGGCCCAAATGCCCCTTGTCCTGCCTTTAGCCAACCTCACTCCCCTGACCCCCATCAGCAGCTGTAATGGCAGCTGACAAGCAAGAGCCATTCCTTTCCCAGTTTAATGTATTTGACTCCTGCATAGGAAGTAACCTCATGGAGTACGAGAAAGCCTGAGATCGTTCTTCAGCCTCCCCAGCAAAGTGCTCCTAACAGTGCAGTGGGATGGGTGTGGGCACAGGAAGTGAGGTGTCAGGGAGCCAGTGCAGGCTAGAGGGAAGCCCCCAGTGAAGCGTTTCAGAAGTGTCCTGCTTAACCCTGAAAGTGGACTTGAAGTCTGTATGTGTAACATGCAAGGTGCTCCTACAGTTCCCCGTGTGCTGGGAATCCATAACCATGGTGTCCTCAGGCTTTGCTGGCCAGCCTGGCACATTCCTGGGGGCGGGGCTGGAAGTCCTTGGAAGAGAAACTAGGGTCCTTGACCAGCCTCCTGCACATGGACCACACTCCTGAAAACCACTCTACTAGCATCCGCCTGCTCTGCGGGACATTCATACCTGTTTGTTTTCTGCCTTCCAGCTTCCTAACCACCTTCAAGGTCCCCTGAGACCAGGAGAGAGAAGGAAATCCTAACAACTCCAGAGAAGGCCTGCAGCAGGTTGGAGTGCACTGGGGCCCGCAGCCACACTTCTTACTGAGAGTGCCGCTGTCAAAAGCCCTTGTGTGTTCCTACCTGCCACACTAAGCATGAATGGGAAGGAAGTCCGCAGCAGCAGCCTGGACGAGGGAGGGTCAAGAAGGTGTTCCAACCATTTGCTTTAATAAAAACGTTTACTAGAAACACTAGAAAGTGTTTTCCCTTTCCTACAACTTCCCCTGGGTGAGAATTCTGGTTGTATCGTCAGTGGTTGGGTTGATCTATGTAAGACCATCTGTTTGGGGCCATATTCGTCTCGATAAAAAGTGCCAAACTCTTTACAGCAAACTCTATGCCAATGAAAATCTCACAAAAAGGCACTTCCAGTCTTCAGCTATTGGCCCACACTTTAAAAAATAATCCATGCAGCCCAATTGCTGCAAAAGACTGTCTTCTGGCACATCTTCCTGCCACAGGTGACTCTGGTGGCGATTTGGCCAGGAAGGAAGCTAAAGGGTCCTGCCATACGAGCTTCTCTTGTTGATGCCAGATGTCTGCTGGCAAAGGGTGCCTGCCCCAGGGTGCATCCCCAGCTGGGAGAGGGCCGGTAGGTGCCATCCCAGAACGCAGCCCAGCAGGGGCATCCAGCCCTGGCACTTGGGCACTCTTGGAGGCCAACACGAAGTTCTCAACTCGGCGCCCTCCAGCCTGCAGCTGATCCCTGCAGAGTAAGCCTCAGGCTGACGGAGATAAAGTTTCCCTGGGCCCAAGTTCCAAACTCGGCCGTTTTGTTTCTGTTAAAATGCAATTGTTTTTCTCTGGAGTGTGTGGTGACTGCTCCGCGTCAGGAAGATGTATGAAAACCTCCACTTCAATTCGGCATCCCTTTTCTCCCAGACAAACACAGTCGGATTTTAATAAATCAAAGAGCCACACTGTTTAATAAAAATGTATTGACTTACAAGTGATTATTTATCAAAAGACCATTAATAGCAGGTACTGAAATGATGTGTTACTGGGTGGTGCTGGGAGACTAATAGGAAATCAATGCAGCTGGCCGGCCAGAATGCATATGAGAAGCCCACCCCCCGGCAGCCAGTGCAATCACCCCCGCAACACACGCCAGGCGCCACCCCTGGCGCAATGAAAAGTTCCCCCTTTTTATTTATCGTTTACAAATGAAATGATCAATACTTTTAATCTAGAGCAAAATTTATTAACTTTCCCATCGGAGAGAGACATATTGACTGGGGGGGGGAGAGCGGGGTGTGTGCTGTAGAAGACGGATGGCTGCGTGGCCGTCTCCTAACCTGTCCGCGAGGCAGTGCACCTGCAGCTGCCCTTCCAGCCTACGGGCTGGGCCACCCGGGACAAGTGCACCTGGAGAAGCCGAGTCTGGCCACCCGGGATGCACAGCAGGCAGGTGGGACCTATGACATAGGGGGATCCTTCATGCGTCAGGGGACAGTAGCAAGCACTAGCCCAGAAAATCAAGTTCCTGGCCAATTCCAGAAAGGAAATGGCAGGATTCAGAGACTCAGATTTCCACAGGACAACAGGGTTAGTGCCCACTGTTTGCTCTGCCGGGAAGGTCACACGATGGCACCCAAAAATGCCTGTCACTGGTCTGGGAGGGGCATTTCAGGGATCTGGAGCACTCCCCCGACCCCTCACACATCAAGCCTCTTCTCTGAAAGGCAGCACCATGGACGGATTCTGACACGGTGAAGCATCAAGTCCCAAGGCTGGTTCTGCTGTCAAGGGAATCCCACTAGCTTTATTAAAAAGTTCCCTCTTGGCTGGGCACAGTGGCTCACACCTGTAATCCCAGAACTTTGGGAGGCCTAGAAGAGTGGATCACCTGAGGTCAGGAGTTGGAGACCAGCCTGACCAACATGGTGAAACCCAGTCTCTACTAAATACAAAAAATTAGCTGGGTGTGGTGGTGCATGCCTGTAATCTCAGCTACTTGGAGGCTGAGGCAGAAGAATCACTTGAATCCGGGAGGTAGAGGTTGCAGTGAGCTGAGATTGTGCCATTGCACTCCAGCATGCACAACAAGAGTGAAACTCTGTGTTTAAAAAAAAAAAAAAAAGTTCCCTAACTGGTGGGTGGAAAGTCTCATGTTTGAGTAAAAAAGGCTGTCTGAGATCCACAATGAAGACACTGCCCAGCCTGAGAGCAGTATGGCCCCAGCCCCACGGCTGCCTACAGCCCTTGAAGTCACCCTCAAGTGGGTTAGTTCCACTAGCCCTGATGTTTTAGAGAAGCAATGGATTCAAAGCTGACTTCCTGTATTTCCAAACCCAGACGACTTCAGAGATCAAAGCCAAAGTTTGAGCTATGGGCTTAAAAACAGAAAATTCAGAGGTGGACGGGGTCTCTGAGGTCATCTAGCCAAGTACCTAATTATGACTCAGGTGACAGATGCAGAGAAGTGAGGTGCAGCAGGCTTGGAGCGGGGTTAGCAGCTGGCCAGCACTTTCCACTCATTACACCACTGGTTGTCATTCCCAGCTCAGCCCCACCATCGCTGGGGTAACAGGAGGGAACACATTATTTTGTACTTTGCATGTTTCTAAGTGTCTTGAGGTTTTGCCCCATAAGACCAACTCGGTTACCCCAAACCAGACATTCTGACTATGGGTCACTTGGGGCTTGCAGGACCCCTAATTTAAAAGGATGGAGCAGTCACCTGGATGATGGTAAAAGGCATACACAGAAAGGGGAGGTTTCGTTTCTTCAGGGGTGAGTCAGTCCTCTCCTCACTGCCCGGCCCTCCACAGTACTGACTCCACGTGACTTCACACCAGGTGCGGCCACACCTGCCAGCAGGGGCCGCAGACAGCTGTGCTGAATGTGAGACAGACAAAAGCAAAACCTGTGTGTGTGTATATATATAAATACCTATGCAAATCACGAAAGTAACAAATCATAAAGTTTCAGATGAACTTTTTAAAAGAGAACCGGATCTTTAAGACCAATTACTGATCCCTCCAGTTGGTTTACAAACACTGTAAACATCACCTATAAAAGCTGAAAATCACTTTTCATTCTTAAGCATTTTGTAAAACAGTTCCTAAGAGACTGTTATTAGTCATAACACTTACTTTATTTATTTTTTCAGCCTTCATTTGAGAGCAAAAAGACGATTTCCCCCCGGCTGGCAACAGGGCAGGTGAGGAAACAGGAGGCTCTCCCGGGGAGGTCACAAGCAGGTGCAGAGAAAGGGAGATTGCAGGGCCAACCCAGCAGGTCCCCACGTGACAAAGTGGATCTGTCTGCAGCCCCAGGAGCACAGCTTCACACCCACCCCCTCCGTGAACTGCAGGCCAGAGGGCGACCTTGGGGACGTGACACTCAGCACCATAGGCACAAAATCCTGAGAGGCCTCATGACTGTGCCACGAGGGAGTGTGGGTCCCAAGTGAGGGCTGGTGGGGCATGAATGGGGAGCTGAGGAGCATGAAACTGGTGAAACCCCAGAACCCACAGGGGCTGCTTGGCCTTGGCTCTGCCTCCACTGTGACTGTACAGCAGGCACCAGTGGCCGACTCTTTTCCTGTGGTGCCTGCTCTGGCTGTGCAGAAGCCACCATGCAGCACATGCCCTGCCCACCCTGCCCCTCTGCAGCCCTCCCCGGGCCCCTGCTCCTCCCCTGCAGAAGCCACCATGCAGCACAGGCCCTGCCCCCGCTGCCCCTCTGCAGCCCTCCCTGGGCCCCTGCTCCTCCCCCACCCTGGAGTTTACTCATTGCTTCCCCTAGGCCTCACATCAGCGACCCGCACACACCCCCAATCTCTGGAGAAATCCATGTCTGTGCTGGAAATTCTAAATTAACCAAAGATCTGCAAGCATCTGAGACGAGCCGTTCACCTTCTGAGCTGCAGGGTTCCTCGCTCCAGGAGTCAGGTGGCTTCTCTGCAGCCTCAGGGCCGTGCTCCCAGAAGAGAACGGGAATCCTCACGAGAAGCCTGCTACTCAGGGCCACAGCCAGGGGAGAAAGTAAAGGGAGAAGTCCCCCAGTTCATTCACCAGCCAGTTTTATTTACTCACAAGAACAAATCCAAAGCCCAGTGCAGCAGCTCTGAGCTCAGGCCTGCCCTGCCCCGTTTTGTGGGCCTGTACTTGAAACACTGAACGTGATGTGTCCTTCACTCACCCGCAGCACTTTAATCCCCACAACAGCCGTGAGGTAGGAATCACCACCATTCCCCCCGACTCATGTTACAGATGGGGAAACCGAGACACACATTCAACAAAGCGCGCATCACATGGGGAGTTCAGGGTTAGCCTGGAGTACGAACACACGTTCTCCCCATGGGCCAGTCAGCAGCCCACCTGGCCTCTTCCCCTCCCTTTGGTGACCCCATCAGCAGCAGCATAAAAATCTAACCCTTCATTTTGCTGAAAGCCCCTGCAGATGACAGTTTCCTTCCTATCATGTCTGCAGAGCTCCAAGGCTGGGGGCGATGTTGAGGCTGAAGCCAGCCACAGTGCCTCAGCTGTGCCTTTCCTGGAGAGCGGGTGGCCGCCCCCAGCACATCCCTGGCGCACGGGCTTGCATAACAGACTCTTGTCCCGCCATCTCTAGCACAAGACGGTGGCCACATCTCCCCAACCACTCAGCCCGCACAGCGTGCAAAGGTGGGGAGTTCACTTTAATGGCATTCCTCCAATGACTTATTGTAAAAGAAACAAGGCATCTCGTCCTGGGTTGCGACACCCAGCAGCATCCGTTTAGACCACCAAGGGCAGGCTGCGCCCGGTGCACAGGAATCCCGCTGCGGCTCGGCGAAAGCCGGAGTCCTGGGATCCAGAGCAGCCCGGGGAGCCCTGGAATCTGGAAAGGACACAGCAGTGGGGGTGGCGGTGGCAACTCCAGCTCTGAGCCCGTCGGCACTCCGCATGGTGGCCCCAGCCAGCTGGAGGCAGGCTCAGGAGCGGCTCCTGTCCTTGTGGTTCCCCACGATCATCTTGCTGTACAGCTTCTGCTGCTCCTCCTTGAACGTGTCCTTCACCTTCTCCCTCTTCAGGCCCCCATCCCTGGAGAGACAAAGGCTGGATGTAGTAACAGCCAAGAGGGCTCCCAGCTACCCTCACACCATGGGAGATGCACCGTGCTGCCCAAATACCAAGAAAAACCTGCCAGAAACAGGGTAACCCGTGGCACTCTCACCAAGACAACCTCAGGGGATTTGGGGCTCTGGGTTCCCAATATCAACCCTTTCTATCTCAAAAGGTCTACCCTTGCCCTGGGGTGAGAATTTACTACTCACATTCAAGGTACTTGGTAACTGCTTAAACCTACCAAGGAGTTTACAATTCTTTCTACTCTAACATTCATCTTCACCTCACAAAGGAAAAGGAGGAATTCTGGCATTACGGAAGGTAGACATGTTTTAAGAAATATCGACTCATAACGTATCTGTAAAATCGATCTGTAAAATGTCATTTGTTTAATTCAGACCCAGGGATACTCCAAACTCATGCAGAGAGCTAACGCAAGGGGTAACGCGTGTTCTGACTTCTTCCATGCTCAAAAAAAGAATGTCATCAGGAATGGAGGTTTACCTCCGGGGCTGCCTCTCAGAGTTCCAGCCCCACTGCCCCAGTGCCTCCCTGCAGCAGCCCCAAACCAACCCACCAGACTTGGGATTGTTTCGTTACAGTCCCATTCCGTCTCGCCTGCTGGCCCCCTCCGTGCCTACACTCTAGAATTATCACCATCTTCAACAACTTATAAAAATCCAAGCCCGCTTTCAGTCTCTCCGCTACACCCTTTAAAATCCATAGCAAAGGCATGGATTTTAAAAGCATGTTAAACTTCAGAGATGGGAACTCTGTCTTTGTTAAACTTCAGAGATGGGAACATGGGGCAGAAGTTAAACCTTCAAGCTCTAAAAGTCTGTTAGATGTGGGTTCAAAATCTAGCTCCAGTGCTAATGTTATGACTTTGGAAAAAAGTGATTTAACCTGAGTCTCAGTTTCTCATCTGTAAAACGGGAACACTGTTTACAGGGCTGCGGCTACTGTGAGGGTGAAAGAGACGATCACACAGGACCCCAGCAGCCTGGTGGCTGGCACACAGTGAGTGCACAATCCATGCTAGCATTTTTTAAAAGGCCATCATCTGACAGCCAATCTATTCCCTGAGACTCTACAGTTGAGTTTACGATGTGAATTTCTACCCTTTCTTTTCTCATAGATAATGCCCATCTAAGTCAAATGCTCTCCTCGGTTGACCCTTGGCTCTTAAACCTAAATGCCCTACAGAGTGGAAAACTTTCTCTGAACCAGCATTCACCCCTGTCAGTCTCCTACTGTTTGGGATAAAACTACCTCATGCTCTAGTATAAGGGCTGGTCAAATGCAGCCCATGGACCACATCCAGCTGATACCTGTTTTTGTAAATAAAGTTTTATTGGAACACAGCCATGCTCATTGGTTTATAGACTGTCTGTTTTCACACTACAATGGCAGAGATCAGTAGCTGCAACAGACACCATATGGCCTGCAAACCCTAAAATATTTACTGACTACAGAAAAAGTATGTCAATCCTGCTCTATTAGGTAACAAGCTGAATACAACAAACACGACCTTTGCGTTTCTAAGAATGGTTCAATTTTGCCAGATATACTGGGACCAGGGAAAGTCCTCCTTCCTTCTTGAGGTTTTCAGATCAGTAGCAGGTCATGCCCACCCAGAGATGGGCACTGTCCAGGTGTCCTGGAAGACTGGTTCAAACCCCAGAAAGGTACACAGAATCAACTGCCTCAGTCCAGGCATCCCTGATCCAGGTTCCCCAAGGTCAAGGAAGCACGGGGCACTTCTGGGTTGGAATTCGGGGAGAGTCCAACTGCTCTCTCTAGAGCTGACAAGTTTAATTCTCCACACCAGGGGGAATGATATGTAAATGAAGTCAATGACACAGCATTTGCTGCAGAAACTCAGCTGAAAAGGCCTGGCTCTAAACTTACCACAGCAGGTCCACAAGTCCTCCCTGTCTGGCAATGGCAGATTTTACCCTATTTGCAAACTGGACGGCATCTTCATCTGCCTGTAAGAAAGAATGAATGAGACTGCTCAGCCCCAGCTTGACGTTACACAGAGCGGGTGCAGACCTGCCTGGGGTGGGCACTCACCTCTCTAGTCATGGGAGGCAGGTACCACACGCTGCAGACAATGGCCCAGCTGGTCATCATTCGCAGCAGGTACGTCACCATCCCATATTTGCTGCTGTTCCAGAAGGCATCGCCAAATTGAGGGTCATACTGAAAACAACGGAAAGCTGGAGGTAAGACGTGAGTAGTTCTCATAACGTGTGCGAGTCCACAGTGACTGCTGTCAGTGACTCCACTGGGCCGTGCTGGTACTGGGGTGCTGCTCCCTGACCTTGCATGAGTACTGCGGAAGCCCCTCTCCACGTGGCCGGTTCTGTGAGCAACACTGATCTCCCCCGAGGGACCCGGCCTCTGCTACAGATCAGTAAGGAAGGCTCCCCTGACAGCCTGCCTCAAGCAAATGTCTTCCCTCTTTGATTAGTTTCAGGTCTTACTCATAGGTTAATATAAAGTTTTCAAACATCTCCAAAACCAGGGATAAAAGGATCATGCACTCCCATGTACCCATTCCCTGATTCAACCACCGCCAATGTTTCCCACTTGCTCCACCTCTCCCCTCCCAGCATCCTGTCATTCATCTAGTGTACCTCCCCGAAATAAAGGTATTTTCTTATACAAACACCAACTTTTAAATATGATTTCTGGTGCCCAGACCAGGGAGGAAACTATTAGAAAGCTTCTACATTTACACTTCCAACAAAGTCAGCCGTCTGTTCAGGAGGCAGCTCTGTGCTCACGCTGACAGCCCTGGGAGGTCTCAACCACACAGGCCTGCATCTACCATGAAGCAGGTATCAGATCCTTTCATTATTTCATTGCTATTTTGCAGAAAATGTGGCTGCAGCTGTGACCCACATTCTCACCAAACAAGTAGCTGGAGGGGCAGGTGAGCAGGGTAGGTAAGCTCTGGAGGAAGTTGTGCAAGGAGCAACAGGAGGACCCGGGTGCTTGAGAACGCCTGGACAAAGTGCCTGGTGCTGCCAGCGAATGTCTGAAGGGATCCTGTACACAAGGCAGTAGGCTGACCTTGTGCAAACACCCAGGACCAGAGTGGAAAAATAAAGGAGCCAGAATTTCAAGAGTTATGCCACACAGCCGTGCTGCCAACAACATCAAAAATGTCCTTTCCCTGGGAAAGCCTGAGAAGGAGCCCAGGGCAGGGTCCTGCATGTGGGCTGGGCTGGGGTTGAACTCTATGATCTTTTAGGCCTTTCCAGCCTAAGTTTTATGATCCACAGTATAAAAACTGGATAATTTTGACAAGACTGTGGCCCTAACTACAAAAATGAAGATAATTTAGGCTTAATTATAGAAGCTAAGAAATTTAGATTTAACTACAGAAGGCTTAATGTGTTATTATAATACCAACAGAAACAAGGGAAAATAAAGTTCTTAAAACTAAGCAATGTGTATGATCAGAAAGAAAGTATTATTTTTTTATTTTATTATTTTATATATATATATATTTTGAGACAAGAGTCTCACACTGTTGCCCAGGCTGGAGTGCTGTGGTGCTATCTCAGCTCACTGCAAGCTCCACCTCCCGGGTTCACGCCATTCTCCTGCCTTAGCCTCCCGAGTAGTTGGGGCTACAGGCACCCGCAACTACACCCGGCTAATTTTTTTGTATTTTTAGTAGAGACGGGGTTTCACCATATTGGCCAGGCTTGTCTCGAACTCCTGGCCTCAAGTGATCCACCTGCCTCAGCCTCCCAAAGTGCTGGGATTACAGGCGTGAGCCACCGCATCTGGTCATGTCGTTATATTTTATAAAGCCTGATATGGACGGAAATTCTGATGTCACAGGAGTGTGAGAACCCTTTGTTTTGGGCTGATTCTCTATTCCACACTGGGCAGTGTGTGTGGACAGAGAAACAAGGCAGAAGCTCAACACAGCGACACACTCCTCACATCAGGTCATGGCTGGATTCCGGTGGAAATATAAGAAAAGCCTTGAAATCGCTAAGGTTATCCAAGTTTGATTACCAGTAAAGAATTCACAAAAACCAGTAATCTGTAGACCAGATGTTCTTAGCCATACATGGGCTCTACTCTGTGGACTGAATGGAAATGTATCTAAAATTTATAAGCATTTTACTTTGGAGAGGAGCAGAAACTCCTCAGGGTTCGTGTTCCGACAGCAGCTAAGAGCCACTGCTTCAGAACTGTGGCCGCCACAGTGTAGTCCCGACTGGCACCATCAATGCCACCCAGAACATGTTAGAATGGAAACTCAGAAGGCCCGGCAGGGTGGCTCAGGCCTGTAATCCCAGCACTTTGAGAGGCCAAGGCAGGCGGGTCACTTGAGTCCAGGAGTTCTAGATCAGTCTGGGCAACATGGTGAAACTCCGTCTCTACAACAATTAAAAAATTAGCCGGGTGTGGTGGCATGCACCTGTAATCCCAGCTACTTGGGAGGCTGAGACACAAGAATCACCTGAATGTGGGAGGTCAAGGTTGCACGAGTCATGATTGTGCCACTGCACTCCAGCCTGGGTGACAGACTGAGACCCTGCCTCAAAAGAAAAAGAATGGGAAGTTCAGAAACCCCGGGTGTGGGGGCCCAGCGATCTACATTTTAACAATCCCTGCAGCCTAAGTTCAAGGGCCGCTGTTCTGGAGGCAGCAGTAAGGGCTTCCATCCAGCAGCTTCACAGTCACACTGCAAAGCACCTGTCCTCGTTTTGCCAGAATGCAGGATGCAGATGCCAGTCCCCACTCCCACACCCAAGGCAGACTCTGCTACCAGACTATGTTCCTCTTTCCTGCTGTTTCCAGACACAGGATCCTCAGGCTCTGGTGAGTCCTAGCCTGTCAATCAGAGTCCCCTGCAGGCAATATTCATCTGCCATCCCTGGCCTGGTCCTCCAGCTAAATGATGAACAGTGAGAGGCTGGTGAGCATCGGCCTCACCAGGAGCAACACCTCTCCAGTGGCACTGGCAAGGTGAAAAGAAAGTCAGAACCAACTCTACAGAATGCTCTGCAGACAACCCGCAGTCCCCTACAAAAGAAATTCTAAGCGTGAAGCCTGACTCATATCTGCTCACCATTTTACCGAGCTCTTAGGCTGCAGCCTAAATACTTTAACCACACTGAGGACGGCCTGTGTTTTGTAGGTGTCATGATGTGAGGCCTGGTGGATGTGAAGAGGGTAAGAGCGGGGAGGAACAAAGTGCAGATGACTAGCTAATCACATCTTATAGCTCTGGGTGTCTGAAGGGTTAGAGGAGCAGTTCCTAAAGGGTCGACATACATTAGATAAACTCCCAGGGTCCATCTCATTGTTAGGAGCTGCTGTAGGTCTAAAAGATGACACAACTAAAAGCAGTGAAGCTGTTTCTCCCACTGGACTGGAGTAAGGACCCCCCCCCATCCTCATGGCTCCCCCAAAATGCAAAAATCCAGCTTGAAACCACACCACTGGGCCCGGCAATCAGCCACCTTTCCATGTGGAGGGGCCTACATTCCAGCTAGGTTTATGAAGCAAGGTAAGAAGTGAAGGGCTTGCCATTTCCCGAATGGTTGCGGCAGCAGCATGCAGGCGGGAATCTGGCTGTCCCCCATTCCACACTCCCCAGGCCCTTCTAAGGGGGTGCTGAGCACTCACCATCCTCCTCCGGCAGCACTTGACCCACGTCAACCCAGCCCCACGCCACTGCTGAGGGCATCGACCACAGACTGGTGACCCCAGCTCCTTCCTCTACCTCCTCCTGCTGTGCCCCACTCACAGCAGCTCCAGTAATGACAGTGTGTACCATCGGAGGTCTTGTACCTTGATAGCAACAGGGTAAACTGTGGCTCCAATTTCAAAACTTCCCTTTTTGAACATCATCACCGATGTATTATTGATGCAGGTTCCTAAAATGCAGGAGACAATAAAATGCTATTTCTGTTGGCCCTTTACCCCAGATATTAGGCATTTCTTAAAGACTAAGTATAATAGAAAAAATTCTTCTAATGGTTCCTCCAGTAAGATACATCTGTCATCTCCCTAACTTAAAAACAACACTTAGCAGAGACAAGCAAGATGGTGCCTCTGATTCTCTTTCTACAGGACCACTTTCCCTGATTCATACACACAGCCTAGATAAAGCAGAGACGTGCAGTGGCTTTAGGAGGACTCCACGAGCTCCGTGAGGAGCTGAAACATTACAGAAGAAATTCCTGCATTTGGGGAGTTCACACTATGGCATTCTTAGTTCAAATTCTGAACTTGCCTGAGTTTTTAGTCCTACTTCCAACCTAAAGGGGACCTAACATTATTCAGTGAAAACAGATAACCCCAACAAGGGCTGAGGGCCTTGGTTCCCAGGAAACAACAGCATCACACTCCCGCACTCCCCACAGAAGCGCTTCGTGGCAACCAATCCCTTCTTACCTTCTGGGAAGATAAGGATAGGCAGCTTGCTTTTATCTTGCACATGTTCAGTCAGTCTTTCAAAGAGGAAAATAAAATGAAGGGTCAGACAACCCTATACACATCATTGTCAAAATATGTTTATAAATAACCTATTTATTTGTGACACTAGTCTCGATTATAAAAAGTTAACAAGCATGACTGTATCCTTTTAAACTCATAATCTAATGCTCATCAAGAAAAAATGTATATGTATAGAGAAAAATCAGATTACCATTTAAATTCACAGAACTGTTCAATTCTGTGTGAACATCGGAGCACCAACGATGCCACTCAACCTGGGGGCCACCTGAAAGAGACACCTGCCACAAGGCCTGGGCATGGCCCCCTCAATAAACCTGTGTCACTAGACTATGTAACAGTTGTGAAGCTGGGCCCAGCCCTGCTGGCTCAATGCTCTGTCCCTGAGATGTAGCAAAGGGAGTTAGGGGAGGGTTCATCTGTCTCTGTGGAAGATAATCTCAACTGTCTTTTCTTATTTGTTATTTTTTGAGACAGGGTCTCCCTGTGTTGCCCAGGCTGGAATGCAGTGGTGCAACCACAGCTCACTGCAGTCTCACTCTCCCTGGCTCAAGCGGTCCTCCCACATCAGCCTCCCAAGTAGCTGGGACTACAGGAGCGTACCACCACGCTCAGCTGATTTTTAAATTTTTTGTAGAGATGGGGTCTCCCTATGTTGCCCAGGCTGGTCTCGAACTCCTGGGCTCTCAAAGCACTGGGATTATAGGCCTGAGCCACCATGTGTGGCTTGGTCTCAACTGTCTTGATGTCTCTGTCTGCCGCAAATCTCTTTGCATTACTTACACCAGATTCACCTTCTTAAAGTTTGAAAACAGGGTAGTACTTTGTTCCACTGCCTTAGATTTCTTTTTATTTGTGATAAATGAATTCACTTTGAGGTTTCAAATGAAGTAAAAATTCGTATTTTCTTTATTACGATGGGTACAATGAATAAAAAAAAGGTTAAGAAACATTATTAACTTGGTAAATAATATTAGGGTTTCTATACTTTTTTAAGACAGAGTCTCACTCTGTCGCCCTGGCTGGAATGCAATGGCGCGATCTCGGCTCACTGCAACCTCTGCCTCCCTGGTTCAAGTTATTCTACTGCCTCAGTCTCCCTAGTAGCTGGGATTACAGATGCCCGTCAATAATTTTTGTGTTTTGTATTTTCACCATGTTGGTCAGGCTAGTCTCGAACTCCTGACCTCAAGTGATCCGCCCACCTTGGCCTCCCAAAGTGCTGGGATTACAGGCATGAGCCACCACACCCAGCCACTTTTAAAATCTCATGTTTTAGGAAAAAATTATTATGAAAGCAGTATAGGCTTATGATAGAAGGCACGTAACTGCACTGTGGAGGGATAACCACCCTGACAGCTTTTCAGCATTCTAACTGGCCAAGCAGAACAGCAGTGTTCTGTCCATTACCTCTTAGCCACCAGGTGGCGATCCTTCACTTCCGAGCGCTCAAACCAGACGTGTGGGCAGGCCTTCACCATGGCTCTCTGAATCACACCCATGAGTCCCCCGTGCACTTGACCCACCTAAGCGCAGGCACAGGACTCATTAGTAGTGAAGCCATCTTCACACAAATCTCCCCACTAGGAAGCACCAGATCTCACAAAATAAGCAGTCCAACTTCTCACCTCTAACGCTTGCTGGCTGAAGGTTGCTCACTGCCAAGAAACCACTACCAAGACTCCCCAAATCTTAAACTTCTCCTTTTAATCAGTAATACTAGAAATAGGTAATTAAAAACATAACTGAAACCCCTAAGACAAAACACTAAAATTCTAAAGTAGCGCGATTCCCTGTGTAAAACTGCCTCTCCCTGAGCAGATTCTCAGATGCCCTGGACACAGTCCTTGCCAGCAACTCCCTCTCCTGCTGCTGGTCTGCCTGACCGCCCTCAGCATCCTCTCCAGCCACACTCAACAATCACTCTGCCCAGGGTATCTCCTATCACAGTCCCACAGAGCCCCCACAGTGACAGTAAGGTGGGGGCCTGGCCCACGCATAAAAGTGTTTATGTGAAGGGTCCAGGAGCCTCCTAGCCCTGACCAGTCTAAAGCAGGAAGTCTTGCCTCAAGAACGCACCGGAAAGAGCTCTTACCATGGCATAATAGCCATCGCTGGCCAAGATGATCACATCGATCGGCGAGGTATGATTGGCCACGCAGATGCCACCGTTTCTTGGTCTGTTTTCCCTGGGTTTAAAATGTATGCAAAGCAACCAAAATTAGTGTGAAACAGTTCATGTAACACACCTCTCACCTCACACGCTTCATCTGCTCTAATTAAAAGCTCAGAAGCGTCTTCCCATTTGGCCAAGTACAGGTGGGTGGTGTTTCCCGCAGCGCCATCTCCCTTCCTATCGATACAAAGCGCTCTCACCTGTCGTGGTAGGTGATGATGGCTGTCAGCGCTCGCACGCAGATCCGGTAACACATTAAGTGAACATGTTTACTCATGAACTCCTTAAACCTGCAACAACGGGACAAGGATTCTGGGTTTTATTTTACATACAGGAAGACAGAAAGAGTTGCTGACTTCAACAGCTCAGCAGTCCTTTATGATGGCAAAGTGCTTGTATAGACATGAGCACATACAGGAAAGTCCTGTGATGCATGAGCACCTTTATGTTCACACATGAGGAAAGAAAGAGGGGACAGGGAGACTCACTTACATCCACCCAAATCAGTGGGTGGAGAATTCACAGCCTAGAATCCGGCATCCACAGACCACAGGCGGGCTGAACTCCGTTCCCCCAGTCAACATCCAGAGGCAGGCCCAAGGCCAGAGGCCAACCTCCTCACCCACCCAGGCAGAAGAAAGGTTTCTAAACCCCAGAACTTCCCAAAGGGAGCAAAATATTCTTCACACAAACAGACAAAACCTCCCTACATTTCAAACCATTTTAAAAACTGTATTGTCTCACCACTCTATCCACACAGTCAAATGCTCAAAACTAAACAAGAAGCCGTAAAATCTGTTAACATCTGAGTCTCGGACTCTACATGTTTGTGGCTTCTCCCTTTTGTCTTTAAAATGGGAAGAATGTGAGGGCTGAAGGACAAAAAGAACAGTCATAGATCAAAATTTTAAAAAAGTAAAGACTTTACTGCTGATGCCATTGTTGCTATTGGGTTGTTATTATTATTATTATTTGAGATGGAGTCTCGCTCTGTTGCCTAGGCTGGAGTGCAGTGGTGTGATGTTGGCTCACTGCAACCTCTGCCCCCTGGATTCAAGGATTATCCTGCCTCAGCTTCCCAAGTAGCTGGGATTACAGGCACCTGCCATCGCGCCTGGCTAACTTTTGTGTTTTTAGTAGAGACAGGGTTTCGTCATGCTGGCCAGGCTGGTCTCGAACTCCTGACCTCAGGTGACCCACCCACCTCAGCCTCCCAAAGTGCTGGGATTACAGGCGTGAGCCACCGCGCCCGGCTACCACTGGGTTATTTAATCCATCTAAGAGTCCATGGCTTTGGTTGTGTCCAAAGAAGTGGCCTTGCCTTCGGTACCTGAGCACCATTCCTAGAACTAACTGTCCTTCAGGCATGGACTGCCACACTCTACTCACCTCCCATTTGGCAAGTATCCCACCACAGTTGTGCCCACCACCAGAAGGCTAATCCCTGTGAAAGCCAGCGCTATCCTGTAAGAAGAAGAAAAGTTAGAGCACAGCCAGCAAATCCTTCTACCAAGTACAGAACTGAAGGTGTGAAAATCAAAGTGGGCATCACAAAAACCACCCCCAAGACCTGCTCGCCTGGGACCTGGACCAGAGTTCACCTAGAAATGTAAGCAGGCCTATCAGAACCAGAGATCCTTTTGATTCCAACTGACAGTGAGCCATGGGTCTGGCTCTCAGCTGCCTGCATCTCCTGAGGCCTCAGGCAGCTGGAGGGCTGGAAAACCCTAAGCTGGCCATTCTGCCGCAGGGCTGCTCCCTGCTGCCCTCCCCTTCCTTTTGGCTGGAAACCCTGGTGGAAGCACAGCTTCCCTCTGAAGCAACAGGAGGTGGAGCTTGAAGGTATTAGCATCTGGCAAGGCACACTCAGAGCAGCACATGGTGCAGAGAAGCTGAGAGATCAATACTGCCTCTGTACCTGAGAGGCAAGCTTCAGGAAAGAACGAGCCATGTCCAGGAAGGAGTGGCAGAAAGCACACAATGTTCCCTGTCCCTGTGTTTGCTGTCATCTAGACAAGCAAGCTGTCTTTAAGAAATCCAACTATTTCTGTCTGATATGCAGAGAATCCAAGGGCCTCTAAAGGAGAATCACCAGTGTATCCCTCCAAAGAGTGACGTGGCCTGGCTAATGACAGTCATTCCCTCCTCCTTTCTAAAACGGAAACACACAGCAGAGCAGGCAGGTGGGCTGTGCACCACGTGGGGTGGCAGCAGCGAGCCCCACTCCCCGCAGGCCCTGCCTCACCTGAGCGGCAGCAGGAAGCAGTACCGAATCAGCACTCCTAACCCCCACAGGACCGTGAGCCGAAGGCTGATGTACTGGAAGTTATAATTGGTTCTGCTCAGCAGGTTCCAGGACTCCAGTTCTTCTGCTGAGAATCTCTTTGTCACCTCATCATCCATAATGGTCTCCATTCCTTTCCGGCAAAAGTAGAAAATGTCAGAGAGCTCGAACTCTGGAGTGTTGTCCAGAGCCTTACTACTACCACTTCGACGAATCTCTTTGATCTCTTCTTCTAGTGAAGTGGGATCCTTTGCAATGATTCCTGCAAAAGAGTGTGTCCCTGTCAAGCAGCACGCTGGGGGAGAGCACGTGAGACATACTCAGGGTGCACATCTTGCACTAATGCAGGGAAGAGCGTGTGTGGCACCAGAAGCACTGGGGAACACTGTTCAAATGGACCTCTCAGGACAAGGACCACACCCCCATCTTACCGTTGGTGTAGGGCTTGTAAAGCTGGTGGTTCTTCTCCTTGGCTCCTCGCTCCATTCTCAAGGTAGCCCACTGGGAGGGGAAGGAAGCAAGATACAAGAGCAAGAATGAGACCTGTTTTCAATCAGTGAACACCTCCATCTCTATTCTGTGAAGGCCTCAGTCCCACTCACCTAAGACCGTAGCCAAGCAGCACATAGTCTAGAAGGAAACTCAAACTACCTCTCCCCAGAGCAGCCCCTTCCTTGACAACTGGGACCAAGAGTTAAGTCACCTATAGCAAAACACTGGGAACTTCAAGAAGCTGGGGTGAGTTCCTCAGGCCTAGTTTCTCACTGCCTACGTCTCTCTGTCTCCGGGCTGTAGGGAGCTCACTTGCTGACAGCACAGACCTCACGATTCCTCCTGCACTGCCCCAAGGCAGCTACTCAAAACAGCAAAGCCAGGTATCCTGTAAACTACTGCCTGCCACCAAATTACTCCAAGAAAGCAGTAATTTTCATTTTAAAGGAGACAAAGAGCTTAAGTAATACATATGTTTGGACTGTCCAGTAACAGGAGTAACATTTTAATGGGAGAATCCCACCACTTAACACTGAAAGGCCTGGGAGTGGCTTAATAGTGTTAAAGGAAAAAAGAATACTATTAGGAGACTGAAAAAAATCCCAGATTCAATTCCCAAGTTTACACTCACTAGCTGCGTTCATTAAGCAACCCATTCCAAGTCTCTGAATCTTGGTCTCTTTATCTGCAAAACAGGATTGATACTACCTCAACCTCCTACTTCATGGGGTCACTTAGGATAAAATGGGATCATATATGGGACAAAACTGGGGAAATGCAAAGCACTCTGTTCTCATTATCACCGAAATAACACAGATTCTGGAACAGACCTAGGAAAAAGACGCTTTTCCTAGAACCCCTCTTCGTTAAAACCGGTTTCACTGGTATAAGACAGCCAGGGGCTGGTTCTCTTCCACTATCAAATGAGAGGTGAAAATGCGGGTGCACTTATCCCCCCTTGGATATGGTATCACTAGAGAAAGCTATGTCATGTCCACAGTGAGTCAGAGAAACAGAACAGGCATTCAAAAGCCTCAGCCTTCGGCTTCCACGGTTATGCACGGTGGGCACGAGCCCATCATCCCATGGCATGGGAAGACGCACATGGCCCAGGGCACATGGTGCGGGTTCTGCTGGCAAAGCCCAAAGGGTCAGCAAGACTGCACCACATGGTCCAGCAAAGCCGAATGCTGCATGCGAGTTTGATCAGTGATCTGACCTCATCTGGAAATCTCAAACCCCACAGTCTAGAAAGGAAGGTGGCTCACAAAATCACCACGCAAAGAAAGTTCAAAGGCAAGAAAACACACATGACCCATTTTCTCTGTTTCGGATATTTGGCCATTGATGTCTTTTGGCTCTAAGCACAGATGAGTTTTCCTTTAAAAATGTTAGTATAATACCTAAAATGGAGGAAGGTAAATTTCATTTGGTTTCCTGGAACTAGAGAAGAGGTGAAAAGGGGCAAGAGAGTTCACAACAATCCTGGCATGCAGAAACACAGGTCACTCAACCAGAATTTAGGGTTCTACATTTTGGCCAGGCTCTGTTTTGGCACTCAAGAATAATCAGAAGAGAAAAACTTGGGGCCAGACGCAGTGGGGCTCATGCCTGTAATCCTAGCACTTTGGGAGGCCAAGGCAGGAAGATCGTTTGAGCCCAGGAGTTTGAGACCAGCCTGGGCAACATGGCAAAATCCCGTATCTAAAAAATACAAAAAAATTAGCTAGGCATAGTGACGTGTGCCTGTAGTCCCAGCTACTCCAGAGGCTGAGATGGGAGCCAGGGGACGTTGAGGCTGCAGTGAGCAGAGATTGCACCACTGCACTCTAGCCTGGGAGACAGAGCAAGACCCTGTCTCAAAAAAAAAAAAAAAAAAGAGAGAGAGAAACTTGATTCTGTACTGACAATTCTGATACTCCATGAGACTGCAATAGGCAGAGAATATATGACATCAGCCCTCTTGCAGATGACAATTTCAGTCTGAGGATTGCTTCAATGTGCAAAATTCAAGACGCCTGCAGGCTCTGTCATCACGGGAAAGGGATCTGCTAATTGAGATTCTACATCTCCTAGTTCTGTGCCAGTTCAGTAATAAACATCCCTTTGGCCTCCTGCTTTTTTTTTTTTTTTGAGACGGAGTCTCGCTCTGTCGCCCAGCCTGGAGTGCAGTGGCGCAATCTCAGCTCACTGCAAGCTCCGCCTCCCAGGTTCACACCATTCTCCTGCCTCAGCCTCCCAAGTAGCTGGGACTACAGGTGCCCGCCACTACGCCCGGCTAATTTTTCTGTATTTTTAGTAGAGACGGGGTTTCACCGTGTTAGCCAGGATGGTCTCGATCTCCTGACCTCGTGATCCGCCGGCCTCGGCCTCCCAAAGTGCTGGGATTACAGGCGTGAGCCACCGCGCCCGGCTGGCCTCCTGCTTTTTAACTTCAGGAACATGACAAAACATGTCTGTGTTTAGGAAAAAATTGTGCCAAGTCACAAGGGCAGGGGAAAAGAGGAGAGGGCTGAACAGCCTGTTAAGAAATGGCTGACCAGGCGGCTGGGTGTAGTGGCTCACACCTGTAATCCCAGCACTACGGGCAGGAGGATCATTTAAGCCCAGGACTTTGAGAAATGGCTGATCAATGAACTGGATTCTTTCTGCCTGAAAGAAACCAAAATATTTCATCCCGAAATATACTTCTTTGACATATTTCAAGATGACTGTTCAGAAGGACTGGAAATGCAAGAATAATGGAGAAACTGTCTTTTGTAGGAGGAATTTGCATCTGTAGAGGAGATAAAGTGAAGTAAACAACAGATGCAAATGAACTTTCTATGAAGCGCCTCCCTCCTTGTCCTAATCTGGAAAGAACTGAGTCAGACGCCTTTAAAGGTCTGAAAGAAACACTTCGCATCTACACTCTTGAAGAGCTGCTATCTGTGAGGTTTCATCTACACAAGACTACCTGCGCTAGCCAGGTCTCCTCTTCGCTCCCTCTTGTTACCTACTGCCACCCGATTTACCGCCATACCCTGTTTTTTGGCCATGCTCGGAGCCCCCACTGCTTCTGTAACCTCAAACGCTACAAAAGCATCAACCATCTGGCTATTTCTTTGAGATCTTTGTAAAACTCCTGTGCACATTAGTAAATTTGTACATCTTTTCTTTTATTAATCTGCTTTTGAGAGTTGATTTTTCAGTGAATCTTCAGAGGGCAAAGGGGATGCTTTCCCTTGGCCCCTACAAACCCTACTGGACCAAATCAAAGGGCCTCTGGGAAAATACTGCTTCTCTGCACTATGCTCACACAGCACACTCCTGATACCAGATGTGTGAGGAATGCCCCCCCAAACCCAAACCAAGCAAATCTTCAGCAGGCACCAGCTGGGTGTCCTCTAATTCAATTCAATTCAATTCAATTCTGAGGCTATTGACCTGGAGTTGGTATCAGATCCCACAAGTTAAGAGTCAGTCCCACATGACTGCCCCTACTTCAGATGCAAGTTGAAAGTCTCATGTGACTCGTACTTCTGACTGACCAGCTATAAATCAGGGTTCCCACAACCCCTCTTCAGGTTCAATGTGCTGGAGCGACTTCCAAGACTCAGGGGAATGGTTTACTTACATGTATGGCTTTCTGATAAAGGACGCACAGCTCAGGAAGCACCAGATGGAAGAGATGCATACGGCAAGATACGGCAAGCCCTCGCCATCCTCCCAAGAGGATGCTCTCACCCAGCTGCCTCGTGGTTCATGCCCTGTCCTCTGCACTCCCTTATTCCCTATTGAATTGCTTCCCTCTTGCCTCCCTCCGATCCACCTGAACACATGCTGCCAGAGTCCAGCCACGTCACTTTCTTGTTCAAAAACCTTCAACGGGCTGGGCGCAGTGGATCATGCCTGTAATCCCAGAACTTTAGGAGGCTGAGGAGGGTGGATCACTTGAGGTTAGGAGTTTGAGACCAGCCTGGCCAACATGGCAAAATCCCATCTCTCCTAACACTATAAAAATAGTCAGGTGTGGTGGCACAGGCCTGTAGCCCCAGCTACTCAGGGGGCTGAGGCAGGAGAATCGCTTGAACCCAGGAGGCGAAGGTTGCAGTGAGCCGAGATTGCGCTACTGCACTCCAGCCTGGGCAACAGAGGGAGACTCTGTCTCAAAAAAAAAAAAAAACAAAAAAACAAACAAAAAACAACCTTCAATGACTTCCCAATGCCTGAAGTTCAGTATTGTAACCCACCTCATTCCCTCCATGCGCCCAGCGTTTTTGCTCTACTGAACTATGTGCCATTTCTAAACAAGATTACCTTTTTGCCTTTATCAACTGTGCTTCTAGAATGCTCTATCCTTTTCCCTTTTAGGATCCAGTTCAAATGTCAAATCTAAGAAATGTTACCTACTCAATTCCTGCAATCAGAATTCACCTCTGCCTGTGTATTTCAACTGGTATCCCATTCTGAATTAGTTATATATGCATATATTTGTCTTTCCTACTAGACTACACATACCTCAAGAGGCAGGAGCCAGAACTTACCCCTATGTGCATTTCAGCACAGTCTGAGAGAGTGCCTTCTACTTAGTAGGCAGTCCCGAATTTAATTCATCAACTCCCAATATTTCTCTCCATCAAGGTCTCCTTATGGAAAAGTAGAGCCAAAGTGACAAAATCTGGAACTATTTCCTTTCGTCTTCCCCCTCAATTCCTGTCTGCTTCAGTTTGTCCTTTAACCTACTCAAGGCTATGTTAAAACCACGCTCCTCATCAGGGTAGGATGACCTCTTTCACAACAACCATGTGAAAGGAGTATTAATACTCCCACTCTCTAGATGAAGAAACATTGGAAAGTTCAATGCCTTTTTCAGAGCCAGTAATGATTCACAGTATTCACGGTAACAGCTGCCTGACCCAACACGAATGCCCATCGCACACAATGCCACCACCACTAGTCTCTTCAGCTTCTCCACAACTGCCACTGGTTTCTATGACTCTCCACCAACAAGTTACATCTTGGAGTTTAACACAGATCACATTATAGCTGTCTCATCTTCTCTAATGTGACCTGATCAACTCCTTTCACATCATTTGTTCTCATCTTTCTCCTTTACATCCAGGCTTTCTTCTCTCCCCTCTTCCACGTCATTTTCAACTCAGCTGAGAGTCTACTCCTGGGAATTCTACTCCTAGTGATACCATTACCACTGCAGAGGGGGTTCATGTGAAGCACAAACATTAAGCAAACAGACTAAAACCCTTCCAGTCACATGCTGCTCTCTGCACACAAAGATCTTCTGTGACTCAGCATGAACAGGACCTGCACTGAGTTAGGGCTTCCAGGAAAGGGAATAGAAAAGACATTGATCCACCCATATCCTCTCAATATTCCTCCTCCCTTGGCAGGTACAGAAATGTTTTCTCCTGGTTCCTTTATATAGGGAGAACTAGTCATGGGAAAGGAGCTGTAAGCCAGGGCTTGCTTAGGTCTGCCAAAAGCACAGGTGTATGTACCGCATGAACTATTAGGTATCCAGTTTTAACGATCTTTATGAAGATTATTTAGTAAAATGTGAAAATGGCTGATAAAATGCCAAAAGAAAATGTAGACACACAACAACAAGTAAACACTATTAATACAGCCATAAAATATAAATGTGTATTGCCAAAGACTGAAAGGAAGAAGGCAAAAAAAAAAAAAATTAAAAGGTGTTACAAGCTGTGGGCCATGAATGAATGCTTAAAATTTTCTAATGTCTGTTTGGCTATCTTATTGCTATATTACAAGCCACCCCAAAACTACGTGGCTTAATACACCACTCATTCATTCATTCTGTGCAGCTGAGGACTGGAATCCTCAGAAGACTCATCCCTCCAGTGTGGGGTGGCTGGTGCTAGCCTTCAGGGCCTCACTGAGCTGGGAGCTGGGCTGCCTACACCTGGTTGGCTTCCTTACAACATGGTAGCTGGGGTTCAGGGGCAAGTGGCCTGAGAGACGGGCCAGATAGAAGCCCTACTGCATTTTCTAACCTAATCTCACATACCACAGCATCCTGCCCCCCACATCCTCTGTGTCAGGAACAGTCACTGAGGTCCATACTTGGGACATCAGAATACCCTGGGGGGGCTTTTAAAAAACGCCTACCCAGATCAATTAAAGCAGGTTCTGGGGCCCAAAAGTACTTTTTTTTTTTTTTTTTTTTGTTGAGACAGAGTCTTGCTCTGTCACCCAGGCTGGAGTGCAGTGGCGGGATCTCGGCTCACTGCAACCTCCGCCTCCTAGGTTCAAGCGATTCTTCTGCTTCAGCCTCCCGAGTAGCTGGGATTACAGACGTGCGTCACTACGCCCGGCTAATTTTGTATTTTTAGTAGAGACGGAGTTTCACAATGTTGACCAGGCTGGTCTCAAACTCCAGACCTCAGGCGATCCACCTGCCTTGGCCTCCCAAAGTGCTGGGATTACAGGCATGAGCCACGGCGCCCAGCCCCAAAAGTATTTTTTTAAATGCCTCCCCAGGCGATTTAAATGCACTGACAGGAGGGAGAAGGGCAAAATGAAGATCTCTGAACTTTCTTCTGGCTCTAAACTTATACCTATTATTCCAATTTAGGAAGGGGTGAAGAGGCTTAAAAAGGTAAAATAAAGGTCTCTCCTTGCTAGAGAATAAATGTTTATGCCCCCTCAAAATTCATGTTGAAACCTAAGCCCCAAGGTGATGGCATTTGGAGGTGGAGCCTTTGGGAGGTGATAAGGTCATGAAGGTGAAGCCGTCATGAATAGCACTAGTAGTACCCTTATAAAAGGGACCTCGGAGGGCTCCCTCATCCCTCTGCCGCATGAGCGCACAGAGAGAAGACAAATGTCTATGAACCAGGAAGCGGCCTCACCAGACACTGAATCTGCTGGTGCCTGGACATGGTTTTCCCAGCCTCCAGAAATGTAAAAACTAAATGCGTTTTTTAAGCCACCCAACCCATGGTAGTTCATTAAAGCAGCCTAAATAGACTAAGACATTCCTCAATTTTAAGAAAGGTACACAAAAACACTGACAAGTGTAGGTGTATTTTAGACAGATACACAGATACTGACTTCCCAAGACCTGAAGCCCACTGGGCCAAGTTCAGCTGTACCTATGTGACCACTGAGAAGGCAGCATTCAGCTCCTACCTTCCATTCAGATCGACTCAGAGCAGTAACAGAGGGTGAGAAAAGACCGGCACTCCTCCGGAGCACCCCAGGCCCCTGCAGGAATACGCCAGTCCTCTCTGGCCCACATGACTCAGTTTACAGCCAGGCTGTAATGGTCCACGAACAGGAAAGACCCCACAGGGCACCCACAACCCTTTTGGTGGCTGGCATACACCTCTAAGGAAGGAAGGAGTGCAAATCTAGTTTCCGAAATTCTAAATGTTGAGGTCACAAATATACATATGCTACTTCCATTACCACTTCTAAATCACTGTGCCCCAGGCCAGGTGTGGTGGCTCACGCCTGTAATCCCAGCACTTTGGGAGACTGAGTCGGATGAATCACTTGAGGCCAGGAGTTCAAGACCAGCCTGAGCAACATGGCGAAACCCTGTCTTTACTAAAAATACAAAAATTAGCCGGGTGTGGTGGTGCGCGCCTGTCATCCCAGCTACTTGGGTGGCTGAGGCAGGAGAATTGCTTGAACCCAGGAGGAGGAGGCTGCAGTGGGCCAAGATCACGCCACTGCACTCCAGCCTGGGCAAAAAGGCGAGACTCTGTCTCATAAATAAATACATACATAATACATACATACATACATACATCACCGTGGCCCAAACCAGTAATTTTCAAGATGTGGCTTCAAATAGTCTCTGTTGGTTCAAGACTGCAGGTCCTATAAATTGGCCCAAAGTACACATATGATGAATTTTCCATTGTATCATAATCTACATTAAAAGTCATAGGGATGTATATTTTAAATAATAGTCACAATACAAAGGATTTATTTGGCTACAAACTTTAAAGTATTAATTTTGAGGACATTTTCAAAATGGAGTAAGGAACATACATGTATTCTAGGCCTTCTGTCCCACCCAAAGTCATCCAAGTAAAATTTTAACTACTACAAGAGCACTCTAGACTCATAACTCTTACTTCTACCTTTTAATAATTACAATTTCCACAGGTCCATGAATTAACCACTTGCTTACAAATGTAAATGAAAGCTAGACACTAGACATCACTCACTGTGTCCTAAGTTTATCAGCTTTTCTACTAATTCTATCCTGATAGATGTTTTTCATGGTGATAAAAGGGCCCAGGTGTGAGTTATATCATCCACAGGGATCCTGTGTGCTGCTCGAGATTTTCTTGGACTAAAATATAAGAAAATTACATTTCCTAATTAAAATAAATACATTAAAAAACAGCCAGTCCAAAGACTGACTAGATCACTACTCCTCAAAATTTTAATATGCATTTGATTCACCTGTTCAGAGTCTAACTCAATAGGTCTGGGGTGGGCCTGCAATGGTCATTTCTATCCAGCTGCTCAGCAACACTCATGCAGCTGGTCTCCAGATCGCTCTGTGAGTAGCAAGGACCCAGATACAGATAACCCCAAGTCCATCCTAAGCAATGCTCAAAGATCATATTCTTAAAAAACAGGTACTCAAACAAATGCATGTACACACGGGTCTACGGCAGCACTATTCAAAATAGCCAGAGAAGGTAGAAACAGCCCATCCTTGTCCATCAATGGATGAAAGGATGAGCAAATTATGGTAGAGACATACAGTATAATTCAGCCCCCCACCCACAAACCGGCAGAAGAAAAGGAGTGACACGTGCTATGATGCTGACGAACCTTGAAAACGTTATGCTGAGTGAAAGAAGCCAGACACAAAAGGGCATATTTGGTATGATTCCATTCACATGAAATATGCAGAATAGGTAAATTCAGAGAAAGAACGCAGACTGTGGATGCCAGGGCTGGCGGAGGGAGGAATGGGGAGTGAATGCTTAATGAGTGTGGGGTTTCCTTTGGACTGATGAAAATGTTGTGAACTGGACAGAAAACAATGTGAATATAGTAAACACTACTGAACTGCTCACTCTAAAATTATTAACTTTATGTTGTCAATTTCCCCTTGGTTTTCTTAAATATGAAAAAAAAAAAAAAAAAACATATGCTTATAGACATACTAAGTACCAAAAAAGAAAAAATCCAAGATTCAATGACAAACGTAAAAAATATTTCCCACTATAATGTAACATTTCATATAGCTCACTTAATCTGAGTCTTTTTCTTCATTGATAAAATGCAGATAAATAAGATGCAGGTTGATAAAATGCCCCATCTACCACAGAATTATAAGGAACCAAAGAAAAATGATAAAAATTACTCTCAAAACCAGAAGATACAATATGGGCCAGGTACGGTGGCTCAGGCCTGTAATCCCAGCACTCTGGGAGGCTGAGGTGGGCAGATCACTTGAAGGGTCAGGAGTTCGAGACCAGCCTGGCCAACATGGTGAAACCCTGTCTCTACTAAAAATACAAAAAAATTAGCCGGGTGTGGTGGCGTGGGCCTGTAGTCCCAGCTACTCAGGAGGCTGAAGCAGGTGAATTGCTTGAACCCAGGAGGCAGAGGTTGCAGTGAGCCGTGATTGCGCCACTGCATTCCAGCCTGGGCGACAGAGTGAGACTCTGCCTCAAAAAAAAAAAGAAAAAGATAAAATATGAACAAACAATGCTGTATTATTTTTACTACTATAAGTGCACTTCTCAAATTATACATGAATCCCTAAAGATTTGGTGACTACTAAAAACAGACATTACAATGAAATCACCAAATCTGTGCAGAGGTATTTAAGTCTTGTGGGAGAGATCAGCTTCCAAAAAATATCACTTCTCACCCATTTCCTTACAATGTGACCAGTTTGATATAATTCAACGGTCAGGTAAGTTCTGACATATGTACAGAAATGTATCCTTCTCCTCTATCTTTAAGAAAATAAAACAATTCAAATGCCCTTTTCTGTCCATTCTTTTAGTCTGAAATGCAAGGACCTACTTAGAATAAATGCCTGGAAGAGAAGAGGCTCTCCCATGCTTCTCAGTGAGGGAATATGCCTGCAGCAGCTTCGAGCTACAGCATCAGTTATGCAAGAAGAGACAGAGATTGGCAGTGCTTTTCTTTAATTCTAAGCCCCGTTCTCTTTGAAATAAACAGATAACATGTGGAGTCATGGTATAGGTCTCTCAGCTCGGCATAAGTCAAACATAGAAGTACCTTTCAAAAGTACATGTTTAGTTATTCTTCTTACTCAAAAAGCCACTTCCCATTCTCCCAACTTTCTCCCTATCTAATAAAGAGATAACAATAGGCCTGTAAGAATAACTTTTTGCTAAATGCACTTCTACCCTCCTCTGTACAGCAACCTTTTGTAACAGCACAACTTACCGCAAAGATTTTTAACAGAGTTTTCATGTAGAGTTTGCGGATACCAAAGGAGACTCCAAAAATGGCTGGCACTATGATGAAAAC
Organism: Nomascus leucogenys; assembly: GCF_006542625.1. Taxonomy (NCBI): domain Eukaryota; kingdom Metazoa; phylum Chordata; class Mammalia; order Primates; family Hylobatidae; genus Nomascus; species Nomascus leucogenys. The sequence goes on along the minus strand of NC_044388.1, from coordinate 46,271,301 downwards.
GAGAAGGAGGGTGAAGAGGACAGTCAGGGAGATGCCCAGAAGGTTGACAATCAGGCTATCAAAAGGCAGCAACAGGAACATGGTGGAAGATCCAGAACAGGCGAGCACCTGCCTCCCTAAGAACAAATTGCAGCCTTCAGATGGTCCTTCCCGACGGCACCAGCCAGGGAAAGGAAGCAAGTTCCCGAAGAACAGCAAACCCCATTCCAAAGCCCACACCCTTCAACCGCCTGAATAGAAGGGCTGGGAACAGAATGACAGAAAAACACGGCCACAAGAGGCAGCTGCAAATGCCAGGTCTCCCCAGAACGGATGGACTCTAAAGATGAATGAAGCTCGATGGGTGTTCAGTAAAAGAATCCGAGTCCAGATGGAGTTTCTGTGCAAGTGAGCAGTGAGGACGGGGGCTCTGCTCTGCTGTCCTGATGCTGCTTCCAGAGGTTTTACATGGTTTTCCTGCCCAAGAGCATTCAACAGATAAATCTGTCCTGCAGATCTGTCACTACCAGAAGTACCAAGAAGAGTTCAACTTGGTGCCAGAAAAATCCTGATAACTCCTGTGGAGGGGTAATCACTGGCACTTCACACAGAAGCCTTTTGAACTTGAATATGTGGAAATTAAATAATTGTTTTACTTAAAATTCCTTCATAAGGTGAGAACCATGTTCATGGTAGAGAGTTCATATCTGGCCCCATCCTCCTCTGGCGAGGCTCCTGGTGCTCACAGCTTCCAGGACCCTCCTACCTGGAGAGCTACAGTCTTTGCCAGAAGGAAAGAGATGCTGGCACACAATGTCTCATATTGCAAGTGCTGAGTGTAACTCCAGATGCATCTGGCATTGGTTTCCTCTGGACACTCTTCTCCCAAAGGCTCCCTTTCTTAGCAGTGACCTGGGTTCTTGGCAAACAGCTGCTTACATGCTGCCAAAGCTAGGGGAGGGAAAAAGAAACATTGTCAGTCACACAAATCAAGAGGAGAAATGTCAATATGCTGGGGGCCAGGTGGACTGTTTTAGGGTAGGCCTAAAACTGTCAGTGTGGTCAATGCCTGCTTCTCAAGTCATCAAGGTCAAAGAGACCAGGCAGACCCAACAGGTGGCAGACATGAATGTGGGAGGGAAACACAGAGGTTTCACAGTTTTCAACCCAAATGATATGATCTGTGGTCAAACTTTCTGAATATAAAATACATGTATATAAGACACATTTAAAAGACAAAAAGCGCGTGCTATGGAAAGTACATCGCCTTCCTACCTGTCCCCCAGGTACTCAGAGTGTTCTGCACAGATACTGCCAAAGGTTGTAACCACCTTTGTATTCTTCCCAAGACATTCTATGCTTAAACAAGGAAATCACAAGGGTTCTCCATCACCACTGGCCCCCAGGCCAGGTAACAACAACATATTATTCTTCACCTTGCTTTTTGTTTTTGTTTTTAGCTTAACACATCTTAGAAGAATGTCCCATCAATACACATAGAGCTCCTTCACTCTGCAGGTGCACAGTTTTCAACTTAAGAATGTGCCACAACTTAGTTCACCAGTCTCCTAAGCCTAAACACTGATATTTTTACTTTTTTTTTTGTATAAATAATATTGTAATGAATAACCAGGTACATGCATGACTTAGTACACAAAATGTGCTTAGCAAATATATTTTCGGGGTAAATTCCTAGAAATGGAATTGCAGAGGAAAAGAAAATACACATTTTTAAATTTGCAAGATCTTGCCATATTTTCCACATAGAGATTAAACTCCTCCAGCCTCTCCCCACACTGGCCACTCATTGTGAAATTCCACTATTTCAAATATCTCACAAAAGTATTCCAATTTTACATCACACATTCCAAATCCCTGAACTTGGGAGTATCTTATCAAGTCTCTCTGGCAAACATTTTGGCTTCACACTAATCACCTTCAGGCTATTCCAAACACTTAGAAGTACAAGAAATTGAACAAATGAACAAGTACTGACTTCGCCTTAAAATGTGCGCAATTTAAGGGAGGAGACCACCCTTCATATTGTCTTATGCCCAATTTCTGCCTCCAAAGAAAGAAGAAGTAAAATCTAAAAGGCAGAAATGGAATCCACAGGCAGATAGCCCAGCATTGTGCCCTGGGTCTGGTAGTTAAAAATCAACACCTGACCTAACTGCTTGTGTTATCTATAGATTTCAGACATTGTATGGAAAAGCATCGTGAAAACCCCTGTCCTGTTCTGTTCCATTCTGATTACCGGTGCATATAGCCCGCAAGTCACGTACCCCCTGCTTGCTCAATCGATCATGACCCTCTCACGCGGACCCCCTTGGAATTGTAAGCCCTTAAAAGGGACAGGAATTGCTTACTCAGGGAGCTCGGTTTTTGGAGACGTGAGTCCACTGATGCTCCCAGCTGAATAAAGCCCTTTCCTTCTACAACTTGGTGTCTGAGGTGTTCTTGTCTGCGGCTAGTCCTGCTGCATTTCTTGGTTCCCTGACCAGGAAACGAGGTGATTAGCGGAAGGCCAAGGCAGCCCCTTAGGTGACTTAGGCCTGCCCTGTGGAGCATCCCTGCGGGGGACTCAGACCAGCCTGAGCAATACGGATCCAAAGAGCGCTCCCGGGTAGGCAACTGCCCCATGGGACATGTCGCCAGAGCAGCCTGTGGCAGGCTCCCGCAGAGGATCAACACAGTGGCTGAAAACCGGGAAGGAACTGGCACTTGGGAGTCCAGACATCTGAAACTTGGTAAGACTGGTCTTTGGAACTTGCCCACTCCATCTGAGTGGGAGTGTGGCCTGATCACCCACGGCGTGCCTGTACCGGTACTTTGGTTTTTGTTTTTGACTTAACTTGGATTGCTTGATACTTTGGTTTTGACCTGGCTTGGATCTCTTGATACTCTGATTTTGGTTTTGATTCTGGTTTGGCGTAAACTGTAAAAGTGTGTGTGTGCCCTTTTTACCCGTTCTTTCTTTTGTGGTGTGCGTGTGGTGTGAGTGTGGTGTTTTGTCTCGAGGAAGCATGGGTCAGGCACAAAATAAGCCCACCCTACTAGGAACTACGTTGAAAAATTTCAAGAAAGGACTGAAGGGAGATTACAGCATTACTATGATACCAGGAAAACTTAGAACTTTGTGTGAAATAGACTGGCCAGCATTAGAGGTGGCCGTTGGCCATCAGAAAGAAGCCTGGACAGGTCCCTTGTTTCAAAGGTACGGCACAAGGTAACCTGTAAGCCGGGGCACCTAGACCAGTTCCCGTTCATAGACAGGGTTACAGCTGGTTTTAGACCACACCCCCCACCCCACCCCTGCCCCGCCACAGTGGTTGAGAGAACAGTGGCATAAATGGCTGGCAGAGGCAAGGAAAGACCAGCAGAGAGAGACAGAAAAAAGAGAAAGACAGAGAAAAGAGACAGAGAGGAAAAGAAGAAAAGAGAGACAGGAAGAGAGGCAGAGACAAAGATGGAGTCAAGGAGGGAGAGAGGCAGAGAGAGAGGAAGAGGCAGAGGCAAAAGAAAAGTCAAAGAGGGAGACAGAAAGTTAAACAGAGAAAGAAAGAGATATACAAGTAGTTAAGAAAAAAGTGTACCCTATTCCTTTAAAATCCAGGGTAAATTTAAAACCTATAATTGATAATTGATAATTGAAGGTCTTCTCCGTGACCCTATAACACTCCAATACCACCTTGTTGTAAGTGTAAACAAGGGCGTAGCCCGAAAGCACTGAGGCCACTAACAACCTGTAGCCTTCCTATCAACAATCCTCAACCTAGTAATCCGTGGATGGCCCAAAAGCATTCAATCTGTAGCAGCAACTGCTTTGCTAACAGAAGAAAGCAGAAAAATAACTTTTAGAGGAAACCTCATTGTGAGCATACCTCACCAGTTCAGAAATATCCTAAGTAAAAAAAAAAAAAAAAAAAAAAAAGATGATTTAATATTAACCACTGAAAATTCCCTTAACCCAGCAGGTTTCCTAACAGGGGATCTAAATCTTAATTACCATACAAAGGTCCAACCAGACCTAGGAGGAACTCCCTTCAGGACAGGGCAATAGATGGTTCCTCCCAGGTAATTAAAAAAAAACAACAAAAAAACTATACCAATTCTAAGTTAATTTGGACTAAACAAGGTCTTATTAACAGCAAAGGATAATTAAAATCCCAAACTTACAAGGTTTTCAACAAAACTGAAGTCTGCTAAAAGTTAAAAGTGTAACATGCATTATAGTAACTTCTAATCTTGTGGCCTTAGACAGTCTAGTCCACAGACATAAAGGAAGTTCACTTTGGAAAAGAGTGGTTATCATCTGCAGAACAAAAAGGGGGACAGAATTTATGTAAAAAAAGAATGTTATATGGTAAATTCTTGTCCTTAAATAAATTAACTGGTTGTTTTAAAAAAAAAAAGTTTGGGCCGGGCACAGTGGCTCACGCCTGAAATCCCAGCACTTTGGGAGGCCGAGGCAGGCGGATCACAAGGTCAGGAGATGGAGACCATCCTGGCTAACACAGTGAAACCCCGTCTCTGCTAAAAATACAAAAAATTAGCCGGGCGTGGTGGCGGGCGCCTCTAGTCCCAGCTACTTGGGAGGCTCAGGCAGGAGAATGGCATGAACCCGGGAGGCAGAACTTGCAGTGAGCCGAGATCGCGCCACTGCACTCCAGCCTGAGCAACAGAGCAAGATTCCATCTCAAAAAAAAAAAAAAGTTTGTAATAAGTCAGAAAGTTGAGACATATCGAAGAATTGTCTGTGAAAGTTGTGAGAAAAAAAAGTTATCAAAAAAAGGAATTTATGCAAGAAATGTATAATATAGGCCTCCTGAATGTAAAACTATTTAAAAAAAAAACAGTTTATGTGCAAGGTGTATAAGGAAAGTAAAATATACCTTTGGTAAATGGATTATAAGGAGGCATAGGAATGTAAATTTTTACCTACATTAAAAGGTTAAAAAATAAAGGTTTAAGCAAGTTTCAAAACGTTAATTGTAAAGAAAATTCTGTGTGTAAACATATTGGCTAAAGTTAAAGAGGTATCATCCAGTGTTTCTGTAAACTGAACATTAAAATAAAAACACAACGGGTTTTTCTTAAAACACTAACCTGCTCTTTAACAAAAAATTATAAAAGGTTAAAAAGAGTCTATAAAAATCTTACCTTATGGTCAGACATTAAAAATTGAATAAATATGTCTGTATACAAAGTTTTATTAAAACTAAGTTTAACATTAATAACACACTAATATAAAAATGAAATATAGCTTACCTGGTATAAAAATCATCCAGGAAGCATTGTCAAATATAAAATGGTGTTTGGCTTTCTTTGTTCTAAAAACTAATAGAAATAGGTGCTAAAGGAAATTTCTCAGTAGAAAGGCACCAAGGACTATAAAGTCCACTGCTGATGTCCCCACATTTAAAACAAAAGGTGAATTTCTTAAAAATTATATACTTGGTTTATCTTCCACTTTCCTTTCCCTCAAAACCAGAAGTCTTTTAGCACATGTACCACCCCTAGAATTTCTGGTAAACCAGAGCCAGCCTGAAGATCACATTCTCATCAAAGGGTGAAAAGAAGGGAAACTTGAGCCAGCCTGGGAAGGACCCTACCTTGTGCTGTTAACCACAGAGACTGCTGTTCGGACAGCGAAAAAGGGATGGACTCATCACATCCGAGTCAAGAAAGCAGCACCTCCTTCAGAGTTGTGGGCCATAGTCCCAGTCACAGCTGAGGCTGACTGGTCCACACACGGCCGAAGCATGAGGAAACCCACCGTGGGACTTATTTTCCTTAAATTTTGGACTTGTACAGTAGGGACTTCAACTGACCTTCCTCAAACTAAGGACTGTTCCCAGTGTATACATCCAGTCAAAAAGTTAAAACTGTCTTTTTGTTCTATAATTATTATAAATGTGCTGGAACTCTAAAAAGGACTTGTTTTTATAATGCCACTCAGTACAAGGTATGTAGCCCAGGAAGTAACCAGCCTGATATGTGTTATAACCCCTCTGAGCCTCCCATGTCCACAGTTTTTGAAATAAGATTAAGGACTGAAGACTGGTGGGGACTTGTAAGTGATACAAGTAAAGTATTAGCCAGAACAGAAAAAAAAGGGGTGCCCAAACGCATAATCTTGAAATTTGATGCCTGTGCTGTCATTAATAGCAATAAGTTAGGAAGAGGATGTGGCTCTTTTGACTGGGAAAAAGGCTATATGACCAAAAATAAGTACATTTGTTATGAATTAGGACTGTGTAGAAATGAATGTGGATACTAGTCCTGTGTCACTTGGGCCACGTGGATAAAAAATGAAAAGGATCCAGTCCACCTTCAGAAAGGAAAAAGTGGCCCCTCCTGTATTAAGGGACAACGTAACTCCTTAGAGCTAGTAATAACCAATCCCCTTGATCCTCACTGGAAAAAAGGGGAGCGTGTGACCTTAGGAATCGATGGGGCCAGACTGGATCCTTGAGTAAATATCTTAGTTCGAGGAGAAGTTTACAAACGCTCTCCTGAGCCAGTGTTTCAAACTTTCTATGATGAACTAAATGTGCTAGTACCAGGAATTCCAAGAAAAACATGAAATTTGTTTTTGCAATTAGTGGAGCATTTAGCCCAGTCTCTCAATGTCACTTCATGTTATGTATGTGGAAGAACTGTAATGGGAGATCAATGGCCATGAGAAGCCCGAGAATTAGTATCTACAGACCCAGTTCCTGATGAATTCCCAGCTCAAAAGAATCACCCTGATAATTTCTGGGTCCTAAAAGCCTAAATTTTTGGACAATATTGCACAGCTAGAGAAGGCAAAGAATTCACTCACCCTGTAGGACAACTTAGTTGTCTGGGACAGAAACTGTATAATGGTACCACAAAAACAGTCACTTGGTGGAGTTCAAATCACACAGAAAGGAATCCATTTAGTAAATTCCCAAAGTTGCAAACCATGTGGACCCACCCGGAGTCCCACCGGGACTGGACAGCCCCCACTGGATTACACTGGATACGTGGGCATAGAGCTTACGCCAAATTACCCAACCAGTGGGCAGGTAGTTGTGTTATTGGCACTATTAAACCATCTTTCTTCCTGCTGCCCATAAAAACGGGTAAACTCCTGGGCTTCCCTGTCTATGCTTCCTGCGAAAAAAAGAAGCACAGCTGTAGGAAATTGGAAAGATGATAAATGGCGCCCTAAGGGAATCATACCATATCATGGGCCTGCTAATTGGGCACAAGATGGCTCGTAGGGATACTGGACTGCCATTTACATGCTCAACCGAATCAAACGGTTACAAGCTATCTTAGAAATAATCACTAATAAAACCAGCAGAGCCTTGACTGTTCTGGCCCGGCAAGAAACTCAGATGAGAAATGCTATCTAGCAAAATAGACTGGCTCTTGACTACTTGCTAGCAGCTGAAGGAAGGGTCTATCAGGAATTTAACCTTAGTAATTGCTGTCTGCACGTAGATGATCAAGGGCAAGTAGTTGAAGACACAGAGATATGACAAAACTGGCACATGTGCCAATGCAAGTGTGGCATGGATTTGATCCTGGGACCATGTTTGGAAAATGGTTCCCAGTGCTAGGAGGATTTAAAACTCTTCTAATAGGAGTTACAATAGTAATAGGAACCTGCTTACTACTCCCTTGTTTGCTACCTGTACTTCTTCAAATGATAAAAAGCTTCATCGTTACCTTAGTTCACCAAAATGCTTCAGCATAAGTGTACTATATGAATCACTATCGATCTGTCTTGCAAGAAGACATGGGTAGTGAGGAAGAAAGTGAGAACTCCCACTAATGAGTGAAGTTCTCAAAGGGAGGGAATGAACAACTACTGATTTTGCCTTAAAATCTGCACCATGTTTTAAGGGAGAAGACCACCCTTCATATTGTCTTATGCCCAATTTCTGCCTCCAAAGAAAGAAGTATAAAATCTAAAAGGCAGAAATGGAATCCACAGGCAGCCCAGCAGCGCACTCTGGGCCTGGTAGTTAAAAACCAACCCCTGACCTAACTCCTTGTGTTATCTATAGATTTCAGACATTGTATGGAAAAGCATCGCGAAAATCCCTTCCTGTTCTGTTCCATTCTGATTACCCATGCATGCAGCCCCCAGTCACGTACCCCCTGCTTGCTCAATCGATCACAACCCTCTCGCGTGGACCCCCTTAGAGTTGTAAGCCCTTAAAAGGGACAGGAATTGCTCACTCAGGGAGCTTGGTTTTTGGAGATGTGAGTCTGCCAATGCTCCCAGCTGAATAAAGCCCTTTCCTTCTACAACTTGGTGTCTGAGGGGTTCTTGTCTGCGGCTCGTCCTGCTACAGTTTTAGAGAACTCAAGGCCCTTCCCTTGTTACCTCGTTTGTTTATCCCCAGCCCGTCAATCTGTATGATTTCCATTTCACACGTCAGGAAGCTGAGAGAGGTAGTTGCAGACCCAGTTCCTCTGTACGGCTCCGTAACATTCACACATTTCTGAAGACAAAATGCTCTAGTCTACAAGGACATGCTATGTCCTTGGCGCTATGTCAGTGGCGCTGGGTCATGAACCCTACTTCCTAGTTCTGATGGCCACTTCTTACATTTCCTTCCACTTTCACACTGTCACTGCGATTGCTAACATTGACTGAGTGCTTACAACATGCCCAGCACTGCACTAAGGAGCATTTCACATATACCACCCCCATGTAATCCTCACAATGGCTGTACAATGGAGTCATTGTCATCCTGATCTACAGGTGAGGACGCTGAGGTTGGGAAGATTAAGGGAGTCAAGTCACCCAGGGTTGCAGAGAGTTGGAAGCAGGACAAGAGCATCCGTCTCCAGGCCCCTGCTCTGTAACCCCTACTTCTTCCTGTCTCCCAAACGACATGCTTTAAAATGAAGTAGCACTGGCCGGGCGCGGTGGCTCATGCCTGTAATCCCACTTTGGGAGCTGAAGCAGGTGGATCACCTGAGGTCAGGAGTTCGAGACCAGCCAGGCCAACATGGCAAAACCCCATCTCTACTAAAAATACAAAAATTAGCCAAGCATCATGGTGCATGCCTGTAATCTCAACTACTCAAGAGGCTGAGGCAGGAGACTTGCTTGAACCTGGAAGACTCCAGCATGGGTGACAAAACGGGACTCTTAAAAAACAAAACAAAAACGAAGTAGCACTTTCTTCAAGCAAGCCTGCTCTACAGAACTTCTTGTGATTAGAGAAAACCATCAAGATCTGGACTCCATTATCAGAATTTGGTGGTGGTCTCAGAATCCAAGATACAGACATGCTCTTGTGTTTTGATAAACACTTGTACATGCCAGTTTTCTAACCATGTTCTAGAGGTAGTTCAGGCACCTGAGTTACCAAAGTTCTCAGGCCTGTCCAGGGCAACATCTCCTTTCCTCCTCCATTGCTGTCTCTCCACTCCCTGTGGACAGCACTGCCATGGGAAAGAGGCAGAAAGGGCCTCTGTCCTACTGGCCAGGGTTACCCTGAATTCCACAGACCCAAGGTGACCGGCACCAGGGTCACTTTGACCCTCATGCCAGAGTGTAGATCACTCCTCTAAGGATCACAACTAAGAATTCCCAAGGTTCTTCTGGGTTCATGTCCCCAAACCAGTAAACACGTGTAGCCATAAACCAATTTCTTCACCTAGTTCAGGGGTTGGCCAATCACAGCCCACATCTGGCTACAGTCTTTTTCACAAAGGCTCATGAGTTTTTACATTCTTAGACTCTTTTAAACAGAAGCAAAAAACAAAGAAGATTTCACAAACCCTAAAATACTCACTATCTGCCCCTTACAGATACAGACCCTAAAATACTCACTATCTGCCCCTTATAGGAAGTTTGCACTCATGACCTTGCTGGTCTTTCCTCCGCTCAGAGGCCCCCTGCTGGCTCTCCCAGTCCCATCCCATCCCACCCCATCCCATCCTGACACACTCCACCCCGAGTTCCTTTTGCTGAATGCCAGCCTCCAGGACAGAGAACACCAAACTGGCCTAACAAGTTATTTGGCCAATACTAAACAACACTCACACAAATTCTTAGAAGTAGAGGAAAGAGCAAGCCAACTGAGTTTATCAAATCGGTAGTGTTTGGAAACTGAAAAATCATTAAACCCAGAGGTAACTGGTGGCTTAAGGTCCCCTTAATACAGACTTTGATGTCTGGAAATATCAAAACTGTTCACATCAGAACTCAATCCAACCACAATTTCTAGATAACCGTTCTTTTACGAGAGGCTATCACTTTGCCTCAAGTAAATATAAGCATGACCCCTTAAGAATGTGAGCTGGGGAAGCCATTCATTCAGAGGAATATTCACTTACTCCCTCAACATCCACAGATGGGTTCCAACCAAACTCACCCAGAATTATCAAGGCCAATGTTCCCCCACAGGCCAAACATTCCAGAGAATCAGCTAGTTCTGAGTCTTTTAGGAAGGAAGCTGCCTCCATTCCAGGAAGGCAACAGAGCCCATCACTAAGCTAACCTAACTCTTCAACCCATGGAATGGCAAATCTGGGCCTTTTGGCCCCCTAATGGCCTCAGTTCTTGGAGTGACTAGTTCATTAATTCAACAAATACTCACTGGGCACACAGCGTATGCCAGACAGTACACCAGGTGTTAGCTGTTGCTCAGTGGTGAAAAGATATGCCCATTCGGAAACAAGCACACAAAAAGTCGTAATTTCAAACTATGATGACTGTTGACAAGGAAAATATACTCCTGGAAAAGAAAAGAAAACAAAAGAAAAGGAAAAGAAAAAGAAAAGAAAAGGAAAAGGAAAAGAAACGAAAAGAGAAAAGAGAGAAGAGAGAAAAGGAAAGGGAAAAGGAAAAGAAAAAAGAACAGAACAGAACAGAACTTAATTTAAATCAAGGCATCTACACCAATTCTGTCCCAATCACAAGGTATTGGACTGGGACTATTATCACTCCTAAATGCAGAATCAAATACTTTTCAGTCAGCTGTCTGTGACACATCCCAACTCAGGGACCATAACTGCTAGAATATGTGCAGACAGAGGCCCTGTGCCAACTCAAAAGGTAAAATAAAGGCCACTTTATTAATACATGCTTAGATCACACAAGAATGCACGTATTTTTAGAGCATACCAAGCACAATGCCTGTCACATGTTAGATCTCAATGAATGGCATATATTATCATTTCATTAGAATCAGAAGAAACTCAGTCTTCAGTCCTAGGTACCAAACTTCAAGAAGGCTTAGAGAGGAAAGCATTATAACGTATGATACAAAATCCACAGACCAAAAAACACAACTTGCCTAGCAAGCAGTAAATGTTCAATAAAAAGGTTAGTCGTAAAACGGAGAAATTCGAATTGAAACTACAGTGAGATGGCAAAGAAATTCTGATAAACCACTGCACTGGTGAGAATGAAAAAACATCCTCAAATACTGCTGGTTGGAGTGTAAAATGGGTTCAACCTCTACAAAGAACAATTTAGCGACTGCCATCAAAATTTTAAATGTATATAACCTTAGATCCAGCAATTCCACTTCTAGAAATGTATCCTAAGGATAAATCGGACCAGCGGTTCCCAACCAAGGGCGATTTTTTTTACCCCCTTGGGGAGCATCTGGCAATATCTGCAGGGATTTTTGGCTGCCACGACTTGGGATGGGAGTGCTACTACTGGCATCTAGTGCAGTGTGCAGGGCAGAGATGATGCTGCACATCTTACAATGCACAGGACAGCTCCCACACAATGAGGAACTGTCCAGCCCCAAACGTCAGTAGTTTAGAAGTGTATAAACCCTGTATTTTAAAGCAAGAGCAAAGTGATAATATGTGCTGGGATACTGACTATGGCATTGTCTGTAATATCAAAACAAACATCAACGTCTCCCAATAGAGGATATAATGGAATACTGTTCATCTAAGCCCCTGTCACTAGGAAGGAGAAGGGGAATTTGAATGTATTTCCCAAGAATTAATGACATTACACTAATGAGGTTTTCAACTACCACTTTTGCCTAAAGGTGTTTATATGCCTCTAAAATGGCTGGAGCATGCTTTCTTGTTCAGAAAGTTCACATGGCCTGACAGGGAGGCAAACATGGCCACAGCCAGTGCCTGCAGAGCATACTGGGGGCAAATGAGACTCTCCAGAAAACAGGAACATAAATGCTTGAGGCTTCAAGATGGCACTCTGTGTAAATGCATTAGTAAAAACTGAGACTCTCACAGTAATTCTGAATCAGGACAGTTGGTATCCATGTACAGATGGCAGGGGCATGAGCCACATGGGCCCTCAGAGACCCAGCCAGAGCCATCCCCTGGCCACTAAAGGCTGCACTGGTTCTCTACCCAGGATGCTTATTTGCATCACTGGGCCTCAGCCCAGATGAAATAAATTAGAATCTCTGTAGGTACAATCTGGATTTGTTCTTAAGACACTCGAGTGATTCTAATGCGTAGCCAGTTGAGACTACTGGGTTAAGGGTTCTTACCAGTTAACTGAGAAAGGACAACTGAAACTGAGAAGACAACCATCTCTGAGCACAAATTACCCATACATAAAAAGGCATCTAGTTCTCTAAAAAAAAGGAGGGGGATCACATTCATAAGAGAGGTGGTGAGGATCTAGAACAACATCCCAGGACATGAAAACTGGTGGAAGCCCTTCAGTACTGGAGAGCACTCAGGTCAGACAGGGCTGGCTGTCACCTAGAAAAAGTGGATTTGCTTGGGACACCTGAAGCAAGGGAATTGGTGCTATGGTTGGTAGGTATGGGGTGCAAATTCTAGCTCAATACTAAGAATCCAACCCTCATGCTTTGCTGGTGGGAATGTAAGATAGTGCAGCTCAGAGAATGGCTAAACAAAGTTACCATGTACCTCGCAATTCCACTCCTAAATACCCAAGAGAAAGACAAACTGTCTACACCAAAAAAATTGCACATGAATGCTTACAATGGCATTATTCAGAACAGCCAAAAGACGGAAACAACCAAAATGTCCATCAACTGATGACTGGATAAACAAAATGTGGTGTAGCCATACAGTGGAAACTTAGGCCATAAAAATGAATAAATGATACAAGCTGTAACACGGATGAATCTTCAAAACATCATACTAAGTGAATGAAACCCATCGAAAAGACCACATATTGATTCCATTTATACAAAATAGGCAAGTCTACACAGACAGAAAGTAGATTATTGGTTACTTTAGAGCTGGCGAGAGTGGGGAGATACGAAAGTGATAGCTAAAAGGTTTCTTTCTGAGGTGACGAAAATGTTCTAAAACTGACTCTGTTGATGACTATACACATCTGTGAACATAATAAATCCCAGTGAACTGTATACTTTCATTAGGTGAATTGTATCTCAATAAAGCTATTTTTAAAAGAATCTAAGATAAAGTTGTTCAAAAAGAATAGGCTATATAGGGAGACCTTCACCTACATCTGCATTCTGCAGAGTGGCAGATACATTATGGTGATTAGACTAGATGTCTTTTAAAAATCCTTCCTGAAACAAGTTTTTTGTCCTTACGTCTTTATTTAAAATTGCAGAATGTCAGGGAAGCAGTTAAACATGATGGCCAAACATATGGGGAATCGGACAAGCTACATTCAAAACCAGCCTCCCCTACCTTCTGGCTGTCTGACCTCAAAAGTCACATTCCATGCTTCAGTTTTCTCACCTGTAAAATGGTGATAATACATATCCTGTGGTATTGTTGTGAAGACTGAACATGACGCCTATCAAGCTATCAGTGTAGTGCTTGGCACAAAATCCTCTATAAATAGAAGCTTCTACTACTAATCATCACCATAAAGCTGGAGGCAATAATAATAAAATGATGACAAACCACAACTTTACTAATCTTTCAGAATTCTAGTCCAACCTCTTCATTTTATGGCTCAAATAACTGAGCCTTGGAAGGGTTTGATGACGGGGACAAGTTACAAAACTGGCTGGTAACAGAGGCAGGACTAACATGCCCATCTGATGCCCAGTCGAGTGCACTTCTTGCTTCCCAGGCTGACTCCTCACTTGCTTTAGGGTGGATTACAATTCAGAGAAAAGCATCCATTTCTCCTGGTTTACTGTCAGAACATAGGCCCACCAAATGCCCCAACTGTAATGTAAACAAACACACACACACAGGCATGAGGAAATGTGTGCTACGCTGAATTTAATGTCGAGTGTATCGGGACTGGTAGAGTGTAAGAAATTTGCTTGAATAGGAAGCTGCTGCTTAGTGGGGAAAGTGCATAATGTTTCCAAACAGGGCAGCTCTCAGAGCGACTCAGTTGACATGAACCTGAAGTGCTGAAAACCCAGAACACACATAGCTGGCATCAATCCTGGATAAAATAAATTACCCAAGACAAAGCCAGGATCCAACTGGCCACAGGATGATTCAACTCATAGGGAAGACAGAACATGGTCAGGTTCGGGGCCTTGGTCTTATCTAAGATCGTTATGCCCTCCAGAACTTTCTTGAGTTAGAACTGGATAAGTAACACGGCACTGGTACCAAGTTTACCCCAAAGCAACAGAACCATCTCTTGAAGCTGGCAAAACAGAAAACAAAACCAAAAAAAGAGGATATTTTGATGATGACAATTTGATTTGCTGGAGCTTTAAGACCCAAGACAATTCATTATTCGACCTGAACACTGCTCTGATGGCTCAATTTCAATACCAGTTCTTGACATCTGAGTACTGCATATGTAATTAGAAGCAACTTCCTGGCCTTTTTCTTGTTTAAAAAATCTTTTTATCCAATTTACTTCACTCAGCATAATTATACTGAGAACCATCCACGTTGCTGCATGTATCAACAGTTTATTCCTCTTGATTTCTGAGCTATATTCCAGTATATGCATATACCTGCTTCTTCATCCATTCCCCTAGTGATGGACACTAAGGTTGTTCCAGTTTGAGGCTATTAACAAATAAAACTGCTATCTACAAGTATTTGTATGGGCATATACTTCATTTCTCTTGGGTAAATACCTAGGAGTGGAATGACAAATTCCAAAACGGGTTGTACCACTTTGTATTCCCACTAGCAGCGTAGGGAAGTCCCACTTGTTCCACATCTTCACCAATACAGTCTTTTAAATTTACACACATCACTGGCTAGGTGCAGTGGCTCACACCTGTAATTCCAGCACTCTGGGAGGCCAAGGCGGGGGGATCACTTGAGGCCAGGAGTTCAAAAACAGCCTGGCCAACAAGGAGAGACCCCATTTCTACTAAAAACACACAAATTAGCCGGGCGTGGTGGTGCATTCCTGTAATCTCAGCTATTTGGGAGGCTTAGGTGGGAGGATCACCTGAGTCCAGTAGGCTGAGGCTGCAGTGAGCCATGACAGTGCCACTGCACTCCAGCCTGAGCAACAGAGCAAGACCCTGTCTTAAAAAATGAAACCTTTTCATCACAAGTGCACAAATTTGTGATATCAGACCTTTTTGTTCATTTCTCTGCAAATTCAAAATACTTCTAATTGTGCAAAGAAAATCACTAAAACATGAAAGAAAAAACCAATGACCACAACCGCAAACTCTAACCTCAGACCTGAACATTACCAAGCAAAATAAAACATTCCTTCATCTTTATGTTCCACTGACAGTGATTCTCTGCAGTCCAACAGAGCAGCCACTAACCATGTGTGACCTTGGAGCACTTAAAATGTGTTGTGAATGTAAAATGCACACTGGACTTCAATGACTTAGTATGAAAAAACGCATGTGAAATATCCCATTAATAATTTTTATATTACGTTTCAAAGTAATATTCTGCATAAACTAGGTTAAATAAAATATATTGTTAAAATTATTTTCACCTGTTTCTTTTTACTTTATAAAATTTTTTTTTAAAAAATTTAAATTGACTTTCAAATCAAAGTCAACATGTAGGAGCTGAACATGATCTCATAGAGGTAGACAGTAGAATATAATAGATACCAGAGGCTGGGAAGGGTGGATGTTGAGAGCTTGGTTAATGGATAGAAAAAAAAAACTTAGATGGAACGAATGAGTTCCAGTATTCAACAGCAAAGGAAGATGACTATAGTTACCAATTTCTTGTACATATATATATACACATTTTTTTTTTTTTTTTGAGACAGTCTCATTCTGTGGCCCAGGCTGGAGTGCAGTGGTGCAATCTCTGCTCACTGCATCCTCTGCCTCCTGGGTTCAAGCAATTCTCATGCCTCAGCCTCCCTCGTACCTGGGATTATAGGCACAGGCCACTACACCTGGCTAGTTTTTTTTGTTTTTAGTAGAGAAGGGGTTTCATCATGTTGGCCAGGCTGATTTCAAACTCCTGACCTCAAGTGATCTACCCACTTTGGCCTCCCAAAGTGCTAGGGTTACAGGCATGAGCCACCACGTCGGGCCAATTTCTTGTATATTTTAATTTGAAATGTTAAGTAGATTTGAAATGTTCCCAACACAAAGAAATGATGTATGTTTCAGGTGTTGGATATCCTAAATACTCTGATTTTATCATTACACATTCTATTCATGTGGACAAATATTACTGTACACTATAAATATGTAAAATTACTGTTTGTCAATTTTTTAAAAATTGATACATAATTTTACATATGTATGGGGCACAATGTGATGTTTTGAGATACACACACACACACACACATACACACACACACACTCTCTCTCTCTCTCATCCCTTGTGGAATGATTAAATCAACCTTATTTCTTTGTGCTTTTTAAAAAAGCATTACTATAAAATTTAAAATTGTGTATATAGCATATATAATATTTCTATGGACAGCACTGATAAAAAATTTTTAAAGGAGACTCTGAAAATAATATATCTTCAACTGGCAAAGAAAGAAAGATATGTATATGTGTGTGTGTGTATACATATATATACACTTTCCCACCCTATTTCTCCGAGGTCAAGAAAACGCTACAGCAGAAAGGGCTTAGATCTGGAACCAGGACTGCCCTTAGGTTCCAGGCACAACTCTTACTGTCTAGTCTATGTGTCCTTGAATAAATCATTCAGCTTTGGCCACGTGCAGTGTCTCACGCCTGTAATCTCAGCACTTTGGGAGGCTGAGGCGGGTGGATCACCTGAGGTCAGGAGTTCGAGACCAGCCTGGCCAACATGGTGAAACCCCGTCTCTACTAAAAATACAAAAATTAACTGGGTGTGGTGGCGCATGCCTGTAATCCTAGCTACTCAGGAGGCTGAGGTAGGAAAATCATTTGAGCTCAGGAGGTGGAGGGTTGCAGAGAGCCGAGATCTCGCCACCGCACTCCAGCCTGGGCGACAGAGGGAGATTCAGTCTCAAAAAAAAAAAAAAATTAAAAAGAAAAATCATTGAACTTCCCTTGATTTAGGCTTCCTGATCATTTTTTTTTTTTAATTCAAAAAAGTTGGCCGGGTGTGATGGCTCACGCCTATAATTCCAGCACTTTGGGAGGCCAAGGCGGGGGGATCACGAGGTCAGGAGATTGAGACCATCCTGGCTAACACGGTGAAACCCCGTCTCTACTAAAAAATAATAATAAAAAAAAGAGCCAGGCGTGGTGGCAGGTGCCTGTAATCCCAGCTACTGAGGAGGCTGAGGCAGGAGAATGGTGTGAACCTGGGAGGCAGAGCTTGCAGTGAGACAAGATTGTGCCACTGCACTCCAGCCTGGGTGACAGAGCAAGACTCTGTCTCAAAAAAAAAAAAAAAAAGTCAACAAAGGCCTGGCGTGGTGGCTCATGTCTGTAACTCTGACCCTTCGGGGGGCTGAGGCGGGAGCCCATTTCTCAAACATACTGTTTGAGCCAGGGAGGCTGAGGGTGCAGTGAGCCTTGATCATGCCACTGCACTCTAGCCTGGGTCACGGATCAAGACCATCTCTGTAAAATAAATAAATAAAAGTCAAGTGCAAACGTATTACACTCCTGTTTTACAAAGCATTTTTCTATTATTGCAGATCTTCGGCTTACAAATTAACTGGAGGTGGGATCCAAACATACTAAGATTGTACAAGGCAAAATGAAGAGAGCCCTAGATGAGCCTCTGTGTTTGTGGCATTTGTACGTGTCTGCATGTGTTTTAAAGGTGAAAGAGTATATTAAAGGACTCAGGGGAAACTCTAAGCACTTGGAAGGCTCCTTCTAACTCTAAAATTCTATTCTCTTAAAAAGCCTTAATCATAGTGTATGCTATTACATGGTTTAGTGATACATGCAACGGATGATATTCCGTCAAGTTCTCCCCATGAGCACAATGACACAGTAGGAAGTAAACGACATGTCATAATGAGGTTCTACTTTACCCAAACAATTCTGCAGTACAGTTCATGTTTAACCAGGGCCAAATAATCCCCAGATAGCTCAGAGAGCTTTGTTTTGTTTTTAATAAAAGCTAACTTTTGGTGACAAGCACACACAAGAAAAGTGGGTTTTTCTTTAGCAGAAACCACTTAGCAAGTTAGGCTAGCCTCTGAAGAGCCTAGCCACAGCACTCCTCACACCAAACACAAAATAGACACACAACAGTCGCCTCCTCCTCCCTCCTCTATCTTTAGGGGTAATGATTTACCATGACACTCAAATGCTATTGCAGTGGTACTTCCATAAACTGGACATGCATAACAATTTAGGTCACAAACTCACAAAAGAAAAGTCCATCCTGAAAGTAAGTTGACAACTATGTCATCATATAAATAACTTAAACTTCCATGAAAACTCAAAGACCCCTAACATGAGGACTTGCTTGTTCCCAGCATTCCTTGAAGAGGTAGCATATCCCCATTTTAAGGGTAGGAAAATTGAGGAATAAGTACTGAATTTACCAGTCTTTGTTGAGATAACGAAATGTAGTAGCATAAATTTTGCTAGGAAATGCATATTATGGTTTTGTAAGAAAGTCTAACCCATGGTCCAAGAAGCCCAGATTCTTACCTGCTAATGGCACGAAAGGCTTTCTGAGATGGTGCCATTGTTCTCTCAGAAAAAGAAGAGTAACACTCCAAGTCATTCTGGTTTCCCTTAATAACTCTTTCTTAAATAGCTGTGAATGTTATCTACAGCGTTTATAGCTTGTTCTTATTCTCAAACTGGTATACCACTTCTCAGGTCAGAATTTTATCATGTTCCCTAAAAACTATCATCAGAACTTCTCGTCTGTCCCAAATTGATTTTTAAGAAATAATTTAAGGCATTTCTTAAAATTCTGGAATTTGGTGGAAAAGCTCATGTTCGCCTATCCAAATCCTTCATGAATGTAAGCGTCTTCATCCACAGCCCTCCTACACCATTTCTCTTTCCTGAAGGGAACCTGAAGGCAAGCAGTATGGGTCAGTGGAACCGCAGCCTGGAGGCAGAGGCGGGATTTCAGCCTCTTAAGACCTGCGGCTCTGGACAAGTCACTGAACTTCTCTGGACCTCCAAGGGCTCAGAAAAAAATGAAAACATTGAACAGGACGTTCCGAATGTTCTCATCCAGATCTGAAACACTTTTTTTCTTTTTTCTTTTGAGACGAGTCTCGCTCTGTCGCCCAGGCTGGAGTGCAGTGGCGCAATCTCGGCTCATGCAACCTCTGCCTCCTGGGTTCAAGCGATTCTCCGGCCTCAGCCTCCCAAGTAGCTGGGAAAACAGGTACTCGCCATCAAGTCTGGCTAATTTTTGTATTTTGAGTATATGCAGGGTTTCACCATGTTGGCCAGGCTGGTCTTGAACTCCTGACTTTAGGTGATCTGCCCGCCTCGGCCTCCCAAAGTGCTGGGATTACTGGCGTGAGTCACCATGCCCGGCCATACTTTTTCTTTTAACCTGTTCAATCATGTTAAGATACCTTTTGCTGTGCTCTTTCTTCAACTCTATTGTGTTTCTTAGCTGAAGACCTCATAAAAGTAGGCTGTGTTCCAAAACAAAAAGTACATTATGACTTCGTAGGGTGGTTTTCATTATGGAACTGAAGCTACTTTTGACAGACTCATCTTGCATCAAGTTCTCCCTGAGACATACGGGAGGGGAAATGGGTGGGGTGTGGATGGCACAGGAATAGCCACAGTTAAGTGGCTGAGGAGGCCAGAACAAGTACATGCTGGTTCCCTATTCCATCTATTTCCCTGTGTCTGAAATTCTCCAAAATACAAAGTTAAAAAAAAAAAAAGCACATCTCTTTCAAAGAGAGAAGTATATTTGATTGGCATTATTACAGGATTTTGTCTGCAGACTTTGGTATGGTATAACCGCTCTTCACACCATTTCCCTTGGATTGAGATAGAATCTACAAGACATGAAACTAAGCAGAGCTCCTCAAAGTTCAGCCAAAATTAAGGAAAATGGACCAGAAACAAAATTCTTCAAATGACCTCAAGGTTATCAGTGAGAAGATCCATGGTAATACTTGGCAGAGGATGGAACTTATTTCCATCGTGCTACACCGTATGTCTCCTATAAGCTATTTTCTGCAACTTCTGAACAGCTAAACTTCAGCCCTCTGTGACATGGAAAGCGAGGAAATAAACAAGCACCAGTGGGAGGAGGATGCCTCGGAGGGTGCTGAAATAAAAAAGGAAAGGCAAGGGATTTCGGGAGTTAAGAAATCCTAAAGAAAAATGGGAGCATGCATTTGGAGAAAGAGAGGGTAAAGACATGCATCTCACGGCAGCCAGAGAACACAGGAAGGGGAATGACAGGGGAAGGCGCTTCCTGGTGCTCCAACGCCCCGCAGCCCTCGCCACCCACATCCCCGGACTCCCGGGGCCGGAGGGCTGCGCACACCTGGGACTCGGGGGAGGCGAGGGGCTCCGAGGAGCCAGGCTCGGAGGGCAGGGGAGCGGAGAGGCGGGAGGCCGGGGTTCGGGGCGGGCGCAGACCGTTCCATCGCGGACGGGGGGCACCCGCTCCACCCGCCGGGGATCCCCGGGGCGCGGCGATGGTGCCTCCTGACGCCGGCGCAGCGTCGCCGGGGCGTCCCAGACCGCAGGCCCCCCGCGGCCGCCCAAGCCCGGCTCCCACGTCCCGCTCTCGGCTCCCCGGAGGTCGGGGACTTTGAGGTAAGGGGCCAGCTCCCTCCTACTCACCGACCGCGAAGCCAGGCAGCTCCAAATCCCGCGGCGACCGCTCCCTCCCGCCCTTGCCGCCGCCGCGGGCCCAGGCTGCGTCAAGACGTGCGCGCGCCCGCCTTTGTCTACGCCGCCCAACGTGACCCTGCGCCCACTGCCCCGCACGCTCCCGTCGGGCGCGCGCGGGCTGGCAGGGCTGGGGCCTAGGGAGAGGCGGGTGCCGCGTGGACGGGCTCGCGGGTTGGGCGAGCCCGGGACGCGCGGAGTCGCCCTCTGGCGGACTAGGGGCCAGTGCCGGGGGCGGGGCGGGACGGGAGCAGGAGAGGCCGGGCCCTGGCCGCCCCTCCGCTGGCGCGTCTCTCTCAGAAAGCGGAGCGCTTTCCTGCGTCAGGGGGTTCGCACGTGTGTTCCGGAGAGGGTGAAATCAACCCGGCACCGCGGGAAGAGGCTAGAGTCACTAAATCACCTTGTCCTCTTGGGGCTGCTGTCCGTATGCAGCGACATTCTGCCCGTTAGAGGACTCACCTCAGGGCCTGGTACGCTCAAGATCTGTTAGCTGCCAGCACCATCACCACGATCACCGTCATCACCAGCCTTTTCCTTCAGCCTCGTCTGCCTTGCTCGTCAAGCAGGGTGCTCCAGGAGTGGGTGTAGGCCACCTTCGCCCTCCCTGGCAGATGCAACTTTCCAACTTCCACCTCCACTTGGACCTGCTGTCTCTACTCAAGTCTAGCTGGTGGCTGCTGGAGTTTGCGTGTGTGTTTCTTACTGTATCTTCTGACCAGACGCCTAACCCAAGCTTATTGTCTCCCCTAAAATGGGACCTCCTTAAAATATATATTACCTTTCTTTTTCCTGGTCTTAAAAGACAGTTTGCCTTTAGTGCCAAGCCCTCTCCGCCGGTTTACGCTGTACACGGCTGTCAGACTGTCATTCCATGCTAAATGCATAATCTGATAATGAAATCTTTAAAGTCCACATTCTTAGACATCAAAATCTCTGTAAGAATAATGGGCAGGGTATGGTAGTTCACGCCAGTAATCCCAGCGTTTTGGGAAGCCAAAGCAGGAGGATCGCTTGAGGCCAGGAGTTTGAGACTAGCCGGGGCAACATAACGAGATCCCCACTTCTACAAAAATTTTAAAAATTAAAAAAAATGGTGGGGGGAGCAGGGCGCGGGTAGCTCACGCCTATAATCCCAGCACTTTGGGAGGCAGAGGCGGGCAGATCACTTAAGGCCGGGAGTTTGAGACCAGCCTGGCCAACATGGTGAAACCCCGTCTCTACTAAAAATACAAAATTTAGCCGGGGGTGATGGCTCGCACCTGTAATCCCAGCTACTCGGGAGGCTGAGACAGGAGAATTGCATGAACCCAGGAGGCAGATGTTGCAGTGAACTGAGATTGTGGCACTGTACTCCAGCCTGGGTGACAGAGCGAGACCCTAACTCAAAAAAAAAAAAAAAAAAAAAAGAATAACCACTTTGCTCCAAAATACTGGACTGGACTACTTATCTCCACCAAATATAACTAAATGTTACCCATTTGGAACTGATCACATATTTATTAACTCAATCACTTATCCATTCATTGTGCCCTTGTTACTCGCCCAGCTTTTTTGGGGATCCCAATTCAAGACTGAGTAATGCATGGCCATGTCTAATCGTCAACTACATTGAATTCCCTAAGAGAAGAAACCACCGGGCGCGGTGGCTCACGCCTGTAATCCCAGCACTTTGGGAGGCTGAGGTGGGCGGATCACGAGGTCAGGCATTCGAGACGCCTAACCAACATGGTGAAACCTCGTCTCTCCGTCTCTACGAAAAATACAAAAATTAGCCGGGCGTGGTGGTGCACACCTGTAATCCCAGCTATTCGGGAGGCTGAGGCAGGAGAATTGCTTGAACCCGGGAGGCGGAGGTTGCAGTGAGTTGAGATTGCACCACTGCACTCCAGCCTGGGCGACAGAGGGAGACTCCATCTCAAAAAAAAAAAAAAAAAAATGAGAGAGAAGAAACCAGACATCATACATTTTTGTGTTCTCCACAGTCCTTGGGATAGGGATTTAAAGTGGCTACCGGGATCTCAACTGCTCTTTGGAGTCTTACATCTGGTCTCCTTTTCTGCCCCCAGAACCAGTCTTGGAAGTAGCCCACTCATCTGCTTTACTCTCTTTGTGTTCTCATGGTTATATTTTCTCACAATTCTTACCATCTACTAGTTCTTTGTACATAATATTGAAATCTTAACATATTTCACACATATTAGAGGCTCAAGAGAAAATGGTGTTCTTTGCCCAAGCAAATAGTAGGCTCAATTGTTGTGATACACACACACACCTTGTGAGTATGCACATTCACTGGCACATTCTCTAAACTTTGCAAGTGCAGGAAGGCAATCAAACTTCCCTCTGAGTGGGAAGCCAACATGAACTGGGTAAATATAGTTCCTGTAGGCACCAAAACTTTTATCACATTCATTTCTGGGTACAAGGAATGTAAATGGGCAGATGAAACAAGCAAGTCATGCTTGAAATGCTTGACACAAAGCAGACTTATCTTTAGAGAAGGCCTCCTGCCCATAGCATGACCGAGCTATAGCCAACACTGAACTTCTTGTCGCTGTGAATATGGGCCGTCCTTAGATTATTGTTGGCAATATTTTCACATTCTAGAATGAAAAAACTCATACTGCAGAAATTGTAGGAGTAATTTTTAAAACCTGGTGAAGGGTAGTCCTTTAGAAGAAAGAGATCACAAGATTTAGATCCTATCCCATACTAACTTTGAATTCATTCATAGTATGAGGGCATTTCCCCAAAATGTGTGCTCTCTACGTGGTGCACAGTGCTGTGAGCCTGGGAAGAACTCCTTTCCCCAGGAAAATACCATGCCTGTGCTGTACAACTTATCTTCCTTCCAAAGTCAATTAACATCTACAAAGACTTTGCCATTCATTAAGAGGTGAATCCATAACTCTCGACTGGACAACCAGCAACATCAATGCTCATTTCCAAGCACCAAAAGAAAAAGCCAAATAAAGTAAAATAAATATTATTTTTAAAAAATGTTTTCAATTGTGGTAAAATACGTAGAACCTAAAATTTATTATACCATCTTAATCAGTTCTTTTTTTTTTTTTTTTTTTTTTGAGATGGAGTCTCACTCTCTTGCCCAGGCTGGAGTACAGTGGCACAATCTCAGCTCACTGCAACCTCTGCCTCCAGGTCCAAGCGATCCTCTCACCTCAGCCTCCTGAGTAGCCGGGATTATAGGCATGTGCCACCACATCTGGCTAATTTTTTTGGTAGGGGGAGAGGGGATGGAGTCTCACTCTGTCGACCAGGCTGGAGTGCAGTGGCGAGATCTCAGTTCACTGCAACCTCCTCCTCCCAGTTCAAGCGTTTCTTCTGCCTCAGCCTCCCGAGTAGCTGGGACTACAGGTGTGTGCCACCATGCCCAGATAATTTTTGTATTTTTAGTAGAGATGGGTTTTCACCATATTGACCAGGCTGCTCTTGAACTCCTGACCTTAGGTGATCTACCCACCTTGGCCTCCCAAAGTGCTGGGATTACTGACATGAGCCACTGGGCCTGGCCCATCTTAATCATTTCTAAGTGTACAGTTCAGTGGTGTTAAATATATTCTCATTATTGTGAATCTTCAGAAATTTTTTATCAAGGCTGGGGGTGGTATCTAATGCCTGTAATTCCAGTTATTTGGGAGGCTGAGGCAAGTGGATTGCTCGAACCCAGGAGTTCAAGACAAAGCCTGGGAAACCTGGGGGAACCCAATCACTACAAAAAAGAAAGAAAGAAAGAAATTTTTCATCTTAAAAAATTGGCATTCTATGCCCATTAAAAAAAAATTTCATTTCTCTTCTCTCTACCCCCAATAACAACCATTCTACCACTCTACGTTCTGCTAATGGGAGTTTGAGTACTCTACCTCATATAAATAGTCAGTTTTTGTCTTTTTGTGACTGGCTTTTTTCACTTAGCACAGTGTCCTCCAGATTCTTCCATGTTGTAGCATGTGTCAGAGTTCCCTTTTTTTTAGGGCTAATATTCCATTGTATGTGTGTATGTATTTATTTTGAGACGGAGTTTTTGCTCTTGTTTCCCAGGCTTGAGTGCAATGGCGTGATCTTGGCTCACTGCAACCTCCGCCTCCTGGATTCAAGAGATTCTCCTGCCTCAGCCTCCCAAATAGCTGGGATTACAGGCATGTGCCACCATGCCTGGCTGATTTTTATTTTATTTTATTTTTAGTAGAGATGGCGTTTCACCGTGTTGGTCAGGCTGGTCTCAAACTCCTGACCTCAAGTTATCCACCCACTTCAGCCTCCCAAAGTGCTGGGATTACAGGCATGAGCCACTGCGCCTGGCCCCATTGTATTTGTATACCACATTTTCTTTATCTATTTGTCTGTTGATGGACATTTGGAGTTGATCCTGCTTTCAATTATTTTGTGTATCTACCCTGAAGTGGGATTGCCCAATCGTATGGTAATTCTACACTCAATTTTTTTAAGTCTGGAGTTGGGAGGAGAGCTTTAGCTAGTGATATAAATTTGAGAGTCAGGCAGGGCACGGTGGCTTATGCCTGTAATTCCAACACTTTGGGAAGCCGAGGCAGGCAGATCGCTTGAACCCAGGAGTTCAAGACCAGCCTGAGCAATATGGTGAAACCCTCTCTCTAAAAAAAAAATAAATAAAATAAGTTAGCCAGCCATGGTGGCAGGAGCCTGTAGTCTCAGGTACTCGGGAGTCTGAGGTGGGAGGATCACTTGAGTCCAGGAGGTCGAGGCTGCAGTGAGCTGAAATTGCTTCACTGCACTCCAGCCTGGACTACCGGAGTGAAACCATGTCTCAAAAAAAAAAAAAAAAAAAAAAAAAAAAAAAAAAAAAGGCTGTTCGCGGTGGCTCATGCCTGTAATCCCAGAACTTTGGGAGGCCGAGGCAGGCGGATCATGAGGTCAGGAGATCAAGACCATCCTGGCTAACACGGTGAAACCCCATCTCTACTAAAAACATAAAAAATTAGCCAGGCATGGTGGCGGACACCCGTAGTCCCAGCTACTCAGAAAGCTGAGGCAGGAGAATGGCGTGAACCCAGGAGGCGGAGCTTGCAGTGAGCCGAGATCGCACCACTGCACTCCAGCCTGGGCAACAGAGCGAGACTCCGTCTCAAAAAAAAAAAAAAAAAAAAGTTAAAAATAAATAAATTTGAGAGTCATCAGAATATGAATGGTACATATGTTGGATCAGATGAATACAAGAAAGCCCAGACTTAAGGAGAGACTTGGCAGTTAAGAGCAAAGTGAAGAAGACAGGTTGTTTCAGTCCAGATCTATACCATAGTCTTCAATTTGAAAGAAACACACTCTGCCAGGCGCAGTGGCTCATGCCTGTAATCCCAGCACTTTGGGAGGCCAGACGGGTGGATTAGCTGAGGTCAGGAGTTGAAGACCACGGCCTGGCCAACATGGAGAAACCCCGTCTCTACTAAAAATACAAAAATTAGCCAGGTGTGGTGGCGGGTGCCTCTAATGCCTGCTACTGGGGAGGATGAGGCAGGGGAATTGCTTGAACTGGAGAGACGGAGGTTGCAGTGAGCCAAGATCGCGCCTTTGTTCTCCAGCCTGGGCGACAAGAGTGAAACTCCGTCTAAAAAAAAAAAAAGAAAGAAAGAAACACACTCTATTTTGCCAATTTATGATGAATTGATTGTGACAAGTTGGTTAAGAGACTCAAACCAACAAGGGACACTGATACAAAAAGGCTTATTTATTATTTTGGGAGGATTGAAAATGCAAAATTAACTGGAATGATAGAATTAGTAGGTCAGCTCATACTTTCAGCAGTAGGAAAGTCTACATACTTGGAAAATCAAATCAACATCAGTTGATTGTTTGTTTGCTATAAGGTTTTTTAAAAAGAAACGAGGAAATGTGTGGCTCTCAGGGCTCTGGCAATGGGCTCTACTTGCAAAGTTGTGCTTGCACCTGCCAAGCAGTGGATAAAAGTTGGCAAAGCAGACCATCCTCTTGGATGACCATGATACACTATTTCTCTTAGCCCAGCTCCCCACTTTCTGAAATTCACACCCAGCTACCATTACCACCTCCCGTGAGACTATAGTTGCCTTCCTGGGGTTCCCATGGAAAGAAAACAGGAGCTTGTACATTATTTTAACAATTCAAAAAGTCTAGTAGAATTCACACATTTACCTGAAATAAGGATACTTAAACAGACTAAAATGTAATTTTTTGCGGATATCCGCTCATATGTTAGGGACTCACTTCGAGATCAACCCCAACAGAAAGTTTTCTCTGATTCCCTCAGGAGCTCATTCTCTCTCTTTGGGTGCCTCTAATATTGTTTACTTTCATTATTTATTCATATGTCTGTCCCCTAACCAGACTGTAAATTTTGATTTATTCATCTTTCTGGTTTTTTTTTTTTTTTTTTTTGAGACGGAATCTCGTTCTGTCGCCCAGGCTGGAGGTGCAGTGGCGCAATCTCGGCTCACTGCAAGCTCTGCCTCCCGGGTTCACGCCATTCTCCTGCCTCAGCCTCCCAAGTAGCTGGGACTACAGGCGCCCACCACCGCGTCCGGCTAATTTTTTTGTATTTTTAGTAGAGACGGAATTTCACTGTGTTAGCCAGGATGGTCTCAATCTCCTGACCTTGTGATCCACCCACCTCGGCCTCCCAAAGTGCTGGGATTACAGGCATGAGCCACCGCACCCAGTCGATTTATTCATCTTTCGGTCACCAATTGGCATATATAGTAGTTGCTCAATAAATGTTTGTTGGATGAGTGAAAACTACGTGATGACCACCAGAAACTAGACAAATTATGCATACATCTGATGAATAAAATTATAAACTAAACTAGTACTTAATGCACAAAGTTTGATAGACAATACTTGGGGTATGTGGGAAAATGAAGGTGTTCTTTTTTGTTTTGTTTTGTTTTGAGATGAGTTCTTACTCTGTCACCCAGGCTAGAGTGTAGTGGTACAATCTCAGCTCACTGCAACCTCTGCCTCCTGGGCTCAGGTGATCCTCCCACCTCAGCCTCCCAAATAGCTGTAACCACAGGTGTGCACCACCACACCTGGCTATTTTTTAATTTTTTTGTAGAGACGGGGTTTCTGCATGTTGCCCTGGCTGGTCTTGAACTCCTGGACTCAAGTGATCCTCCCACGTTGGCCTCTCAAAGTGCTAGAATTACAGGCATGAGCCCCCTTGAGTGGCCCAAAGGAATTCTTAACAGCAAAAATATCAGAGCTTATTGAATTTTTTTTTTTTTTTTTGAGACGGAGTCTCGTTCTGTCGCCCAGGCTGGAGTGCAGTGGTGCGATCTTTGCTCACTGCAAGCTCTGCCTCCCAGGTTCACGACATTTTCCTGCCTCAGCCTCTCGAGTAGCTGGGACTACTGGTGCCAGCCACCATGCCCGGCTAATTTTTTTGTATTTTTTACTAAAGACGGGCTTTCACTATGTTAGCCGGGATGGTCTCATCTCCTGACCTCGTGATCTGCCTGCCTCAGCCTCCTAAAGTTCTGGGATTACAGGCGTGAGCCACCGTGCCCAGCCCAGCTTATTGAATTTTAACATTACCTAGATGGGAAAGGTTGTAATAACTTAGACCAGTTCATCTTCGTCTGGACCTTTCAGAGGTCAAGGGAGCCCTTGACCACTTTTTATTTTTTTGAGATTATTCCTACATTAAAAAAAAAAAAAAGAATTACAAGATTACAACTGTGGCATATGGTACATGTGTATATTTCCAAAATTGACAATTTTAATAGAAAAAGGGGCAGTACACACAATTGTGCTACTTACAAGATAAAGCTTTATAAAAATGTCAAATATTATTTCAAAGTGCAAAGCAGGCCACATGAGATGCATCTCTGGCTATGAGATGCAAATGTGAAATTTGGAGGTGAATGATGAGCAACGTCTTTCTTCCTTTCTTTCCTTTATTTCCTTCCTTCTTTTTTCTTTCTTTCCTTTCTCTTTCTTTCCCTCCCTCCCTCTCTTTCTTTCTTTGTTTCTTTTCTTTCGCCTTGCTTTTCCTTTCCCTTCCCTTCCCTTCCCTTCCCTTCCCTTCCCTCCCTCCCCTCCCCTCCCTCCCCTCCCCTCCCTCCCCTCCCCTCCCCTTCCTTTCCTCCCCCCCACCCGTCTTTCTTTCTTGACAGTCTCACTCTGTCGCCCAGGTTGGAGTGCAATGGCGACATATCAGCTCACCGCAACCCCCACCTCCTGGGTTCAAGCGATTCTCCCATCTCAGCTGCCCGAGTAGCTTGGATTACAGGCAACTGCCATCATGTCCGGCTAATTTTTGTATTTTTAGTAGAGACGGGGTTTCACCATGTTGGCCAGGCTGATCTTGAACTCCTGACCTCAGGTGATCCACCCGCCTCTGCCTCCCAAACTGCTGGGATTACAGGCAGGAGCCACTGAGCCCAGCTGAGCAGCATCTTTTTTCAATCCTGTTAGTTCTCTCTGTAGTTGTATGTGTAACTTAATTTGGAGATAGTATCAAAAGTCTAGGTCCCGGCCGGGCGCGGTGGCTCACGCTTGTAATCCCAGCACTTTGGGAGGCCGAGGCAGGCGGATCATGAGGTCAGGAGATCGAGATCACAGTGAAACCCCGTCTCTACTAAAAATACAAAAAAAAAAAAAAAAAAAAAATTAGCTGGGCGTGGTGGTGGGCGCCTGTAGTCCCAGCTACTCGGAGAGGCTGAAGCAGGAGAATGACGTGAACCCGGGAGGCAGAGCTTGCAGTGAGCCGAGATTGCGCCACTGCACTCCAGCCTGGGCGACAGAGCGAGACTCCGTCTCAAAAAAAAAAAAAAAAAAGTCTAGGTCCCAGGCCCTCTCTAAATGTGACACCTGGTCCACGTGGTCTCCCAGCACTTCCCCTTTCCAGTGCTAGGCCATGATGATGAGATGGATTTCAGAAACTCTAATGTCATTAGAAATACATTACCATATATCTTAGGAGTACATCACTTCTACAGCTGGCTACTCATCTTTTCTGTTGATTTTTACTAGCTTGAATTTGAAAGCAACCCCTAACTCTGACAGCATGCTCTATAAGTCCACCTGCCCTATTCATGATCAACCCTTAATGGAGTCAGGCCTTCTAGAAGGCAAGGGGGAAACAGTAGCGATTGCAATAGCTCCCGTTATCAGATGAGGAAGCTGCAACTGTGTCCACACTGTTCCTGGAAGCCTGTGTGTTTGGCTGCTTCTGCCTTTACCCTGTTAGCCGCCTGGCAGGGCACCCTGGCTGTTTTGTTTGAGAGTCAGGTGGGGCAGGCCCTTTAGGGAAAAAAAATGAAGTGGCCGGGTGGGGTGCCTCACGCCTGTAATCACAGCACTTTGGGAGGCCAAGGTTGGGTGGATCACTTGAGGTCAGGAGTTCATGACCAGCCTGGCCAACATGGTGAAACCCTGTCTCCACTAAAAATACAAAAATTAGCTGGGCATGGTGGCAGGCACCTGTAATCCCTGCTACTCGGGAGGCTGAGGGAGGAGAATCGCTTAGCCATGAGGCAGAAGTTGCAGTGAGCCAAGATAGTGCCACTGCGCTCCAGCCTGGGTGACAGAGCAAGATTCTGTCTCAAAAAAAAGAAGGAAAAAATAAAGTGAATGTTGCTTGCTCAGCCTCAATACCTGCCATTGGCATAAACAAATGTAGTCCAAGAAATCAAGTATCAGAAGAGATAAAAGTGTACAAAAAGAAATCTTTTATTTAAAATTTGTCATCTATGAATAATAATCGAAGAATGAAGAGTCCCTGAAAAGAGGTTAAAACCTTCCAACATCTAAAGCTCTCAGAACACTGTAAATTGAAGCTAAAGGCACACTTGGCACACATTCTCATGTATTATTCTAATCCATATGTTCTGAGCTCCAGAGGGGTGGCCAGCCTGGGGCCGGCTGTGTCCAAGGCTGACTTGTCCTCACTTTCTCCCATCCTGGGGGAGGCAAACACTTCAGCGGACGCTTTCAATACCGGACCATCAATACATAATGGGGAGCCATGGGGGCCGTGGGAGCAAAGGTCAGGCTTCTGGGTCTAGGTAAATTGCACTCAAAAAAGTAGTAGCAGCTGGGTGTGGTGGCTCACGCCTGTAATCCCAGCACTTTGGGAGGCCAAGGTGGGAGGATCATGAGGTCAGCAGTTCGAGACCAGCCTGGCCAACATGATGAAACCCCGTCTCTACTAAAAATACAAAAAATAGCAGTGCATGGTGGCAGGTGCCTATAATCCCAGCTACACGGGAGGCTGAGGCAGGAGAATCATTTGAACCCAGGAGGCGGAGATTGCAGTGAGCTGATATGGCACCATTGCACTCCAACCTGGGTGACAGAGTGAGACTCCATCTCAAAAAAAAAAAAAAGTAGTACCCAGGCACCATGGCTCACACCTGTAATCCCAACACTCTGAGTGATCCTTAGGCAGGAGGACCAGTTGAGCCCAGGAGTTCAAGACCAGCTTGGACAACATGATGAGATACTGTCTAAAAAATAATAATAAAAATTAAAATTAAAAATTAAAGTGTACTAAACTACTGAAAATAAGTGTTTTTAAAAGTGCCCGTATTTTGAAATGAACAGAGACAGAGTTCCCCACACTTTTATATGATGAAGAGGGAGAAAAAGTGTTTATTCTATCAACTGTTGAAGATGCTTTAATGAACATTCCTTTTGGCAAAAGTGGAATAAGCCAGACTATTTCAAGTTGCCAGGAAACGAGCCCTTCCCAGATGGAGAGGAAAGTAGAAGGGCAAAGTTCTCTTTCCCATCTTTAACGTAAAGAACGCCTCCCCAACCTCTGCAATATACACACAAACATACACGCGCACGCACACGCGCGCACACACACACCACCCATGGTCCTTAGACACTGTCTGCTAAGCCCTTTCAACAATTACATATAAGTACTTTATTTGCATTTCTTCTGTTTCCCCACTCCGTTCCCAGAATCTTCCTAAAGAAAAACCTCATCCCTTGTAGTCAGGAAGTGAGAGAAGAATGCAAGGCATTCGAGGCCTTCTGCAAGGACTAGGAGTTGAATCAGTCCTGTTTCCCCATTATGAATTCAGGAGCAAGAAAACAGATTGAGCAAAGTTCCCCGACATAGGAAACACGCACGTCCTGGACAAGAAATCACGCTTTGCCAAGGTGGAAAAGGCAGGCGCAGAGGGCTCAGCCTGCCTGTCTGTGCGTCCTCACAGAGCCTGGCTTCATTCTGATGAGCAGGACGGCGAACCCGGCACCCAGCTGTAGTTTTGCCTTTGATTACTGTCCCCGAAAGGCCGCTGAGCACGCTCTAAAGAGAAGCAGAACAGGACGGTGGCCCGCGGAGCCAGGGGACTCGGCGGCAACACCACCTGGAAGGCGAAGCTGACCCTCTCACCTCAGCGGGGACCCGGCTTTCCAACACAGGGCTCTTGTTGGAAGGAGCCCGAGGCATCCGGGGGTGCGCATCTACACCGCCCGCTTGTCCCCACTGGCGCGCACGGTGCCCCGCAGGAAGCCCCTACAGGGCACACGGCTGCAGGTTCGCCCCCGAGAGTGCGGACATCCCTGAATACCCCATAGTCCCTCCCGGGGCGCAGCAGCCCCGGGCGTGGGGGGCGGTTCTGCAGCAGGAGGAGGCCGGGCCAGGGAGGCTGCACGCGGGACACCGGCCCTCTTCAGGCTCTGCCCGCAGTGGCTTCAAACCAGTGCACCGATACCAACGACAGCCCCTTTGCGTCTGCGAACACAACTTGCTTCTTGGGTCGCTGGGGATCAGGAGGTCGTGCCAGGCAGGGGCGGGACAACCGAGGCCACGGCGCCCCTCGGGGAGGCCGCTGGGGCTGCGGAAGAGGTGCGCTGCCGCAGAGGCAGAGGTGCATAGGGCGGCGCGCTGAAGGCGGCACGGGGACCTTGGCAAAAAGGAAGGAAGCTCTGTTGAGGGCGCAGAAGGACGGCACATTCCCACCTGCAGCCCAGCCCGCCCTTCCCTGCGCTCTCCCGGGCTCGCCCACCCCACGGTGTCCCCTGAAACTGGAGAAGAAGAGGCACTGGCAAGAAGAGAAGTGCAAGAAGAACCACGTGGCACCGTCGATTCCTGGAGGCCGGCGTGCTTACCCCACTCAACTCCAGGGGCAGGCGTGGCAGGGGTGTCGCTGCTCCTGTCTGAGAAACAGCTTTCCAGCGGGAATTATTTATTTGTTTCCGAACCGCCGCGCTGAGGCATTACTGCCGAGAGGCAGCCAATCAGAAGAGCCTTTCATGATTAACCAGTGGGTTGGAGAAAGGAAAAGGATGTGGCTACAAGTGTGACTCAGTAGGTCCCAGCTACTCGGGAGGCCAAGGTGGGAGGCTCGCTTGAGCCCAGGAGTTAGGAGACCAGCTTGGGCAAGATGGCGAGATCCCGTCTCTAGGAAGAAAGAAAGAAGAAGAGAACAAGAAGAAGAAGAAAGGAAGAAAGAAAGAAGAAGAAGAGGAAGAGGAAGAGGAAGAAGAAGAAGAGAAGAAGAGGAAGAAAGAAGAAAGAAGAAGAAGTGTGACTCAGACATTTTGCCTCAGGCCACCAGCACGTCACCCGGGGCAGCATTTGGGATCACTCTGGGGTCACCAGTGATGGGGGTCTGTGATCAGGACAGGAGGGACAACAGGGACAATGTTGAAACTGGAAACCCTCTTAGCTGTGGAATAGACGGGATTTGTGTTTGTTTGTTGTATTTATTATTATTATTATTATTATTATTATTATTATTATTAGAGACTCGCTCTGTCGCCCAGGCTGGAGTGCAGTGGCCTGATCTTGGCTCACTGCAACTTCCGCCTCCCGGGTTCTAGCGGGTCCTGCCTCAGCCTCCCTAGAAGCTGGGACTACAGGTGTGTGCCACCACGCCCAGCTAATTTTTTTTTGTTTGTTTGTTTGTTTGAGACAGAGTCTCGCTCTGTCGCCCAGGCTGGAGTGCAGTGGCGCGATCTCGGCTCACTGCAAGCTCCGCCTCCCGGGTTCACGCCATTCTCCTGCCTCAGCCTCTCCGAGTAGCTGGGACTACAGGCGCCTGCCACCACGCCCGGCTAATTTTTTGTATTTTTTTTTAGTAGAGACAGGGTTTCACCGTGGTCTCGATCTCCTGACCTCGTGATCCGCCCGCCTCGGCTTCCCAAAGTGCTGGGATTACAAGCGTGAGCCACCGTGCCCGGCCGCTAATTTTTTATATTTTAGTAGAGATGGGGTTTCACGGTGTTGCCCAAGCTGGTCTGAACTCCTGAGCTCAGGCAATCCACCCACCTCGGCCTCCCAAAGAGTTAGGATTACAGGCGTGAGCCACCGTGCCCAGCCTGTTTGTCGTATTTATTTACTTTAATTATTTTTCTTTTAACAGAGATTTGGTCTCACTGTTGCCCAGGCTGGTCTTCAAATCCTGGGCTCAAGCGATACTCCCACATCAGCCTCCTAAAGGGCTGGGATTATAGGCATGAGCCCCCGTGCCCAGTTCCACCAGTAGCCTTGAAAAGTTGCCCTTTTGGCCGGGAGCAGTGGCTCATGCCTGTAATCCCAGCACTTTGGGAGGCCAAGGCAGGTGGATCACTTGAGGTCAGGAGTTGGAGACCAGCATGACAGCACAGTGTAACCCTGTCTCTACTAAAAATACAGAATTAGCCGGGTGTGGTGGTGCACACCTGTAATCCCAGCTACTTGGGAGGCTGAGGCAGGAGAATCGCTTGAATCCGGGAGACAAAGGTTGCAGCGAGCCGAGATCGCGCCATTGCACTCCAGCCTGGGGGACAAGAGCAAAACTCTGTCTCAAAAAAAAAAAAAGTTGCCCCTTTCCCATATCTTCACCATAATTAAAAACGATCAAACTAAGATATTTGTCAATATGACAGGTGTAAAAATGCATCTCATGATTGTTTTGATTATATTTTTAAAAGAAAATGGCAGGTAGGATTTTTTTCATATATCATTGGCCATTTCCATTTCTTTCTCAGTGAATGACATATTCAAACTTTTCACCAATTTTTAAATTAAGCCATTTGTATTTTTAAATTAAGCCATTAGTAGCTCTTGGTTAATTAATGATATTAATTGGTTCAAACCTGTGCACCAATGCCAACAACAGCCCCTTTGCATCTGCAAACACAACTTGCTTCTTGGGTCACTGGGGATCAGGAGGTCGTGCCAGGCAGGGGTTAATGATATCAACTAAGTGGATTATCTGTTTGGAAGAAAATAAGGGTAGATCCCAATCTCACAACAAAAATAATTGAAGAGCTTAATAAAAAAATAAAACTGGCCGGGTGCGGTGGCTCACGCCTGTAATCCCAGCACTTTGGGAGGCCAAGCTGGGCAGATCACGAGGTCAGGAGATCGAGACCACCCTGGATAACACGGTGAAACCCCGTCTCTACTAAAATACAAAAAAAAAAAAAAAAAAAATTAGCCGGGCATGGTGGCATCCGCCTGTAGTCCCAGCTACTCAGGAGGCTGAGGCAGGAGAATGGCGTGAACCTGGGAGGCGGAACTTGCAGTGAGCTGAGATCGCGTCACTGCACTCCAACCTGGGCGATAGAGCGAGACTCCATCTCAAAATAAAATAAAAAACTGTAAATTATAAGGAAGAATTATAGGATAATATTTGCACAATTTGGGGGTGGGAGAAATTATATATGGCATGATAAACAAAATCAACAGGTAAACAAAAGACTGGGGAAATGTGTTTACAAAATACCAACCAACCAAAATGATGTTACTTCTTCTTGAGTCTGTTTTGCTTATATTTTCTGAGAGAATCATCCATTTCCTTTAAATGTTAAACTTACTATAAAGTTAAGCACAGTGTTATTCTAGTTATTAAAAAGCCTCAGCGGGGTGCAGTGGCTCACCTGTGCAATCTCAGCATTCTGGGAGGCCAAGGCCGGGGGGATCACTTGGGCTCAGGAGTTCGAGACCAGCCTGGTGAAACCCCATCTCTACAAAAACATACAAACATTAGTGAGATGTGGTTGTGCGTGCCAGTTACTCCCAGCTACTCAGGAGGCTGAGGCAGAGGATCGCTTGAGCCCAGGAGGTGGAGGCTGCAGTGAGCTGTGATTGTGTCACTGCACTCCAGCCTGGGCAACAGAGCCCTCCTATTATTCCTAATATGCTTTATCTGTGTTTTCTATATTTTTCATGGTCAGACTTGAATTTTTTTATTTATTTGTTTTTCAGTTTCTTAGGTATATTGATTTCCTTGTTGCCTAGTTAAGTATTTTGTTTTCATTTTATGATTTCCCCTTTCATTTTTCTACTGTTTCTCCCTTCTTCAGTGGAATGCTCAGTTTCCTTTATTTTTAATCTTTTGTGTTTCCCAACAAATGCATTTGAGATTGTATTTCTCTACAAAGAAAACCTATACATTTTAAGACAGTGCTTTATTGCTAAACAGGCTGTCATTTGCATATTTGTTTTCTCTTTGACACAAGAATTATTTTCAAGAGTGCTATAAAAATTTGTAAGAGAGCATATTGGGAGGAGGATATCTTTTTCATGTTGTCTTTAAGTTGTATTGAGAGCCTAACCTTCTTCCTATGTAACAAATTCTTATGGATCTCTGCTTTTTGCTGAACAATGTGTTAGGTGCTGACGCACGAAGGTAAACAAAACTGGTAAGATTGCTGACCACAAGAGACTTGCTTTCTAGCATTCACAGAATGTGTTTTTTTTCTTTCTTTTTTTTTTTTTTTTTTTTTGAGACAGATTCTTACTCTGTTGCCCAGGCTGAAGTGCAGTGGTGTGATCTCAGCCCACTGCAACCTCCGCCTCTTGGGTTCAACAGATTCTCCTGCCTCAGCCTCCTGAATAGCTGGGATTAGCCGCCACCACGCCTGGCTAATTTTTGTATTTTTGGTAGAGATGGGATTTCACCATGTTGGCCAGACTGGTCTCGAACTCCTGACCTCAGGTGATCTGCCTGCTTTGGCCTCCTAAAAGTGTTGGGATTACAAGCGTGAGCCACCACACCCAGCCGAGAGTGTGATCTTTATGACCTACACTTTGGGGGAATTTATTGAAACCTTCTTTCATGGCTATGGGTGATCCAATTTTTTAAAAAAGTATTTTCTCAGTTTGCTAAAATGTTCTCTCACTTCCTAAATCCTGAGAAAGGAGTTTTCAGGTCTCCTATGATGGTTGAGTTTTTCTCAAATTCTTGTGTTTCTGACAGTTTAGGGTTTATATATTGTAACACTAAGTTGTTTGGTATGTGAAGGCTCACTACTATTATATCTTCTTGGTGATTTTGTCTTATATTAATGGTTGATAAACCTCTATTCTATTTAATGATTTTGCCTTTAAGTTTATATTGATTTTTCTGACACCCCAATTTTGCTTTGTTAATATCAGTCTTTTTTTTTTTTTTTTTTTTTTTTGAGATGGAGTTTTGCTCTTTGGCCCAGGCTGAAGTGCAATGGTGCATGGTGCAATCTTGGCTCACTGCAACCTCCGCCCCTGCTCATCCCCTACCCCAAATTCAAGCGATTCTCCTGCCTCAGCCTCCCAAGTAGCTGGGATTACAGGTGTGTGCCATCATGCCCAGCTAATTTTTTTGTATTATTAGTAGAGATGGGGTTTCACTATGTTGGCCAGGCTGGTCTTGAACTCCTGACCTCAGGTGATTGACCCACCTTGGCCTCCCAAAGTGCTATGATTACAAGCGTGAGCCACTGCACCTGGCCATTAATACCAATTTTTAAAATAGATTCATGTTATTATTTATTTTTTATCCACTTTCTACTATTTGAGGTGTGTGATTATTTTGAAGGAAGAGAAAGTAGCTGGATTGTTTTTCCAGATTTTTTTTTCTCTTGTTCTTGGTACTTTCAATAAGCTCTAGGTTTTCAACTGACTCTCATTGCATAAGAGTTGTTTTTCTCTATTTACGTTGGTTAATGCCAAGTATTTAGTTCAGCGTGATCCGGCATTGCTATCAAAGCAAATGTAGACTAAGAGAGCAGTTATTTAGACAGTTATTTAGATCTCTTTTTGTCAGGATTGTGTGCATTTATCTTGCACACTGAAACCCCCCCAAATCTGGCTAAACACACAACATATGTAAAAGTTTCAAAGACCCTAAAAACCTTTCACCCATAGAGACCTTGAGTTGGAAGAACATAGTGGACCAAAGTTAGACCTGGAAATGATCTACCATGATCTAAGCAATCTCACTGCTTAACATAGTTGGAAACCAGGCAGTTGGGCAGGCATTGCCTCTGTAGGTGCCATGGGAAGAGGTCAAGGTCAGAACTTATTTTTGTTGGACAAACAGTGTGGGGTCAGGGAAAGGTAACTGATTTTCTGAGTCAGAAGTGCTAGATCGCAAGCTTGGCCATACTGCCTGCCAGTGACTACGGAAATGCTGAAGCTTTTATATCTGAAAATCGGATAATGCTAACTGTCTATGTCAATGTATTGTTGTAAGAAGATGAAGACAACATCTTATACATCTTATATATGTGTGATACTCTGACTTCTCAAAACCTCTTTTTTTTTTTTTTTTTTTTTTTTGAGACAGGGTCTCACTCTGACAACCAGGCTGGTGCACAGTGGTGCCATCTTGGCTCACTGCAACCTCCACCACCTCCTGGGCTCAAGTGATCCTCCCACCTCAGCTTCCTGAGTAGCTGGGACTACAGTCAAAAGCCTTTTTTTTTTTGAGACAGAGTCTCACTCTGTTGCCCAGGCTGGAGTGCAGTGGTGCAATCTCGGCTCACTGCAACCTCCGCCTCCCATGTTCAAGCAATTCTCATGTCTCAGCCTCCCAAGTAGCTGGGACTACAGGTGTGCACCACCAGGCCTGGCTAATTTTTATGATTTTAGTAGAGATGGCATTTCACCATGTTGGTCCGGCTGATCTCGAACTCCTGACCTCAGGTAATCCACCTGCCTTGGCCTCCCAAAGTGCTGGGATTACAGGCGTGAGCCACTGCATTCGGCCAATTTTTTGTATTTTTAGTATAGATGGGGTTTCACCATGTTGGCCAGGCTGGTCTCAAATTCCTGAAGTCAGGTGATCCGCCCACCTTGGCTTCCCAAAGTGCCAGGATTACAGGGGTGAGCCACCGCACCCGGCCTCAAAAACCTTTTAGTACCTTATTTTATTTTGTTTGTTAGAGACAGGGTCTGGCTCTGTTGCCCAGGCTGGAGTGCAGTGATGCAATCATAGCTCACTGCAGCCTCCAACTCCTGGGCTCAAGCCAGTCTCCCAAGCCTCCTGAGTAGCTAGGACTAAAGGTGCATGCCACAACACCAGGCTAATTTTTAAAATTTTTTTGTAGAGATGGGGTCTTGGTATGTTGTCCAGGCTGATCTTGAACTCCTGGCCTCAAGCTATTCTCCCTCCTCAGCCTCCCAAAATACTGGGATTACAGGCATGAGCCAGTAATTACTGCACCCAGCCAAAAACCTTTTAATACTTCATCTCACTTTTTCCCTATAGCAAACTTTTTATGTTGGTATTATTATTAGCTCCAGTTTACAGATAAGGAAGTAATTTCTCCACAGCTGCTGAGTTAATAAAAATGTAGATTCTGGACCTGAGCTTCATTTTCTGACTCCAAGTCATAGGATCATTTCACTGTACCCTGCTCCTTGTGAAAATATTTTGAAAAACAAAAAGTGCCTCTCAATGTAAGGAATTAGTATTAATATTCTGGAAGAGATGTGTGGAACCATGCATAAATCTATGGAAGACTGCTGCATGCAGGCAGATTGGAAACTGGAAGGAAACTCCAGAGACTTTCTGATATCGCCCTTTGCAAATGTTGGGTGAGCAGCCACTTAAACCTTTCAGGACAGAAGAATATCTATTAATTTTTCTGTCGTGTCTAAGACTATAGCTCTTACAACCTTCTTTGGTAGACCATTCCAGCGCTGGGTTTGCCTTTTCTTCCTGACGCAGCATAGGCCTTTCTATTCTTCATAAATAGCTCTAGGTTTGGCTTTGTCACTTTACTGACTCATTTGTCCTTGTATATGTTCTGGGTATTCTGACTTAGATTAGAAAATTAGCTTGCTTTTTATAAGAATCCCAGTTTCTTTTCCATTGCTTTCTTCCTATTAGTCACCCAGGCTGGAGTGCAGTGGCACAATCACATCTCACTGCAGCCTTGACCTCTTGGGCTCAAGCGATCCTCCCACCTCAGACTCCTGAGTATCTGGGACCACAGGCTAATTTTGTGTAGACATAGGGTCTCACTGTGTTGCCCTGGCTGATCTCAAACCCCCGAGCTCAAGTGATCCTCTGGCCTCGGCCTCCCAAAGTGCAGGGATTACAGGGGTGAGCCACTGGGCCTGGCCAACTTTTTTTTTTTTGAGACAGAGTCTCACTCCATCACCCAGGCTGGAGTGCAGTGGCACCATCTCGGCTCACTGCAACCTCCACCTTCTGGGTTCAAGTGATTCTCCTGCCTCAGCCTCCCAAGTAGCGGGGACTACAGGCATGCATCACCACTCCCAGCTTTTTTGTATTTTTAGTAGAGATGGGGTTTTGTCATGTTGACCAGGCTGGTCTTGACCTCCTGACCTCAAGTGATCAGCCTGCCTCGGCTTCCCAAAGTGCTGGGATTACAGGCGTGAGCCACCACGCCCAGCCTGAATTTTGGTTTTTCAACATTCATTCTAAAAACCCAACTTGATTAATTCCTTCCCTCTTCCTTTCTTACCTTTCCTCCTGAATTTTTTTATCCCATAAAATTAATTTGTTTCTAAAAGCCAGAATAAAATTGGATCATGAGATCTTGTTTATGAACACAGGCAAACTGCTGGTCTCCTCCCAGGTCATCATGACCCATTCCTGGCTGTTCTGGTTAATCCACTAAAATTAAGCAGTTTAATTTTAAAGGTCACTGGAGTGTAGCCTAAGATGTCTTGGCTGGCTGTGAATGACAAGCAGTAAGGAAGGCCCAGGTTCCTATCTGATAGAGGATGGAGCGACTTCTTTCTTACAGTCTCTTGGGTGGGATGGATGTCTAAATCTATTGACTGGGCTGTCCACTGTTTTATCTTCTTCAGAGTCTCTTGCCTCGGCCACGTGCAGTGGCTCATGCCTGTAGCCCCAGCACTTTGTGAGGCTGGGGTAGGAGGATTGCCTGGGTCCAGGAGTTCAAGACCAGGCTAGGCAACATGGCGAAACCCCAACTCTACAAAAAATACAAAAATATTAGCTGGGCGTGGTGGTGCGTGCTTATAGTCCCAGCTACTTGAAAGGCTGAGGTGGGAGGATTGACTGAGCCTGGGAGGTTGAGGCTTCAGTGAGCCATGATTGTGCCACTGCACTCCAACCTAGGCAACAGAGTGAGACCCTGTCTCAAAAAAGGAAGGAAGGAAGGAAGTCAGGAAAGAAGGAAAGAAGGAAGGAAGGAAGGGGCTTGCTTCATGTTCAGGGAACACTTCTTTTGACGTAAGTGGTTTTATTCTTCTTTGGGCCTTTTAAAAACAAACTGTTTAGCATTCCTCTAAAAATTCTTCAAATTTAAAGAACAGGCCGGGCGCGGTGGCTCACGCCAGTAGTCCCAGCACTTTGGGAGGCTGCTGAGGCAGGTGGATCACCTGAGGTCAGGAGTTCGAGATCAGCCAGGCCAACATGGTTGTATTACAGTTCTCTAGAAGGATAGAACTAATAGGAGATATATATATATCATATATATGAGTTTATTAAGTATTATTAACTCATATATATATATATATATGTATTATATATATATATATATATATGAGTTTATTAAGTATTAATGTATACAATCACAAGGTCCCACAACAGGCCATCTGCAAGTTGAGGAGCAAGGAGAGCCAGTCTGAGTCCCAAAACTGAAGAACCTGGAGTCCAATGTTCCAGGGTAGGAAGCATCCAGCATGGGAGAAAGATGTAGGGTGGGAGTCTAGGCCAGTCTCTCCTTTTCACGTTTTTCTGCCTGCTTATATTCACTGGCAGCTGACTAGATTGTGCCAACCAGATTAAGGGTGGGTCTGCCATCCCCAGCCCACTGACTCAAATGTTCATCTCTTTTGGCAACACCCTCACAAATACAGCCAGGATCAATACTTTGTATCCTTCGATCCACTCAAGTTGACACCCATTAACGATCACAATGGTGAAACCCCATCTCTACTAAAATACAAAAAAATTAGCCTGGCGTGGTGGCACCTGCCTGTAATCCCAGCTACTCAGGAGGCTGAGGCAGGAGAATCGTTTGAACCCAGGGGGTGGAGGTTGCAGTGAGCCGAGATCGGTGCCACTGCACTCCAGCCTGGGTGACAACGAGACTACATCTCCAAAAAAAAAAAAAATAATAAATTAAAAAAAATTTAAGAACATATTTACATTTTTTTTCTGTTCTCCCCTACTTAGGCTAAAGAAGCCTTTTCTGCACTAGGCCCATTTTCTAGACATGTTATTGTTTTCCTCAGTCATTTAACTCCACCATCAAGAAGGAAGCACAAACACTAACATTTTATTGGTGGTTATTTTAGGATGGTGAAATGTTACGTGATTTTTTTCTTCTCTCAGTTTTTCTAAAATATTGACAATGGCATATATATTTTAGTAATTTAAATAGTTATTTAAAGTTAAAACTAAAAGCTATAGGGCCAGGCATGGTGGCTTACACCTGTAATCCCAGCACTTTGGGAGGCCGAGGTAGGCAGATCACAAGTTTGAGGCCAGCCTGGTCAATATGGTGAAACCCTTTTAAAATAAAAAATCAGCCAGGCATGGTGGCAGGCACCTGTAGTCCCAGCTATTCGTGAGGCTGAGGCAGGAGAACTGCTTGAACTCAGGAGGCGGAGGTTGCAGTGAGCCGAGATCGTGCCACTGCCCTCTAGCCAGGGCGACAGAGTGAGACTCCATCTCAAAAACCAAACCAAACCAAACCAAACCACACCACACCACACCACACCACACCACACCACACCACACCACACCACACCACACCAAACCACACCAAACCAAACCAAACCAAACCACACTGAAACAAAACTAAACTAAAATCTACAGCAAGTACTGTGGTTTTAGATCTAGAACAAATTAATAGACTAATGGAAATGAACAGCCAAACATACACACACACACACACACACACACACACACACGATACCATTAAAAGTCAGGAAGAAAGAATGGACTGTTCAATAAAACATACCTGAATGGGTCAGGCATGGTGGATCACACCCATAATCCCAGCACTTTAGGGGGATAAGGCAGGAGGATGGGTTGAGACCAGGAGTTTGAGACCCAGACTGGGCAACATAGTGAGAGTCTGTCTCTACAAAAAAT
Source organism: Nomascus leucogenys (assembly GCF_006542625.1). Lineage (NCBI taxonomy): Eukaryota > Metazoa > Chordata > Mammalia > Primates > Hylobatidae > Nomascus > Nomascus leucogenys. The sequence goes on along the minus strand of NC_044388.1, from coordinate 46,227,935 downwards.
TTAAAAATTAGCTGGACGTGGTGGTGTGTGCCTGTAGTCCTAGCTATTCAGGACGTGGAGGTGAGAGAATTGCTTGAGCCAGGAGGACAGGGCTGCACTTCTGCCTGGGCAACAGAGTGAGACCCCTGCCTTTATACACAAATGTGTATATATACACACACACACATATATGTATGTGTGTATGTGTGTGTGCATATATATATATACACACACATATAAAATGGGAATAAAATGGGATGATTAGCTATCATATGGAGAAAAGTTCAATTCTTATATCACACCACATCCATTAATTTTAGGTGGATTAAATACCGAAATGTAAAAAAGCAAAACTAAAGTTTTGGAAGAAAATATTGGAAACTCGATTAATGTCCTTGGGATAAGACTCCTTAAGTAATATATAATAACCGAAGACCATGAAGAAAATTGACTCCATTCAGTTGACTACTTCTGTGGGATAAAAGGCAAAATAAAAAGAGCTAGGCCGGACATGGTGGCTCACACCTGTAATCCCAGCAATTTAGGAGGCCAAGGCAGGCAGATCACTTGAGCCCAGAAGTTCGAGACCAGCCTGGGCAACGTGGCAAAACTCTGTCTCTACAGAAAATACAAAAAATTAGCTAGGTGTGGTGGTGTGCGTGTGTAGGTGGTGCACATCTGTAGCCACTCAGGAGGCTGAGGTGGGAGAATCACGTGCCCCTGCACTCCACCCTGGGCGACTGAGACCCTGTCTCCAAAAAAACTGAATGACACACCATAGAAAATATCTGCAATGCATGTGACCAACAACACAGGATTAGTATGCACAATATATAAAGTATATTACAATAATCCTACTTTATCCCTAGGCATGAATGAAATGACACATATACAAGAGTATTAAATGCAGCAGTGGTTGTAGTAGCAAAAGTTTGGAAACAATCTAATCATTTCTAGGGAATTGTTTAAGTAAATTATAGTATATCCAGACAATAAGACTGCATCTAGCTTGGCCGGGCATCATGCCTGTATCCCAGCACTTTGGAAGGCCGAGGTGGGTGGATCACCTGAGGTCAGGAGTTCCAGACAAGCCTGGCCAACATAGTGAAACCCTGTCTCGATTAAAAATAGCAAAAAAAAAAAAAAAAAAAAGCTGGGTATGGTGGTGCATGCCTGTAATCCCAGCTACTCAGGAGGCTGAGGCAGGAGAATTGCTTGAACCCGGGAGGTGAAGATTGCAGTGAGCTGAGATTGTGCCACTGAACTCCAGCCTGGGTGACAGAGCAAGACTCTGTCTCAAAAAAAAAAAAAAAAAAAAAAAAAAGATTGCATGTAGCTGAAAGAGAAAGCTAGGACATCACTTTACTCTTCTTCCAACTAAGAACAACTTCTTTTTTAATATGCCACTGCACTGATTAATGTAATTATTGTTTTCACTCAGGTATCATTCTAGACTCTTCTGTCTTTAATCTCCCACCCACCTCCAATCTAAATGGTTGTCCTTTCCTCTCAGACATGCCTATTGCTAACATTTTTTTCAAATCTGCAGTGTTACTTTTTATTGATACTAGTTCCTTGCTGAAATTCTTGAGTTCATCTTTTATCTCCACAAGCATGGTTGTTTTCCAGACTGTCTAGTAATTCCACTGTCTGGAGTACCTGTTTGTATTATCTGTTGCTTCTGTTGGTTCTCATTCACACTATCTTTTCTCCATATGTGCCTAGTTATCTTTATGCTAGACATTGTATTTGAAAAATTACTAATAGAAGTCATTTGAGGCCAGGCATCATGGCTCACACCTGTAATCTCAGCACTTTGGGAGGCCAAGGCGGGTGGATCACATGAGGTCAGGAGTTCGAGAGCAGCCTGGCCAACACAGGTGAAACCTTGTCTCTACTAAAAATACAAAAATTAGTGGAGTTACTGTGAGCCAAGATCACACCACTGCACTCCAGCCTGGGCAACAAAGTGAGATGTTATCTGTCCTCAGAGATGATTTTAGTTTACTTCTTGAAGGCACCAGCAATCTGGATAGTTTTAATTCAATTTATAATTTTGAGATTTTCAGGGCCATCTACATGATTCAAAGCTGGACTAACATCTGTGTGTGTGAGGGGTGGTTGACTTCTAATTCACTTTTACTCCTAGTTTCTATTATACAATGTAATACTATGTATTATTTATACATTTATATAATGTAATACTATGTATTATTTATACATTTATATAATGTAATACTATGTATTATTTATACATTTATATAATGTAATACTATGTATTATTTATACACTTATACAATGTAATACTATGTATTACAATACATAGTAATTCTGCAAGGTGGTTTACCAGAACTCCCAGCGTTCATAGGCACTAAACTCTAGCATTGCCCCTCTAGTCCCACTGGGTTGGAGGTGCTTCATGATTTTTGTTCCACAGACCCCTTTGGTAGTCTGATGAAGCTATGACTCCTTCTCAGAACTATGTACCTATACATATACATTTTATATATGTACATTATATACATTTTATATGTACATATGTAGGTGTGTGTCAGAGTGTGTGTGTGTGTGTTTATTTGGAGACAGGGTCTCATTCTGTCACGCAGGCATGATCTGGGTGCACCCACTGCAGCCTCAACCTCCTGGCCTCAAGTGATCCTTCCAATTTAGTCTCCTGAGTAGCTGGGACTACAGGTGTGTGCCATCACGCCAAGCTAACTTTTGTAGTTTTTGTAGAGATGGGGGTCTATGTTGCCTAGAACTCCTGGGCTCAAGTGATCCTCCCACCTTGACCTCCCAAAGTGAGAACAATATTTTTTAATGCATAAATAAAATATGTAATGTCAAACGAAATCTATTATGTTGAAATACAGTGATCAAAACATTAAAAAACAAATTTGCAATAACAGTAGTGCATGTGCTTCTTTATTAACGCGTTACATAACGTTCTGGCAGCAGGTGTAATGATGACTGAAATTGTAAAATAGGAATGTAAATGACATTCTGAGATATCTGCAACAACTGTAAATGTGGTAGGAAGATATCTGATTTCTGCTGGTGACAAAGTCACAAGTACTGATAACATTACTGTGGGTTATCAGTACTTGGGACTTTGTTACCAACTGATAATATTACTGTGGCTTGGCTAGGCACAGTGGCTCATGGCTGTAACTCCAGCACTTTGGGAGGCCAAGACAGGCAGATCACTGAGGTCAGGAGTTCGAGACCAGCCTGGCCAATGGTTGCAGTGAGCCGAGATCGCGCCACTGCACTCCAGCCTGGGTGACACAGCAGGACTCCGTCTCAAAAAATGTACACACACACACACACACACACACACACATTACTATGGCTTGTTGCCTAGATTCGTGATAGAAGGGAAATCTAAGCTTCATTTAGAGGTTAGTGCAAAAAAAAAAAATGTAATTTTTTTCATTTTTTTCTTAGCCAAGTTCATGAATCTTCTGAATTGCATGGCCCATGAAACCCAGATTTAAAATCGCTGCTTGAGGCTGTTGGAAGCACTGCCGTCTCTCAGCTACCACTTGACCTGGGCAAATGCTGTACTGACCCCTCTTTTTTTTTTTGAGACAGAGTCTCGCTCTGTTGCCCAGGCTGGAGTGCAGTGGTGCGATCTCGGCTCACTGCAAGCTCTGCCCCTTGGGTTCATGCCACTCTCCTGCCTCAGCCTCCCAAGTAGCTGGAACTACAGAAGCCCGCCACCACGCCCTGCTAATTTTTTGTAGTTTTAGTAGAGACGGGGTTTCAGTGTTCGCCAGGACGGTCTCAATCTCCTGACCTCGTGATCCACCTGCCTCGGCCTCCCAAAGTGCTGGGATTACACACGTGAGCCGCCGAGCCCGGCCTGTACTGACCTCTTTTGACTGTGGTCTTCTAGATCTTGGTGCAACAATTCCTCACTAGCTTGTTAGCTCCTTGATGGCTTTAGAAAAATGCTTTTTATGTTTCACCCAGTGTTTGTCTTCACTAAAAACGATCCATATGGCCTAGCCCACCACTACAGCAGCAGAAGGCCCTGTACACTGCCAGGTTACCTCTTCCTGCATGTACTACTACAAGGCCCTCATTCCTTCTGGCTTGGATTTGCCCGCACAGCCGTGGCTCCTAACCCTCCAGTGTGACCTCCATTCTCCACAGTCACCAGAGGGACTTCTCTGTGAATTGGATTTCTAAAAACGTAAAACTGGGCTGGGTGTGCTGGCTCATGCCTGTAATCCCAGCACTTTGGGAGGCCAAGGCAGGCGGATCACTTGAGGTCAGGAATTCGAGACCAGCCTGGCCAACACAGACAAACCCCGTCTCTGCTAAAATACAAAAATTAGCTGGGTGTGGTGGCACATGCCTATAGGTCCAGCTACTCCAGAGGCTGAGGCATGAGAATTGCTTGAACCTGGGAGGCGGAGGTTGCAGTGAGTCAAGATTGTGCCACTGCACTCCAGCCTGGGTGACAGAGCAAGACTGCCTCAAAAAAAAAAAAAAAAGTAATAATAATAATAATAAATAATAAGTACATAAAAATGTAAAACAGATTCTATCAGGTGGGTGCAATGGCTCATGCCATTTGGGGGAGGCTGAGGCAGGTGGATCACCTGAGGTCAGGAGTTTGAGACCAGCCTGACCAAAATGGTGAAACCCCATCTCTACTAAAACTACAAAACTTAGCCGGGCGTGGTGGCGCATGCCTGTAATCCCAGCTACTCGGGAGGCTGAGGCAGGAGAATCACTTGAATCTGGGAGGTGGAGGTTGCAGTGAGCCAAGATCGCGCCACTGCACTCCAGCCTGGGGAACAAGAGCAAAACTCTGTCCCCCCCGCAAAAAACAAACAAACACAAAAACTGATTATATCAAATATTAAAGTCTTTCAGAGGCTGCTAAATGTTTTCATGCAAAATGCATACATTTACATTTTAGCATGACAAATCAGACTCCTGAAGACTTTTGTCTGAAAACCTGTCTCCCATGAGACTTCTATAAGACTCCTCCAAGACGGGAAACTGCCTCTCCTCCCATCCCCGAATCTTGTCTGATGCACCTGCCATGCCCAACTCCTGGGAGTTTCCAGAGTACTGGATCCACCCTGTGGCTTCTGTGCCTTTGCACGTGACCTTTCTGCCTCCAGTAGCCATCCTCTCTTCCCTCCTCAGCCTGGCTCAGCTCTCCAGTGTTTCAAGTCTTGGCTTGGGTACCACCTCTTCTGGGAAGATTTCAGGACTCTTCCAGCCTTTGGAGTTCTTCCTGTGTTTTTTCATAATGCCCTCTGTTCAATCATTTTTTCTTTTCTCTTTTTTTTTTTTTTTGAGGCATGGTCTAGCTCTGTTGCCCAGGCTGGAGTGCAATAGTGCCATCTTGGCTCACTGCAATGTCCTCCTCTTGGGCTCAAACCATCCTCCCACCCCAGCCTCCTGAGTAGCTGGGACTACAGGCACATGCCACCACACCTGGCTTTTGTATTTTTGGTAGAGATGAGGTTTTGCTGTGTTGCCTCGGCTGGTCTAGAACTCCTGGGCTCAAACAATCTTTCCACCTTGGCCCCCCAAAGTGCTGGGATCACAGAAGTGTGCCACTGTGCCCTGCCCATTCCTACCTTTATACAAGCATAGTATGCTGTGATTTGGTTTTTGTTGGTCTCCTTCGCTAGACTGTAAGCTGCTTTAAGACAGGGGCTTTCTTCTCTGAATGTGCAGCACATACCACAATGTCTAACCCCACCTTTTTTTTTTTTTTTGAGATGCAGTCTCACTCTGTCATCCAGGCTGGAGTGCAGTGGCATGATCTCGGCTCACCTGCAACCTTCACCTCCTGGGTTCAAGCAATTCTCCTGCCTCAGCCTCACGAGTAGCTGGAATTACAGGCACCTGCCACCATGCCCGGCTAATTTTTTTTTTTGTATTTTTAGTAGAGATGGGGTTTCACCATGTTGGTCAGGCTGGACTTGAACTCCTGACCTCTAGTGATCTGCCTGCCTCGGCCTCTCAAAGTGCTGGGATTACAGGCGTGAGGCACCCCACCCAGCCAGCCTACCTGTTTGTTGACTAAAGTGAATGGAGTTATACCTGGCACCTGCTGTTGTTACTGGGTCACTTACCTGACCTGGCCACTCTTTTTAAACAAGTGCTGGAGTGAGATAACAGAAGACACTACACCTCCTGCCTTCATTACCACTTTTGCTTATGAATTTTCCTACTTAGGAATTCATGTGCTGCCAAATGGCTTATAAATCACTCATTCCCATACATGTTTTAAAAAGTGGGAACTTCAGGCTACTAATAATATATATCCAAGTTACTAATAATATGTACTTATACATCTTTTATGTAATTCTTCCCCAAATTTGGGGTAGCTTTTAAAATTAAGGCAAAATAGAAGATTTAAACTGTAGGTATCATAAGGAGATCAGAAACTATTTAAGGAAAGACACAAGGAAGCTGAGAGGGAGGCAGGGGGCACACAAAGTGGCTCTGAGTTCCTAGTAGGGAAGCCGGGAAGGGGAACAGATAGGACTCCTTTGTCTGATAAAATGACCCATAAAGTTTGAAGATATAAACTTTTACTTGCACTAAATTCTGAGAAAAATTTATTACAGGGATTCTTATATAGAAACAATGGATATGTAATAGATAATGCCTTCAGTTCTAATTTTCAGAAAACATGGAAATGTTTTTCACATGGCTGTCTCTTTGCTAAAAGCAAATAACTAATACATTCATCCAGAAATACTGACTTATGGGATCCAGTTTGATACAGAAGTAAAAGTTGGATGGCTGGGAGCAGTGGCTCATGCCTATAATCCTAGCACTTTGGGAGGCTGAGGTGGGTGGATTGCCTGAGCTCATGAGTTCGAGATCAGTGTGGGTATCATGGTGAGACCCCATCCATATCTACAAAAAATACAAAAATTAGCTGGGCGTCGTGGTGTGCGCCTGTAGTCCCAGCTACTCCGGAGGCTGAGTCAGGAGAATTGCTTGGACTCCGGGAGGCAGATGTTGCCGTGAGCCAAGATCACGCCACTGCACTCTAGCCTGGGCGCCAGAGCGAGGCTCTGTCTCAAAAAAAAAGTTGGAGAACCAAGAGAAACGGACTGAAGAAACAGCCCTTCGGCTCTCTCTTGTGTTAGTTGTCAAACTGTTGACAAGAGTGTGGGCAGCAGCCTACCCATGAGCTCACTAAAGAGGACCCAAAGGGTACACATGTTATGTTGTTGACTGGAGATCAGAAAGCTTTAGATGCCAGAAGATGGCAAAGTTGATGATCTTCTACACAAACAAAGGAGGCCTGCTACAGTCTCACCTGGATTGAGGGCCAAATCACTCGTCCGGAGGTTGAGGGCAGCCATGTCTACAAACAGAAGTGGGAGTGGACGGCACACGCTTTAACACGTGAAGCTGGGTGTGGGAGAGGCCATTTCTCACTGTTATTTTCATGACCTCTTCTGGAAGTGAGATTGCAGGCCGACCAGAAAACTGTGTGTGCCCAAATCACTCCAGTGTTTCTCATATGACAACTTGTACACCTTACTTAATTCCCCAAAGAATTTGGTGGGATTTTAATAAAGATAAAATAGTAAAACTGTAGGTATTAAAAGAGATCGTAAGCCATTTAGGGAAAGAGAAAGGGCAATTTGACCAGGAAGCTGGGGTACCGTGGTGAGCTGGCGCTTATCTCATAGGGTCATTATGAGGATTAAATAATTCGTGGAAAGCAATTTGCCTATTGTCCAAAACACAGATAAATATTAATCTCCTTTACTGTTTCCTTTTCTGTAGGCAATGAGTAACCAATGAAGCTGTTTTTTCAGACGGAGTTTCACTCTTTTTGCCCAGACTGGAGTGCAATGGCGAGATCTCCGCTCACTGAAACCTCCGCCTCCCGGGTTCAAGTGATTCTCCTGCCTCAGCCTCCCAAGTAGCTGGGATTACAGTCACCTGACACCATGCCCAGCTAATTTTCGTACTTTTAGTAGAGACGGGGTTTTACCATATTGGCCAGGCTAGTCTTGAACTCCTGACCTCAGGTAATCCTCTGCCTCTGCCTCCTAAAGTGCTGAGATTACAGCTGTGAGCCACTGTGCCCGGCCCACTGAAGCTTTTTAAGAGGCAATGAAATGGTCAGAACTCTGTTTAAGGAAAATTATAGGTTCAGTGATAACAGAAGCAGCAATTTGAAGTTTAAAAACATTTACATTTGAGCTGGCAACAACTTTGGGTCCCAAGTTGTTTTAAGCCACTTTAAGAGGCTTAAAACATTCATATGCAAATCTCTGAACCCAAGAAAATAACTTCCTCTTAACCCTAGGCCTGGCAGTTAGGAAAATTTTTTTTTGAGCCAAAGAATCTCATACTTTTAGGTTTACACTTAAGACATCTTCTCAGGATTAATTGTAAATTCCTTAGAGCAAAAACAGTCATTTACTTTTATTCTTATTTCCATAGAAACTAATAGAACTGGACAAGAAGCAAGACTTAGGTAATTGTGTGCTGACTTTATTTCGAGTGGTTTTCCTCGTCTTAACAAGCTAGGCAGAATTTGTCAGCATTGTGTTACGTAGAATAGGACCTGGTTAAAACAGAAAGCTATGTTGAGAAAAATGCCACCTCTTCTAAAGCAACGTGAATGGTAGTGGTTATTCCCTCAAATGAGTCTTTTTCGAATATGAGACCTTATTCCAGTGAAGCTATTGTTGCTAATAACATTTTTGGATCGTCTTTTCTTTTGTGGAAAGAAAGATTACAGTAAGATGAAAAGGAGGGGCTCAGGTGCCCTGGCCTCACCGGGATCTGATCACATCTCTACTTAGAAGTAATGTGGCCTTCAGTAAAGGAGTCTGGTATCAAAGCTCACCAGATGCCATGGCTCATGCCTGTAATCCCAGCACTTTGGGAAGCCAAGGCAGGTGGATCACTTCAGGCCAGGAATTCGAGACCAGCCTGGCTAACATGGCAAACCCCCATCTCCACTAAAAACACAAAAATTAGCCAGGCGTGGTGGCACATGCCTGTAGTCCCAGCTATTGGGGAGGCTTAGGCAGGAGAATCACTCAAACCCGGGAGGCAAAGGTTGCAGCGAGCCGAGATTGCCACTGCACTCCAGCCTGGGCAACAGGGCGAGACTATGTCCCACCAAATTAAAACAAAACAAAAAACATCCAATCAAATGGGGGTTTTACTTATTCTCAACAGGACAAAATTCACTTACATTGCCATTGGCAGGAATCATTTGCATAGCAAGAGAGGAAATATTCACATCATTATAAGTTTTCTATAAATCAACTTGTACCTCTACAGAGTTGTAAAATTTAAAGACATGGGCACACAGCGCACAGGGATCAAGCATTACATTGAAAGGATAGCCAGTAATGTTTTGCCCATTCTAAAATCTCCAATTTTTCCTTGCATAGGTTTGTTGTGGAGATATACAAGTTAATCTACTTTAAAAACAGCTTGATGTGGCCAGGCATGGTAGCTCATGCCTGTAATCCCAGCACTTTGGGGGGCTGAGGCGGACAGATCACTTGAGGTCGGGAGTTCGAGACCAGCCTGGCCAGCATGGTGAAAGCCCATCTCTACTAAAAATACAAAAAAAAAAAAAAAAAAGAAAAGAAAAAAAAATTAGCCGGATGTGGTGGCAGGTGCCTGTAAATCCCAGCTACTCAGGAAGCTGAGGCAGGAGAATTGCTTGAACCCGGAAGGTGGAGATGGCAGTGAGCCAAGATTGTGACATTGCACTCCAGGCTGGGCAACAGAGCAAGACTCTGTCTCAAAAACAAAAAGAGCTTCATGCATAGTAAACTTGGTAAATTAAATATTCTCATTGCCTGCAGAATCTCCTATACATATGGCCAGGCGTGGTGGTTCACACCTGTAATCCCAGCACTTGGGAGGCCAAGGCGGGCAGATCACGAGGTCAGGAGATCAAGACCATCTTGGCTAACACGGTGAAACCCCATCTCTACTAAAAATACAAAAAAATTTGCCGGGTTTGGTGGCACGCACCTGTAGTCCCAGCTATTTTGGGAGGCTGAGGCAGGAGAATCACTTGAACCCGGGAGACGGAGGTTGCAGTGAACTGAGATCGTGCCACTGCACTCCAGCCTGGGTGACAGAGTGAGACTCCATCTCAAAAAAAAAAAAAAAGAATTTTATATATATATATATATATACACACACACACACACACACACACATATATATTTGAGACAGAGTCTTGCTCTGTCACTCAGACTGGATTGCAGTGGTGCAATCATAGCTCACTGCAGCCTCAACCTCTTGGGCTCAAGCAATCCTCCTATCTCAGCCTCTCAAACAGCTGGGACTACAGATGTACATCAGTACACCAGGCTAATTGTTTTATTCTCTGTAGAGACAGAGTCTCACTATGTTGCCCAGGCTGGTCTGGAACTCCTGGGCTCAAGCGATCCTCCCACCTTGGACTCCCAAAGTTGCTGGGATTACAGGTGTAAACCACCAAGCCTGGGCTGGTACATCTCTTTGAATACACCCAGTAGTTGTTTCTTAGCCATGGAATGAATATCCGATTTTTCGGAAATAGCCAAGCTATTTGAAACCAAATCTGTTAAATAAGTACAGAATACTGATTTTGCTTTTTTAAAAAACAAAGTTTTTTTGGACAATATAATGAGAGGGCTTTCATAGCTAGTTGATTAGATACATTTGAAAAATCAGTTCTTATAGAATTCTGAATGGGATATTTGGCTTCCCAAGATAAATTACTTAAAGAACACTATATGAAAAATTGACATATGATGTGTTTGCTTAAAAATGCACTCTGCAGCTGGGCATGGTGGCTCACACCTGTAATCCCAGCACTTTGGGAGGCCGAGGCAGGCAGATCATTTGAGGTCAGGAGTTCAAAACCAGGCTGGCCAACATGGTGAAACCCTATCTCTACTAAAAATACAAAAATTAGCTGGGTGTCGTGGTGTGCACCTGTAATCCCAGCTACTTGGGAGGCTGAGGCAGGAGAATCGCTTGAACCCAGGAGGCGGAGGTTGTAGTGAGCTGAGATTGTACCGCTGCACTCCAGCCTGGGCAACATCTCAAAAAAACAAAAACAAAATCAAAGCACTCTGCAAGCTTCCTGGCTAACTCTTGTACATCACAGCAGGGGAAGTTTGATGCCTCTGAGGGCGATGCCAAAGCCAGGCGGGCTGCTGGGGTGTGAGCATGGAGTAAATGCAGCAAGGTCACAGATGACGGATGATGACTGCGGTGGGAAAACCCACATCGGGGCCTGCAAGCACGTCTCAGGAAGAGCTGTCTTGCTAGGGGCAAGCTTACGGTAAAGGATGACACCATCATTTGATAAAATGTTCTGTCATGCTTTTAGCGGCGAGTTTTTAACAATAAAGCAAAACACTCACCATGAACCAAATGTTAAAATCAATGTCAACCAAGCCACATAATTTCCTGTTCCACTTGGTTTTGAAATTCAACTTCTCCTTTATTTAAAAATGACATATCAAAACCAGTCTTCTCTTGAAGAGGTAACTTAGGAAATGGAGCAATTTACTGTGGCTTTAGAGGATGTAAAGTGGTCCGTGCAGTCGGACATGTACAGGGCAGCAGGTGGAGGCATGAGGACATAGAGCCGTCACTCAATGTGGTCCCCAGGCCAGCAGCAACTGCACAACGTGGGAGTTCCTTAGAAAGGTAGGATCCTGGACCTCACCCTGTTTCAGAACCTACATCTTTTTTTTTTTTTAATTTGCAAAAATTTATTCATATACAAATGTGCAATGTCAATAAAATGACCAAACAGGTTTGTTCTGGAAACATTTTCAATTGAATGGGAATTAAGTGCTTTGAAAAGTGACAAAGTGATCATACAGTGAAGTTGTCTCTTTCTTTATATAACAAGTATAAATCAGGTACTAACTTGATTTTACTCTGAATTAACCATGACATACTAAATGAACTTGGGCTTCAGGCAGAACCTACATCTTAAGGCGAGCTCCAGGCGATGGCTATGCACATTAAGGCTTAGGAAGCACTGTTCTAGGTAACAGCTCAGGTCTCTGGGCTTAGCACTACAGGAAGAACGTGACTAGGAAATGGAGACTTGGGTTCTGATCTCAGGCTTACCACTAAATACCTGCTGTTTCCCACAGCCCTGCCCGCTTCTCAAGACTGCGGGGGACCAAATGGGATCCTTATTAACAAGGTCCTGTAAGATCTGGGTCCAGCCTGCCTCAGACCTTACCATGTACTACTTTCTATTTTGAGTTGGGCTTTCTAGCCAGGCTGACCTCAAGCAGAGCTTGTTTCTGCCTCAGGGCCTTTGCACAGGCTGTTTTCTCTGCCTGGAACACCCTCCCTTTTGACCTCTGCACTGCAGCTGCCTCCTGTTAATCAGATCTCAGCCTAAATGTTGTCTCTCCAGTGAGACCCTCCAGGGACTGCATGAGTATCAAATACCTTTGACAAGAAATAAAACCTCCCCAGGCCGTGTGCGTTGGCTCATGCCTATAATTCCTGCACTTTGGGAGGCTGAGGTGGGTGGATCACCTGGGGTCAGGAGCTCAAGACCAGCTTGGCCAACATGGTGAAACCCCATCTCTACTAAAAATACAAAAAATTAGGGGTGGTGGTGCGCACCTATACCACCAGCTACTCGGGAGGCTGGGGCAGGAGAATCTCTTGAACCCAGGAGGTGGAGGCTGCAGTGAGCCATGTTCACACCACTGCCACTCCAGCCTGGGCAACAAGAGGGAAACTCTGTCTCAAAAAAGAAAAAAAAAAAAAAAAAAAAAAGACCTCCCTTGCTTTCCCCTACTGATTTCTCTTGGAAATGACAGCAATGTTACTGATTACTCTCGCAGCCCACACCCTGCAAATGGAAATCTGCCAACTTCATCCAGGAAGAAGACTGGAATGCAGGTTGCTTTTTATAGCATTTCAAGGAAAGATCATTCATTCACTGCCTATACATCCTTCATTCCGGCATCACTGTGAGATTCTGCATGCACATTAATTTCACCCATTCCTCTTGAAAAAGTGAAGGACTTAAACCAGAAAAGTGGCCACAGGTCACAAGATGGTTAACGTCACTGTTAACAGTGCCTTGGCCAAGGACAGCCAGATGGCCCGGAGGCTGGCTTGGCAAAGCTGCTGGAGAGTTGGGGAGGGCTGCGGGTTAACAGCAGGGAGCACATACTTCATTAGACTACAAGCCAGGAGCCGTCCAGAGGTGCCTTCTGCCGCAGAATGGAAATTTAATGATGGTTTATTGGTTTAGTTGTGATTTTCAGTTAAGCATGACAGAAATTGGTTTTAAGTCCAGTATTAGAGGTTCCAAAATGTTAGTTTACACAGTCTAATGATGTATGACGGGAGAAGGCCACAGCTGTTTTCTTTAATCTATTTACAATCTTCCCAGCAGAAAGGCTAAATGAACTCTCCTACCATTATCAGGTCAGGGCTAAATGCAGCCCCGATCACAGGCGGTGATGCCTTCTTATGAACTACTTCTGCCTGACTTTCCTTGGCTCAGAAAATACTACAAAGGGAAAAGGCGTGCTGAGAGCCTCTACTGCTCCGCCAAGTGTGCAGAACAAACAGTACAATGGCCCCATCTACTGACACGGGCTAAAACAGCAGACAGGACATGCGGCAACACAAGCAATCCTGCCTCGAGCTCCTCTTCACGCCCGTGACCCACAGCACTGCTGAGGAATGTCTGATGCCTAGTGAATTACTTTGTTATTGTCCTCAGGCACAAGGTGATACGAGGGGTTTCTAGTATTTTCTCTAGGGTTCCAGGTCTTCATTCTTGTTTACGCCTAGTGTGTGTGTGTTTTGTTTTTTTTTTGGAAACGGAGTCTCACTCTGTTGCCCAGGCTAGAGTGCAATGGCATGATCTTGGCTCACTGCAAGCTCCGCCTCCCGGGTTCACGCCATTCTCCTGCCTTAGCCTCCTGAGTAGCTGGGCCCGCCACCATGCCTGGCTGATTTTTTGTATTTTTAGTAGAGATGGGGTTTCACCATGTTAGCCAGGATGGTCTTGATCTCCTGACCTCATGAGTTTATGCCTAGTTTGTTGTTGTTTTTTTTTTTTTTTTTTTTGAGACAAAGTCTTGCTGTCACCCAGGCTGGAGTGCAATGGCACGATCTCGGCTCACTGCAACCTCCTGCTCCCAGGTTCAAGCGATTCTCCTGCAGCCTCCTGAGTAGCTGGGATTACAGGTGCGCACCACCACACCCGGCTAATTTTTTTGTATTTTTAGTAGAGATGGGGTTTCACCATGTTGGTCAGGTTGGTCTCGAACTCCTGACCTCATGATCTGCCCACCTCGGCCTCCCAAAGTGCTGGGATTACAGGCGTGAGCCACCGCGCCCGGCTGTTTATGCCTAGTTTTAAATTAGCTGGACAGCTCCAGATGCAACCAGAGGTGCAATGGTTTTGTATCGGATCAAGTGCTGTGAGCCCTTCTCCAGGTCAATCACGTAGTCCCTGAAAAAGAGGGAAACACATTTGCCTGCAGAGCTCAGGTGGCCCTCCATCAGGAGGAACATGCCCGCTGTGAAAGATGCACGTCACTCACCTCTGCTCATCTGTGTCTGGTTCTACCAGTATGTTTTCTTGTCGTTCTCTCACTCTCAGAAACACGTAAGAATCTAGATCTGGTTTGGGAACTGCCAGGAAAACAGCAATGTGATTAGGAAATGCTCGGCCAACAAAGTCAACAAAGGAAAAGTTGCTGGGAAGAATGGTATGGCACACTCAGGGTTTAGTTAGGAGCCCAGCCCATTCCTACTCTTCTAAGATGCAGATAGAGTGGCTGACCAGGGAGGAAACTGGACATGGATTAGGCCTTTTGTTTTCCTCAGGCAGCCTCAGCAAAATGACCAATTCAGGGTTCCACAAGTCTGGTATGGGTCTGACTTGCTCCTGGTGTTACGGGTTACACTGTGTCCCTGCAAAATTCATATGTTGAAGCCCTAACCCCCAGTACTTCAGTGTGGGATTGTATTCGGAAACAGGGCTTTTAAAGAAGCAATTAAGTGAAAGCCAGGCCAGTAGTGTGGGCCCTAATCCAATCTGACTGGTGTCTTATAAGAAGAGAATAGGCCAGGCACAGTGGCTCATGCCTGTGATCTCAGCGTTTTGAGAGGCTGAGGCTGGAGGATCAATTGAGGCCAGGAGTTTGAGACCAGCCTATGCAACATAGCAAGATTCTGTCTCCACAAAAAAAAATAAAAAATAATAGCCAAGCATGGTGGCACATGCCTGTAGTTCCAGCTACTTGGGAAGCTGAGGTGGGAGGATCGCTTGAGCCCAGGAGTTCAAGGCTGCAGTGAGCTATGACAGTGTCAATGTACTCCAGCTGGGGCAACTGAGCAAGACCTTATCTCAAAAAACAAAAAACAATTTAAAAAGGTGGGGGGGAGGCAGGGGACTAGGACACACACAGACTAGGATTAGTGATCTTATAAAAGTAGCCTGAGAGTCTGCTTGCCCCTTGCCCCTTCCCTTCTCTGTGAGGACATATGGAAGGCGACATCTATGAGGAACAGGCTCTTGGCAGACACTGAATCTGTGGGGGCCTGGATTCTGGACTTCCCAGCCTCCATAACTGTGAGCAGCCCAAAGGGGCTAAGACCCTATTCCACCACCGCAGGGGTGGCCGTGTGGCCCCCAGCCCCAGCACAGGCTGGGCAGAGATGAATTTCCAGGGCTCAGGTGTACTGGAGCTCG
Source organism: Nomascus leucogenys (assembly GCF_006542625.1). Classification (NCBI taxonomy): domain Eukaryota; kingdom Metazoa; phylum Chordata; class Mammalia; order Primates; family Hylobatidae; genus Nomascus; species Nomascus leucogenys. Next base: position 46,212,223 of record NC_044388.1, on the reverse strand, counting down.
TTTGATTTGGTGTGGCAATTTTGCCTGAGGAGGTCTTGCTTGGATCTGGTGCACTGTGAAACACTGAGGAATATGGGCTTTATCCTGTAAGCCAGGGGCCCCCGGTGCGTTGATCTGATGTTAAGGGCTCTGCCTATACCTCCCTTTCCTTGCTCAGCAGCCCTCAGGGGCCGGTGCAAAGAGGCCCAAGGAGGGGCTCTGGCCAAGCTCCCCTTCCCTGGCTCCCCTCCCTCCTCTCTCCACACCCTCCAACCTGCTCCCTCTTCTGAGGCCACAGGGACTCACTGGAGGTCTCCCTAGCCTCCTGTTTCAGCCCTCCCCTTCAGCTAGACGGGCCCTGTGCATTCTGGGACCTGTGATGAAGAGACCACCAGCCCCTCTGAGCAGGGACAATGTTGGCGTAGGCTCTGCAGCGCTGGTACTCGGGGCTGCCAGCACCTCGCAGAGGCTCAGCAGATGGCTACCGAAGGCGAACGCGGCTCCACGCCCGAGTCTACAAGCACCAGTGCAGTCATGGGGCTCAGCCCACCCCAGGGAACAAGGAAGCAATGTTCAAATGCCTACCATTGGATCTGCTTTCCGTGATTTTTTTGGTTTTTAGCTAGAACCCTTCCTCTTCTTTCTGTTTATCTACATACTTATTTTTTCGTATTTGGGTAAAAACAGTGAAGAGAGGATCCTACCCTGGGACACCTGAGGATGGGTGGGCCACCTGCAGGGAGAATGTCCTGTTTACCTGCCTGAAAGAGGTCCACCTTCTGTAAGTTAGGGGGCATGTGCTTCAAGGCGACATTTTTCAGATAGGACTCTGTGTTCGCCATGAACCTGAAAGACATGGATTCAAATCGCTGTGGTGTGCACAGCTGATGGACGTCCAAGGTTAGCAAGCAGCAGTGCACAGGCCTCTAGGACAGGCCTCATGCTGAACCAGCCAGGTGCCCCACGCCAATGGCTCACTCACTCACTCTCTGGCAAAGGCCAACTCTTCCGGCGAGAGGCTGGAAGGCTCCCCCTCAGGACGTGTTTTCTCCTTCTCAAGGACATGAGGGAAAAACTTCTCTATCTGTGAGGATAAAGCAAAATCTTCATGAAAACATCGGCAAAAGTCAAAGAGAAGGATGTGGTTAACATAAAGAGGGTTTACACAACCCTCCTGAGGAAGGACATGTGGCCTGGAGGTGGGATAGGGTGGGTGGAGAGGCACACCACAAGACACAGCACAACGTCTCTGAGACACCCTTGCAGGCAAGCTATGGACCTGGGGCTGGAGGACAGCTTGGACTGGGAGACTCCTAAGTGGCTGAACAAAGAATGCTGACTCAATGGGTAGATGTCAAACTGTAGGGAAGTCTTTGGTGAAAGACCCTTGCCACAGTCCAATTAATACTCACATAAGGTTTTTTTTTTTGAGATGGAGTCTCACTGTGTTGTCCAGGCTGGAATGCAGTGGTGCGATCTCGGCTCACTGCAACCTCCAACTATCTGGTTCAAGTGATTCTCCAGCCTCAGCCTCCCAAGTAGCTGGGATTACAGGCACCCACCACCACACCCAGATGATTTTTGTATTTTTAGTAGAGATGGGGTTTCACCATGTTGTCCAGGCTGGTCTCAAACTCCTGACCTCAGGTGATCCACCTGCCTTGGCCTCCCAAAGTGCTGGGAATACAGGCGTGAGCCACTGCACCCAGCTGGTCATCACCAGCTTTGGTAAGCATGTCATCAAAAACCTTACGTAGGCCAGGCACAGTAGCTCATGCCTGTAATCCCAGCACTTTGGGAGGCCAAGGTGGGTGTGGATCACCTGAGGTCAGGAGTTCGAGATCAGCCTGGCCAACATGGTGAAACCCTGTCTTTTCTAAAAATCAGCTGGGCATGGTGGCAGGGGCATGTAACCCCAGCTACTTGGAAGGCTGAGGCAACAGAATCACTTCAACCTGGGGGCGAAGGTTGCAGTGAGCTGAGATCGCGCCACTGCACTCCAGCCTGAGCAACAGAGTGAGACTCTGTCAAAAAAAAAAAAAAAAAAAAATCGAAAAAACACAATCAAACAAATAAAAAAACAAGGGGGCTGATGACATAAAGTATTAAGAGACAGCTAATACATTAGGTGACAAGATCAGGATCCAGAGACAAGGGAAATGGCCCAGTTTAATAAGATAAAGCTTAAGAGAGATAAGTATCAAGCCCTACATTTAAGGAGCCAAAACCTAAGCCATACAAGTGGAGGACAGTGACTGGATGGGGTAATTATCATCTTAAAAGGGGTTAGCGTCCACGGGAGTGAAGAATGAGCTCAGGCAGCGTACCTGTCAATATGCTAATGTGATAAATATGCTAACGTGATGTGGTTGGCATTACTACCAGCTTAATAACCAGAATAAGATAAATGATCATTCTGTTTTTCACAAACTTGGTCAAACTACAACTGGGATACTGTGTTCAGTTTAAGACAGTGTAACTTAAGAAGGACAGAGACAAACAAGAACCCTTTTAGAGAAGAGACCAGGAGAGTAAATGGTTCGAACGGCTAAAATGTGTGCCTGGAGAACACTTCGAGGAGGCTGTGGGCAGTCTTCAGATAGCTGAAGCATTCTCATGTAGAAGAGATAATTTATTTGTAAGAACTAAAGAGACACATAGAACCAAATGAAAAGAAATGTCAAGGAAGTAAGAATTTCTCAGAGTTATAAAATAGGAATGTTTTGCAATTTCCCTTTTTTTTTTTTTTTTTTTTTGAGGCGGAGTCTCGCTCTGTTGCCCAGGCTGGAGTGCAGTGGCACGATCTCGGCTCACTGCAACCTCCATCTCCGGGGTTCAAGCAATTCTCCTGTCTCAGCCTCCTGAGTAGCTGGGACTACAGGCACCTGCCACCACGCCTGGCTAATTTTTTTATTTTTAGTAGAGATGGGGTTTCACCTTGTTGGTCAGGCTGGTCTCAAACTCCTGACCTCAGGTGATCCACCCGCCTAGCCTCCCAAAGTGCTGGGATTACACGTGTGAGCCACCACGCCTGGCCTGCAATTTCATTTTTGTAAGTTAGATAGCCACAAAGCTGTAGGCGAATGTAAGTCATCCTGGTTCATTTGACACTGACGGTGGCCATCTGACAGACAAAATAGTTTTGGAAACAAGTTCTCCTCTAGTCAGCATTCCCTATTGACCAATGCCAACAACTCTCCCTTCAGCACCGCCATGCTGTAACGCAAGGGGGCACCACTCACTAGGCAGGTGAACAGACTAAAAATGTGCACTGTGATCCTGCAGTGGGCAACACACATTCCTCTGTGCTTCCACGGAGCAATCTCACCCCCTCCTTACACTTTAGCTACACGTATATTGTGCTCTTAGCAGCATCTTCAGGTCCTGGACCCTCCTGGGCCCCAGCCCAAGTTCTCCCCAGGACATTCAGTCTGCATTACAGACTGCGCTGTCTCAATCCCTCCAGGTATCTCCACGTCAAACCTTCATGAGGCGACACCGCAAGTAGCTGCTGAGGACGTAGCGGATCCTCTCCATCTCCATTTGGTGGATGCTGACCTTCAGGTCCTCCCTTTTGGCTCTCCTGAGATTTTCTTCCTATTAAATGAGAAACGCAGGTTTATAAAAAACATGATGTTCAACCATCATCACTGGCAACGTTGAGGACCCAGACTATGTTTCAGTCCAACGAAAACAAAAATATCATGTGAGTTTTCATTTTATCATTGTATAAAGTATAAACAATAGTCATTTACTTTTAGAAAATGACCATTTGAATAGAATCTGTTCAGCCAGAGGGTTCCAGAAGAACTCCAATCTGATTATAAGGGAGATAATACAGCACACAGAAGAAACTTCCATTGGGTCTAAAAAGCAGTATTAAAACATCAGCTGAGAAACTGAAATATCCACATTTTACAGCTTCTCTGAATTTGACAACGATTTATGCTCAGATCATCTAGGCCAGGGACCACAAACTCAAATGTTTGCAGGGGCCAGGTGGGGAGGCTACAAGAGAAGGGTGGGTAGTCAGGGGCTGTGGGGAGCAGGGAGTACATTCATGGACAGCTCTCATGGGACTGCTCTGGTCAACTGTTCTCATGCAAAAATGCAGGATTTTAGACTTTTCATGGGAAGCCAATATCCAGATATTTACAGGAACTCTCAAGATTGATAAACATAGATAACGAATTCAATGTTTTTTTAAAGAACTGGACTGTGAGTTGAGCCGAACAAAACAGATTTGCTATCAGACCACAAGCTCTCAGTGTGCTGACCAAATGCTTTTACCTTTCTCCTCCTTTGTCAACCCAAGAGAAGCGACTCTTACCATGTGCTCCAGCTGTTCCATGACACATTCTACAATCTCAGGCTTGCTCTCCAGCAGCTCAGGGGCAAACTTTTCATTCATCCAGGCCTAAAAGACAAATGCCAGAAAAAGCAAGCATCACCCACCACAGAGCTAAACAACCCCGTGAGTCAGCCCAAGTCCAACGAAAACCAGGGATGGCACAGGTGAGAAAACTGTCTGCCCACCAACTGGAAACGCTGAAGGTGTTTTGAAGACAAACTACGTTTAGCGATTGCTTTCTCGTGTCTTGTTTTAGTTGGGAGGCTGTGTTCACAACCTTCTATTCAACTGACACTCATACAAACCCTTGCTTACTTCAGTTAGTATGATGCTTGGTGCTGAGAGTGACACCACCTGGTGTTCAAACAGTGCCTTTGCCAGGCAGCCCGGGCACACTGTTACTCCACCAGCTCCTTTCCCCCAGGCAGCGCCTCCACCAGCTCCTTTCCCCCAGGCAGCGCCACCCCACGTCTATTTAGAGAGAAAGCAACAACCCACCAATCCACACAGCTCTTCATTCCTGAAGCTCAGAGCACTTCATAAATATTGTTCATTCATCATCATCATATCTCAGAGAAAATGGATATAGTTATCCTCATCTGATTGAAAAAATACAGATTGAGTAATTTACTAATGGCCCCAAAGTATACAGGATCATAATAGAAACAGGCGCTCTTCTATTATGGAGTTTTGGAGCCAGAGGTTAAAGCTCTAATTTATGACTCAGGCACAGCTGTTTGGTTCATTTTAGAGACTTCCAAGGCTTAGAGAACTGAAATATCCCTAAGTGACTGAGGAAAGCTACACTTATCTTTCAATTACAGGAAATGTAGTTTTAGCATAGCTCAGAATTATATGCTGACCGGGCTCAACTTTTTTTTTCTGACGTCCTTGAGCGTCTGCTTCTCCCCATGATCACCGTCAAGACACATTACCAAATGCTGGGTATGGCTACTGTCATAGCGTTTGTGCAGAGCCTGAGCATCTGTAACAGTCCTGCAGACTGAAACAAACAAACAAACAAAAAAACCCTGCATAATGCATGGGAAAACATCGTATTTTCTGGAGTGCTTATTAGGAGCAGTATTTCTGATTTTTATTAAATATTGAATAATTTTTATTTATTTATTTTTGAGGCACAGTCTCATTCTGTTGCCCAGGCTGGAGAGCAGAAGCATGATCCCAGCTCACTGCAGCCTCTGCCTCTCAGGTTCAAGCGATTCTCCTGCCTCAGCCTTCCGAGCAGCTGGAATTACAGGCATGTGCCACTATGCCCAGCTAATTTTTGTATTTTTATTAGAGACAGGGTTTCACCGTGTTGGTCAGGCTGGTCTTGAACTCCTGACCTCGAGTGATCCACCTGCCATGGCCTCTCAAAGTGCTGGGGTTACAGGCGTGAGCCACCGAGCCCAGCCAAATACTGAATAATTTTTAAAACTACAAGAACAAGCCAGGTGTGGTGGCTCACGCCTGTAATCCCAGCACTTTGGGAGGCCGAGGCAGGCAGATCATGAGGTCAGGAGATCAAACCATCCTGGCTAACATGGTGAAACCCTATCTCTATTAAAAATACAAAAAATTAGCTGGGCGTGGCACGCCTGTAGTCCCAGCTACTTGGGAGGCTGAGGCAGGAGAATTGCTTGAAGCCCGGAGGCAGAGGTTGCAGTGAGCCGAGATTGAGCCACTGCACTCCAGCCAGGGCAACAGAGCAAGACTCCATCTCAAAAAAAAAAAAAAAAAAAAAAAAGCCCTGTGTGTCCCTCCCTCCTCAGAGGTAATCATTAGCTTGAATTTCATGTTGAATTTTCTTTATGGTCTCACTACATTTGTTTATATCTCTATAGAATACCTCTCAACCTGTTCATGACAGGATATTCAAAGAAAATGATAGTGCTTGTCTGGTACACTGGGGTAGCATCGGGGACCACTTCATTTACATTATGAAATTATGACAATAAAGTATAAAACATTAGGTGGAAGCTTATATTAGTATAAAACTTTCATATAAATCTTTCCAAAATTTTTACTGAGAAACTTGTATCTAAATCCAATCTTTTTTTTTTTTTTTTCAAATCATGTTTTATGCTTGAAATGGCTACATCTGGTTTCTGGTCACACAGTGGCACAATAATGGCTCACTGCATTCTTGACCTCCAAGGCTTAAGTGATCCTCCTGCCTCAGCCTCCAGAGTAGCTGGGACTAAAGGTACATACCACAAAGCCTGGCTAATTTTTAAATTTTTTTTTTTATAAAGATGGGGTTTTACCATGTTGCCTATGGTGGTCTTCGAACTCCTGGCCTCAAGACATCCCCCTGCATTAGCCTCCAGAAGTGTTGGGATGACAGGCTTGAACCACTGTGCCTGGCCCCTGATCAAAATTCTAAATGCCAATCTGTTCATTATTGCTACGGGCTGAAGCATGTCCCCCCTCAAAAATCTACCTAACTTCCAGGACCTCAGACCATGACTGTATTTGGAGATGGGGGTCTTTAAAGAAGTGATTAAGTTAAAATGAGGTCATTAGGATGGCCCCTAATCCAGTAAGACTGGTGTCCTGATAAGAGGTAATTTTAACACAGACACACACGAGAGGGAAGACCACGCAATGACACAGGGAGAATATGGCCACCTACAAGCCCAAGGCAGAGGCCTCGGAAGAAGCCAACTATGCTGGCACTTTGACCCCAGCCTCTAGAATTAAGAAAATAAATTTCTATTTGAGCCACCCGGTCTTTGGGACTTCGCTCTGCGGCCCTAGCAAACTAAAACAATCACTAAAATAAGCAAATCTGCACTACAGGTAACAACTTTTAAATCACTTTTTACAGGCATTAAAGGGTATCCTATATATGCTCCTGGAGCTGTTCTCATCAGTGGCCCTGTCAGGCTGTCCCTTTGGCTGTGCCACACAGCATAAGAGACAGGATCTGGCTGTGGCAGCCATGCAGGTGGCAGGTCACTTCCTTGGCTGCACTCAGGGCACTGTACTAGAGCATCAGGCATGAGATGTTACTGTAGCTTACCCACCGGCAAGCCGCAGCTGTGCTGTCAGACCCCCCGCCGCCCCATCCTCTAGCTGCCTTTCAAGGACCCCGATGATGCTCACTTGAAAGAGTAACCAGCCTGGGGCTCCAGCTGTCCTGGAAGGTGCAGGGGTTCCACACAGAGGCATCTGTGGCATTGCAGTGTGCCACATCACCCAAGGGTGGCGGCTCTGCCTTGAACAATAATTTTGCAAGTTTGAACTTTACATAAAGTGTTTCTTTGGCAGCTCATATTTTATGGTTGTTATTGTTCTACATTATGTTCCTGTTATTCATGCTGTTTCAGGAGTTATTTTACTCATTTTCACTGCTGTTTTATTCCCACTGTATATGGTATATTTTCTCAATGCTATTTGTTTATGGTTATCTAGGTTATTTTCATTTTTAACTACGGCAATGTGTGAACATACTGTGGATGTCTCCTAGAGTACATGTGGAAGTTTTCACTAGGTATGCACCTGGGGGTGGAATTACTGGGCCGCAGGTATGTGCACCTTCATCTTTACTAGACAATAACAAATTATTTTCCAAAGCGATTATACCTATTTATATCCCATGGCAGTATATAAGTGTGCAAATTGCTCTACATTTTTTTTTTTTTTTTGAGATGGAGTCTTGCTCTGTTGCCCAGGCTGGAGTGCAGTGGCATGATCTCGGCTCTCTGCAATCTCCACCTCCTGGGTTCAAGAGATTCTCCTGCCTCAACCTCCTGAGTAGGTGGGATTACAGGCGTGCCAACACACCTGGCTAATTTTTGTATTTTTAGTAGAGACGGGGTTTCCCCATGTTGGCCAGGATGGTCTCGAACTCCTGACTTCAGGTGATCCCCCCACCTTGGCCCAAAGCGCTGGGATTACAGGTGTGAGCCACCGCACCCGGCCTGCCCTATATTCTTAATTTTTTCTTTTCGGGATAAGATCTCAATACGATCCTCAGGCTGGTCTCAAACTCCTGGGCTCAAATGAACCTCCCACTTGGGCTTCCTGAGTTGCTAGAACTACAGGCATGAGCCACTGCACTCAGCTGCTCTACATTCTTGCCATACTTTATATTGCTCACGTTTTTCAGTTCTTCCAATCTGATAGATATGAAATGATATCTCATGATTTTAATTTTCATTTTCCTGATTACTAAAAAGGTTGAACATCTTTTTCATATGCTTATTGGTCATCCAGTTTTCTTCTTCTCTGAGGTATCAGTCTGTATTGGGCAGTCTGAAAGAGCTGTTTATGTACTGTGGATAATCATCTTGTGTCAGCTACATATTAATATTTTGCAAATATCTTCTCCCAGCCTGGTGGCCTGTCTTTTCACTCTAATCCAGAAGTACAAACAGGCTGGGCACAGTGGCTGATGCCTGTAATCCCAGCACTTTGGGAGGCTAAGCAGGCAGATCACAAGGTCAGAAGTTGGAGACCAGTCTGGCCAACATAGCGAAACCCAATATGGTGAAACCCCATCTCTACTAAAAATACAAAAATTAGCCAGGCGTGGTGGTGCACACCTGTAGGCCCAGCTACTCAGGAGGCTGATGCAGCAGAATCGCTTGAACCTGGGAGGTGGAGGCTGCAGTGAACCAAGATCACACCACTGCACTCCAGGAATGTATCCCTTTTTTCCTTTATGCTATGTGCCTTTTGATTTTTATTTAATGAACCCTTTCTAATGAACCAGGAATTCTTAATGCTGTTCCACAAACTAGGTCTGTGGGTGGATTTCAGGGGCTCTCTGATCCCCTGGAAGTCATATGCAAAATTCTGTATGGATGCATGCGTGCGTTATTCTGGGATGAAAGACCACAGTTTCTACCAGTTTCTAAAAAAGGTCTGTGATATAAAAACAGATTAAGAATCACTGCTAAATAGTAAGGATTATCATATAAGGTATAATTTAAAAATTATTTTAGTTTGGTTTTGTCATTCGTGATATCATGTATGGCAGGGAAGAATGAAGAATACTAAAGTAGCAAACATGAGAGAGCTCTGGAAAGGGGCAGTTAGAGCAAGAGGATAAGGATACTTACTATGAACAGCTCACATCTAATGAGTGCTTATCACGTGTCAGACAGCATGCTGAGTGCTTTACACAATTACCACATTTAATCAAAAACTCCAGGACGTAGACACTATTATCATCTCAATTTTATTTTATTATTTTTTTGAGACAGAGTTTCACTCTTATTGCCCAGGCTGGAGTGCAATGGTGGGTGGGATCTTGGCTCACCACAACCTCTGCCTCCCAGGTTCAAGTGATTCTCTGGCCTCAGCCTCCCGAGTAGCTGGGATTACAGGCATGCGCCACCACACCCGGCTAATTTTTGTTATTTAGTAGAGACAGGGTTTCACCATGTTGGTAAGGCTGATCTCGAACTCCTGGACCTCAGGTGATCCGCCCACCTCAGCCTACCAAAGTGCTGGGATTACAGGCTTGAGCCACTGTGCCCGGCCCTATTGTCTCAATTTTATAGTCAAGCAATGGCTTGAGACAGACTCCCTAACTTGCTTAAGATCACATAACAGAGGAGTGTCACAGACAGATTTAAATCCAGATAGTCTGAACTCCTGTTACCAGAGCATCATAAGATATAAGTGTAAAGAACACAGTTACTAGCACATGGGAAATATGCAATAAGTCATAGCTATTATAACTTAAAGGAGAAATATTTCAGAAAGGGTTTTAGATAAGCAGTGGACATATGGAGAGCAGATGACTCAAGAAAAAACGTGAGAAAAAGGAAAAATATGACCAGTTTTCCCTTACAGGCATTTCTGCATTTTCTTGCTAAACAGGCATTCTTCAGGCAAACAGCAGATGTTCAAGGGACTAAGGTAAAGAAGTTCAGGGACCTCTACAGTCCCTGAAAATATCACGTGGATCCTTGCTCTGTGAACTGTTCATTGAATGTGCCCAAAGCTGTCCCTTACTGACCCCACTTGGGGATGCTGTGTTTGACATGATGAGGTCTCTAACAGATGTCCTTCCTGCTTCCCGTTTCCATGTAGATGGTAAGATCCAGTCCCTGTTCTCCTGAAATAAGCCCCGAATTCCATTTCCTCATTTTGTGATCCCTGATATTCACAGTTGAACTAAATAAAAAGGCTGACTGGAGCAAAGGGATTCCATCTGGGATGCTTACCTGCTCCAACCTTTCAATGAGCTCTGCAGGAGTTAGGACCACTTCCTCACTACCCCCATCAGAGTCCTGTCCCAGGAAATCCTGTTCTTCGGTCATCTTCTCTGAAACCAGGAACCTAATGAGAGGGAAAGAACCAATACTCTGCAATGCGTTTCCTAATTATTTGCAAGAATAGACATCTATCTGGAGAAGGGAAAGGTTTGTTGAGGTTTCCTGGGGTTGTAGAGGCCCATTAGCAAGTGGTGAGAGAACGCAGGGACTCTAGTTTCCCAGCGTCTGCCTCTTCCTCCAAGGCTTAGGTCAGGTATCCAAACAAGCCTCCCCTTTACTACTGTCCACCAGGAGCTGAGCACCCATCACACCATACAATCACTATTCATTTCTTTGACTTCCCAGTAGAGGTCTTGTTCCTCAGGGACGGGGTTCGTTTTAGTTCAAATACGAATCGCGCCTCTGCTCAGTGCCTGGCACTAAGCACTGGGGACGCAATGACCTGGGAAACCCCTGCGCTCAGCACAGCGCTTGACTCCTAGCAAGCACTTAACATTATTGGGAGCTGGCCGGGCTCACGCCTGTAATCCCAGCACTTTGGGAAGCCGAGGCAGGAAGATACCTTGAGCCCAGTAGTTCGAGACCAGCCTGGGCAACATAGAGAGATCCTGTCTCTATAAAAACAAAAACTGTTAGGAAGATTAATCAATGCTAATTTCCCAGAGCCACAAGGCCCGGCGACATTAGACCAGTCGGCGACCCCAAAGGCCTAAGGAGGTGGATGGCGGGGAAGAGGAAAGTCCCTGGGGTCGCAGGGAAACTGCGAACATCCCCCTCCCCTCCTCCCTCTCAGTGCCACCCACACAGGCCTGCCCTCGCCACAGAGGTCCCATTCGACGCTCACTCGGGGACCTGGGAGACAGCGAGGCACTCCACAGCAGCCGGCGGTAAGGACGGGGAGTTCGTGGGGACGCAGTCGGGGCACCAGGAAGCGGGAAGACAGCGGAACAAACTGCTCAAGGCCTTGCCGGGACAAACCCGACCCTCCAACTTATCAGCTCCCGCGCTACTCTCGCAAATTTTCCGCCCAGGCACGACGTCATCGCGCACGGGCGACGCTGACCAATCAAGGCGCGGCGGGAAGAGCGGGGCGGTCTCCTTGGGCCCGCCCACCCGACGGGCGGGGACTGTCTTAGCGACGGCCCGCAGTCCCAGCAACCCAAGGACTTGAGGCGGCGGGAGGCTGGTCCGGATTGGCCCCGCCCACCTGGGCCGGCCGCTCCGCTGTTCGGTCCGGGTTGCACTACCCAAGAGCGTCGGGAGGGGGCGCCCGCCACCGCGGCCAAGGGGAGCGGCGGTGTCCGCCCCAGGGGGTCCCACCCAGAAGTATGCTGTTGAAAGCAGGCCGCTGCAGCCTCCTGGGCCGTCTCCACCCACAGCTCTCGTGGCTCTTTGGATTCCTCCGTCTTTGCGGGGTTTCAGCTGTGGTCACTATGGTCATTGCCTTCAGAATCTCCAGTATATTCCTTTTTATCTTTCTTGAGACAGGGTCTCGTTCTGGTGCCCAGGCTGGAGTGCAGTGGCACCACCACAGCTCACTGCAACCTCCGCCTCCCGGGCTCAAACGATCCTCCCACCTCAGCCTCTGGAGTAGCTGGGACCACAAACCAGCACCACCACGCCCGGCTATTTTTTATTTTAATTTTTTTAAAATAGAACTGTGGCGGGGTTGGGGGTGGGGGGTGTTCTCCCTATGATGGCCAGGCTGGTCTCGAACTCAAGGATCCAAGCAATCCTCCCACCTCGGCCTCACAAAGTGGATAGTGGTTCTTGAAGCCTGGGATCGGACGAACGGCAGAAGCATCGCCTGGGAATCCGCAAAAATGCAGATTCTCAGGCCTCACCCTGGCCCACCGAATCAGAAACTGGGGGTATTTCACCAGACCCAGCCCCTCCCGGTGACCCTGACGCAGGTGAGGTTTGAGAATCACTGCTTTGGGGCCGGGTGCGGTGGCTCACGCCTGTAATCCCAGCACTTTGGGAGGCCGAGGTGGGCGGATCACGAGGTCAGGAGATTGAGACCATCCTGGCTAACATGGTGAAACCTCGTCTCTACTAAAAATACAAAAAAATTAGCCGGGTGTGGTGGCGGGCGCCTCTAGTCCCAGCTACTCGGGAGGCTGAGGCGGGAGAATGGCGGGAACCCGGGAGGCGGAGCTTGCAGTGAGCCGAGATGGCGCCACTGCACTCCAGCCTGGGCGACAGAGCGAGACTCCGTCTCAAAGAAAAGAAAAAGAAAAAAGAAAAGAGAATCACTGCTTTGGGGCAATGCTTTCAACTCAGCTTCTGGAGGGGAAAAGCACAAAAACCCATGTCTGTATATGTATATATTTTTTCCATCTTTGTGTGATCCAGTTTTTCTTCTCTGAGTTGTTGATTCTTTTCTCTTTGTTGTCCTTTGTTTTCTGTGCAAAGCGTTGCTTCTGGCTTCCCTAAAAGTGTCTCTTCTCCATCAATCTGAGGGCTCTTTGTGAAGCTGCCCTATGATGTCATATTGATTGACTAGTAAAATGATTGGCTAATATAGGATGATCGTACCTGCCTGATTACAATCCTGTTATGAAAATGACAATAGAATAAGGCGAGTGGGAGAGTAGGCATCTTTACAAAGGGCTGTGTAAGTTGGGGCATATCAGCAAGGGATTCTCAAAAGGAAGGGACATTTGAGCTGTGTCTTATGAAATGAATTTTGTGAGTGGCAAATAGGTGGTCATTTCAAGGTCTGTTTCAACGCTGTGTTTCAATGGTTTGGTAATCCAGTAGTTTCTGGTTGTGGCAAAGTGTGTTTCCCAAACACAGCTGCTCTGATATGGATCTCACTCCACATACCCTTCTTACCATGTGACATTGACACTCCTCCATCAAGAGGTGGGGTCTATGTTCTCACCTTTTATTTATTTATTTAGAGACAGGGTCTCACTCTGTCGCCCAGCCTGGAGTGCAGTGGGGCGGTCACGGCTCATTGCAGCCTTGACCTCCCTGGGCTCAGGTGATCCTCCCACTTCAGCCCCCATGAGTAGCTGGGACTACAGCTGTGCACCACCATGCCTGGCTAATTTTTTGTATTTTTGGTAGAGATGGGGTTTCATCATGTTGCTCAAGCTGGTCTTGAACTCGGGCTCAAGTGATCTGCTCACCTCAGCCTCCCAAAGTGCTGGGATTACAGGCGCGAGCCACAGCACCTGGCCCTGTTCTTGCCTTTTACATCAGGAAAGAGTTTTTTAACTGCTTTGACCAAGAGAATTTGGCAGAAGTGATGCTGCTTGGCTTCCGGGACTAAGTCATAAAGGGCAATGTGGCTCCCGCTAGGCTCTTTCTTCTGGAGCCCTATCCCTTGAGAGCTGTGGGCTGACGTGGAAGAAGTCTGGCTAGCCTGCAGTTGATGTGCAAGAGAGTCGATATGAAGATGCCAGGCAGAGATGGGGAGCCTTACTGGAGGAACCCCAGAACCCCAATTGTTCCATTCTCCAGATGTCTGAGTTGAATGAGCCTTCAGGTGATTCTAGCTCTGAGGCTCCAAACTGTCCCAGCTAAGATGAAGGGAGCAGACATGAGCTTCTCTGCTGAGCTCTGCCCAAATCGCAGATTTGTGAGCAAAATAAGTATTGTCGTTGTTTTAGGCCCTATGTTTTGGAGTGGTTTGTTATGGAGCATTAGCTGACTGGAACAGTGGTCTTTGAGCACAATCCCATTCTTCCATAATTCTCATTACCAAATAGCTTTTCAATGATGTTTATTAATATTCCTTAATTGTTACAGGTTTGAGTCCAAGCATAGATAACGTCTCTACGCAAGTGCCGATTATGTAGTTTATTGATTTAAAAACTTCCCTTCTCTGGGTCCAACCACCTTCTCCAATCTCCCCCGCTCCTCCACTGGAGAGCTAGAGCCCAGCTTCTGCTTCCTTACTTAATAGAGGTGTGACCTTAAACGAGTCACTTTGGATTTCAGTCGCACCACCTTTTTTGTTGTTGTTAGATGACGTTTCGCTGTTGTCCCTCAGGCTGAAGTCCAATGGTGCGATCTTGGCACACTGCAACCTCTGCCTCTTGGGTTCAAGCAATTCGCCTGCCTTAGCGTCCTGAGTAGCTGGGATTACAGGCATGTGCCACTGTGCTTGGCTAATTTTTGTATTTTTAGTAGAGACGGGGTTTCACCGTGTTGGCCAGGCTGGTCTTGAACTCTTGACCTCAAGTGATCTGCCCGCCTCGGCCTCCCAAAGTGCTAGGATTACAGGAGGGAGCCGCCACACCCGGCCATCAGTCACACCACCTTTTTTTTTTTTTTTTTTTTTTTTTTTTGAGATGGAGTCTCACTCTGTCATCCAGGTTGAAGTGCAATGGCGTGATCGCAGCTCACTGCAACCTCTGCCTTCCAGGTTCAAACGATTCTCCCGCCTCAGCCTCCCGAGTAGCTGGGACTACAGGTGCACGCCATCGCACCTAGTTAATTTTTGTATTTATAGTAGAGACGGGGTTTTGCCATGGTTGCCAGGCTGGTCTCGAACTCCTGACCTCAAGTGATCCACCTGTCTCAGCTCCCAAAGTGTTGGGATTACGGGAGTGATCCACTGTGCCTGGCTAGTCACACCACCTTTTACATGAGATTAATATGTGTCTGCCTGAAGACAGAGGGACAGACCAAAAAATTGAGGGACCCGTTTCACTTCTAAGATCTTTGATTACAACTAATATTCATTAGACAAAATCACTTTTAGAGGAAATGAGTTTGCAGAAAAATATTTCTGCTATGTAGAGAAGTGTTATTAAAAGAAATGCCAAAGCAACACACGAACTTTTGGTGAAACTGTTGATCGTTTGGCACTGTAAAGTTCAGGAAGGTGGGAGAAAAGAGGTCTTCAGTTACATTATATGGAATGAAGAGAAAAATCAGGAACACCTGGTTGACGTGCACCCACTGTCAAGAAGTGTTTTAGAAATAATAAGATAGCCATATAAATGGAATGTGATTCATTAAAATGATCACAGATAAAGGATGATTACATAGATTATTATATCAGGAGGATGAAGTTTGTGGATAGAATTTGCAGGCAAGCTTAGATGATTTAAATTGCAAGATGAACATACTAACATGAATTCAGACAAGTAAAACATGAAGTTACATCGAAAGAGAAGGAAAAAGCTACTGCCCAAAGTGGAAGAGGAGGATACAGAAAATAGGATCCTATACAACTGAAGAAAGTGACAAGCCACAGCAATTTTCAGATCTTCTCAGTGAAGATGTTAATGGAAATTATAGACACAGCAAATACAAACAGCCAAAATATTTGTGGACAGCCATACGTTATTATTATTATTACTATTTTTTGAGACAGAGTCTCGCTCTGTCGCCCAGGCTGGAGTATAGAGGTGCGATCTCTGTTCACTGCCAGCTCCACCTCCCGGGTTCACGTCATTCTCCTGCCTCAGCCTCCTGAGTAGCTGGGACTACAGGCGCCTGCCACCACGCCCGACTAATTTTTTGTATTTTTAGTAGAGACCGGGTTTCACCGTGTTAGCCAGGATGGTCTCGATCTCCTGACCTCGTGATCCGCCCACCTTGGCCTCCCAAAGTGCTGGGATTACAGGTGTGAGCCACCACACCTGGCCCAGCGATACATTATTTTTATTTTTTGAAACAGAGTCTCGCTCTGTTGCCCAGGCTGGAGTGCAGTGGTGTGATCTCAGTTCACTGCAACCTCTGCCTCCCAGGTTCAAGCGATTCTTGTGCCGTGGCCTCCAGAGTAGCTGAGATTACAGGCGTGTGCCTCCACACCCAACTAATCTTTGTGTTTTTAGTAGAGATGGGATTTCCCCATGTTGGACAGGCTGGTCTTGAACACCTGACCTCAGGTGATCCACCCACCTCAGCCTTCCAAAGTGCTAGGATTATAGGCATTGCACCTGGCCAAAAAGATACATTATTAATGAGAAGAAATTTAATTTTTTAATCACCGAGGAAAAATGACAGTAAATACTGTATATCTATACAGAATTGTGAGCTTTCTGGAGAAAGATGCTTTCAGAATACAAGTAATGGCATTATTATTGTTCTCATATCAGTGCCCTTGCTTGTTTGGTCAACAGCTGTTTCTCAGGGGTCCCTTTTTCTGAATTCCATCACATTCTTGGTCTCACTGCCCTGGAAACCAAAGCATTAAGATTTGGGAGTATATTAGTTAAGTAGTGTTTAACTCCCGGTTTTTCTGAATGCATGAAGATTAGTACTACAGACAGCCATGTAAGAGGACAGCTTGCATTTTTTTTTTTTTTTTTTTTTTTTTTGAGACAGAGTCTTGCTCTGTCACCAGGCTGGGTGAACCTCCACCACCCGGGTTCAAGCGATTCTTGTGCCTCAGCCTCCCGAGTAGCTGGGACTACAGGCGCGTGCCACCACGCCTGGCTAATTTTTGTATTTTTAGTAGAGACAGGGTTTCACCATGTTGGCCAGGATGGTCTTGATCTCCTGACATGATGATCCATCCGCCTTGGCCTCCCAAAGTGCTTTAAGGAAGGCAGAAAAGTGTGCTTAGGCTGTTTTCTCTTAGTCTCATAAGGAAATCTATTGGCTGGTGAACTTATACGTATTTTTCTGGCCGATGATAACACCCAATGCCGGCTGTATGGCCAGGATGCTGGAGAACTCAGGAAGCCGGGCAAGGCTTGCGTCTCCCTTACAAATGTAAAATCTGGGCAATTTGTGATATTCCTAATTCCTTTGCTCTCCTCAGACCCTAGGTCCTCTGAAACTCTGTAAGGAGATATAAGAACTATCTGCCCCTTTGCTTGTTGTAGAATATACAATAATCATAAAAATTTTTTAAAAATTAAATCTATCTTATGAAACATTGTGGCCAACATAGCATTTAGCTGGTTGAGTAAGATTATTTTCCTAATGATTTTCTGAATATGTCAAGCAAAGAGAAAGGTGACCTTTCCATAAAGAAATTCATGTGCCTTTATATCATGGGCATCTTTGATGAGAAGCTTATGTGCCTAAGTGCTAGGCAAGTCTTATTTATTTATTTATTTATTTATTTATTTATTTATTTATTTGCGATGGAGGCTCACTCTGTTGCCCATGTTGGACTGCAGTGGCACGATCTTGGCTCACTGCAACCTCTGCCTCCCAGGTTCAAGTGATTCTCCTGCCTCAGCCTCCTGAGTAGCTGGGATTACAGGTGCCTGCCACTGTGCCCAGCTAATTTTTGTATTTTTAGTAGAGACGGGGTTTCTTGGTCAGGCTGGACTTGAACTCCTGACCTTGTGATCCACCTGCCTCAGCCTCCTAAAGTGCTGGGATTACAGACATGAGCCACCATGCCTAGCCTAAGGCTTCATATTTATTAAAGTCTATATAGTTTACCTGAGAGATCTTGACGGACTCGTCCTAAGGTCTAAATAAAAGCCAGGCCAAACTCAATCTCTTTCTCTCTGGCTGGAGTGCAGTGGGACAATCATGGCTCACTGCAGCCTCAAACTCCTGGGCTCAAGCAATCCTCCCACCTTGGCCCCCCAAGTAGCTGGGACCACAGGTGTGTGCCACCATGCCTGGCTAATTTTTTTTGTGTGTGTGTATGTGTAGATGGGGGTCTCACTATGTTGCCCAGGCTGGTCTTGAAGTCCTGGCTTCAAGCGATCCTCCTGCCTCAGCCTCCTAAAGTGTTTGGGGTTACAGACATGAACCTCTGCACCTGGCCCAAATTCAGTATTTCTAAATGCTTGCACCTTAGGGCAATGCGTGCTCTCTCTCTCTCTTTTCCTACAGTGATGGGAAAAGGTCTGATTATAGTCAAAGTAAAGGGTAAAAGGTAGCCTTGTTCAAGAATGTGCCCTGTATCAAAATTTCATTTATTGTCTTGAATTTTAATGTCTTTCTTTTCTTTGTGTTAATGAATCATAGACATGGGCACCGTTTTGATAACTTTTTAAATTTATTTATTTTATTTTTTGAGATAAGTTCTCACTCTGTCACTCAGGCTGGAGTGCAGTGGTGTGATCTTGGCTCACTGCAGCCTCCACCTCTTAGGTTCAAGCAATTCTTGTGTCTCAGCCTCCCGAATAGCTGGGATTATAGGTGTGTGCCGCCATGCCTGGGTCATTTTTGTATTTTTAGTAGAGACAGGGCTTTGCCATGTTGGCCAGGCTGGTCTTGAACTCCTGACACCAAGTGATCTGCCCCCCTCAGTCTCCAAAAGTGCTGGGATTACAGGCATGAGCCACTGTGCCCGGCCCGTTTTGAGAACTTTAGACTAACAGTTATTGAAATAATTGTTTTCTGTGGGAGAACTCTTAGAATAAAATTCATTCATCTGTATACGCTGACCCTTGAACAACATGGATTTGAACCACTGGGATTCACTTACATGTGGGTTTTTTCTTCAAGTAAGTTACACCAATGTGCTTGCCTCCCTTTCCACCTCCTCCACCTCATCTGCCTCTGCCACCCATGAGACAGCAAGACCAACCCCTCCTTCCTTCTTTTTACAATTTTTATGTATTCTTTATTAGTTTTTGTACAGATGAGGTCTCCCTAGGTTGCCCAGGTTGGTCTCAGACTCCTGGGCTCAAGCAATCCTCCCGCCCAGGCCCTGCAAATTGCTGGGATTACAAGCGTGAGCCACCGCGCCCGGCCCCCTCATTCCTTCTTAAGAAGACCTTTATGATGCCCCACTTCCACTTCATGAATAGTAAATATATTTTCTCTACCTTAGATTCTTAGTAACATATTCATTTCTCTAGCTTACTTTACTGTGAGAATACCGTCTATAACACATATAACATTAAAATGTGTTAATTGACTGTTTATGCTATGGGTAAGTGTTCCAGTCAACAGTAGGCTATTAGTAGTTAAGTTTTTGGGGAGTCAAAATTTGTACGTGGCCGGGCGCAGTGGCTCACACCTGTAATTCCAGCACTTTGGGAGGCTGAGGCAGGCGGATCACTTGAGGTCAGGAGTTTGAGACCAGCCTTGCCAACATGGTGAAACCCCGTCTCTACTAAAAATACAAAAATTAGCTGGGTGTGGTGGCTCATACTTGTAATCCCAGCTACTCAGGAGGCTGAGGTGGGAGGATCGCTTGAACCCGGGAGGCAGAGGCTGCAGTGAGTCGTGCCACTGCACTTTAACCTGGGATACAGAGCGAGACTCCACCTCAAGAAAAAGAAAAAAACAAAAGTTGTACAAAGCTGGGCATGGTGGCTCACACCTGTAATCCTGGTGCTTTGGGAGGCCAATGTAGGAGGATTGCTTGAAACCAGGAGTTCGAGACTAGCCTGTGCAACATAGTAAGACCCTGTCTCTACAAAAGCGAAAAGATTGCTTGAGCCCAGGAGTTCGAAGCTACAGTGAGCTATGATTGTGCCACTGCACTCCAGCTTGGGCAACAGAGCGAGACCCCATCTCTTAAAAAAAAATGCAGATTTTTGACTGCGCAGGAGTTCAGTGTCTCTAACACCTGAGTTGTTCAAGACTCAACTATATAAGTCATGATTTTCTTGAGCTGATAAAGTACAGTAAGATTCATTTAAAATTATTCCTAAATTCTGGCCAGGCATGGTAGTTGATGCCTGTAATCCCAGCACTTTGGGAGGCCTAGGCGAGCAGATCACTTGAGGCCAGGAGTTTGAGACCAGCCTGGCCAACATGGTGAAACCCTGTCTCTACTGAAAATACAAAAATTAGCTGGTTGTGGTGGCAGGCACCTGAAGTCCCAGCTACTCGGGAGGCTGAGTCAGGAGAATTGCTTGAACCTGGGAGGTGGAGATTGCAGTGAGCCTAGATGGCACCATTGCACTCCAGTATGGGCAACAAAGCAAGACTGTCTCAAAAAAAAAAAAAAGAGGCCTAACAGGAGAAAATCGTGAAATTTTAAATTTGTGACATCTTAAAAACTTCTGGGTTATGATAGGTTTCTTTACTGAAACACTTCTAGGTTTCTCACTGGTAAAAGTAAATATCTTAGTTGAGTTCGACATTCACCCTCTATTTATCAGAAGGCTAGAGAACCGGATGATTATGTTCCATGCCACACATACCATTATCTGAGTATTTTACTACTAACTTAGCTCAGAACAGATAGTGAAATAATTCCACCTTTAGAGTATCCCAAAGTGATAGAAATTATTAGATTTTTCAGTTTGTTTCAGTTCAGTTATGAAAATACTTTCAACTGAAAATACTGAAGTCTGGTCATGCAATTGTGTTAACTGTTGATATTTTTTGAAATAAGAACCAGAAGCCTTGGGTCATTTGATCTATTATTGCTGATCTTGCTGTGAACAGCTGTGATGCTATGAGTTGCTAACTCATTGGAATCAATAAGATTTGGATGTGACCCATGGAGCTGTAAGGGCTGCTGTTGCCTTTGACTTTTCTCTGTGAAGCAAGAACATGCTTTCCTAGCCATCCTCTCTTTGCTTTGTATTAGACATGTTTACTTCCAGTGAAAATTCAGTTTGACCCTGAACTTTACCCTTGGCTATAACCTGCTTCTAGGCTGGAAGTTTAATTCATTTATTTTAGAGTTCTACTCATATAATTGTAAGCATGAAAAAGCCACTTTTTTCATATTTTCCACCTTTTTGGGGGGGTTATAATTAGAACTGGCAGAGCTCAGAGGCTAGTCCCTGTTGATGACCAATGGAACCAATGAGCTGAACAGGCCTGGAGGCTTTGAGGAAATTGGAGGGAATCCCATAGAGTGGTGGTTATTGCATCCAAATTATCAAAGCCATTCATAATACTGAAGATGCTAACTGGTGTGCATGACATTTAGGATATGGTAATCCATATTGACAAGTACAAGTTGTTCATTTTAGGCATTTGAAAAAGTATGAATGATAAGAAGCCATATAACACGACAACCTCAATCTGTTTGATTGAGCTCAAGTCTGTTGTGCTCCTGTTTCTGACCTCATTCCTGTTCCTTACTCTCTAGATGTAACCAGTATCTTCAGCTTGGTGCTTATTGTTCCTATGAATAGTTTTTTTGTTTTGTTTTGTTTTTAATAGAGACAGGGTCTCGTTCTGTCACCAGGCCAGAGTGCAACCACGGCCCACTGTAGCCTCAACCTCCTGGGCTTAAGTGATCCTCCCGCTTCACTGTCCTGAGTAGCTGGGACTATAGGCATGTGTCAGCATGCCTGGCTAATTTGTTTTTTTTTTTGTATTTTGGAGGGCTTTTAGAGACAGAGTCTCGCTCTGTCGCCCAGGCTGGAGTGCAATGGTGTGATCTCGGCTCACTGCAAGCTCCACCTCCCGGGTTCAAACAATTCTCCTGCCTCAGCCTCCCAAGTAGCTGGGACTGCAAGTGCCTGCCACCACGCCCAGCTAATTTTTGTGTTTTAGTGGAGACGGGGTTTCGCCACGTTGGCCAGGCTGGTCTCAAACTCATGACCTCAAGTGATCCGCCCAACTTGGCCTCCCAAAGTGCCGGGATTACAGGCATGAGCCACTGCGCCTGGCTGCTAATTTGTTTTTTGTCTCACTATGTTGCCTAGGTTGGTCTCAAACTCCTGGCCTCACTGATCCTCCTACCTCGGCCTCCCAAGGTGCTGGGATTCCAGGTGTGAGCCACTGTGCCTGGCCTGTTCCCAGAAATGTTTTTAAATTTGACCAACTGTGTACCCCAAAATAATATGGTAATATGAGCTGTGTGTGTGTGTAGTCATGGCATCAATTAGCATAACTCAGGAAATGTGCTTATAAAACAAGTTTATTTTTTCTCTACGTTTATTTGTTGGGGATAGTTCTTCCCCTGCCACTGGACAAAAACTGATTATTCTTGTCGCTCTGCTTAAAAAAAAAAAAAAAAAGAGTTCCATGATCTCCTTAAGTACCATTCAGTAATTAAAATATATAATCAAAACTCCCTCCCTCCCTCCTGGGAAATGGTGCCACACTGTGGGCTTAGCATGAGTCTCCATCGGCCAGTTGGGCTGCCAGCAGTAGCAGTGGCCAGGTCAGCCATGATGGAAGGAGGCCCATGTTGTGAAGCCCCTTGCACGCTTCATCCTTGCTGTGTCCACCTTTTCACATGGTCCCACTGAGCCAGCACCGGGAAGGCTGGGAAAGAGGCTGACTGATATCAGAGGACTTTCCACTTCCTTTCCTGCAATGAGAACCTCCCTGCAGGGATGCTATGCGGTGGGCATACACAACATATGAATTTCTTCACCTTCTATGCCGACTCCTAGGGTGCATCCACATAGGGTTTCTCTCCTCTTCCTCGTCAGCCTCCAGTTGTATCTTCCAGATCCCTAAGCAGCTGTCTAAATAGTTAGCCACTCCTATGACACAGTGTCCCACGCTCAGGTCCCCTGCTGATCCCTCCCTTGCCTGAACCCTACCAGAAGCGACAGGGCAAGGGAGCCAGGTTGTTGCAGCCTGCTCAGATTAGTCTTCTAGAACATAAGGAGCACAGGGAAGGAAAAAAGGTATGAGAGACAAAAGGGGACGATCCAGGACACCATGCATGCTGAGGTCTGTGTGCAGGTCTCTCTTCTGTTCCATCATCCGTGAGCCTATTCTTGCACCAATGAGACACATCTCAGCTACTACAACTTCATGTCTTGCTAGATACAGGGCATGTCTCTTCACCTTTTCGAAAACCAGCATGTCAAGTTCCATTGAAAACCTTGTTGGGACCTGGATTGCCAGGCAAATATATTTTTTTTAGAGATGGAGTCTCACTCTGTCGCCCAGGCTGGAGTGCAGTGGCATGATCTCGGCTCACTGCAACCTCCACCTTTCCGGGTTCAAGTGATTCTCCTGTCTCAGACAATTGAGTAGCTAGGATTACAGGCGCTGGCCACCATACCCAGCTAATTTTTGTTTGTATTTTTAGTAGACACGGGATTTCACCATGTTGGCCAGGCTGGTCTCAAACTCCTGACCTCGTGATCCACCCGCTTCGGCTCCCAAAGTGCTGGGATTACAGGCATGAGCCCGGCCAAGCTTATCTGTTACAGACCGTGCCCGGCCAAGCTTATCTGTTAAACGAAATGATCAGATTGAATTTTACCCTCTGAGCCTAAATGCTGGCTTTGCTCTCAGAGACATTTTTACTTGCTGTCTTAACTGCTGCATGGAGTTAATATACAGCTGTGTATTACTCTGGCAGCACACATTTCCTTTATGGAAAACTTGTGGTCACTTCAAAATCTATGCAGTACTTGGGAATAGAAAACAACTATTCCCTTTCTATTCCTTGGGAATATTTCTATTCCCAACAACTTGTCACAAGCAAATTTCCTCAGGGAGCCCCTATCAGGGATCTGATAATTTTACATATATAGCTCTTGCTGGCAGGGGCTGGTTAAGTTTCTATATACAAGATGGCTGATGTGGGGTTTCTGGTTACTTAAAAGGTGATTTTTCCTATCCTGAAATAGTCCCTCCATGTCATTAAATAGTAAGTGAAGATCTTTTCTGCAATATTAAAAATCCCCCAAAACATGCTGTTTGACCTTTCCTAATTGTGTGTGTGTGTGTTGTTGTTGTTGTTTTTGAGACAGGATCTCATTCTGTCACCCAGGCTGGAGTGCAGTGGCATGATCTCAGTTCACTGCAGCCTCGACCTCTCAGGCTTAAGTGATCCTCCCACCTCAGCCCCGCCAGTAGCTGGGACCACAGGTGTGGGCCACCATGACCAGCTAATTTTTGTGTTTTTTGTAGAGACAAGGTTTTGCTGTTGCCCAGGCTGGTCTCAACTTCTGGGCTCAAGTAATCCACCCACCTTGGCCCCTCAAAGTGCTGGGATGATAGATGTGAGCCCAGCCCCTACATTTTTGTTTTTGTTTTGAGATGGAGTCTTGCTCTGTTGCCCAGGCTGGAGTGCAGTGATCTTGGCTCACTGCAGCATCCGCCTCCTGGGTTCAAGCGATTCTCCTGCCTCAGCCTCCCGGGTAGCTGGGATTACAGGTGCTTGCCAACACACCCAGCTAATTTTTGTATTTTCAGTAGAGATGGGGTTTCACTATGTTGGCCAGGCTGGCCTCAAACTAATGACCTCAAGTGATCCACCCACTTCGGCCTCGCAAAGTGTTGGGATTACAGGCGTGAGCCACCGCACCTGGCCTGGCCTCTAATTGTTAACTGAAGCACTTCTCATTTTAAAATTAGAAACGAGAATCACAGATGTTGATTTTCAAGCACATAATTCTTCAAACATCTAAGAAAGCAGAAACTGGACTAAGTAAAACATTTGTAGATTTTATGAGATAAACAAGATGTGCAAGTTGTGCACATGAATCCTTTTGTTGGGAGGAAAAGATCACATCTATGTTTCTCGGCCCTTGCACATCCCAGAATCTGAGCTTCTAGCTATGTTGTTTGACACTCGGCTGCTCCGTGAAGAGTAATTACCAAAACATTTTGAATACAAATTATTATCATTTCCTGGCAATAAACAGGTCTGTTAAAACATGAGGTAAGAGAATATATACATGAACAGAAACAGAAAGATCAAGAACAACAGATATGGCAGCTAATAGGTGGATTTTTAGGTCTCCTTCTGCTTTTTTTTTTTTTTTTAAAGAACTCTTTGTAGGTGAAATGAAGAATTTCTTCAAAGATAGTTTATAAATCTGAAGATTAAAGATTTCACTGGCAAAGTAAAATGTGACAGCACAAAGTTAGATAAGTTACTAGGTCAATAAATCCTTTTATTGCTCAGATATTATTTTTTTAAAAACCCACAACATCCTGCTAGCATAAGCTTGTTTTCCCTTGACAATAACCGTTAACCAAAGATCTTTGGTAGTGCCTAACTCATAAAAACTTTTTTCTTTTTTCAAAATGGAGGCTTAAAAATGTAAAGAGTAGGCTTTAAGTTCCCATAGGGCTTCCTGGTTGTAGGCAGAATTTCACAGAACTTCGTATCTGCAGCATTTGAGGTACGTATATGGGAAGAACTTAGGATACAATTCAGAAGAGCCAAGATCTTTATTTTGGTTCTGTAATTCTGTGCCTACTCATTTTGGAGCAAAATACATGTATTGCTGTAACCCTAACAATCCTAGCACGTCGGTGGTCCACAGTCCCCATTTTGGCATTCCCAACAATCCACAGCAAATGGGATGTTAATCAGATGTTTGCCGTTCTCTACACATTTACAAGTTTTGAGTACAGTACTGGAGAGTACCATCATAAAGCCATTTATTCCAGCTCTTGGGTGTGGCGTAGAATAAAATCGTTCACACTGACACCCTTGCACATTAAAGCTGGTCGCTGTGTAATGATTATAGTCATCGATGTTTATCCTTCCAGCAAGCACACATGAGGACAGGGATGACTCTGGCCTGTTTCAGTTGGTGTTTGCACTACAGAGTAGTCTCTGGTGATGTTAGACTACAAGTGTGCTTGATTCATTTTATCCAATGAGTGACAAGCACCTTTTTTCATATTGTTCTTGTAACTTTGATTTTACATAGAGAAATTCAGTAGCAAAAACTCAAATGAGTACAAAGTATTGTTTGTGCTTTATTAGGTCCTTAGAGAATTTTGAGAAGTGGAAATTATCTCAAAATAAACTTTTATCAGAAGACTAAGTTAAAATAATTAAGGAGAAACAGACTTCTAAGTTTTCCAGTTTCAATCATAGCTGGATTTAACGTTATATAGAGAATAATACAGGACAAAGTATGAGCAGGAAGCTTATTTATTATTTACATTATCCAACTCAGAGGTTTCGATGCAATTCCTTTCGTTTCCCTGGGAATTCCTAATCTAGAATTAAAGGGCATTGGGATCCTCAAGGGTACTTATCTCCAGGCAAAAGTCCACTCTATTGGAGGTTAAGCCACAAATATCTCCTCCCAGTTTTAGACTTTACCAAGGGAGCACACAAATCACTGCCTATCAAAAGCCAGACAAACACTGCACTAATCCAGGTGTAGCACCGTAATTCTATTCTGATGTTAATGACCGGATGGGTCAACTTACCTCTCATTCATTTATGCACTTTACAAACACGTGAGAGCTAAGTATCTGTAGCACTGTGTATGAGGATGCATGGAGTGTGAGGTGGACGCAAGGGTAAGTAGGAAACCACCTCTGCCCTCGTGGAATGTACAGTCTCCTTTGTTGGGAGGGGGAAAGAAGCTGGTGAAGGGGAGAGGAGGTAAGTACATAAATCAGATATGGCACCAATACTCTGATTTCCTTTGACATTAAAACAAGTAACAAAAAACAAAGCATGTTACTCCTGGGAAACTGTAGCTTTAACTTATGCTAGGAGCCAGGGCTAAGTGGAATATGGAAGAAATGTAATTGAGGTGTTATGACCTCTTTTTTGACTCGTGGCTATATAAGTATTATTTACTATGAGTTTCACTGGATAAGGAGAGACATTGAACATTTTATATAGGAAAATAAGATTACAAAAGAAAGTTGGAATATGGACTGTAACTTCTAAGTTGTTAATTTTCTACAAATCTACCTTATTTAAAAGAAATGGAGTCTGGGTCGGGTGCGGTGGCTCACGCCTATAATCCCAGCACTTGGGAGGCTGAGGCTGGTGGATCACCTGAGGTCAGGAGTTCTAGACCAGCCTGGCCAATATGGCGAAACCCTGTCTCTACTAAAAATTGCACCACTGCACTCCAGCCTGGGTGACAAGAGCAAAACTTCTTCTCAAAAACACAAACAAAAAACGGAATCTGTATTTGGATTGTTTGTAACACAATGCTTGAGGGGATGAGTAGCCCATTTGACATAATCTAATTATTACACATTGCATGCCTGTATCAAAACATCTCATGTACACCATGAATATAGACACCTATGTACCCAGAAAAAAAAAAAAAAACCACACTGAGTCATCAGGTGATCCAAGATAGTAACAATAACTGTGATGCCTTTTTCCTAATGAAACATGCCAATGTCTTTATTTCTTTAAATATGTTTTTCAGGCCGGACGTGGTGGCTCACACCTGTAATCCCAACACTTTGGGAGGCTGAGGCAGGCAGATCACCTGAGGTCAGGAGTTTGAGACCAGCCTGGCCCACATGGTGAAACCCCGTCTCTACTAAAAATAAAATTAGCTGGGCATGGTGGCGGGCGCCTGTAATCTCAGCTACTCGGGAGGCTGAGGGAGGAGAATCACTTGAATCCGGCAGGTGGAGTTTGCAGTGAGCCGAGATGGTGCCATTGCACACCAGCCTGGGCAAAAAGCAAAACTCCATCTCAAAAAAAGTATACATTTTTTAATTACCATGGACTATTCCTTGATTTTTTTTTGACCTCTGAACTTTTTATTGGCCTCTTGCTCCCCACAGGGTACTGTGCTTCTGCTGGCTTAATGTCTCAGAACTTTGGTGTCCCTGGTCTCAGACAGCACTTTGCTATCCACTATCCGGCGGGTGGTGGTCTTTTGGATAGTTTGCACGGAGTTGCTACTGTCCAGGGGATCACCAAGATTGAGGCCCTTGCTGTCTTCCAGCAGGTGGCGGTAGGTGGCGATCTCAGCCTCCAGCTTGACCTTGATGTTCAGCAAGTCCTCGTACTCCTGGACTTTGTGCTGGCCCTCTGCCCAGTTCTGTGCCAGCTTCGACTCCAGGTGCAGCAGGATTCCATTGAGCTGCTCCATCTGCAGGGCGTAGCGGGCCTCCACCTCCCTCAGGCTGTTCTACAAGCTGGTCTTCAGATTTCTCATTGAGTCCAGGTCAATCTCCAAGCACTGGACTGTACGTCTCAGCTCCGTGTCATCTCAGCAGCTCTGACCTTGGCAGACTGTGTGGTGACCGCTGTGGTGCTCTCCATAATCTGCTGAGACCAGTACTTGTCTAGCTTCTCTGGATTCTTCTGAGACAGCTCGTTCTATTGGGCCCTGATGTCTGCCATGATCTTGGCGAGGACTTGAGATTTGGGGGCATCTACCTCCACGGCCAACCCAGAGTTGGCCATCTGGACTTGCAGGCCTTTTATTTCCTCTTCGTGGTTCTTCTTCATGAGGAGCAGCTTCTCCTTGAGAGCCCCCATATCTGTCTCCAGCTGCAGCGGAGTGACATTGGTGTCATCAATGACCTTGCAGAGCCCATGGATGTTGCTCTCCACAGACTGGCGCATGGCCAGCTCTGTCTCATACTTGACTCTAAAGTCATCAGCAGCAAGACAGGTATTGTCGATCTGCAGAATGATGTGGACATTGTCCACACTATTTGTGAAGATCTGAGCCCTCAGGTCCTTGATGGTCTTGAAGTAATGGCCCCAGTCTCTGACATGGGGTCTCTTCTCCAGATACTCCCGGAATTTGCTCTCCAGCCTCCAGTTCTCGGTCTCCAGGTTCCTCACTCTGTCCAGGTAGGCCAGGTGGTTGTTCAGGCTTTGCATGGTCTCTTTCTCGTTCTGGATGTCCCCCATTCCTGCCAGACCCCCAGCCATCCCTGTGGCCAGGCCCCCAGACCCCAAGCTGCCCCAGAAACTGGTGGAAAAGGACATAGAGATCCGGGAGCCCAAGCCCCCCAGTGCCTGCATAGATGCTGGCCACGCTGCTGACCGGCTGGGTGCCATAGCTGGGTGGCTGGACAGAGCCCAGGGACTGGTAGTTGGTGGAGAAGGTGGAGCGAGTGGTGAAGCTCATGCTGTCTGGGGAAGAGAGCAGGAGAACAGGACTCAGGCTTTTGTCAACGACTACTCCTTAATTTTTACTTATAATATACCTGCTCTTGTAAGATAAAGCAGGTAAGAAATTGAGAGGTGTGACGTAGAAATGTAAGATGTTTATTTTAAAACACTAAGCTACATTGTATGGTACGCTACTACAATTCTAGTATTATCTGCCACATTTAGTGTCCTATCATTTACGACTTTACCATCATTTACTACCAAATCCCACCAAATATGACACAGAGACAATTTGTTTAAGAAAAGTTTTATTAACGTGTTAATATTTCAGCAAAGTTATTGCAACGGGTTGAAAATGCAGACACACTATTACAGGCTGTAAAGTAACAAATGAGTTTTACGCAATTAAAATATTACACATACTTATGGGATTTGTTGAATGACTAACAGACCCATAAAAGAAATTAAATCTGAAAGACGAAATCCAGTATTAGCACCTACAATATCTCTGACAGTGAAACTTTAAATGGTTTCCCTCTCCTAATGTATTTTTAAACTCTCTCCCAAATACAGCACTCTCAAACCCCAAGGATAAACGAAAGGCATAAGCAGCCCCGATCCTAGGAACGTACAGCCAAAAGCAGAGCTACAAATATGGACTCAGACTTGAGAGTTTTACTGAGAAGTAACTTACTGTACTTGAGCCAATCATAAGATTTCTGTGTACTGAATACTGTATATGAGAAAATTCTGTGAGTCATAAGGTTTGCCTTAGGGATAGTTAAAAATTAGTAATATACAGTATTATTCCTATCAAATTTTTTTCTCATAAGTTATATTTATAACAAAACTATAATTAAAATATGTTTTATACCTGCTTATTCCATATCCAGGGACACAGCGGGAACATCTATGTGTCTGATGGTTTGGCATCCACTTTATTGTGCTTACTGATTTTTGTGATGAACAAGCAACACGCATCACATCTTTCCAACATTCAAGGTAATGCAACAATGACATAAAATTCTCCAAAGAAATAAATGGAAATTGCATTAAATACTGCTTTAATTAGGAATAATTGCTATAATAAAACAAATAATATTATACATTATTTTTTTCAATAAGCTTCAGTTTGAGGAACTGAATAGTAGAAACAGATCTTAAGATTTGAGTCATGGTAAAACTGGTAATTCTTTGAAATCTGGGAGGTGCATTAGCAAAACGACAGCCACAGCCAACCCTCACCAAAATCCTGGAGAAAAGCATTTTATTAATTTAGGGGAACAAGATAGAACACTGGTGAAGATACGGCTTGTTGAGGTCTAAAGCCACCTGAGAAGCTGGCCCAAGGAATGAAGAGAACCAATGGTACGTACTGGTGGCAGATAATAAGCTTTGCACTGGGCTGACCAACTGTGTTTTATTAAATGGCTTTGAATAAAAAAAAGTGAAATGCTTCATTGTGTTTTCTCAGAAACTAATCAAAAGATTACAGAGTCCTACACAATTTGGAGACACAAAGTGGATGCTGAGCGACTAGAGGTCACTCCAGGTGTGGAATTTTAGAAAGTGAGTCCTTGGAGTAAATGGCACCGTGGCTCTGGCAGCAGATAGAAAGGAATGATGCTCTGGAGAGGAGGTAGGGACACTCTGCGGTCGGCCAGTGGATATATGAGGGGCCCGGCTGGAAGTGGGATCTGTAATTAGAGGGAGAAGCAAAGGTTTGAGAGAGATGCTGAAAATAATTCATAAAACCATTTTTCTTCCATCAACTGATATAAGCTTGTAACATGTGGTCTATGTTCTACTAACCTAGGATTTTATCTACTAAAATATCTTGGTACCATTTGTCTAAATGAGTCTACAGCTCAATAGTCTACAAATCTAAAAGTCCTATATATTCAGATCTCTGACCAAGCACATCACCACAGAGCCAGGCTGCCTTGACTGCTGTCTACTAGCTGTTCGTCCTTGGGCCAGCAACTTAAGTTCTCTCTGCCTCGGCTCCCTCATCTGAAAAACAGGGATAACAATATCTACCTCATAGGGTTGTTGTGATGATTAAAATGAAGGATTTAGAATAGTGCTGGCACAGATGTGCCAACAAACATTAGCTGTTTTTATTATCACTAGTTGTGATGGAATAATCATGTATTTCATTTTATATAAAGATGGCAATATTAATCCAGAGAGAAAACACCAGTGTATGTAACAATAACAATGTGATAAAAAAGATACATGCAAGGTATTATAAAAATTAAGCTTAAAGAAAGGCATTTTTGTTTAAAGCTCCTTTTAAAAATAAAGGCCATCCTCATGTTTGTGTAGTCTTTTGTTAAGTCACTAATTCCCACATACTGCTTCAAATTGCAGACAACTTGCAGACTGAAGAAAAATGGAAGAATTGAATAAATTATGCTTAGAGTTTCCTCCCCTTCTCCAAGATCTCAGCCCACATTGCATCCTGGACCTTGGGAACACCCAACTCCAAAAACGAAACTGTGTTGAACAAAAATATCTGCATTCATGAAAGATGGTATCCAGAAGTTATTAATGTAAATCTTTCCCATTTCAAAATTCTAGTTATTTGAGTATTGATAGATTAGCCTCTGGTGTGTAATTGCTCAAACCCCACACATCAGAAAAACACATGATTACACAATAGCTGCAAAATGAGTCATGACAAATGGGCCGTGCCAAGTCATCACAGCTGCAACTGATATACAAACCATGGCATGGAACAAAAGCTACACAGAAGGTTCCTGGTTGTTTGAGAAGTATCAGTTTGAAAATTGTACATGAGAAAGTGTATGGACAAGTAACACTAAGTGTTCCAAAACAAAGGCTTTTTAAGGAAATACAACATATGGCAGAGGATATAATGATTTAGATCTTTGGCTTTCAGGAATTCAGGTGACACATTCACTAGTGCTAAAGAAGGCAGCTCTGGAATGTTGCATAGCTTGAATAAATCATACAGGAGCAGACAAAATGTATTTTTTTTTTAAGTACTGAAAAAGAAAAGAAGGGGATAAACCTCTAGAATTATCTGATGAACTCTTCCCTTTCTCCATGTTCCTGCTGCTCCAAGTACTGAGAGGAAGTATGGTGTAAAAGACAGGGGTTTTATGGTCAATCAGACTTGGGTCCATATCCCAATACTCGTTAACCGTGTGATTGTGAGAACATCATTTAATCTATTTGTATCTGAGTTTGCTCATCTGTAAAATGGGGAGATACTTTGTAGGGTTCTTGTGAGATTCAGAAGTACCATTTGTACGATACCAGGCACATAGTAGGTGCCCTCAAAATGGTAGCTGTTATTAATGTTGCCCTAGGAAGACATATGTCTGCTTTGGTACATTCTGTGTCCGTGCTGTCTATTAATTAGTGACAGATACCTATAAGCACAGTCAACTAGAAAAGCACAGCAGCAGAACACTTTCTGTAGGAAGACCACATAACTGAAATTGGCAGAAATAGTGAAGTGCTACTTCCTGTCACTTAGAAGGCTATGCTAAAGTACTTAGGGCTTCAATGTGACTCTGCCTAGAGATTCTTATTAGTATTAATTTGTTTCTTACTCATTAAAGAGCAGCATCTGGATATTTAAGGACATTAACACTTTAAACAAAGGAATGAAATTTATGTTTCTACTCAGTAGGTAAGGTTTCTTCCACAGGGGTCTGAAGCCACTTAAATATAATAAATGAAATATTCGGAATCTCCCCACTCCCCTCTGAAATGTTCCTTTGCTTATTAAAGCCATTTGTCGTATAGGTAGACATCTCTGAACTCATTCTTATATGCAAAATCCAAGTATTTATATGTCTAGGATAATTTTGAAATATTAAAACAAACCAAGTAACTGCCATCCCCCATTCCCCCACCAAAGTAACAACAAAACCAGTCTGAACACAATACAGTAGGAAAAAAAAATCAGAATTAAATTCTCTATCACCAAATAGAACTTGGGCTGAATACACATTTTAAATATCAAGCTAATACGGTGACTAGCTTAAGCTAACACAGCAAATATACCACTATTTAACTGCGTGATTTAATGATTTATTTACCATGCGGGGAAGAATATTCATGCATCCTCTAAACTTGCAAAAGCTGCATACAAGCCATGTCATTTCATATTTACCTTTAATTCTACGGTTTATCTTCCACTGCTCATGCCTCTGTCTTCATAAATGGTAATTTCAATCTAAACAGCATGGCTATTAAGAAAACACACTACAGGACACAACACATAAAGGGGACTTGGCAAGGGGGACGGTGTGATCTACAGACTTTGCTTTCAGTTTGCTTTGCTTATTTTTCAATTATTAAACTTTTTTCCTACTTAAGCTTGCTTTCTCCAATTTGCTGAAAATTTTAAGAAAGTAGTTACTTACAGTAGTCCATATGTAGTTCCTTCCCAAACACTGATAACTTACGTTTTGAAAACAAATTCTGAAAAGGATGCTTTATTTGTTGAACTAGGGAGTTCTTAACTGAGAATCCATGGAGGTAATGAATTCAGGGATTTAAAAATACCCTGAAATTATATGAAAACTTTTTTCTTGGGAAAGGGTTCATAACCCCTGAAAGTTTAAGAACTACTGTTGCAGAGTATAATAAAACTGCTGAAATTATTATCAGCTGGAAGGCCTGGGATTATGTGACCTAGGTTTTTAAAAAAATTTATTTACCCATTACTCTAGTTATCAAGCTAAATTAGTTTTTTGCAATTTTATTTACCAAATTCACTTAGTGATTTTCAAAGCTTACTGCCTCTAAAAATATGCACAGTATGTCAAAGGTAATGAAATTATACATCTGGCAGCTGTAACTGATTTCAACTAGTCAGATGAACCCATGAAACTGCAATTCATTTGGATGACAAGTCTCACCACACATTATGAGTTTATCCATTTCAAAGGAGCTTCAGGTTCAGGGTTTCTGCAGCTGAAATGCATTACTCAAACCACCCCCATTATTACTACAAGATGCCCTTAGAACCACCAGGAAAGATGGTGACCAGAATAGTAAACAAACCACAGAGACCTGCACCATGCAATGGAAGGAGGGATATGCTTTAAAATAAAAAATGTTGGAGACAGGGGGTTTACAGTAGGTATGCAATTCACACAGAAACTACCTACGGCAAATACAGGATGGGAGTTAAATTCTCTCTAGCCGATGCCAAACAATATCAACATTTTCTTGTTATAAATATTTAGACTTTCTGATCCAAACTAAAAAGATACAACTCGCAGTCCTCGCTCAATGGGGTCTGTCAGGAGGAGGCCTTGTGGAGCATAGATCTTCTCATTCTGCTCTTGAATGTATTTGGAGACTTTCTTCAGAACCTGACAGAAAGAAACACCACAGCTTTTTACAAACTTCATCAGATTTCCCTTTAAGTGTTAGTGAGATCTCAAAATAGGCAGTGGGAATTCGTTTTCAAGGCAAGTCACACGGATATTCATATGGTGGAATACAGCTGTGATTACTTGGCTCACATGAGTTGCATATGACATATAGCAAAGTGTGAGGGACTCTTCCAGTCAAAAATATCTTCAACACAATGTAAATAAATACAAAAGCATACAATGGCACGGTGAGAACCAACCCCTTTATTCCTACTTCCCAGTCACCTCAATCCTGCATGTGGAGGAACACACAGATGGTTATATACACAATGGCTGCTCAAGCTTTTTTCCTATTCATAAAGTGCTGTTAATGTGACATCTTCTAAAATCAAGGACAGTTCTTGGCCTTGCCTTTTACAAAACTTAAAGGACTGCTTCTCTCCTTTGTACATGTTCATCAATTTAAAGTAATGATATAAGGTGGGCTTGTAACAAAAGGTAGCCCCATTATTTCAAAACTAAAAAGTTTATTTCCTTTGTAGAGCATGTGGGCATTAGCTGCTAGGGAGTTTCTGATAAATACAAGTGTCTTATGTCATTTCCATGACTGCATGTAGTGCTATTCTGCAGTTTGCTCATTTCCTAGACAGGAACCTCAATTTATAAGTTTAGTATTAAGCTTGTAAAAGTCAAAGCAAATGTAGACAAAAACCAGATAGGATACAAAGGAACTTCTGGAAATTGCCAAATCTCCAGCTTTAATAAAGGCAATTCTGAGACAGATAAGCTAGAAGAAAATAAATCTTAATAGCTACATCCAAAATCAAAGAGTTACATGTTTTATTTCAGGCTCGAAGTCATCATAACTTTTTTCTGGCTCTAATGTTCAAAAGAGGCTTTGATCCAGTTCTTTAAATTACTATATATTTCCTTAAATTCACACTATTAGCAAATGATAAAGTCACAAATGTGATCACAACTTAAAGGGAAAAAAGAACTGTATGAAAATAAAGTTGGAAATTAAGCAATGATTTAAGTGTGGGTTACATAACATACAGACCAAACTAACAAATTAGGATGTCACAATTTAGATGCTTTGGTATAAACTGATTTAGAATTTAAAACTCTACCTATTTCGTATAAAGAATTTTCTAATTGAAGAAAAGTAATTTAAACAGTTTATTCAAGTATTTTTGGGGGATAAAAAATCTCATGTTTTATGCTTCTTCAAATGAGCGTAAGATTATTGAAAGAGCAATCTGCATGGCTCTTATGTAATAAATTAGGAGTACTATTTCTAAATAAAAGATTTGTTTTTTTTCATCTAATTACCTGAAGCAATGCATGTATCATTCTCCTATTTTCAGCACTCAAAGAATTTGAGCTGTGCTTGGTCTTTATGAGCAAAAAAACCCCTTAGGCACTATCTTCACATCAGAGTTTGTCAATCATCTTAAAATAATGAATAGAAGGAAGTAGCCCATAAAGGTGCCCAACTAAGGCCTCTCAATCTTCTCTCCAATTTCCTTCTCAGCTCACCTGCCAGACTTGGAAACTGGAGACTCAGTCTCCCTTCACTCCAGTCCATTAATACTAGGGAAGACACCCAGAAAAATGCCTGCATGGCTGGTTTCAAAGAAAGGATTCCTTCAGAACAGCTTTCCGTCTCCTTTCTCTGAGTACAGGTTACTAGCAAAGAAACAGCAACATCATTCTTTTATTTGGTTCAAGCGTAACTTTGTTGGGCAAGTTTTTTTTTTTTTTTATAAACTTTAGTAACATTGACATGCACTTGGGTTATCAGTTCAGAAAGAAAACGATTAGTTTTCCTTTTTGTATAAGCTCTAAATATTCTTATACTATTGTGGTGAAGGCCACACTGTCCTTAACAAGATGCTTTAAAACTCTTAGTCTCAAAATAAAAATAAAAATTAAAACAAACGATAAAACTCTTAAAGTCTCTTTAATAGCAGAAAGCATTAATATGTGTAAACTCATACCACCATCTCAGAAAGGACAAAGCGCCATTCTCACCCCCAAGAAATCATATGTTGACATTTTATTCACACTTTATTATTTTTGGTAAATCAATGTCAAAGCAAACCATGATATTTAACAAAGTTATCTGTTACTCTCAAATCTCAATTTGTGTAATATTTACAAAGTGAAACACAATCAAACCTTGGAAAAACTACTGTCCTCCCTGAGGATATTCAACTGGAGAAAGCCTTCCAGACCTTCAAGAAAAATGGCCTGATTGAGGCTAAGGAACACCACATCTTACTGTTTTCAGAACATATCCAAGTTCCCTCCTGTGTTCCTTCTAGAGATTACAGCACATAGGCAGAAGGGATGTTTTCTAGTTCATGAATAAGGCAGAGAGATACTGAGAGGAGAACCTTCCATGAGCCCATTTGTCCCCTAATTATCATGGGTAGCAACAATAGAGAAATAACACTGAAGTCTTTATCTTCATTTTAAATCAATAAATAGCACATTATAGGGAAAAATGCATGATTGTTCTACTGAGTTTTAAAAGGCCTATTTACAATTTCAAAAAACTTAACACACATGACAAAGTATAAGCACTGTTATATTTGGCTTACTGTTTGTAGACTAGGAATTTCGGTGTTTAAAACAATACAGACTAAATGACTCAACCCCATCCTTTCGTAAGTAGAAAATAATAGCACAAAAATTCCTCAGAGACAAACTGGGAAAGGGAGAGGGCAGCTGTGCTTACATTTTAATCATTTTATCGAAACACAAATACACGCTTCTAATAAAAGTATAGGTATATCATATCTTAACTACGATCATTCCAGTTATTAATTCTGCACAATCTAGTTATCCATGTTCAGTTTCTACAAAATATCACCTATTTTTAAAATGTGGCCATGCCTTAAATTTGGTTTCTGGAATAATTTTATTTGGTCTTTACTTGCTTTATAATATTTGCTCTATAAAGAGAAAGGGGCCTTGCTTAGACTATAAAATAGGACCTTACACAATGTCTACAAATCCAAGCTAAAACATATATTGGGATCAACAAATTTCCATTGTATTTCTGGTATTGAAGACCATCTTCCAAGATTTAATAATTGGAAGGGTTTTAATAGAGAGCTGCTAAGTGTTTTCAGCACCCAAATAAACTAGCAGCTGGCTAAAAGATTACTTATACTTGAAAATAAAAAATCATATGTGAGTTCACAAATATCTGATTAAAACTTACATAGGTAACTTCATTTAAAATCTATCTTGGCTGGGCACAGTGGCTCATGCCTGTAGCCCTAGCACTTTGGGAGGCCGAGATGGGAGGATTGCTTGAGGCCAGGAGTGCAAGACCAGCCCAGCCAACATAGTGAGACCCCATCTCCAGTTTTTTTTTTTCAAAAAGTAATAAAGGCTGGGTGCTGGGTGCTAGGTGCAGCGGCTCATGCCTGTAATCCTAGAACTTTGGGAGGCCAACACAGGTGGATTACTTGAGGCCAGGAGTTTGAGACCAGCCTTGTCAACATGGTGAAACTTCATCTCTACTGGCACAAGAATCACTTGAACCCAGGAGGTGGAGATTGCAGTGAGCCAGGATCGCACCACTGCATTCCAGCCCGGGTGACAGAGTGAGACTCTGTCTCGATTTAAAAAAAAAAAAAAAAAAAAAAAAATCGACCTCAAGAAAACACTGTTTATTAAGCACTAACCACATGTGAGGAAAATTATTAATTCTAATATCCATTTTACAGTTGAGAGAATTCAGATTAATTTGTCCAAGATCTCATAATTAGTTTGAACTGACTAGCACCCAATTACCGATTTCTTTTTACAAATGACATCAGTACTTCTATTTCAGCAAATATACTTTGACAAATACAATTAAAGTTTTATCAACAGATGTAATAACTCAAGCCTTTTAATACTTCACAAAGCATAAGAGATGTGCTTCTACCTTAAATTAGCAATATTATGGACTTCTGTAAATAGCCATTCCACATGATAGTTTCTACCCATATGAATTCAGCTTTACCTTCCCCTCCTACATTCATGCTGACTATCAACATATCCCTTGGAGTTGGTCACCTCTTTGCACCTCCCCTGCTCCCTTCCTAGTCTTGCCTGGACTTCTGTGGAGCTTCCTAACTTGTTTCCCTACTTCTATTCTTATGCCTTGTTTCCACAAAGCAAAGAGATCTCTTTAAAATGAAAATCTTGCTGGGCGCAGCGGCTCATGCCTTTAATCCCAATACTCTGAGAGGCTGAGGTGGGAGGATCGCTTGAGCCTAGGAGTTCGAGACCAGTGTGGACAACACAGTGAGACCCTGTCTCTATTACAAAAATAAATAAAATGAAAATCTGATCACATCACTCTCTTGATTAAATCCTTTGAGCAGCTTCCCACTTGCACTAAAAATAAAATCTACACTTCGTTCCATGGACTAGGCACTCCATGTTACAGCTCCTGCTTACCTCTCCAAATCCACCTCCCATCATTCTCTGCCCCTCCTCTCCTGCGCATCACCTTCTCTCAGTTCCCAGGGTCCATCAAGCTCTCTGGGCCTTTGTATATGTTCATCTTTCTGCCCTAATGCCCCAGGCTTTTCATCCTTCATGCAACAGCTTAAATGTCACCACCTCAGAGGCCTCTTCTGACCACACACCCTAGATTAGGTCCCGCCTATTATTTTCAACCATAGGCCAGTTTGCTTCCTTCAAGGCACTTATCATAATGTGTAATTTTGCTGGCTTTGTTTCCTTGTTATTATCAGCTGTCACCACTTAATTATGAACTCCACAAGGTCAGCAACCATGTTTGCCCTGTTCCGTTATGTCCCAGCACTTTGCTTAGCACACAGTAGGCTTTCAACAGTTACTGAACAAACAAATCCCCTGAGCCTTCACTCACTGAATGTATTATTAGAGAGGAGATACACTGAAACAGACTGAAAGCTGACACTAAGCCTTGATAACTTCTGATTTTGAAAGTTAAACATGAATGAAAGCTTCTCTGTGTGGTATTGAATCGGAAGGGAAGAGCATGGTCCCTTTAAATGATACAGAAGCAGGCAGGGAAGTG
Organism: Nomascus leucogenys; assembly: GCF_006542625.1. Lineage (NCBI taxonomy): Eukaryota > Metazoa > Chordata > Mammalia > Primates > Hylobatidae > Nomascus > Nomascus leucogenys. The sequence goes on along the minus strand of NC_044388.1, from coordinate 46,172,658 downwards.
CTGGGTAGAGAAGGGCGTGGTCCCTGGCTAGCGCTCCACCTCCAGGCCTGTGCCCAGTAGGTGAAGACAGGCATTTTTGTTTTCCTGCCCAAATGCTGCATTTCCACCCTGGCCTGCCACACCCCCATCCTGTGCCTATAAAAGCCCTGAGACCCTAGCAGGCAGACAAACAGGCAGCTGGATGTCGAGAGGCGCACATTAGTGGAGGAACACACTGGCTTAGGAGCACACTGGCACACCGGTAGGCCATCAATTGGCAGAATCATGTGGAGTTTGGCCAGGGTGGCTGGAGAAGAGTTCGGTCGTTGAGTGGCCTGACTCCAGGGGAAAACCATCTCCCTTCTGGCTCCCCCATCTGCTGAGAGCTACTTCCACTCAACAAAACCTCGCACTCATTCTCCAAGCCCACATGTGATCCGATTCTTCTGGTACACCAAGGCAAGAACTCTGGGATACAGAAAGCCCTCTGCCCTTGTGATAAGGCAGGGGTCTAACTGAGCTAACACAAGCCACCTATGGGCGGCTAAACTAAAAGAGCACCCTGTAACATGCCCACTGGGGCTTCAGGAGCTGTAAAACATTCATCCCTAGACACTGCCGTGGGGTTGGAGCCCCACAGCCTGCCCATCTGTATGCTCCTCTAGAGGTTTGAGCAGCAGGGTACTGAAGAAGCAAGCCACACCCCATCGCACACACTGCGAGGGGGACAAGAGAACTTTTCCTGTTTCAACATGGGGAAGGATATAAATAACTATACTTAAATATACCTGTTTATATGAGATGGAATTATAGTAACAGGATGGTAATGAAGAATACAACCGCATTTTCAGCCAACAGCTCCAAAAACTTTAGCTGCAACTATATGCATTCTCCACTACATGGAGTGTAAGACATTTCTATCAGATGGGGCACAATATATTCTTATAGCATTTCGTTTTCTAAGCACTGTCAGCATTTAGTGATATACCAGGGGCTTACCATGATTAATTTACAGTCATTTATTTAACATACATTCAATGAGTGCCTGATATACCCAAAGCATGGTGTTAGGCATGAAGAGGGATACAAAATGGTTAAGGCATTGTCCTCAAGAAAAACACATACTTGAAAGGCAAATAAGACAAGAACATAAACTGCTATATTCCAAAGAAGAGTGAGGCAAGTGCCAGAAAACAGATACAAATAAAATGTTGTAGGGACACAAGAGAAGAGAAAGAATTCAGACTAAAATAGAGAAAAAGTTAGACGGAAGTGAGACCCAAGGGACTGGTGGGATTTGAACCTGGGAAGATAGCATTCCAGGTGGAGGAGAACCACAGTGGGTATGTTTGCTGACCAGTGAGGGATGGAGTTTGGCTGAGGGAGAAAGTGAAGGAAGGAATGGGAGGTAGTGCTGGAAAGGTAAGCTGAGGTCAGCTTGAGCAGGGCCTTGAACTTTACCCAGTGGTAAAACATGGGAAGCCAGGGAAGGTCTCTGACTTGGCAGAAGTAGTATCTGTGTTTTATAAAAACAGCAGCAGATAGTTTAGAAAACCAAAAGGAGGGAAGAAATGAGACAAGGCAGACTATTTCAATAGTCTAGGAGACAGAGTAAGGGCATAACCCAGGATAGTGGCAGACGAAATCACAAAAAGTTAATGACTGGGAAAATGAAAGATATTTCAGTCTTTGAAAACAGATTAATTTTTCTCTCTTCTTCATCCCTCATGCCCAAAGATGGTACTGAAAAGACAGGGGTGCTACTGACAAAATGGGAGGTGGGCGGTTTGACTTCTGGTCATCTTAAGTTGAGAAATCAGCAATTTGGGAGCTAGCAGGCAGGTGCAAAGAGAAAGAAAGAACTCAGGTGGGAGAAGAGAGTGAAATTTAGGGAAATAAAGTAAAAACATTCCCAGAAAGCTGAGTAGGAAGAGAACATATAGATTTTCTACATTCTTCTTAAGTGTAGGCCAGTCTGAACATTGACACGTCAACTGCAATTGGACATACCAACTGTAACCTGTTTTGAAAGACTCAGCACTATGTGCCTCTGTACATAGGAACAACACAATTTGAATGATAAATGCCCCTAAATATTTTACGGCAACTATCACCATGTAAGCATCAATGTGTAATAAACTTGCCTTCTTCATGATTTTAAGAGATTTTTGTGAAAACAAATGTAGCGTTACCTTCTCATAATGAGTTTCCATGCATAGGAAGATGGTATATGCTGTTAAACAAGCCAAACAACCTTCGAGATATGATTGGCCGCCAAGCTTCTCTGCTTCTGCATAAAGGTTATTTAGAGTTCGAACTGTTTCTTCAAACTGCTGTCTATCAATCTGTAGAGAAGAAAGAGTTTAAAAATAAGTTTTGGGAAAAAAAAATCAACTTACTAATGCATGCCATCATTAACTCATCTTGTTTTGTCACCATTCTTAGTCAGTAGTTGACAATTTTTTTGGTGATTAAATCTGGGCCTAAGTTACCAAAACTGCTTAGTTTGTTTAATTTTATCCCACTTATAAATACTGGATAGCTTCAAGGCTCAATAAGGTACTTCTTTATTCTTTCTACTAAATTTCAAGTAACTTTAGGCTCTATTCCTCTTTCCATTCATTTAGATTCACATTTACGGAGCACCTACTATCAGATACTATGAAAAATCTCAAGATAAAGCACTGTCTCAATCCTTAAGAGTTTAATTATGCAAGCAGAACAGGTATGTAAATATAAAAATGCAATAAGCTGGCCAGGCACGGTGGCTCACGCCTGTAATCTCAGCACTTTGGGAGGCTGAGGTGGACAGATCACGAGGTCAGGAGATCCGCCCACCTAACATGGTGAAACCCCGTCTCTACTAAAAATACCAAAAAAAATTAGCCGGGCATGGTGGCGGGTGCCTGTAGTCCCAGCTACTGGGGTGGCTGAGGCAGGAGAATGGCGTGAACCCGGGAGGCAGAGCTTGCAGTGAGCTGAGACTGTGCCACTGCACTCCAGCCTGGGCAACAGAGCGAGACTCCGTCTCAAAAAAAAAAAGCAATAAGCTGACAGGGTACTATCATATAGGCAAATATAAAGTCTAGCAGGGACACAAAAGTAAGCAGAAATTCTCTTTATCTGGGAAGGGCAGGTAATCTTAAATTGAGTAACTAAAGACTGGAATTTACTAGGCAAAAAAAAAAAAAAAAAGGCATTTTAGCAGAAGGATCAAAAGGCGTAGGTTCTATATTCTGTTTACTCAGTCTATCTCTTTTGAAGCAATTATCTTGTTACTAAATAAGGTAAAATTTGTTAAGGTAAAATCTCTAGCTAATACACAATGTTTCACATCAAGTCATTCTTATTACCTCTTTCTATTTGGTGACACCATTATCTTACATTTACACTAATATTACTACAGGTTGAGCATCCCTGATCTTAAATTCTGAAGTCAGAAAGGCTCCACAATCTGAAAATTTTGAGCACTGACATGACACCGCAAGTGGAAAATTCCAAACCTGACCTCATGTGAGGGGTCACAGTCAAAATGCAGGTGCACAACATATAGTTTATTCAGTGTCCCCAAGGGAAAAAGACCCTTCCAGCCCCCGTCAGCTGCCATGTATCTTTTCCATGCACAGCCAGATTCTCCCATGCAAGCATGCTCTCAAAGGGTGATAAGATGGTTCAGTGTACACACACTTTGTCTCATAAAGTCATCTAAAATATTGTGTAAAATTACCTTCAGGTTATATGTATAAGGTGGATATAAAACATAATGAATTTCGTGTTTAGACTTGGATCCCATCCCCAAGATATCTCATTACTATAAACAAATATTTCAAAATCTAAAAAAACCCCAAAAACTGAAATACTTCTGGTTCCACATATTTCACATAAGAACCTGTACTGTCATCCATTGTTTCACTGAATCATCTGCTTTTACTTTATTCTTCCAATATTACTTTACTGTCTTCTAATAGTACTTTGTATAACAGATTTCAAATTTTGCTACTTCATCCCAGGACTTTCAAGGCCCATTAGGAGAGTATTCATCCAATACTGCCATTCTTATCTGTCTGCACTCTAAGCCTTCTCTCGCATAAGGATTCCCTTATTTCTAAAATTAATAACTACTTACGTATGAATTCTCTCTTTTATGAAGTTTTTATTTAAAAGACTTTTTTGTTTGGCTTTTTTTTTTCCTTTCCTGGTCTCTGTGAACCTATTAAGTCTTTCTTTATAATAGAAATAGACTCAGGAAAAAAAAAATCAGGCTGGCGTGGTGGCTCATGCCTATAATCCCAGCACTTGGGAGGCTGAGCTGGGTGGATCACTTGAGCTAAGGAGTTTGAGACCAGCCTGGGCAACATGGTGAAACTCTGTGTCTACTAAAAATGCAAAAATTAGCCAGGTGTGGTGGCGCATGCCTATAGTCCCAGCTACTCAGGAGGCTGAGGTGGGAGGATTGCTGGAGCCTGGTAAGTGGAGGTTGCAGTGAACTGAGATCTCACCACTGCACTCCAGTCTGGGTGACAGAGTGAGACCCTGTCTCAAAAAAAGAAAGAAAGAAAAAATACCCTCAACATACAGTATGAGCCCTACTATTCCCAAGAACGTAATCTTTTTTTTTTTTTTTTTTTTTTTTGAGACAGAGTCTCACTCTGTCACCCAGGCTGGAGTGCAGTGGCGCAATCTTGGCTCACTGTAACCTCTGGTCCCAGGATCAAGTGATTCTCGTGCCTCAGCCTCCCGAGTAGCTGGCATTACAGGCGTGCACCACCATTCCCTACTAATTTTTGTATTTTTAATAGAGACGAGGTTTTGCCATGTTGCCAGACTGGTCTCAGGCTCCTGGCCTCATGTGATCCACACCGCTGGCCTCCGAAAGAGCCACCTGCAGCTGGCCTCAAGAACATAATCTTTTAAAGTGTAAAACAATTCATGATCATCCTTAAGCTATAACAATTCTCTAAGTTAGAAGCAGTTGTAGTCATTGTTTTGTCCGTTGTGTGGAAAATGTGAGGAGTCAATGGGCTAGTGGCATGCATGAGTTTAATGTAACCTTTAAAGTGGTGTTGGCTCTACCCATTTTTCAAGAGGAGTTAAATTTCCAGGAATACTAGAGATTTGGACAAAGGCTAGGTGGGTCAAGACGGCCTTTAAGCACAGGGGCAGCGTTTCTTCACTGAGCTACCCCTTGAAGATGTGGTGTCAAGGCTGGTCATCTGGGACACTGTCACAGTTCTCATTCACGAAAACAGACTGAGGAGAGCTCAGCAAACAAAAATGTAAGCTGTTATGTTCACCTAATTATGCCTACGTTAATGCCTTCAGTTTGTCCACCAGTAAGTCTACAAAAGTCTAAATAATTCCAATCACATTTGATGTGCCTATGTTATAAGTCATTGAATTATTTATATTTCTTTACAATACAATTCAAAACCATGGGATTCAACCCAGAAACATATTTCTTTCATATTAGAATTACTATTTATCCCGGAAACCCTAATTATTATTATTTTTTAAGTTTAAAGACAGAGTATCGCTATGTTGCCCAGACTGGTCTTGAACTCCTGGCCCCAAGTGATACTCCTACCTCAACCTCCAGAGCAGCTGGGATTACTTGGGTGAGAACCACCATGCCCAGCCAGACACACTAATTCTTATGCGTTATTCCGAGATTACAATGCCTTATAGGTTAGAGGTAAATCATATGTCAGTTAAACAAACAAACAAAAAAAGGTTAATAAAAAAAGAAAAAAAAGGATAAATGGTTAAAGAAAAGTAAATGCCAACAAGTTTTTGAAAGGTTATTTTAAAAAAGGGAAATAAAGGGTAAAAATCACAGAAGGCATCAGTAAAGGCAAACAACAAACTTCACAAGAAAGGGCTCAAGAGAACAAATGTTGGCATTTGTAACTTACTACCGTTAGGCTATGAAAAACAGTGGCCAGTGTTCTCCCTTAGGTTCCTGGACACTGATACAGGAGCTCTATCAAAATTTAGATACATGAGAAGTCAGAGCCAAATAAAATTTGGACCCACAAACATCAAAAATCAGAATGGAAAGAGAAATCAGGCTCATTTTCCCAGAATTACTGTGAACTACACAGTAGAAAGCATGGTGAAGCCTGCAGTGATCACGTATCAAGGGTGGCAGGTCAAAGGTAATTATTAACCAGATGGGGAGACATATTTTTAAAGGGAAAAAATGCCTCAATTACAGTTCACTCATTCTTCTACTCAGACCAAGGGTAACTAAGATATCCGTATTTTGGCTAATGAGAATAAAGTTTCCTTTAAGGAATGGTTCTGGCAACAAATCGCTTAAGCATCGAAGTATTACATTCTAAAAGGCAGCAGAGAAAATGAACTTGTTAACAGACAGAACCTATCCTACTCCCAAATTAAAGGGCACAAATGTGTGTGTATTTTTAAAAAATGCTTTAAAATAATACAGAACACTTGCATATCAGTCTGTGTCTCTATTACGTTGCCAAGTGTGATGTTCTCACAAAAGGAAAATCAGCTCCAATAGCAGAGCAATCAGTAAAATTTCTAGGGTAAGTAGTAGAGAAACAGAAACCTTTCAATTTTTCATCAAAGCAAGGAAAGTTTAAACCTGTAATTTAAATTTAATCTCAACACACATACACGCATACACACACAATCAAAGCTTTTCTAGTGGTTTAAAAGCATAAGCTAGTGTTTTAACCCAAACATTTAAAAAGAAAAAAGAAATTCAAAGGCACAATTGAATAGTGCCATGTAACATTCCATATAGTACTCAGTACCACAAGCAGTTCTGGGCTATACAGAGTCAAAGAGGTAAAAGGACTCCAGAATTTAGAAACATCAATTTCCTGAGAGAAATCAGTGGAGCACTGTAACTACATTGTGCTTTTGCACTTAGATTACAAAATAAAGGCTCTGCCACACACAGAGTGTAAGGCTAATGTCTGATTCTGCGTATACACATTTAGCTCAAATATATGAGGTGTGAGTGTTGCCTTAAAACCTTAAAGCAAAGGAATCTTTAATGTCCAAATAATTGTGGTAAAAAAAGAATACTTTATATTCTGATTTTGAAGTACACAAATTGTATGTCATAGTTTCCGTAAGAGGCTTAAAAATAAAACATTTGATTGATTCCATGTACATCTTTTTATTTTATTTATTTTTTGAGACAGAGTCTTGCTCTGTCGCCCAGGCTGGAGTACAATGGCATGATCTCGGCTCACTGCAACCTCCGCCTCCCAGGTTCAAGAAATTCTTCTACTTCAGCCTCCTGAGTAGCTGGGATTACAGATGCCCGCCACCACGCCTGACTAATTTTTGTATTTTTAGTAGAGATGGGGTTTCACCATGTTGGCCAAGCTGGTCTTGAATTCCCGACCTCAAGTGATGCACCCCCCACGGCCTCCCAGAGTGCTGGGATTACAGGCGTGAGCCACCGGGCCCAGCCTGATTCCATGTCAATCTTAACATGTAAAACACATCAATTGTGATGTTAAATTATTTTAAAACAACATTCAGTAGCTCTATCCAACTGGCCACTTGCTGAATTTCTACCTCTTCAAACCACTGTGGATAGTTCCACCTATTGTCACGCTCAGTTAACTCATAACATAGTTGACAACATACTGCAGCATTTAAATGGCATTTCAGAAACAAGTCACCTCACCATCTTTTAAAGGCATATTTGATCAATTTGCAATTCAAGAAACATATTTGGGCCATGAACCTGCCCATGGTTGTGTCAAACTGAAGGAAACTATAATGGATCATTGTTGATTTCCCAACCATGGCAATCCAGCAGCGCAACCCACCTCACTGCAAACTGACTGTAAATAACTGCTACACATTTCTCTACACAGACTCATCCACACCCACTTATCCCATGACCAGCATCTCTCAGTCCCACACCCAAGGAATGCCTAATCACCTCTCAGGCCCTCGCCCTCCCTGTCACAGAGAAGAGAGCCACAAAACCTGCTTCCAGCTAACCAGAAGTTGATCCCTGAACGGGAAACACAATCTACATAACACGTGTCAAGACCAAAAGAATCTTTGGTTGAGTGTACACATGTGGGCACACAACAACACAGGCAGGCACGCACACACTCTATTACCTCTACAACAATATACGATGATTTTTTTTTTTTTTTTTTTAAAAAGACGTTTTGCTAGGTCTGAAGGGGAAGCAAATCCCATTCTTCCATTTTTGCTTGCAGTGTTGCCCAAAGGACCTATATCCTGATGACCATTTTGATATGCAAGACAAAACAGGTGGCTCCCAGTGAATGTGACAAGTTTAAGGCCTTGTTCTGAGACATTTTCCTGTCCAGGCCTATCTAACGCCCTACGTCTTTAAGTTTCCAAGAAAGCCTGAATGCACCGCCTGGCAATGCACCTAATAAACCCTTTCAGCCAAACAGTGCGGCCAGCACAGAGGCAGCAAACACCAGTCATGAGAATGATGATGATTTATCTTGCGCGGAGAGGTAGGAGGATATAGTTACAACCTGGTGACTGAGGTGACCTGGAGCCTCAGGAACTGGCTCTTCATCGCTGCCGACAATAACCCAGGGTGGCGATTTGGGGGAGTGCAGCAGGGGAAGACTGCTGGATCCAGATTCCCGGCACCGGGCAACAAAGTTCCAAAAGGTCGTCAACCCCGGGGATCGGCCTATATTATTCTTCCTCCTCCAAACACCTGTCTTGCTTAGTGGCTCTCTTCTTACACCTTTGGCCAAGGCCCCTTCTGTGCGTGGCCCTCCCCAGAACTGCGGGACCCTCAACGGCCCGGTTGTCGCCCACACCCCTCCCGTCCTCGGTGAGTCTCTCTCCCTCGCCAGAGCAGGCGTGGGGAGCCAGGTTGCGTACCCGGTTCTCCAGCTCCGCAGGGAACTTGGTCTGGAACTGGCAGCGTGTGCCACTGCTGTAGTCTCGCTGAATGAACACCTTTCCAGACACCGGAGCCTGCTGCGGCCTCATGGCGAGGACAGGACACCCCGCGCTGCGGGGTCGGGGGAACACCAACCGCGGGTCAGAGCCCCGGCCTGGACCCGGGACTCCGACCCGCCAGCCCCTAGCCCCCACCCGCCGCCCAAAACAGCCCAATGCCTCCTCTGCCCCGCTCCCCTTCACCCATGCTGTCACCGCGGGCCTTAGCTGCCGCCTGGCCCAGGCCCCGCGCCCCCCACAACCCGGTTCGGCCCGGGAAACACAAACCCGCCTCCTCTGCCCTCCAGCTGCTGTCGCACCGCCTTCGCCGTCACTTACGTCCTGCCGCAAAAAGCCTCTTCCCCGCCCCTCAGTTCGGCCTCCTACCTCAGCTCTGGGACCCACCCTCTCCTCTGGCCGTAAAGCCACCCTGCCAAAGCTGCGCGCTGTGGGGCTGGGCCGAGGAAGGGAAATGTTGTGGGCGGGGCCAGGGCCGACCCCGCCTTCCGCCCGCGCAGGGATTGTTTCCGGCAGGAGAGAGGCGGGGCGAGCTGTGGGGCTGAGGCAGGCGCGAGCGCGCGGGGGTGTGAGGGGCGGAGTTTCCCGGCTGTGTCACTTCCCTAGTGATTGTGGCAGGTGGTTCCCGATCACTGATTGTGAGGGGTTGTTTTCGTTCTTGACTGGACGTCGCAGCTTACGTGTGGGTTATGCCACCCAACTCATACACAAAACAAAAAACATAAAGAAAAAACAACACCCTCTCCCCAAACCCTCAAACACAAACTGCTCATCGTGTTCAGAAGTAGAAAGCAGGCTCCGAGGATGGATCCATTTGGTCCCTAGACTCTTGAGAAAGGGTCAGGAAGTGAGGACGAAGAACCTGCCTGGGCCCCAGCGTTGGCGGCCCCTGCCCAGACTCTTCTTTGGGGCGGCTTTCCTCTCACCCCACATTTCCACCCAGCTCCCATCCACGCCTCTCGACGGCGGATTTCCTCTCACTCCCCATTTCCACCCAGCCCCCACCCATGCCCCTCAGGTGACCAAGGGGACAAGCAGTTCCGCCCTCCTTGCCCACTGGCCCTTACTTGACTCAGCATTTCTTTGCAAGGCAGCCAAAGAAACCCCACCTTACCCTTGTCTCCTGCTAATACAACCTGTTAGTACCACTGTCTTTTATATATTTAATATAGTTAAAATATCCTGCCTTTTAAATATGAAAAATTCTCTTACTGTGTTTTAAAAACAGCTTTTTCGAGATATAAATGGCATACAATAAACCACACATATTTAAAGCAGTGGATTTGATAACTTTGGACATATTAATACACCCATAAACCATTGTCACAATCAAGGTAGTAAAGCTCCATTGCCCTGAAAAGGTTCCTCCAGCTCCTGTGTAATCTCTCCCTCCTGCCTCTCCCAGACCCCATTTCCCAGGGACTGATCCATCTCTGTCACTATACATTAGTTTCATTTCCTTGAATTTTATATAAATTGAATCATATAGTGTGTACCCCCTTTTTTTTGCATGGCTTCTTTCACATAGACTATTTTGAAGTCCATCTGTTGTTGTGTTATCAATAATTCATTTATTTTTGATGCTGGATAGCTATTCCATTGTATGGCCATCCCACAGTTTGTTTATCCATTCATCTGTTGATGGACATTTGGGTTGCTTCCAGTTTCAGGAAGTTACAAATAAAACTGCTATGGACATTCATTTGCAAGTCTTTGCATAGGTGTGTAGACCTTAATGCTTTCATTTCTCTTGGGTACATACCTAGGAGTAGTAGAATGGCTAGATTGTACGGTAAAAACATGTTTAACTTTTTGGCAAACTGAAAACTGTTTTCCAAAGTGGTGACACCATTTTACATTCCCACAAGAGTTCCAGTTGCTCCACATCTTTGCCAAGACTTGTGTAGTGATATCTTCTGCAGCTATAATTTTCATTTTTCCATGACTAATTATTTTGAACGTATTTTCCTGTACTTATTTGCCATCCATGTATCTTCTCTGGTGAAGTGTCTATTCAAAACTTTTGCCCTTTTTTTGTTTGTATTTTATTTTCCTGTTGTTGAGGGGTTTTTTGTTTTGTTTTTGTTTTGTTTTGTTTTGTTTTGATTTATATCTTTATTGGCTGGACTGAAGGTCAGTTTTAAATTTTTAAGGCACTTTAATTCTTGGATTTTTGTATGTTTAAAGATGTTTTCCTGAGGCCTTTATACTTGCATGAGAACTTGGCCGGGCTGTTTTTGAGTTTTGAGTTTTTTATACATTCTGGAGAAAAATCCTTTATTAGATATATGATTTGCATGCATTTTTCACAGTCTGTGATTTGCCTTTTTACTTTCTTAACACGTTAGGGGTTTGAGAGGATTAGGGTGTGGACCTCTTGGGGAGGGCATTTCTCCCTCCCACAGGTATAGATTGAAACTCTTCCCACCCCCCGTATGATTATTCAGTTGTTATTCCGTTGTTTACGTACCATTTGTTGAAAAGACTCTCATTTATGCACTGAATTGCCTTTGTATCTCTGTTGAAAATCAGTGGGGGCCGGGTGCGGTGGCTCCTGCCTGTAATCCCAGCACTTTGAGAGGCCGAGGCGGGCGGATCACGAGTTCAGGAGATCGAGAGCATCCTGGCTAACACGGTGAAACCCCGTCTCTACTAAAAATACAAAAAATGAGCCGGGCGCCGTGGCGGGCGCTTGTAGTCCCAGCTACTCGAGAGGCTGAGGCAGGAGAATGGCGTGAACCCGGGAGGCGGAGCTTGCAGTGAGCGGAGATAGTGCCACTGCACTCTGGCCTGGGCTAAAGAGCAAGACTCTGTCTCAAAAAAAAAAAAAAAAAAAAGAAAATCAGTGGTGTGTGTGTGTGTGTGTGTGTCTGTCTGTGTGTGTCTGTGTGTCTGTCTGTCTGTCTCTCTGTCTGCCTGTTGTGGACTTTCTATTCTGTTTCATGATCTGATCCTGTTTTGCATTAAATGTCTACTAGTGTTTGTCTCTGAAGTTGATGCTTCCTTACTGACTCAGTAACGTTTCCTACGAGCTGTTTTTCTACATATTTGTTACTAGGGGTTGAGAACACCCTTAAACAGGTAAAACAGTCTCTACCCTCAAAATTTCAGTCCCATTAGACTGAAGTGAACGAAGAAAACAATTTTCATACATTGTATACTTGGAGTATTTTCCTGCAGCCCTTGGCCACTGAGACTAGGTGGTAAAACAGATTATTATTATTATTTTTTGAGATGGAGTCTCACTCTGTCGCCCAGGCTGGAGTTCAGTGGCACGATCTTGGCTCACCACAACCTCCGCCTCCTGGGTTCAAGCCATTCTCCTGCCTCAGCCTCCTGAGTAGCTGGAATTACAGACGCGTGCCACCACACCCAGCTAATTTTTGTATTTTTTTGAGTAGAGACGGGGTTTCATCATGTTGGCTAGGCTGGTCTTGAACTCCTGACCTTGTGATCCACCCGCCTTGGCCTCCCAAAGTGCTGGGATTACAGGCGTGAGCCACTGCACCCGGCAAACAGATTATTTTTGATTGAGGAAATTTGAGGGCAAATACAACCCAAGGAAAACCCTCTTCATATTTGGGAAAAGGATCGACCCTAGGTGAAAGAGGAATCAAAGGACGATGAGCCGTATTGTTATCATCTTCCCTCATCCCTAAACACACTCATGTGTCTAGATTCTAGTTTTGCCATGAAAAATAAAACCGCAATTACTTTTGCACCAACCAAATAGCTTCTGGCGGTTACCAGCAATCCTTGGAATTCCTTGGCTTATGACAGCATAACTGCAATTTCTGCCTCCATCTTCCCATGGCCTTCTTCCCTGTATCTTCTCTGTGTCTTCAAATATTTCTCTCCTTATAAAGAGCACCAGTCATTGGCTTTAGGGCCCACCTAATCCTGTCTGACCATCTTGACCTGATTACATCTGTAAAGACCCTATTTGCCAATAAGGATCTGGGGTTCCTGACTGACATGGATTTTGGGGGACACTATTAAATCTAGTACATCTACCTTGTAGAGGGTGTCAATGTGATATTGTATGTAAAACACTTAGAATGTGTTTGGCACATAACAAATACTCAGTGTATGGTACCCCGGTTTTTTTTTTAAATTATTACATCATTAGTGACATAGTCAAATGATTTGCTAACATTAACATCATAATAGTAGCAGCTACTATTCATTGGGCTATTAGTGTTAGGAACCAGGTTGAGCGGTTTATATGCATTACCTCATATAATCTCTACTATATCTATTAATCTAGTAACCCTGGCCAAACAATGATAATACTATATAATACAGATATGATCTATAATCCATGAGCTCACTAGCTCTACACTATTATTTTATTCCTTTTTATGTTTTCAACAATCCTCTGATATTTTAAGGAGCTGAAGTCAAGCTATTAGTCTACAGTATTGACAATTCATTCTTCCTTTTTGAATTTTGAGTCCCTTGTCTATGTTTAGCTTCTTTGAAGCCTACATATTATCTATTTTATTGCTCTGTCCATAATAGATTCTCATGAAATGCTTTGAAAATGAATTCATTCAACAAATATTTATTGACACTCATAAGGGCTGGTGATGAAAGGATAAACAAAGTGTGGATTATTTATGTCCTGTGGAAATTCACATTCTTATGGGTGCCAGGAGGGTGGGAGGAGGGAGATTATAACAGGTTAAAAAAATTGGGGGGAGGGGAGGGGTTTTAACAGAAGGAGAGATAATTGGACATTCCAGTCTGTCTGTCCAGGGAATGATAAGTATTCCTACCTGAAATGAGTAGGATCTGAAGTCTGCTTGGGTGAGGGTGAGGTGGGAGTAGGGATGAGAGATCTTTAATAGAGAAGAGAAATGGTTATAAAAATCTTATATCCTTTTACACACCCCTCTATCGTTTCTTCTCCAAGGTGAATGAACCAGCTTCCTTTATCTTCTATGCTAGGATCTCTATTCCAAAGTTTCTGTCTTTTTGTGTGACTCTCAGAACCTTCTGGTGTTTTGAACTAGATACTCTGATAACAGTGTTAACCTGTGCTGAATATTATCAGTGAAATCCTTTTGTCCTTCCATTTTCAACTCTATTTCTTTTTCTCTATTGGAACAAAGCTAGCTTTTCAATGCGGGGTCCTATTCTGTATCACCGACTCATGTTCAACTTTTGACCCATCCTGGATCATTTTCAGCCCTGCTTACAAACAGCTTCCCACGCTGCAGTTGGTGTCTTCTCTTCAGCTACGATCCCTCCTGGGCTTCGTTCTATTTGTGTCCAACAACCTCCTCCCAGGTCCTTCATAAAGATCTCAATTGGATTGAAAGACGTCCTTATACTAAAGATACTTTAAACTGTCCTCCTTGGCCACGCTCACATTGCTCACCGAAGCCATCCCCATTTCGTCTAACATCGTTTTTTTTTGTCGTTATTGTTTCCTTCTAAAGCTTTGCGGCATGACTGGGGTGGGGGCAGATCAAATCCATTTTCCTCGTTTTCAGTTCTAGTGTCTACCATGCACTGGTACAATGGGCAGAACTCCAAGGATCATTGTCTGTTTGTTTTCATGCATTTGCTGGTAATTTCAAGCCAGCTTCCGTTTTATAAGCTTGTATGTCTTTATTGCATTTTGAGAGAACATTATTGGCATACCTGAATTGACGGCATCTGTTCCTTCCATTTAAATTTCACCATCTAAAACAACATGTGTCCCAGTTTCAGGAAACAGGCTGAACAGATGCCAGACAGTTGTACTAAATGCTCTCTCCATGAAAGAGCTGCTCTTGCCTACATTTTTGTTTATTTCATTGTGAGGGAGAAGAGCAGATTGAATGATGACATTAATAAGGGTCCTTTGCCTTTATTGTTTAGGATCCTATTGAAGACCTCTCATATCTGAAGTGGCTGGTGGATAAGAGGGTTTGGAGATTTCAGACTCTCTTCACCAGCACAGTGTAGAATCGCAGAGCTGGAAGCAAGGCTGGTGCCATGGGTGTGTGACTTGTGTAGTTGCATAGGGATCTGCATTGAGAAGAGCTCTCTGCTTGGCTTAATGTCCTGCTGTCATCATTTTGAAATTCTTATTACTTTCTGAACATGGGAGTCTGCACTTTAATTTTGCACTGGGCCTCAAAAATCATATAGCTAGTTGTGGATGGAAGAAATATGAGGGCATCTAGTGGGAACACACCATCATTATCTGGGATAGATGATTAACTGTCTGTATCTTCTGTGGAACCTGATTTGATGGCAGTTTTGACAAAAGTAAAAAGAAAAACAGGCTGGGTGCGGTGGCTCATGCCTGTAATCCCAGCACTTTGGGAGGCCCAGGCAGGCAGATCACGAGGTCGGGAGTCAGAGACCAGCCTGGCCAACATGGTGAAATCTCGTCTCTACTAAAAATACAAAAATTAGCCGGGGGTAGTGGCACGCCCCTGTAATCCCAGCTACTTGGGAGGCTGAGGCAGGAGAATCTCTTGAAACCAGAAGGTGGAGGTTACAGTGAGCTGAGATCGCGCCACTGCACTCCAGCCTGAGCAACAAGAGTGGAACTCCGTCTCAAAAAAAAAAAAAAGAAAAGAAAAGAAAAAAAAAGACCTCCCTCCTTAGAATTGTACCTCCCTTGAGTTGGAGGGGCCTGGCAAACATCTGGCCCAGGTGTCCTTCTTAGAATAGGGCACTATTTCAACTATCTTTATGACCTCTAGGGATGGAAACTTCACAACTCTCCCTGTGGGTTCTTCCATGTGCACTGCATGTTATGTCTAATTTTCCCATAAAGGACAAATACTCACTAACATGAAGGATTAATTTCTACGGTTGCTTTATAGGAATATGCATTCTAGGGCATTGGAAAAATGGGAAATGAGGCTGTCTGTAAAATCCCCTCCACCCACTGTGGGATAGCATTGTTGAAAAAGGGATGCATACTTTGATCTTTCCTTTTGAGAGAGCAAAATTCCTGTCCTTTTGACATTTGTTACTGGAGATACATTTATAGAGGGAATGAATTGGACAACTTGAGGCTAGAAAAGAATCAAGATGAGGAATGACTGGAGTAAAGGATCCCAAAAAAGACAAAAGAGAAGATGGGCGTGTAGAGGATGTTGTTTTGAGAAGGGCACATTTGTGGCTGTAGACTCAGAACCCTGCTTAGTATGTTTCAGAAGCCTCTCTGCTTTCCACACTATCCATTCACAAATGTTATTGAATCCTGCTTTGCAGAAAGCACTCCGTGTTCAACTCAACCTCTGTACTCATCACACCTTTTATGGCTGAGTGATGCTGAACCAAGTGGTATCCATATCGTTTGTAATATGTTTTTCATTCTTTGATATGTCAACCTGAAATAGTGGAAAGGATCAGAATCCAGTTTTAAAGAGTGTATTCAAGTGAAAAGTTGGGAATAGCCATCCGGGAAAACCAGACTCCAGAGAAATGGAGCGAGTGCTCTGAAGTTAAAAGTTAAGGTCTTGCTTATATAGACAGAAAACAAATCAATTTAGGAGGATCATAATATTTTCTATATGAGGCTAGTTTATGAATTATAACAATTTGATTAGTTTGTTTTCTATATGACTTGTTTTCATTTCCTCTCCAGTTTAAAAGAATATATTTAACATTCCATCTTAAGACAATATGATAAAGTCTTTGTGTGAGAGAGGTAAGAGGTAATTTATTTATTTATTTATTTATTTTTTGACTTTTTTATTATTATACTTTAAGTTCTAGGGTACATGTGCACAATGTGCAGGTTTGTTGCATATGTATATATGTGCCATGTTGGTGTGCTGCACCCATTAACTTGTCATTTACATTAGGTATATCTCCTAATGCTATCCCTCCCCCCTCCCCCCACTCCATGACAGGCCCCAGTGTGTGATGTTCCCCACCCTGTGTCCAAGTGTTCTCATTGTACAATTCCCACCTATGAGTGAGAACACGTGGTGTTTCGTTTTATGACCTTGTGATAGTTTGCTGCGAATGATGGTTTCCAGCTTCAACTATGTCCCTACAAAGGACATGAACTCATAATTTTTTATGGCTGCATAGTATTCCACGGTGTATATGTGCCACATTTGCTTAATTCCATCTATCATTGATGGACATTTGGGTTGGTTCCAAGTCTTTGCTATTGTGAATAGTGCCGCAGTAAACATACGTGTGCATGTGTCTTTATAGCAGCATGATTTATAGTCCTTTGGGTATATACCCAGTAATGGGATGGCTGGGTCAAATGGTATTTCTAGTTCTAGATCCTTGAGGAATCACCACAATGTCTTCCACGATGATTGAACTAGTTTACAGTCCCACCAACAGTGTAAAAGTGTTCCTGTTTCTCCACATCCTCTCCAGAACCTGTTGTTTCCTGACTTTTTAATGATCGCCATTCTAACTGGTGTGAGATGGTGTCTCATTGTGGTTTTGATTTGCATTTCTCTGATGGCCAGTGATGATGAGCATTTTTTCATGTGTCTGTTGGCTGCATAAATGTCTTCTTTTGGGAAGTGTCTGTTCACATCCTTTGCCCAGTTTTTGATGGGGCTGTTTGATTTTTTCTTGTAAATTTGTGTAAGTTGTTTGTAGATTCTGGATATTAGCCCTTTGTCAGATGGGTAGATTGCAAAAATTTTCTCCCATTCTGTAGGTTGCCTGTTCACTCTGATGGTAGTTTCCTTTGCTGTGCAGAAGCTCTTTAGTTTACTTAGATCCGATTTGTCAATTTTGGCTTTTGTCACCATTGCTTTTGGTGTTTTAGTCATGAAGTCCTTGCCCATGCCTATGTCCTGAATGGCATTGTCTAGGTTTTCTTCTAGGGTTTTTATGGTTTTAGGTCTAACATGTAAGTCTTTAATCCATCTTGAATTAATTTTTGTATAAGGTGTAAGGAAGGGATCCAGTTTCAGCTTTCTACATATGGCTAGCCAATTTTCCCAGCACCATTTATTAAATAGGGAATCCTTTCCCCATTTCTTGTTTTTGTCAGGTTTGTCAAAGATCAGATGGTTGTAGATGTGTGGTATTATTTCTAAGGGCTCTGTTCTGTACCATTGATCTATGTCTCTGTGGTGGTATCAGTACCATGCTGTTTTGGTCACTGTAGCCTTGTAGTATAGTTTGAAGTCAGGTAGCGTGATGCCTCCAGCTTTGTTATTTTTGCTTAGGATTGTCTTGGCAATGCGGGCTCTTTTTTGGTTCCATATGAACTTTAAAGTAGTTTTTTCCAATTCTGTGAAGAAAATCATTGGTAGCTTGATGGAGATGGCATTGAATCTATTAATTACCTTGGGCAGTATGGCCATTTTCACGAATCTTCCTATCCATGATCATGGAATGTTCTTCCATTTGTGTCCTGTTTTATTTCGTTGAGCAGTGGTTTGTAGTTCTCCTTGAAGAGGTCCTTCACATCCCTTGTAAGCTGGATTCCTAGGTATTTTATTCTCTTTGAAGCAATTGTGAATGGGAGTTCACTCATGATTTGGCTCTCTGTCTGTTATTGGTGTATAGGAATGCTTGTGATTTTTGCACATTGATTTTGTATCTTGAGACTTTGCTGAAGTTGCTTATCAGCTTAAGGAGATTTTGGGCTGAGACGCTGGGGTTTTCTAGCTATGCAATCATGCCATCTGCAAACAGGGACAGTTTGACTTCCTTTTTTCCTAATTGAATATCCTTTATTTCTTTCTCCTGCCTGATTTCCCTGGCCAGAACTTCCAATACTATGTTGAATAGGAGTGGTGAGAGAGGGCATCCCTGTCTCATGCCAGTTTTCAAAGGGAATACTTCCAGTTTTTGCCCATTCAGTATGATATTGGCTGTGGGTTTGTCATAAATAGCTCTTACTATTTTGAGATACGTTCCATCAATACCTAGTTTATTGAGAGTTTTTAGCATGAAGGCTGTTGAATTTTGTTGAAGGCCTTTTCTGTATCTATTGAGATAATCATGTGGTTTTTGTCTTTGGTTCTGTTTATATGCTGGATTACGTTTATTGATTTGTGTATGTTGAACCAGCCTTGCATCTCAGGGATGAAGCCAACTTGATCATGGTAGATAAGCTTTTTGATGTGCTGCTGGATTTGGTTTGCCAGTATTTTATTGTGGATTTTTGCATCGATATTCATCAGGGATATTGGTCTAAAATTCTCTTTTTTTGTTGTGTCTCTACGAGGCTTTGGTATCAGGATGATGTTGGCTTCATAAAATTAGTTAGGGAGGATTCTCTCTTTTTCTATTGATTGGAATAGTTTTAGAAGGAATGGTACCACCTCCTCTTTGTACCTCTGGTAGAATTCAGCTGTGAATCCTTCTGGTCTTGGACTTTTTTTGATTGGTAGGCTATTAATTATTGCCTCAATTTCAGAGCCTATTATTGGTCTATTCAGGGATTCAGCTTCTTCCTGGTTTAGTCTTGGGGGGGTGTATGTGTCCAGGAATTTATCCATTTCTTCTAGATTTTCTAGTTTATTTGCGTAGAGGTGTTCATAATATTCTCTGATGGTAGTTTGTATTTCTGTGGGATTGATGGTGATATCCCCTTTATCATTTTTTATTGCATCTATTTGATTCTTCTCTCTTTTCTTCTTTATTAGTCTTGCTAGCAGTCTATCAATTTTGTTGATCCTTTCAAAAAACCAGCTCCTGGATTCATTGATTTTTTTGAAGGGTTTTTGTGTTGGTAAGAGGTAATTTATAATGAACATCAGTGTGAAGAAATAAAGGATCTTCCCTGGTGCCCTTTAGTCATTTATAACATTTTACAAAACAATGTAGGTGAGGAAGAAGGCTAATCTATACTCAGAGAAACAAAGGTTACAGCTGCCTAGGTTACAGCTGCCTATCTTGTTACTCAGGCCTCATAGTTACATCCTTTAAAGGCTCAAAATAATTCAGTTCCAATAGCTTAGATTTTGAATTACTTATTTTCACAAATGTAAGACATATAATATTCTTGTTAAAGTCCATATTATCCTTGAAAATCAGTCTAATTTTTTCCTTGCCTAATTTAACCAGCCGAGTTTTTACTCCATCATTTATGTCATTGATATGAAAGTAAGTAACAGGCAGAGTCCCTGAGTAATAGAGGTTAAAAAAATCACTGTGTAACTGAAGGAATGGCCCAAGATTCTCCTACTCCTAAAATACATCTGCACTATTACATTTGCTTCTTTGATCTCAAACATCTAACCAGGAAGCCACAATTGATAAAATGTACATTTCTTACCTGAGGCATGTTTATATTCATGAATGTGTTAGCCTTGACTGACTTTTTTCCCAGAAGTCTAGAGGGCTGGTCCTCACAGGCTGTCTAAAGGCACAGGGTGCCTGGGAAAGCGTCTGAGTAGGCGGGAGTGGGTACTTATCTAGGATGTCATCACATACTCACAAACTTGGCTAACGATAAACCAGGGCAAGAAGTTAGCCCCATATTGTGTCTAATCTGCAGAGAAGGTACATCTCTCCACTGGCCCTCAGTAGCCAGTCACCAGGCAGAGCTATGGAGAACCAAAGGCCACCAGAGCCTGGACCAGGCAGAGGAAGAAGGGGCTCATCTGAAGCCCGGTGGGCTTTTATATGACGATCTCTAATTGATAGGCGGGGGGGGGAACTTGGGAAGCAAGACAGGAAGTGGGAGGACTGACCACAAACTTGTCCCATTCAGCGGTTTTCCTGGCATGGTTCTGCTACAACAGAAAAGGGTCCTCTCAGAAGTGAGCAGAACCAGTGGCTTCAGGATTTAATGGGAATGTGGAGGGGTGGCTGGGTTTGCAGTTGTAAGAACCCAGGTGTTCTGTGGTAGGTCATATATCCTGCCAGGTGAGATGTGTCCATGTGGAAAACAGGCCCTTCATCCCACGCTTCTGGGAATGAGATGAGTCGTTCCTGCTAGTTGGTCTCTAAGCTGTACTTATCCCTTGAGATGTTTCTTTCTTTTAGTCTTTTCAATCCATTTAGCATGTTTTAATAGACAAAATTGCTATACATTTAATTTCCTTGTATGAAATCAGAGGTCTCATAGTCGAGAAAAGATGAGATGACCCAGGTAAAGTTCTTAACTCAGCTTCTGGTGGTGTAACTCTCAGATGTTAGTTTGCTTCTTCTTCTAGCATTTCTTTTCATTTATTCATTATTTCACCAGTATTTACTGAGTGCATACTACGTATCATCACTATTATGAATTTCTTCAAATAATTATTGCCTTGAAAACAATCTAAAGTACTGGGTTGCCTATGGATTAGTTAACATTATATATCACTCATATTATCAATTAATAATACAATTATTAATCATATAATTAATAGTACAATTGATAGTCATAAAACTAATTAATAGCATGATTGATAATTATACTCTGGTTCTTTTTTTTTGTTTTTTGAGATGGAGTTTTGCTCTTGTCGCCCAGGCTGGATGGAGTGCAGTGGTGCAATCTTGGCTCACTGCAACCTCTGCCTCCTGGGTTCAAGCAATTCTCCTGCCTCAGCCTCCCGAGTAGCTGGGATTACAGGCATGTGCCACCACGCTTGGCTAATTTTTTGTATTTTTAGTGGAGATGGGGTTTCGCCATGTTGGCCAGGCTGGTCTCGAACTCCTGACCTCAGGTGATCTGCCCACCTTGGCCTCCCAAAGTGCTGGGATTACAGGTGTCAGCCACTGTTCTGGCCATATACTCTGGTTCTATATGAGGGTAACATTTGAGGAAGCAAAGTGAAAGACATATAAGACTTTTAAAAACAACTTTTGATGTAATTATTTCAAAATGAAAAGTTGAAAATTAAAAAATTTATTAGGGCTAGACTTGGTAGCTCACACCTACCTTGGTAGCCCACTTTGAGAGGCCAGGGTGGGAGGATCCTTGAGGCCAGGAATTGGAGACCAGCCTAGGCAACATAGCAAGACCCTCTTCTCTACAAAAAATTAAAATATTAGCCAGGTGTGGTGGTGCGAGCGTGTAGCCCAGCTACTTGGGAGGCTGAGTTAAGAAATCACTTGAGCCCAGGAATTACAGACTGCAGTGAGCTAGGATTGAACCACTGCACTCCAGCCTGGGCAACAGAATGAGACTCTGTTTCTTAAAAAAAATTACTAGGATCTCTTTGCTATGTAGCAATCCACATGTATTTATCTCTTTGTCAATAGATAATGCTGAATGAGGGCACTGTAAATTATCTTGGGTTTCATATAGGGTAGAGATTCAGGGAGACAGATACTGGGGTGAAAGACCTAAAAGTCTGCAATCCCAAACTTCAGCTAATTTTCTGTTTTCCTTTGCCTGCCCTCCTTTCTGTATTTCTTAAATTAGTACCTGGCTCCCTGTCTAATTAGTCATCATCAGTTAGTCACTGGCGCCTTGTCTATATATCTCTATACTATCTCTAAAACTCTGCTCTCTCTTCATTCTTGCTGCCATGTTCACATTTGAGGCTTGCCACCTCCCACCCTGACCCACTTCGGCTTCCTTCCTCGGGCCTGCATGGCGTGCTTCTGTTCTACCTTTCACATTTCTGCCAGACTGTTCTCTCCAAAAGGCAAATTTGATTGTGTCACACTCTTGTTTAAAGGGCCTATCTGGCTAGGCACGGCTCATGCCTGTAATCCCAGCACTTTGGGAGGCCAAGGCGGGCTGATTACTTGGGGTCAGGAGTTTGAGACCAGCCTGACCATCATGAATATATGAATGTATTGTCTCATGGTTCTGGAGGCTACCAGTCTGAGATCAAGGCATCAGCAGGGCCACGCTCCCTCTGAAGGGAGCATCTCTACAAAAAATACAAAAATTAGCCGGGCGTGGTGGTGGGCGCCTGTCATCCCAGCTACTCGGGAGGCTGAGGCAGGAGAATCGCTTGAACCCAAGAGGCAGAGGTTGCAGTGACCCGAGAACACGCCACTGCACTCCAAGCCTGCACAACAGAGTGAGACTCTGTCTCAACAACAACAACAACAACAAAATAAAAAAGGGCCTATCTGCCTACAGGATAAGTTTCAAAGTTCCTAGATGAGTGTTATGGGTTGAATTGGGTCTCCTCAAAATGGTGTGTGAGAGTCCTATCTTCCAGGACCTCTGAACATTACTTTATTTGGAGATAGGGTGTTTACAGAGGTAATCAAGTTAAAATGAGGTCATTAGGGTGGGCCCTAAACCAGTGGGACTGATGTCCCTATAAAAAGGAGAAATTTGGACACAGAGGTGCATACATAGAAGAAAGGCATGTGAAACCTGGAGTTCTGCTGCTACGAGCCAAGGCGCTACCAGTGGCCAGGAGAGAGGCCTGGAACAGACCCTTCCCTCCCACCTTCAGAGGGAGCGTGGCCCTGCTGATGCCTTGATCTCGGACTGGTAGCCTCCAGAACCATGAGACAATACATTTCTATAGTTTCATCCTCCTAATTTGTGGTGCTTTGTTTCAGCAGCCATAGCAAACTAATACAACGAGTCTCTGCCACATCTTCCAGTACTTTCTTCATTTATTCATTTAGCAAGTATTTGTTGAGAGCTGATAATATTTCAGATACTGTGTTAGACTTTGGGATATAGCTGGAGACAAGACAGGTAGCTCTAGGGAGGGCTGCGACAAGTACCCAGGCCAGGCCATCAGAATGTAGCAAGAAGTCTTTCATTAGTATGGTCCAGAGTGCCCAAAAGCAGGGCACCAAATCAGTACTTGAAGGCTGGGAAGGCTTCCTGGAAGAAGTGACATTTCAGCTTAGAAGTAATAAGAACTCTCTCTCTTGTACAAGATGTTTCAGATGAACTATGAAAAGAATGGGAAGAAGGAGAGGCAAGCTATGCAAATGATGCTAATCATCCCAGTCATACCCGAGACTTTTATATATTTTCTCAAATGAGTGTTCCAGTATTGTGTGAGAAATCTGTTTTAGTACTTTACCAGATCTTGGGTATGTATATTAGGACATATAGCAAGATAGAACTGTGCTAAGCACTACCCTCCTTTTCTCTCCCAACTGGCCACCCTTCCATTATGTTCCCTTCAGGGGGCATGCTTTGTGATTTATTTTTTCTTTCAAGGTTGACCTTATTCATTTTAACCAGATGTTGACTATTTTTGAAACATGGCCAAGAGAATGAGAAGGCGAGCCACAAACTGGGGGAAAATATTTGCAAAAGACACACCTAAAGGCCGGGCGCGGTGGCTCACGCTTGTAATCCCAGCACTTTGGAAGGCTGAGGCGGGTGGGTCACGAGGTCAGGAGATCAAGACCATGGTGAAACCCCGTCTCTAC
This sequence comes from Nomascus leucogenys, assembly GCF_006542625.1. NCBI lineage: Eukaryota > Metazoa > Chordata > Mammalia > Primates > Hylobatidae > Nomascus > Nomascus leucogenys. The sequence goes on along the minus strand of NC_044388.1, from coordinate 46,148,490 downwards.
TAAAAATACAAAAAAATTAGCCGGGCGTGGTGGCGGGCGCCTGTAGTCCCAGCTACTCGGAGAGGCTGAGGCAGGAGAATGGCGTGAACCCGGGTTGCGGAGCTTGCAGTGAGCCAAGATTGCGCCACTGCACTCCAGCCTGGGTGACAGAGTGAGACTCCGTCTCAAAAAAAAAAAAAAAAAAAGACACACTTAAAAAAGAATGTTATCCAAAATATACAAAGAACTCTTAAAACTCAACAATAAGAAAATGAGCAACCCAATTAAAAAATGGGAAAAGACTTGAATAGACACCTCGCTAAAGCAGATACACAGATGGCAAATAAGCATATGAAAAGATGTGTAACATCGTGTCAGTTGGGAGCTGCAAATTAAAGCAACAGTGAAATATCACTGCACCTATTAGAATGATCTAAATCTAGAACACTGACAACACCAAATGCTGGCAGTGATGTTGAGTAACAAAGACTCTCATTCATTGCTGGTGAAATGCAAAATGGCGCAGCCACTTGGGAAGACAATTTGGCCATTTCTTACTAACCTAAACATACTGTTGGCATACAATTCGGCAATCACACTTCTTGGTATTTACTCAAATGAACTGAAAATATATGCCCTCCAAAAAAAAAAAGAAAAAAACCTGCACACGGATGTTTATAGCAGCTTTATTAATAATTGCCAAAAGTAGTGATAATCAAGAGGTCTTTCAGTAGGTGAATCAATAAATAAACTGTAGTACATCCAGACAATAAAATATTATTCAGTGCTGAAAAGAAATGAGTTATCAAGGCATGAAAAGACACACAGAGGAAACTTAAATGCATATTACTAAGTGAAAGAAGCTAACATGAAAAGGCTGTTTTATGACTCCAACTATATGACAGTCTGGAAAAGGCAAAACTATGGAGACAGAAAAAAGATCAATGGTTTCCAGTGATGAGGGAGAGGGAGGGATAAACATGTGGTGCCCAGATAATTTTTAGGGTAGTGAAACTATTCTGCATGATACTGGGATGGTGGATGCATATCATCATACCTTTGTCCAAACCCATGAAGTGTACATCACCAAGAGTGAGCCCAGGTGCAAAGTATGGGCTTTGAGTGATAATGTGGCAACACAGGCTCATCAGTCTCAACAAATGTACCATTCTGGTGTGGGATGTCCCCATTGGAGGAGGTTGCATGTGTGTGGGGACACGGGATATACAGCATCTCTGTACCTCCTGCTTGATTTTGCTGTGAACTTAAAACTGCTCTAAAAAATAAATTCAATGATTAAAAACAAAAACATGATTGTATGTAGGGTTGTGGGTGAGACTGGTCATCTGCTCCAGGTTCTGTGCCTCTTCCTTCCAATCCACAACCCCACGGGTGACGTTCTCAGCCATTTCTCCTGTTCCACTTCTGGCTTCTGTTTTCTTATTTTCCCTACTTTGTCAGAGTCCTCGGAATGCCAGTTTCCTATTACAATGATGTTCCCACTAGCATCCAATTTCCATTGAAAAGATTCTCTTCCTTTTCTGGTGCCCAGTAAGCTTTAACTCCCTTCTCAGGTCTTTCAGACCGTAGGCTCCCTGGTCCTTACCAGTCACTCGTTTAATTCTATGTAATTGAGTCTGTCCTTTATACACTGCCATATGGCTTCAATATGTATGTTTTCAGTATCTCCTAATATGTGATCTCGAGACCCAGAGCATTTACAAAGATGCTGCAAATGGAATTGAATTAAAAACAGATGGATCCTCTTTGAAATGCTCCCTTATCAATTAACAATACCCAGCTGTCTTACTAATGCAATCCCAGAGAAGACAGAGACCATTTAATCTCACCCCTTCCTTTTGCAGATGAAGAAATTGAGAGTCAGAGATGTTAGTGTGACTTCCCAAAGGTCATGCAGCGAGATAGGGACAACTCTGTGCTTGGAGTCAGAAGACCTGAGTTGTAGTCCCAGCTCTGTTTCTACTAGCCTAGGCTCCTCTCCAACAGCGATGTGAGTCTGCAGGGAGCCCCTGTGAGGTGCTCCCTTGTAGGGTGCTCTAGCTGCCTCTGTGGCAGCAATGCTTGCACAGAGCAAAGTTTATTTCTTGCTGCTATCCTCCTTGTTCTCCTTTTCCTTCCCTCAGCCAGAGCAGGCGTATATATATATATATATATATATATATATATATATATATTTTTTTTTTTTTTTTTAAGATCTCATATTTTGTCCTTTTAAAGAATAAGAATAAAAAGTTCATTGCAAAGACTTAAGGGGTCACTGATCTTACCTTGCAGGCTTATGGGAAAACAGAGGCTCAGAGGGCTATATTCATTTGCCCCAAATCACACAGAGGGTGGTAAATCTGAAATTAGAACCTAACTCTGCAGACCTCTAATGGGATAATCCCTCCACCCCGCCCTTGCTCCTCCAAGTATCGTGGCATAGCCTGATCTTGTACAACCATTTCACTTAGCAAACGGGGTGGAAGTAGGGTTGGAGCAACCGAGAGGAGAGCACTTAGAAAAGATTTGAAAATACATTGCTCATTAATTTTGTGTAAAGGAGATCCAAAGCTTCTAAAAACATGTCCCTGGGTCAGAGATAACACTGTTGCCCTGGGCTGCTCAGAGGATGAAAAGCAGATGTTTATATTGGCACAGTCTTCTTCAGCTCACAAAAAAGGAAAAAAAATGTCCTTTTTTTGTGCAAAGGCGGCATGGATTGTCAAATTCATTGTGTTTTTGTAGGAATTTGAGACAGTGAGAACATATTGGCCTTTATGTGCATATTATTTCTCAGTTTATTTTGCTGATAAACGTATTATCATTTAGAGACCAACTAACTTTTGACCTCCAGCATCCCGCCTTCATAAGCACAAGCAAGGTCAAAGGTTACTTTGTTTAATGAAAGATCAGGATGGTTGTTACTCCAGCTCAGCCGCTGCAAAATGTAGTGTTTTCTTCCCTTTTTATATCTATTTTTAGAGGGTTCCTTTTTAAAATAAAATTTATCAGTGTTTTATAAAAAGAGGCAATGTTAATTATTTGTGAATTAGAGCACTCTGTGCTAATAAATTTGAAATCGAGATTTTAAGCCCTTAGGCTCAAAAACAGCATTTCTTAAAAACTTCCCTGTATTAGTAACTCAGAGACATTTTGGACCTTTTAAATGCTTCACTAATGTTTGAGTTGAAAGCTCAATTTCTATTTCCTAATCGCCTTGATTTTCATCTAAATCAAATAGCAATTTCAGCACCTTCAAGTAGGGATAGTGATAAGCACTGACTTGCATCCCCTCTAAAATTTAGTCTTAACTCCCAGGACCTCAGAATCTAACTGTATTTGGAGACTGGGTCTTTAAGGAGGCGATTAATTAGCGGGGTTTAGTGGTGCGTGTCCCAGCTGCTTGGGAGGCTGAGGCGGGAGGCTCACTTGAGCTCAGGAGTTTGAGGTTGCAGTGAGCCATGATCTCACCTCTACAAAGAGGGTGCTTAGAGAGCCCAAAAAGGCCTTTTCTTTTCTTTTCTCTCTTTCTTTCGAGAGAGAGTCTTGTTCTGTTGCCCAGGCTAGAGTGCAGTAGCACAATCTTGGCTCACTGCAACCTCTGCCTCCTGGGTTCAAGTGATTCTCCTGCCTTAGACTCCCGAGTAACTGGGATTACAGGTGCATGCCACCACTCCCGTCTAATTTTTGTATTTTCATTAGAGATGATGTTTCACCATGTTGGCCAGGCTGATCTCCAACTCCTGACCTCAGGCATCCCAAAGTGCTGGGATTACAGGTGTGAACCACTGCGCCCAGCCTTGAACTGGCTAGTTTTAACCACATTTTCTGAAATATATTGAATGAAACTACGCAGTTTTAGTTAATGCCTAGCCAAGACTCTGGCTCGAGTGATAAAATGAAATGGCTCTGAATTCTCAGTACAGGGAAAATGAGTTACTCTACCAAATACTAGTTTAAAGGTGTCCTGCCGAACTCCTATTAACCTCAAGAGAGAAGGCTCCAGGTTCAAGAGGCCAAAGAAGAGACCCAGAAATAGCAAACGAGACATGAGGTTTTGCTTTTGTTTTTGTTCTTTTGAGACAGAGTTTCACTCTTGTTGCCCAGGCTGGAGTGCAATGGCATGATCTCGGCTCACTGCAACTTCCGCCTCCTGGGTTCAAGCAATTCTCCTGCTTCAGCATCCCGAGTAGCTGGGATTACAGGCATCACCACCACGCCTGGCTAATTTTGTGTTTTTAGTAGAGACAGGGTTTCTCCATGTTGGTCAGGCTGGTCTCGAACTCTCGACCTCAGGTGATCTGCCCACCTCGGCCTCCCAAGGTGATGGGATTGCAGATGTGAGCCACTGCACCCAGCCAAGACATGAGGTTTTATTAAGGGCTTACAGATAGGGAGAGACTCCAGTGGTGGTGGACTGGACAGGAGAACCCCAGCTGCTGGTAAACAGCGTGGAGTTTATATATCACTTTCACTTAACAACCTCTTCTTAATGACCTCCACCTGGAAACCTTCACTTAACCCAAAACTCAGGCCCTCAATTCTCTATTTGGCCTGTGTCCCATGGACCAGGGGGCTTACACATTCCTTATAGGCAAGGAACAAATCTCCAGGTTGGCCACGCTGGATTCCTTAGCTCAGAACACATGTTCAGGTGTATCTGCCATACAGGGTCATTCTAGGGATATGCTTAATTATTGTTGTCAGGTGCGTTTACCCTACAAAAGGCTGCCGGCCAAAAATGTGGTAGAGCTAGAATACACATCCAGGTCTTCTGACCCTGTAATTTGGGGCTCCTTCCCCACATTCATCACTTCTCTCTGAATGTTAATGTGTTGCCCACAGCGTCTCTCTCCCCAGTCATTCCCTTGGAAGGGTGAGTTCCAAAGAGAACCTCTCAAGATGTTCACAGAACCACCAAGGCCGACTTGTATTAAGTCCCTTTCACACCCACACCCTGATTTGTGGAAGACCCTTTCCGGTTTCAGTACATACGTCAGGCACATGTGGATAGTTGCATATCTGATTTTCATAATCATTTTCAGCCTCAAAATATTTACAGATGTCAACTAGTGAGTCCTCAGAGAGTCCTCCAGTGAGGCAGGCAGTTCTAATTTCAATTTTGTGAAAAGGGAAATTAAGGTCTTGAGAAATGATGGGATTTCCTTCAAGCTCAGCAGGAGGTGCGATTCTAGAAAACCAGTTATTTCAGGCCAGGCTACACAAACTCAACACTCTTGGGCATAACGTCAGGTCCCTTAATTGCCTGTGAGGTGGCTGTGTCCTTATACTAGCACACTATGGGGACACAAATGAAGGAATGATGATACCTTAAGCTTATTCTTCCTGGGGCATTTATATGTACGCACTGAAGCAAACTGTAACATTTCAGGATCACTCCAAACAGAGAAGGGTACCATCAGCAAGAATCCCATGTGGATATCTGTAAGGATGTTGACATGGGAGAAAAAAGCAAACTGTCATCTTGATGAATATGGACTAAAGAAGACATTCTGATCTAAATCATTAAGGAAATACTACAGAACCACAAGGAATGCAAAATTTAAGCTCGCTGTCTATCTCCATCCTCTTTTCTATACAGTTTCCTGCTCAATGATTTTTCAACTTTAAAATGTATACTACTATACATTACTATACAATGTAATGTATAGTAGTAAATAAATAACATGAGATGTTCAACACTTTATTATAAAATAGGCTTTTTATTAGATAACCTTGCCCAGCTGTAGGCTAATGTAAGTGTTCTGAGCACTTTTAAGGCAGGCAAGGGTAAGCTATGGTGTTTGGGAGGTTAGGTATATCAAATGCATCTTTAACTTACTAGATTTTTGGCTTATGATGAGTTTATCAAGGTGTAACCCCATCTGGACTTTTATAGTCTAACTCATAGGTGACCACAAATGAAACTCTGCCTGAGTCATCCCAGAAGTCCCCAAGTATTCTAGCTTTGTACGGTCATCTTTTCCTTTACTATCCAAATAAAGTGATGTGCACAACAGGAAATGCTTAGGTTCCTACAAGAACTGAGACATTAAGCAAATGTCTTTTGGGATGCTGTCTTAGCCATCTTTCTCTTTGAAGTCACTTAGAGATGGTGTGTTCATTATACGATCAAAGTGTTCAGCCTGTGCAGGGAGCTCTGAGGTCAGCTGAGCAGGTTGGAGGTGGATCTAAAGAGACAGGGTGAGGCTGGGGGCCGGGTTTTCTGACTGTCCAGCTAAGAATTTACATTTTGCCCTAAAGCAGGGGTGGATTCATGTTTTGTGGTTTTTGAAGTTTATCAAACCTGTGGGGTTGATGGTGAGAGATGAGGCCCCACCACAGCCAGCTCTATGTCTCCAAACCAGACAGAGGAATCTGGATCTACATGCAGGGTAGATTTAGACTATGTAAGCTCCCATATGGGATGGCCAGACCACACCCTTTAGAAGATTTTAGATAGCTCTGAGATATTCAGATAGATACTGAGGTTTCCATGCAGCCCAGGATATAAACTTCACCAAAAGAAGAAAGAGAAAATCGGGGCCGGGCGCGGTGGCTCAAGCTTGTAATCCCAGCACTTTGGGAGGCCGAGGCGGGCGGATCACAAGGTCAGAAGATCGAGACCATCCTGGCTAACACGGTGAAACCCCGTCTCTACTAAAAATACAAAAAAAAAAAAAAAAAATTAGCCGGGTGTGGTGGCAGACGCCTGTAGTCCCAGCTACTCGGGAGGCTGAGGCAGGAGAATGGCGTGAACCCGGGAGGCGGAGCTTGCAGTGAGCCGAGATTGCGCCACTGCACTCCAGCCTGGGGGACAGAGCAAGACTCCGTCTCAAAAAAAAAAAAAAAAAAAAAAAAGAAAATCGGAACATGACTGGCCTGACTTATGGGGGGGCGCTTAGGATTGCATTTGGGATGAGACTGTGGAGTCATACAGATTTGGAAGAGGCAGAAAGAAGAAAAGGAGGGAGGGGAGTGAGCTGTGCCTAGGAGGTCTGTTTCTCTGGCCCCTTTCTTTTTCTAAATGCCTGGAGGGTCAGAGAAAGTGATGGGCAATGATGGCGGGGAGAGGAGTTTGTAAAAAGGTAAAAGTGCCGGGCGCGGTGGCTCACGCTTGTAATCCCAGCACTTTGGGAGGCCGAGGCGGGCGGATCACGAGGTCAGGAGATCGAGACCACGGTGAAACCCCGTCTCTACTAAAAATACAAAAAAATTAGCCGGGCGTGGTGGCGGGCGCCTGTAGTCCCAGCTACTCGGAGAGGCTGAGGCAGGAGAATGGCGTGAACCCGGGAGGCAGAGCTTGCAGTGAGCCGAGATCGCGCCACTGCACTCCAGCCTGGGCGACAGAGCGAGACTCCGTCTCAAAAAAAAACAAAAAAAAAAAAGGTAAAAGCAATGCAAACTAGAGAGTTCTGCAGGAGGAAGCTGACTTCCACTGGCTAGAGAGGACAAGAAATACCACCCAAGCAGAACCGGGCTTGAACTAGGTATTATGGGAAGAAAAATCTATAAGTAGACAAGCACAGGACTGCCCTGAGCTGCAGTGTGGAAGGGGGAAAGTGGGCAGCATGGGCAGGGAGCCCCAAGGGGTCATCTGAGCAGAGGAGAGGGCTTGGGCAGGCAGCGTGTGGGAGGGGGATCTGGACAGACAGGGTGAGGCTGGGGGCAAAGTCCTCTGGCTATCTAGCTAACAACTTACATTTTACCGTAAAAGCAGGGGTGGATTCATGTTTCATGTTTTTTTGAAGCTTATAAATAAAATTTAGGTTGGGGCTGCAGTGAGCTATGATCACTCCGCTGTACTGTAGCCTGGGCCACAGAGTGAGACCCCCCTCTGAAAATAAAATAAAATAAAAAATAAAAATAAAAGAATTTGAGGGGAGGTGGTAGGCACTCTAAGAATCTGAAATTATGAAAACAAAATTGCCAGGGCTCCCAGCATATGCAAGTGATGGGCCATGAAGCTCAAGCTTCATTAGCCTTGCATGTTCTTGAGCAGGGGGGATTCTCTGGGCTGCCACGTTGGAAAGAATTGTTTGGCTCCGGGATGAATGCAGATGTTTTGGAGTGTTCAGGGTGGTACCAGATGAGTTTGCAAGCTTAATGGGGACTATGTTGGTTTCCTTGGGCTGGTTTAACAATTACCACAAGCTGGGTGGCTTAAGACAATAGAAACGTCTTCCCTTCCAGTTTAGAAGTCTGAAATCGAGGTGTCACAGGTTTGGTTCCTCCTGGAGGATGTGAGGGAGAAACTGGGCTCTGCTTTTCTCCTGGGTTCTGGTGGTTGCAGGAGTCCGTGGCATTCGTGGCTTAGAGACACATCACTCCAATTTTGGCTTCCATCTTCACATTGCCTTCTTCTCTGTGTTCTCTCCTCTTCCCATAAGGATACCAGTCATTGAATGTGGGGCTCACCTTAAACCCAGGATGATTTCTTCCTGATATCTTTAATTACATTGGCAATAATCCTATTCCCAAATAAGGTCATAGTAACAGGTACCAGCAGGTTAGGACTTAGACATACCTTTTTTGGAGACACTATTCAACCCCCTACAGGGTCTAAATAAAATGTCGCACAGTGTAGCATTTATGTCTATACTGCGGACCTGCGATCTCTTGTTGCTGTGCCCTTATATCAAATTCGGATCTTGACTGTGAGACCTTGGAGGGGTCACTGACCTCCCTGGGCCTCAGTTTGTTCAATAAAAAAGAGGTGGTTCTTACATTTTGCTTCACATAAAAATTTGAAAATCTGGCCAGGTGCGGTGGCTCATGCCTGTAATCCCAGCACTTTGGGAGGCTGAGACGGGTGGGTCATTTGAGGTCAGGAATTTGAGACCAGCCTGGTCAACATGGTGAAACCCCGCTTCTACTAAAAATACAAAAATTAGCCAAGTGCGGTGGTAGGCGCCTGTAATCCCAGCTACTTGGAAGGCTGAGGCAGGAGAATCATTTGAACCTGGGAGGCGGAGGTTGCAGTGAGCTGAGATTGTGCCACTGCACTCCAGCCTGGGCGAGAAAGTGAGACCCTTTCTCAGAAAAAAAAAAATTGAAATTCTTATTGTTCAGGCCATGCCTCATATTGGTTAAACCAGAATCTCTCAGGGGTGGGATTTAGGAATTAATAGTGTTTAAAAAACTATCCAGGTGATTCCAGTGCAGACTGAGTTTGAGACTAGTGCTCAACTTTAAATGTACAGGTGGATCAGTGTGAAAATGCAGATTCCGATTTGGTCCGGGACGGGACCTGAGACTCTGCATTTCTAACCGTCTATCTCCCAGGTGATGCTGAGGCAGCTGGTCTGAGGCCCACACCAAGTCTTAGGACCTGGATGACCTTGCACAGCCTCCTGAGCTCTTACATCACCCTATTCACTCTCCTGCAGTGGCCAGGCTGCAGGCTGTGATGGAGTGAGGTAGAAACAACATCTTAACAGGAAATGGCTTTTACTGAGAGACAGTTCAGTATGGAGGTGGTTTATATATTGGGAAAGTCCATATGCTACACATAAATGGGATCTAATGAATCTAATGACATTATTTAGAAACAGTTTCACTAAATGAAAGGCAGCAGCCAGCCCTGTGAGCTTTCTCCTGCACCCTGGAATGCTTCTGTTTAGTATAACGAGTGTTAATACGGCCTCCCAAGACCTCTGAAAAGGGACAGCGCCCTTTCAGCAAACCAAAACACCAGGAAAACAGTGAGAAGGATGTAAACAGTGTTCAACTTCAGATTTTAATCTGTCAAGTGCTGGTACTAGAAAAACAAACCCCTCCTCAGCCTGGCCCTGAGGTCTGGGCTGTGTCAACTTTGCCACTGAGCATTTGCACTCCACACAGGGTGGGTGGGGCAGGAAGGAGAAGTGTGTCCAAAGACCAAGGCTTTCTGCGCTGAGTCCACTTGACCACCCTGGGATGCGTACCTGCTCAGAGACTGGGCTTGGATGCTCAGTGGCTATTCTCACCTATAGATGCCTGTTAGAATCATCTGGGAAGGTTCAGATGGTACCTGTGTCTAGGCTTTCACCAGACCAATTAAAAATAATTTTTCTTGGGGTGGGGCTTGGGCAAGGGTATGTTTTCAATTTCTTCAGGTAATTCCAGTGTATACCAAGGGCACTTCGCAGGTTCTGTGGCTATCCAGCTTGCAGTAGACTGTATAATTTGTTCGGCACATGTTTACTATGAGTCCTTACTATGTGTAAGTGTCAGTTTGGGCTGCTGTAACAAAATACTATAAACTGGTGACTTGTAAACAGAAAGTTATTTCTCACAGTTCTGGGGCTGGGAAGTCCCAGATCAAGCTGCTGGCAGATCAGTGTCTGGCAAGGGCTCAGGTTCCCAGATGGCAACTTTTCCCTGTGTCCTCACTTGGAGAGGTGAGGGAGCTCTCTGTGGTCTCCATGGACGCTCATCCTATTCATGAAGGCTCTGCCTCATGACCTGATCACCTCCTAAAGCACCCAGCTCCAAATATCCTCACACTGGGGATGATGAATTCTGGGGGGACACATTCAGTCTATAGATAGCAGCAAGGCTCTGTGCCCGGCACAGGGGAGACAGCAGAGAACAAGACGGCCAGAAGCTGGGAGGGAAGATACAAAACAATAAGTTATTAATATAAAACTTAGGAATTTCAGTCATAATTGAGAGCTGTAAAGGTGAAGTACGGGATGCTACCAGACAGAGTGCGTCCGTGGAACAGAACCCAGCCTGAGAGACAGCCTTGCAGAAGTGATATTTGAACAGGGTTTTGGGAGATGAGTAGGAATTATCTAGGGAGAGAAATGGGGGAAGATTGTTCTTGGCCAAGGGAACAGCTAGTGTCAAGGCCTGGAAGGAGGTGCATGGTGGATTAGAGGAACTGAGGAGAGGCCTCGCTGGGGCCATGGGACACAGGAGGGGACAGCTGAGCCTCCTGGGTGGAAGGGGCCAGCCTTGGGGGCCAAGCTGGGGATTCGGTGTTTATTAGTTTGGAGCTGTGTAAATATCTTTCAAAATGTTTAGGTTCCCAAGGAAATTCCTCCAGGGCATTCAGAGCCCATGTGCCTTCTAATTCTCTCTCTTTTTTTTTTTTTGAGATGGAGCTTCACTTTTGTCACCCAGGCTAGAACGCAGTGGCGTGATCTCAGCTCACTGCAACCTCTGCCTCTCCGGTTCAGGCTATTCAACTGCCTCAGCCTCCTGAGTAAGCTAGAATACAGGCATGTTTTGGAGCTGGGCGCCAGCAGAGCCCCTCTTTGGTCCCGGACACTCTGCATCTGATGGTACCAAAATAGGAGGGCAAAGCTGGGTGCAGTGGCTCATGCCTGTAATCCCAGCACTTTGGGAGGGTGAGGTGCGTGGATCACTTGAGGTTAGGAGTTCGAGATCAGCCTGGCCAACATGGTGAAACCCTGTCTCTACTAAAAATACAAAAATTAGCTGGGCATGGTGGTGCATGCCTGTAGTCTCAGCTATTCAGGAGGCTGAGGCTCAAGAATGGTTTGAACCCGGGAGGTGGAGGTTGCAGTGAGCCCAGATGGCACCACTGCACTCCAGCCTGGGCAACAGAGTGAGACTCTATCTCTCTCAAAATAATAATAATAATATTTCTTTAAAATGTTTTTTTCTTTCTCCACCATCTCTTACCACCTTTAATTTGTACTATCATTTGAAGTTTATGAGAGCCCTCACCTAAATATTATCCATTTAATCCTTTCAAGACATAAGAGTAGACCACTGTTTATAGAAGAGAAGATTTAGAGAAGTTTTGCTACTTGTGAGAGGTTTCAGGGTGAGTAGAGACTCTTTTTCCCACTGGTCACAAAATGAAATCAGATACTATTTTATAACCTGCCTTATGTGTTTTTTTTTTTTTTTTTTTTTTTTTTTTTTTTTTTTTTTGAGTTGGAGTCTCGCTCTGTCACCCAGGCTGGAGTGCAGTGGTGCGATCTCGGCTCACTGCAAGCTCCGCCTCCTGGGTTCACGCCATTCTCCTGCCTCAGCCTCTCCGAGGAGTAGCTGGGACTACAGGTGCCTGCCACCGCGCCCGGCTAATTTTTTGTATTTTTGGTAGAGACGGGGTTTCACCGTGGTCTCGATCTCCTGACCTCGTGATCCGCCCGCCTCGGCCTCCCAAAGTGCTGGGATTATAAGCGTGAGCCACCGCGCCCAGCCTATAACCTGCCTTATTCATGTAACATAATCACTGAGTTCACTGAGTATTTTATTCGCATTTTCAAATATTCTTCAAGCATGCCATTTTTTATTTCTTTATTCTTACTGTGATCATTTTAAATGTGTAATCTTGAAGTTATTAAAACATAAATATGTGATGTGCACAGGAAAAGATTTGAGGGTGTTCACGCTAAAATGTCACCGCCAGTTATGGATAGCTAAATGTGGTGTACTTGACTTTTTTAAAAACAGATTTACAATGCATTTGTTACTTTTGTAACAAAAAGTATGACAAATATAGAACAAAGAATTATTAATTTTCTATCTGCTAAGAGATTTGACACAGGAGATTCTATAACTTTTAATTAATTGACTAAACTGAATAAATACGCATTGTGTAAAAGCACTTTAAAGGACTAGAACAATGATGGTGCAATAATCTACAAGTAAGAATGCCATTTTTTAAATTGGCTGCTTCTGGCTGGGTGCGGTAATCCTAGCACTTTGGGAGGGACAGGCGGGAGGATTGCTTGACGCTAGGAGTTGGACATCAGCCTGGGCAACATAGTGAGATTCCATCTCTGCAAAAAATTAGCTGAGTGTGGTGGCACATAACTATAGTCTCAGCTGCTGGGGAGGCTGAAGCAGGAGGATCCCTTGACCCCAGGAGGTCAAGGCTGCAGTGACCTATGATTGTGTCACTGCATCTCAGCCTGGGCAATGGAGCAAGACCCTGTCTCTTAAAACAATTGCTGCTTCATATTCCTTTATTTGTATACAACCTGATTAGTACTATATTATTGGATATTTGTTTTCTCTGATTTTTGTAAATATTTATGTTATCTGCAATCAATAGCCTTGATAAATACATTTTTGAGGACATTTTTGGCCATTTCTTTAGGAAAAAAATCCTGTAAGTGAAATTACTGGGTCAAAGGCTATGTACAATTGAAAAGTCTTTTTAAAAAATATGTGTTGCTAAATTGCCTTCCAAAATAACTGTACAAATTTAAATTCTCACCAGCAGTGTGTGAGACTGCCCATGGAAAACTTTTCAATGAAGCAAGGCCAGTTGGTCTGTAGCACTTTTGTTGCTGCCAATATTTAAGTCAAGTATTTCACAATGGAGTGCTTTGTGACCCAGACACACCCGTTTCCTCTTTGTTATGTTGTTGCTTACTTTATTCCCAGGTCTGCTTTGGATTTTCAGGGTCCAAGGTGGTGTTGCTCAATTTTTTCTGGAGCTACTTTCTCCCTTAACTCTCTCTGCGTAAACCTTACTTATCCTTCTAGATGAGCTTGTGTCTCTCTATGTGTTTATGAGACAAAGAACACAGGTTCACCATTTTCCCTTAGCAGTTACTAAGTTTCCTTATACCTTTGTCCAATTCCAGGAATTCCAATTCCGTAGTCACAGATATCAGGACTTTCAGTGTTGAAAGGGACTTTGGAGGTCACCAGGCCCATCGGTCCATCCACAGCAGCCTGACACTTGACCAAGGATCATCAAATAGCTGGATGTGGCTGGGCGTGGTGGCTCTTGCCTGTAATCCCAGCACTTGGGGAGGCTGAGGCGGGTGGATCCCCTGAGGTCAGGAGTTCAAGACTAGCCTGGCCAACCTGGTGAAATCCCGTCTCTACTAAAATTGCAAAAAAATTAGCTGGTATGGTGGTGGGCACCTGTAATCCCAGCTACTCAGGAGGCTGAGGCAGGAGAATTGCTTGAACCCAGGAAGCAGAGGTTGCAGTGAGCTGAGATTTCACCATTGCACTCCAGCCTGGGCAACAACTCCATCTCAAAAAAAAAAAAAAAAAAAGAAAAAAAGCTGGGTGTTCATCTCTCTAGGATGTGTCCGGTTCCAGTGCTGGGTCATTCTTGTTTTAAATTTATTTTTAATGTATTTTTAATTTAGAGACATAATCTTGCTATGTTGCCCAGGCTGGTCTTGAACTGGCCTCAAAGTGATCCTCCTTCCTTGGCTTCCCAAAGTGCTGGGATTACAGACCTGAGCCACTGCAGCTGGTCCCATTGCTGGATCTTTCAAGCTGTTATATTGAGAGCAAGTCTAGTGTCCTTAGATATTAAAAAATTATGAAGTCTTTCAAAGATACAAAAATGCAGCAAATAATATGACACCTGTGTTCCTACCACTTGGATTTACTAAATCTTAATATTCTGTTATATTTACTTTAACATTCTCTTTAAAAACAGAAAGTGTTCTAAACGCAGGTGATACGGCTGCTCTTCTTCAAGACTGACTATTCTAGGCCCTTTGTATTTCCATATAAATTAAAGAGTAAAATTGTCCCATAATTTTAAAAACTAATCTCTGTTTCTGGACATTTTACTCAATATTTTACTATTATGAAACAAACTATAATAAACATTTTGTACATACATATTTATGTACATTCTTAACTTCTTTCTTAATAATAAATTCCTAGGAATTGGATTGCTAGTCAGTGATTAAACATACTTTTGAAGGCTTTTCAGACAAATTGTCAAACTTCCCCTCCTGAGATGTATGAGAATGCCCTGTTCTTTGCATTCCTGTTATCATTGGGTATTATCTTGATTTTTCTTTCTACAATAAGATTGACATAAAGTGCTATTCTATTGTAGTTATAGTTTTCATTTTATTGATTGCTAAAGAAGTTAAAAATTTAATCAAGTTTGTTGACCCTTTAATAAACATGATTTTGTGATTCACCAGCTTATTTCCTTTGCTTATTTTTGTATTGGAATATTATTTTGCTGTTGATTTATAAATACTCTTTATGTTATACATGTTGCAGATATTAACTGCATTTATTTTTCAATTTTATTTCTTCTTCTTTTTCGAAAAACAGAAGTGTAAACATAGTCAAATCTATTGGTCTTTTTTTTCCTTTGAAACAAAGTCTTGCTCTGTTACGCAGGCTGGCATGTAGTGATGCAATCATAGCTCCCTGCAGCCTCAACCTCCGGGGCTCAAGTGGTCCTCCCACTTCAGCCTCCACAGTAGCTAGGACTACAGGCACCCACCACATGCCCTGCTAATGTTTTATTTTTATTTTTGTAGAGATGGGGTCTCACCGTGTTTCCCAGGCTAGTCTCAAACTCCTGGGCTCAAGTGATCCTCCCACCTTGATCTCCCAAGGATTATAGGCGTGAGCCACTGCGCCCGGCTCTATTGGTCTTTTTTGTGCTTTTTCCTTTTGGTGTTAAGCTTAGAAAAACTTCCCTTATCTTAAAATTATACATCTATTCTTATATTTTCTTCCGGTCATTTTTAATCTGCTTAAAAATGTGGAATACATTGTGAGCAAGAACTCTAAGTTTTTCTTCCCTCTCAGGTTTATTCAGCTACCCCAATATTACTAGTCATCTATGATGTCCCCAGGGTCTCAGATACCACTTTTATCTTATACCAAATACTTACATACATTTTAGATTTTTTTCTTGTACTCTCTAGTCTATTTACAGCATATCACTTTAATGAGCTAATTATTATAAATTTTGATTATCTTAACTTCATTATATATTTTAAGAACTGATGAGATGCCGTTATTGTTTTAATTTTTCTTAACTATTATTGTATATTTTAAGTTGTTTTTGTTCTAAAACCCAACACAAAAATATTTCATAATAGAAAAATAAAAGCAATGCATGTCATGGCCAATATTATACGCAGTGAATAGGGTGTAAAATAAAAAGTGTATGCTCTCTCTCTTTCTTCTCTGCAGTTAACACTGTTAATGCTAACACTTTTAGTTTTTTGTTAGCACAAATAATTGCTCATTTCTTCCTGATGAACTTTAGATTACTTTTTCTTATTTTAAAAATTGGAATTGCCTTAAATTTATGAGATAATTTGAGAAAGGATTGTTGTCTTTATTATTTTTGAGTCTGTGCATCTAAGAATAAATCACATCCCTTGATTTATCTAAATATCTTTTATGTACGTCAGTAAAGTTTTACAGTTATTTTCTTTTTCTTTCTTTTTTTTTCCTGAGACGGAGTTTCACTCTTGTTGCCTAGGCTGGAGTGCAATGGCGCGATTTCGGCTCACTGCAACCTCCACCTCCCAGGTTCAAGCGATTCTCCTGCCTCAGCCTCCCAAGTAGCTGGGATTACAGGTGCGTGCCACCACACCCGGCTAATTTTTTTTTTTTTTTGTATTTTTAGTAGAGACAGGGTTTCGCCATGTTGGCCAGGCTGGTCTCGAACTTTTGACTTAAGGTGATCCACCTGCCTTGGCCTCCCAAAGTGCTGGGATTACAGACAGGAGCCACTGTACCCGGCCTATAGTTATTTTCATATAGGGCCTTCATATTAAAAAAGTTTATTCCTTGGGATGTTATCTTTTATTAGATTTTATTTATTTATTTGAAATAGAGTTTTGTTCTTGTTGCCTAGGCTGGAGTGCAATTGTGTGATCTTGGCTCACTGCAACCTCCACCTCCTGGATTCAAGTGATTCTCTTGCCTTAGCTTCCTGAGTATATGGGATTGCAGGTGCCTGCCACCACACCCAGCTAATTTTTGTATTTTTAGTAGAGACAGGGTTTCACCATGTTGGCCAGGCTAGTCTTGAATTCCTGGCCCCAGGTGATCTACCCACCTCGGACTCCCAAAGTGCTGGGAATACAGGCATGAGCCACTGTGCCTGGACTTTTATTAGATTTTAGAATGGTATTATTTCCTGTTATATTTTCTCACTGGTTATTGCTGTAAAGTAGGTAAACCACTGTTTTGTTGTATATTATTTTATGACTAATCATGTTACTAATTCTTAGTAATCGTGAGAATTTTAGCTATTTCTGTTGTTTTATACAATCACACTACCTATGTAAATGATTTTTTCTCTTTTTTGATAGCTATATTGAGGTTATTTTTATACAGAAAGACACAAGTCATAATATAACAATTACTAGTGTACCCTTTTAAACAGAAATAATAGTTGTGGTTTGATTACCTATTTGTTTTCGTTATCTTGTTGCAAAGGTAAAAAGCTCTAGAACAATATGAATTAATGGTGCTTAAATGGTCATATTTGTTTTTTTTCTGGGTTTTCTTTTTGTTGTTGTTGTTGTGAGACGGAGTCTCTCTCGTTGCCCAGGCTGGAGTGCAGTGGTGCAGTCTCGGCTCCCTGCAACCTCCGCTTCTCGGCTTCAAGCAATTCTCGTGCCTCAGTATCCTGAGTAGCTGGCATTACAGGTATCTGCCACCTCTGGCCTGGCTAATTTTTGTATTTTTAGTAGAAATGGGGATTCACCATGTTGGCCAGGCTGGTCTCGAACTTCTGACCTCAAGTGATTCATCCTCCTCAGCCTCCCAGTGTGCTGGGATTACAGGCGTGAGCCACCGTACCCGGCCGACATATTTGTTTTGATTCTACTTTTTTTGTTTTCCAGCTGTGGACAGGCAATGGCACTGGATTATTCTATAAAGCTGTATTTTCTTTAAAAATAATACTTTTTAATTT
Source organism: Nomascus leucogenys (assembly GCF_006542625.1). Taxonomy (NCBI): domain Eukaryota; kingdom Metazoa; phylum Chordata; class Mammalia; order Primates; family Hylobatidae; genus Nomascus; species Nomascus leucogenys. The sequence goes on along the minus strand of NC_044388.1, from coordinate 46,130,879 downwards.
GGGATTAGGTTTACAGAAAAGTTGCAAAAATGGTCTAGAGCATTCCTGTATATCCCACAGCCATTTTCCCCCATCGTAGTCTTACATAACCATCAAAACTAAGAAGCCAACATTCGTATCTAACTATTAACTAAACTCCAGACTTTATTTGAATTTTACTATTTTTTCCCACTAATATTCTTTTTGTATTTCAGCAACCTATCCAGGATACCATGTTTCATTTGGTTGTCATGTCTCATTGTTACCAGAAAGCGATCCCAATTCGGACTCCAAGAGAGAGTTTTTGGACCTCAAGCAAGAAAGAATTCAGAGCAAGTCCATGGAGTAAAGTGAAAGCAAGTCTTTTAGGAAAGTAAAGGAATAATGAATTGCTACTTCATAGGCAGAGCAGTGGTATGAGCTGCTTGACTGATTATACTTATAGTTATTTCTTGATTATATGTTAAAGGAGGGGGTGGAGGCCAGGCAGGGTGGCTCACACCTGTAATCCCAGCACTTTGGGAGGCTGAGGCAGAAGAATCGCTTGAACCCAGGAGATGAAGGTTGCAGTGAGCCGAGATCCCACCACTGCCCTCCAGCCTGGGTGACAAAGTGAGACTCCATCTCCAAAAAAAAAAAGAAGGGGTGGATTATTCATGAGTTTCCCAGGAAAGAGGAGGGGAATTCCTGGAACTGAGGACTGCTCCCCTTTCTAGATCATATAGCATAACTTCCTGATGTTGCCATGGCATTTGTAAACAGTCATGGGGATGGTGGGAGTGTCTTTTAGCATGCGAATACATTATAATTAGCATATAATGAGCAGTGAGAACAACCAGAGGTCATTTTCCTCACCATCCTGGATTTGGTGGGTTTTGGGCCAGCTTCTTTACTCCATCCTGTTTTATCAGGAGGGTCACTGTGACCTGTATCTTGTGTCAACCTCCTGTCTCATCCTGTGATTAAGAATACCTGACCTCCTGGGAATGCAGCCCAGCAGGTCTCAGACTGATTTTACTCAGCCGCCGTTCAAGATGGAGTTGCTATGGTTCAAACATCTCTGACATCATTAGTGTCCTCCAATCTGTGATAGTTTCTCAGTCTTTTTTTTTTTTATGGGATATTAGTCAAGTATTTTGTAGAATGCCCCTCAATTTGTATTTTCTCATGACTAGCCTGTGGTTCTGGGAAGACTACAGATGAGAGTTTGCATCCCATCGCATCCCATCACGGGATACATGTTGTCATGACTTAGTACAGGCAATGTGAACCTTGATCATCTGGCCAAGGTAGTGTCTGCCAGGTTTCTACCCTGTAAAGTTACTTTCTCCCCCACTGATGCTCTGTTCTTGGGAAGCAAGTCACTAAGTCCAGCATACACTGAAGGATGAAGGGGTTGGGGGAGAAAATTGATTCTAATTAAATGAGAATCTTTCTGGTATTTTGCTATTATGATGTCGACTCTTGGTTTGTTTTAGATATTCTTGACCATGTTAGAGACATAACTAAAGAAACGTATTTTTACATGAGCATCAGCTACCTAAATTATAATTTGGGGAAGAAATGAAAAAAAAATGAGTATAGGGAAACAGAAGGACTTTGAAGAAATTAAAACAATAGAAAGAAATTTTACTACTTGAATTAATTCAGAGGAAGCTCATCTGAATTAGTAAAAAGTCTATGCAGAATCTTTGACTTATTCCTTTTTATCTCTGCAGTTCTAAAAGACTGTATATTTTGGGAGTGCAGCAAGGGTTGGTGGAATGGAACTGAATAAACAAGTGGGTTTGTTATCCATCTCCGGAAGAATCTCTTAATTTTCTTGCCATTTAAAGTGTATTCAAGCCAGAAACATATTTCAGGCTCCTTTTAAATCTTCTCTAAAAAGAAAGCCAGCTTCAAAGGATTTGAATAGACATTTCTCCAAAGAAGATACACATGGCTAGTAAGCACATGAAAAGATGCTCAAGATCATTAGCCATTAGGGAAATGCAAATCAAAACCACAGTGAGACACCACTTCCCATCCATTAGGACAGCCAGAGTCAAAAAGATAGTAACTATTGGTGAGGATGTGGAGAAATTGGAACTGGCAGGGATGCAAAATGGTATAGCTGCTTTGGAAAATAGTCTGGCAGTTTCTCAAAAAGTTAAACATAGAGTTACATGACCCAGCAATTCCGCTTCTAGGTATACACCCAAGATAAATGAAAACATATGTCCACATAAAAACTTGCGCAAGAATGTTCATAGCAGCATTATTCATAAAAGGCCAAAACTAGAAACAATCCAGGTGTACATCAATTGATGAAAGGATAAATCAAATATGTCATAGCCACACATCAGAACATTACTGGACAATAAAAATAAATCAACTACTGATACATGCTACAGTGTGGATGAACCTTGAAAACATCATGCTGGGCTGGGGGTGGTGGCTCAGGCCGAGTGTGGTGGCTCACACCTGTAATCCCAGCATTTTGGGAGGCTGAGGCGGTTGGATCACCTGAGGTCAGGAGTTCGAGACCCACCTGGGGAACATGGTGAAACCCTGTCTCTACTAAAAATACAAAAATTAGCTGGGTGTGGTGGCACATGCCTGTAATCCCAGCTGCTTAGGAGGCTGAGGCAGGAGAATTGCTTGAGCCTGGGAGGCAGAGGTTGCAGTGAGCCAAGATTGCACCATTTCACTCCAGCCTGGGCGACAGAGCGACACTCTGTCTCAGGGAAAAAACAACAACAACAACAACAAACCAAAAAACATCAGGCCGGGTACGGTGGCTCATGCCTATAATCCCAGCACTTTGGGAGGCCGAAGTGGGCGGATCACCTGAGGTCAGGAGTTTGAGACCAGCCTGACTGACATGGAGAAATCCTGTCTCTACTAAAAATAAAAAATTAGCCGGGTGTGGTGGTGCATGACTCTAATCCCAGCTACTTGGGAGGCCGAGGCAGGAGAATCACTTTAACCTGGGAGGTGGAGGTTGTGAGCCGAGATTGTGCCGTTGCACTCCAGCCTGGGCAACAAGAGCGAAACTCTGTCTCAAAACAAAAACAAAAACAAACAAAAACAAAAACATCATGCTGGAAAGAAGTCAGTCACAGAGGACCACATGTTGTATGATTCCACTGTATGAAACGTCTGGAATAGGAACATTCACAGACAGAAAGTAGATTCGTGGTTGCCTAGGATGAAGGAATGACTGCTAATGCATGAGGAGTTTCTTTTGGGGGTGATGCAAATGTTCTAAATTTCATTGTGGTGATGGTTGCACAACTCTTGCGTTTACTAAAAACACTGGAAGGGTAAACTTCAAATTAGTGAATTGTATGGTATGTGAATTATATCTCGATAAGGTTATTATTTTTTAGAAAAAGAATGGCAGATTTTGGAATATGGCTCCAGTTTAAACAGACACTAAGGGCATAAATGCAGGCCACAAGTAAGTGAACAATGCAGGGAGTGCAGGAAGCAGTTTCAAAAACACAGGACATCATAGTTGCTCTAGAGCTGAGGATATGCTGGCACTCACGGAGAGAGACAGTGACCTCCTGTGTGATGACTTCAGGGCTGAAGTTCCAGTGTTATGTGTCGGTATTAGAAATTCCTTCTTTTTCTTTCTTTTCTTCCTTCTTTTCGTCTTTTTTTTCTCTCCCCACCTTTCTTTCTCTTTCTTTATATCTTTATCTCTTTCTATCTTCTTTTTCTTGACATGATCTCACTCTGTCGCCCAGGCTGGAGTGCAGTGGCACGATCATAGCTCACTGCAGCCTCAAATTCCTGGGCTCAAGTGATTCTTCTGTCTCAGCCTCTCAAATAGCTGGGACTGCAGCTGTTCACCACCATGTACGCCACCATGCCTGGCTAATTTTTAAAAATTTTTTGTAAAGATGGGGTCTTGCTATGTTTCCCAGGCTGGTCTCCAACTCCTGGCCTCCAGGATCCTCCCACATCAGCCTCCCATAGCACTGGAATGACAGGTGAAAGCCACCTTGCCAGGCCATAAATTTATTTCTTTAGATTACAAACTTGAAATACAAGTAATCCAATACACAGTATAAATCCATGCATGAGCTTTTTCCGATTGACAGCGAGGGCAAACAGGGTTGGATTATGGAGGAGACCAGCCTCAGAGGGAGCCTGCAGGGACAGATGGCAGCTTGCCGTGCTCTAGAGAACTGGCGATGAGGACAGCCAAAATGAGAGGTCCGAAGAGGCCCCACAGCATAGCTAAGGGCTGTCCTAGGGGTCACCTCCATTCCAGCCTCTGCCCTGGCCATAGCTCCATAGCTCATGGCTTTGGGATGCAGCCTTGTGGTTCCGTCTTTTTTTTGAGACAAAGTCTCACTTTGTTGCCCAGGCTGGAATGCAATGGTGCAATCTCGGCTCGCTGCAACCTGTGCCTCCCAGGTTCAAGCGATTCTTCCACCTCAGCCTCCTGAGTAGCTGGGAGTACAGGCGCCCACGACCACGCCCAGCTAAATTTTTTTGTATTTCTGGTAGATAACGGGGTTTCACCATGTTGGACAGGCTGGTCTTGAACTCCTGACCTTCAAGTGATCTGCTCACCTCGGCCTCCCAAAGTACTGGGATTATAGGCATGAGCCACTGTGCCCGGCCATGTCTTGAACTTTCTCTATCAATTAGGAAGTGGGCTTAGGTTTTTCATGCCTGTGACCCACTTTCAAATTCACTTATTGCCTTATTCTTTTGGCCATCTTTGGATATCATGATGCTGTTGGAACAGAACTGCTTCCTGTGCCATCGTGCTCGTTGAATTACTCATGAGATAAAGCTCTTCTGAGGTGCAGTCACTTCAAACCCTCATGCACGTAACTGCAGGCTATATCCATGCCATGTTACAGGACCCTCTCAGCTCCATGTTCTAGCCAACAGGTATTGTGTAATGGTATGTCGAAGAAATGCATTTTACATGTTGATCACTAATTGCTTGCTATGGTTTGCAGGTGAGCCACACACCACTGTGTCAAAGTACACTGACTCAGAACTACTGTGCTACACCAGACACACACACGTGCATGCACTTGCACACTTACATGCACACACACTCTGTTGAGGGGACCAGTTCAGATTCAGATTTAAGTTTTCATCTGTTTTATATTAAACCTGTAATCCTTCCCACAAGCAAAGCTGGACTTTCCAACAACTCTCGTTCCTTCTCTGGACTTCAGGTTTCTTATCTAAAATAAGGAGACAGAATCTCTGGGGTTTTTCTACCTTCCATGGTTATGATTTAGGGTGGGAAAGTCTGATCTCTCTAATGAGGCTGAGCTCCTTAAGGTTAGAGATGCTAAATCATTTGTAAAGGGTTTCCCCTTCTGTAACACTGAACAGTGTTATCCTCTGCCACTGGGCATGGGAGGGAGGGAGGAGAGTGTTTTCAAGCTAACTCCTACTTTGCAGAATTAAAAGAAAAGTCCCTTTCTTGGTTGAGAATTGCTAATCTAGCTCTTTGCAGGAAATGCTAAGTAAGGTAGCCATTGATTTACTGAGTGCCAGTACTTTGACCCTGCGTACTAACATTATTTTGCACTACATGTGCCTCCTGGACTTTCTTTGATAACTTAAAAAAATTCAACTTTTATTTTATACTCGGGGATACACGTGCAGATTTGTTACATGGATATATGCATGATGCTGAGGTTTGCGGTACCACTGATCCCATCACTCAGGTAGTGAGCATGGTACCCAATAGGAAACTTTTTAGCCCTTGCCCCCCGCCCCTGCCCCCCTAGTAGTCCCCAGTGTGTGTTGTTGCCATTGGATAATGTTTGGATAACTTTGGCTTTTTTTTCTAGATTGCATCAGAGAAATGGGAATCCCCCCAACATATCCCCATCCCCATTCTTCATTCTCTTTGTCTCAAGACAGGCTGGGATGTTGGAAGAAAGCCTCCTTTTGCAGCACAGCATCTGGGATCCATTTAGGGCCCATAGTGCACTGGCAGAAGAAAGTGACCTAGCATGCTGGCCACAACTGCATCTGTTCCCTGTGCAGGTATCAGAGGGATCATGGCCCCTCCGGTAATTGCTGGAGACAGGGTCAACAGGGCCGAAGCTTCCTTCTTCTTGGGCTCGCTCCCTGAACCCACCACATTCCCTCTTGGGAAAGGCAAGTTGCCAGTCCTGTGACACCCCATCCGTCTGACTTACCGCAGCTCCTCTTCCCTCTCCACTCCCACTCTGCCACCCCCATCCCGAGGGCATGGGCTCAATCAATCTCTCCCGGCACCAGGGAGAGACTGAAGTCAGACAGTGGAACTAATGGCTTAGCTCCCCAGGCACCTGGACAACATCCAGGGCTCTGGACACATTCCATGGCGGGGCCATCCGTCTCCTTTAGGGGTGCCTTTGCTAATCCAAACATCTGAGCAAGAAGATCCATCTTATCCTACTCCAGGGTTATGGACTAGAGGGAGCATTACATCTGCTATGCCTAGTAAGAGCCCGCTCAGAGCCAATCGCTGCGGGAAGACCTGGGCCAGGTAGGCAGGAATAGAGAGTAGAGAGGATGTGAAGGGTCTGATATTCATGGAAACCTGCTGGGGGTTGCCTAAGACACACTGACGCCTCACTCCCACGTTACTAAACAAAACATTATAAGGCATATTAAAAGACAGAAAACACATTTGAAGAGACGGGGCAAGCATCAGAACTGGATTCAGACGTGGCAGGGATGTTGGAATTATCAGACTGGGAATTTAAAACGGCTATGATTCATATGCTAAGGGCTCTAATGGATAAAGTAGATAGCATTCAACAAAAGATGGGAAATGAAAGCAGAGAAATGGAAATTCTAAGAAAGAACCAAAAAGAAATGCTAGAAATCAGAAGCACTATAATCCCAGCATTTTGGGAGGCCGAGGCAGGAGGATTGCTTGAGGCTAGGAGTTCAAGATGAGCCTGAGCATATAGTGAGACCCTGTCTCTACAAAAAGTTAAAAAAAAAAAAAAAAAAAAGCCAGATGTGGTGGTGTGTTTCTGTAGTCCTAGCCACTTGAGAGGCTGAGGTGGGAGGATTGCTTGAACCCAGGAGGTCGAGGCTGTAATGAGCTATGATCATGACACTGCACTCCAGCCTTAGCAACAGAGCAAGACCCTGTCTCTAAAAAACAAAACAAAAAAACACTCTAAGAGAAATGAAGAATGCTTTTGGTGGGCACATTAGTAGACTGGACATGGCCAAGGAAAGAATCTCTGAGCTTGAGGATATCTTTACATAAACCTCTTCAATTGAAAAGCAAACAGAAGGAAATAGAACAAAGTATTCAAGAACTGTGGGACAACTACAAGAAGCATAACCTATGTATAATGGGAATGCCAAAAGTAGAAGAGAAGAAGATGTCAGGGGTTTGAGATCAGCCTGGCCAACATGGTGAAACCCCGTTTCTACTAAAAATGCAAAAATTAGCCAGGTGTGATGGTGGGCGCCTCTAATCCCAGCTACTTGGGAGGCTGAGGCAGGAGAATCATTTGAACCTGGGAGATGGAGGTTGCAGTGAGCCCATATCGCGCCACTGCACTCCAGCCTGGGTGACAAAGCAAGACTCTCAAAAAAAAAAAAAAAAAAAGAAATGTTAAAAGATGTTTTTTAGAGAGCAAGACAATGATACAGGTCGGAAACTGGAATCAATACATTGATATTTTGGTCAATGAGAGACCTCATGTAAGTGGTGGTCCTGTAAGATTTTAATGGAGCCAAAAAACTATTGCTTGTGATGTGGTAGCTGTCATAGTGTCGTAGTGCAATATATGACCTTTTCTATGTTTGGATATGTTTGTTTATTTAATTATTTTTTTGAGATGGAGTCTTGCTCTGTCGCCCAGGCAAGATCTTGGCCTAGTGGCACGATCTTGACTCTACTGCAACCTCCTGGGTTCATGTGATTCTCCTGCATCAGCCTCCCGTGTAGCTGGAATTACAGGTGCCTGTCACCACGCCCGGCTAATTTTTGTATTTTTAGTAAAGATGGGTTTTCACCATGTTGGCCAGGCTGGTCTCAAACTCCTGACCTCAAGTGATCTGCCTGCATTGGCCTCCCAAAGTGCTGGGATTACAGGCGTGAGCCACCTCGCCCGGCCTCTATGTTTAGATATGTTTAGATTCACAAATACTATTGTGTTCCAATTGCCTACAGAATTCAGTAATGTAACATGCCATACAGGTTTGTAGCCTAGAAGCAATATGCCATGCCCTGTAGCCTAGGTGTGTGGTAGGACATTCCATCTAGATTTGCATAAGTACACTCGATGATATTCACACAATGATGAAATCATCAGGCAGTGCATATCTCAGAATGCATCCCTGTTGTTAAGCAATGCGTAACTGTATTTGAAGCAATAATAACTGATAATTTCTCCATATTAATGTCAGATCCAGGAATTTCTGAAAACACCAGCAGGATAAATCCAAAAAAACCCTACACCTAGGCACATTATATTCAAACTATGAAAAATCTAAGATAAAGAAAAAATCCTGCAAAAGCCAGAGAGAAGACATTTTACCAAGAGAGAAACAAAGATAAGAATTACATCTGATTTCTCCTCCATGCAAGTAAGAAGAGAGTGTAATAAAATATTTAAAGTGTTGAGAGAAAAAACTCTTCCAACCTAGAATTCTGCACCTAGAATCCTGCAAAATTATCCTTCAAGAGTAAAAAAGAAATATTAACTTTCTCAGACCAAAAAAAGAAAAAAAAATCCAGGGAATTTTTTTACTGTGGCTCTACCTTGGAAGAAATGTTAAAAGACAGCTGGGCATGGTGGCTCATGCCTGTAATCCCAGCAATTTGGGAAGCCAAGGCAGGCGGATCACTTGAGGTCAGGAGTTCGAGACCAGCCTGGCCAACATGACCCTGTCTCTACTAAAAATGCAAAAATTAGCCAGGCACGGTGGCATATGCCTGTAATCCCAGCTACTTGGGAGGCTGAGGCAGCAGAACCGCTTGAACCTGGGAGATGGAGGTTGCAGTGAGCTGATATCACGCCACTGCACTCCAGCCTTGGTGACAAAGCAAGACTCCGTCTCAAAAAAAAAAAAAAAAACTGTTAAAAGAAGTTTTTCAGAGAGCAAGAAAATGATAATAGGTCAGAAACTGGAATCTACATAAATAGATGTATTTATAATGCTTGGAAGAGCATCAAAAAAGTGCAGTGAAAGTAAGGTATTAAAAAATCCCACAGCTTACACTGGTTTTGAGATACAAAACAAGGAACACATACCTTATCCTTAAGGAACTCACGTTCTTTTTCTTTTTTTTTTTTTAAACAGAGTCTTGCTCTGTTGCATAGGCTGGAGTGTGCAGTGATGTGATCTCGGCTCACTACAGCCTCTGCCTCCTAGGTTCAAGTGATTCTCCTGCCCCACCCTCCTGAGTAGTTGGGATTACAGGTGTGCCATCACACCCAGCTAATTTTGGTATTTTTAGTAGAGATGGGGTTTCACCATCTTGGACAGGCTGGTCTTGAACTCCTGACCTCAGGTGATCGACCCACCTTGACCTCCCAGGGTGCTGGGATTACAGGCATGAGCCACTGCACCTGTCCAGGAACTCACATTCTAACAGGAAAGAAAGAAACAGCAGAGCTCATGGGAAAACTATGGGCTTTGGGATCAGAATACTTGAGTTCCAGGTTGAGGTCTACCGCTTAGGAGCTTTGTGTGTGAGGCAAGTTACTTGACTTCTCTGATCTGTTTCCTCAGTTGAATAGGAGATAATAAGAAGTAATGTATACACATATAAATAGGAGTACAACAAGTGAAAGTGTTGTTATCATGTGATTATTTAGATAGCTCAAATACAAGTCAGGACATGAAAATTACACAAATGAGGACCTGACAATGTGCTGAGGAAGGCAGAAGGGAGGAGCCATGGTTTTTCCCATCGGGGGAGTCAGAGACATCTTCATGGAGGCAGTGGTCAAGAGAATATGATTCGTCTTCATTCTCCTGTCATTTAAATCAATGTCTGCTGTTGGGGCTGGGCACAATGGCTCACGCCTGTAATTCCATAAGTAGAGAGGCTGAGTGGGGGGATCGCTTGAACTCAGGAGTTCGAGACCAGCCTGGGCAGCACAGCGAGACTATGTTTCTACAGAAAATTTTAAAATTGGCCAGGTGTCATGGCATGCACCTGTGGTTTCAGTCACGGGGGAGGCTGAGGCAGGAGGATCACTTGAGCCCAGGAGTTCAAGGCTGCAGCGAGCTATGGATGGTGCCACTGCACTCCAGCCTGGGTGACAGAGCAAGACCCTATCTCTAATGTCTCTCTTTCTCTCTATCTATCTGCCTACCTGTCTACCTACCTACCTATCTAATCTTCTATTTATTGAGGACCTTCTATGTGGCAGACATTGAATCGCTTCTTTTATATTCATGATTTCACATAATCCATCCAACAGTATTGCCAGGCAGAGATGATGATTCCAGTTTCTCAGAGGAGAAAAATGATATTTCTCAAGATTAAACAAGTTACCCCGGTCACACAGCTAGTGGATGGTGGAGCTAGGAACCCTAATCCGAATGGTTGCATTCTAAAGCTTGAGGAGTGGGGTCTTAATTTAGAGGCATGGTGTTGTTCACACTGACGATTACTCTTCATTCCAAAAGAGACTCCTCCATTTATCTTTAAGACAGTTCACAAGGGGGCAGGCTGCTCTTGGAGGGTCCTTGGCTCCACTCATCGGTTTCATACACTTGGCTAAATTCTGAGATTTTTAATTGAAAAGATTCAAGGCAGGACTTTTCATTCCAGTGAGGAGAACTGGAGCCCAAAGCAGAAAACCCAGGCTGAAGTTTGTTGTGTGCACTCTGGGAGGGTTAGGAAAAGGCTTGCTAACTGAGAGGAGCACAGATTCCAGGGCTTGCACCAGAACCAGGTGCCAGGCACCAAGACCAGGATGTCTTGGTCCTTGTTGGCTGGGCACCCAGGGGTCAGAATGAAATTGGATACCCAGTAAGGTCAAGGCTTCCGTTTGAAGGTCCTGTGCCCCTGTACTAAGCAAGGATGACGAGAGCAGGTGCAGATGTCAGGGGCTTCTCACACATTCTGCCTCTAAATAAAGTTACACCCAGAAGTTGAATCCCTGGAACACCAAAAGCACAGTCAAACCCAGTCTTCCCCTGTAGGCAGCAGCATTTGATACAACCAGATTCTGGGACACTGAGAAAATGTGGGCGATCCCTTGGGGTTTCTTTTAATAATAAACTTCTGTGTTTGTGCAAACTTCATTCTTAAAGCACTTTCATAATCCCTGTTGCTGAATTCTCACAAAGTTCCTGGTCCTGACTTTTCTGTGGAAGCAAACAGAGGCGACCTGATGAGGTGGAAATCACTTGAGATTGGCATCGAGTGAACGTGGGGTTTGACTCTTCTTCTGGATTTAATAGCCGTGACCTGGGCGAGTTATTCACTCTTTTAAGTTTCAGTTTCCTTCTGTGCACAGTGAGGATTATCCTCAGGCAGGGATTAAGTGACATCTGATACAGCAAGTGCCACACAGCGCCTGGCCCGATGCCAAGTGCTCGACAGGTGTCAGTCCCCTTCCTTTCTGCCTCTGTCCACTTCACTCCTGCTGTCTGCCCTTTCAGTCTTGCACCCCTGGCACCTCTACCTGAACTGGGATGACCCACTGGCAAGGTTGTCAAGGCAGGGTTTCTGCATGTGCCTTTTGTCACAAGGCTGGATGTGGAAGGCTGAGTAAGGTTGGTGCAGAGGCTGTCGGGGGGCCTAGGTAAGCTCAGGTGCAGTGTCAGTCTGTGCTGCTCTGTGTTCCTCTCTGGCACAATGGAGGGAGACCCATGGTGTTCTGTGGTGTGGCCACATGTGGGTGGGTTATGAGGACAAGCTGGGAGCACCATCAGCTATGAATGGGGAGGTGACAGTTACTCAGTGTGTTTCTTTGTGTCTGGGTTGGGGGAGGACTGGGGCTTGACCTGCATGAGATGGGGGAAGGCTGGGACTTGACCTGCATGGGATGGGGGTGGGGGACCTAGGATTCGGCCTGCATGGGGTTGGGAGGTAGGACAGGCACCATGTCATTCCAGGGACTTGGAGGTTGTTGTGCATAGAAGTGGTTAAAGACTGCATCTCTGTATTTTGGATTCCAAGTCAGGACACATGGTCTGATGCAAGTAACCTCACGGCAGAAATGGCACAGGATATGTGAAACCAGGAGCATGCCATGAAACCCAAGACACATGATCACTGAGTCTGTTCCATCTCCTGGGAGGAGTTGGTTATATTCATTTAGAAGTTTGCTGATGCTTTTTCTGGGAACTTGTTTGTTTTCCTTTCTTCAAGGTAGACAGACGGAAGTCAGGATAGGTGGGATAGGAACTGAGAGATTTATGTATTTGTTTATTTATTTTTTTACCTTTAGAGATAAGGTCTCACTCTGTCATCCAGGCTAGAGTGCAGTGGTACAATCATAGCTTGGTGTAACCTCGAACTCCTGGGCTCAGTCATGAACTCTGAGCGGTATATTTTTAGAGGAACAGAACCTTTTAGGCCTTCCTCCACTTTCCCCAAAATGTAGCACCTTCCATGAGCCTCGCAACCAGATTCAGGCTGCATGTTTAAAGACAACTTAAAAAACCCATGCAATCTTTCCTTATATTAATTTTATTTAAGAATTTTTCTTTCAAAATCAAGCACATCAAAGAGTAAAATGGCACTTGATATATAGTTCTTGCTATTTGAAGTAGTTATGTTCTATTAAGTCACAGTGGACACTGAACTAGTGAACACTGAACCACTGCTCCTAGAAGAAATACAGGGTTAAGTTCCTACGAGCCTCTGGTCACAGTGTTTTCATCAACCAATCAGTATGTAACTTTTGTTTTATATGTGTTTCTGTTTAAAGTTGCCTTATTTAATATGTAATTGATTCATGACCATTGAATATTAAAATGGAACTCATGCCTGATCAAAGCTTATCTAATAAATGTATTTTCTCCATAAGGCAAATCACAGTTTTCTTGTATTTAGTAACGCTAGAAAGTACTTCAGCCCTACACTTGGGGGCAGCAGTGAAATCACCAAAAAAATGCACAAAAATGTGAAAACGTGGCACTAAAATGACTTCAAAAAGAGCATTTATTTACAGAGTGAGAGCTGAAACAAGAAGGCAGAATGCCGTCTTATTTGACACCTGGGAATGTGGGCATTGGGCAGCTTGGATTTCTCACTGTTGTGCAGGTTTCCTTGAATGACCATGAACATCAATATGTGAGCATTGACTTGTGGAGTACAAGGAAATTTTAGTGAGTAGGAGGATTTGCAAACATATAATCTGTGAATAATCAGGTTCAACTTGACTTTTCTTCCTCCATCTTCCCTCTCCCCCACACCCCCAAGAGCTTTTGGCAAAACCAGACTTTAGGGAAGACAGGATTCCTTTGCTTTGGAACTTTCCTGGGGACTTAGCATTTATTTATTCATTTATTTATTTATCTACTATAGTGATCCTCCCGTCTCAGCCTCCCAAAGTGCTGGGATTACAGGCGTGAGCCACTGCCCCTGACACTTAGCATTTATTTTAACTTTAATTTTAGGTTGATAACTAATTGAAGCCATTCTCTCTCCTCAGGTCTAGGTAAGCAATGGTACTGGTCTAGGTAAGCAATGGTACTGTCCGGCTATCTCCTTGCAAGGTATACAAAGACCTTCCAGATCTGACATGTTGTTTTCTTCATTGCTCTATCTTCCTCCACGCCCTTCCCAGTCTAGCCCCAGCCATACTGAACTCCGTGTAGTTTACTCCTATGCATATATGTGTTTGCATATTCTGATCTCTATGCCCAAGCTCTTTCCTGCCTGCGTTGGCTTTTCAAGTATTGCCTCCCTGTGAAGCTTTGACAGTGAAGTCCCCCACTCTGTTCTTGATGTCCTAAGCATGCAAACCTATTTACCTTGTTTTATTTTATTTATTTTTTTGAGACAGGGTCTTATTCTGTTACCCATGCTGGAGTGCAGTGGTGTGATCTTGGCTCACTGCAGCCTTGACCTCCCCAGGCTCAAGCAGTCCTCCCACCTCAGCCTCCCGAGTAGCTGGGATTACAGATGTGCCACTGCACCCAGCTAATTTTTTTTTTTTTTTTTTTTGTAGTGATGGGGTTTCACCATGTTGCCCAGGCTGGTCTTGAACTCCTGGGCTCAAGTGATCCACCTGTCTTGGCTTCCCAAAGTGTTAGGATTACAGGCATAAGCCATCATGCCTGGCCCCCTACCAGGGCGTTGTCTGTTTACCTGTTTGTTTTTCCCATAAGAATGTAAGCCATTTGAGGGAAAGGACTCTCTCTCATCTTTGTCTACCAGTGCTTGGCAAGCAGCTTCATGAAAGGAGGGATAGAGGGGTGAAGGAGGGAGAGAGTGTTCCAAGATGTTGACACTTCTGCTCACGGTGGTTGAAAACACAGGTATAAGCTAATTAGGATTCATCAAAGGAAGAAAGCAAGGCATCTTATTTTTCTCTTTATTTATGTAACTATGTTCACAAGCTTAAAAAATTAGGTGTAATTTTCCCAAAGGTTTAAAAAAATTAGGAGTAATATATTGGAAATCCTTGTGTTCAGCCAAATATGGTGTAAATTACAGGCCTTTCATTTCACATTTCTATGAAATATATCTGACTGATAGTGGAGAGCAATAAAGTGGAGTCTTGATCTTGTGCCCAAGAAGTAATCACTATGTACCAATTGCAAGTCATTTCACCTTTTAGAACCTCAGTTTCTGCAGCTGAAAAATAAAAAACATTAAGAGATTACACTGGAGTGAGAGTGTTCTGCTGTTTCTATCTGCCCAGCATCCTTTCTGTCTAGGATCAGGCGTGGCAAGAAGAGTCAGACCTGATAAATCTGTGTATTTCCTCTATCTGGCCAGAAGAATTGGTTCAGGAATGGACATATGATTAAAGTCTGAAATTCTGGAACTTTTGGCCAGGTGTGGTGGCTCACATCTGTAATCCCAGCACTTTGGGAGGCCGAGGCAGGTGGATCGCCTGAGGTCAGAGGTTTGAGACCAGCATGACCAACATGGTGAAACCCCATCTCTACTAAAAATACAAAAATTAGCCAGGTATAGTGGCACACACCTGTATTCCCAGCTACTTAGGAGGCTGAAGCAGGAGAATCACTTGAACCCAGGAGATGGAGGTTGCAGTGAGCCGAGATCACGCCACTGCACTCCAGCCTGGGTGACAGAGTGAGACTCCGTCTCAAAAACAAAAGCAAACAAACAAAAAAACCCAAAAAACTTTTGTTGGAACTATTGCTTTAACATGGCAGATGAGATGCTATTAGTCTCCGTCTAAAATCCATTTTCTCCATCTCCCTTAGTAACAGAACTCTTGATTTCTAGCTGGGTTTATAGCTTCCAGGAACAAAGATTACACTTCTAGCCTCCCTTACAACTAGGTGTGAGCATATGATTACATTTGACCAAGGATTTTTTTTTAAAAGAGATGGGGGTTTTCCTTTAAGAAGTGGATAAAAGACATGAACAGACACTTCTCAAAGGAAGACATCCACACAGCCAACAAACATATGAAAAAAAGCTCAACATCACTTATCATTAGAGAAATGCAAATCAAAACCACAGTGAGATACCATCTCATGCCAGTCAGAATGGTGACTATTAAAAAGTCTAGAAACAGATGCTAGTGAAGTTGCAGAGAAATAGGAACACTTTAACACTGATGGTGGGAATGTAAATTAATTTAACAATGTGACAATTCCTCAAAGATCTAGAACCAGAAATACTATTTGACCAAACAATCCCATTACTGGGTATATACCCAGAGGAATATAAATAATTCTATCACAAAGATACATGCATGCATGTGTTCATTGCAGCACTATTCACAATAGCAAAGACATGGAATCAACACAAATGCCCATCAATTATAGACTAGATAAAGAAAATGTGGTACATATATGCCATGAAATACTATGCAGCCATAAAAAAGAATGAGACACGTCCTTTGCAGGGACATGGATGGAGCTGGAACCCATTATCCTCAGCAAACTAATGCAGCAACAGAAAACCAAACACTGCATGTTCTTACTTATAAGTGGGAGCTGAACGATAAGAACATATGGACATAGGGAGGGGAACAACACACACTGGGGCCTGTCAGAGAGTGGGTGGGGGGAGGGAGAGCATTAGGAAAAATAGCTAATATATTAATAGTAGTGCTTAATACCTAGATGATGGGTTGATAGGTGCAGCAAACCACCATGGCACATGTTTACCTATGTGACAAAGCTGCATGTGCTGCACGTGTACCCCAGAACTTAAAATAAAAATAAAAGAGAGACAGGGTCTTGTTTTGCTACCTAGGCTGGGGTGCAGTGGTGGCATCATAGCTCACTGCAGCCTTAATCTTCTGGGCTCAAGTAATCCTCCTGCCTCTGCTTCCTGAGTAGCTGTGACTACAGATACATGCTACCATGCCTAGATAATTTTTTTATTTTTATTCTTTTAGTAGAGACGGGATCTTGCTATGTTGCCCAGGCTGGTCTCAAACTCCTGACCTGAAGCAATCCTCCTGCATTAACCTCCCAAAGCACCAGGATTATAGGTGTGAGCCACCACACCCAGCCTTGACTGAGGATTTAAGAGGAAGTATTATATATTACTTCCTGAAAGCATCCTTAAAGAAAGGTGGGCAAGTCTTTTTTCTTACCTTTTTCTTTCATGCTGGTTGGAATACAGACAAGATGGCTGGAGCTCAAGCAGCCTTATTAGACTATGAATTGGAAGTCTCCCATGGCAGAGAGCAAAGCAATAAAAAGAGGAATCCTGGGCCAGGCACAGTGTCTCATGCCTGTAATCCCAACACTCTGGGAGACTGAGGCAGGAAGATAGCTTGAGCCCAGGAGTTCGATACCTGCCTGGCCAACATAGTGAGACCTTGTCTCTACAAACAATAAAAAAAAATTAGCAGGGCATGGTGGCACATACCTGTGGTCCCAGCTACTTGGGAGGCTGAGATGGACATCATGTGAGCCTGGGAGGTATTGGGGCTGCAGTGAGCCATGATCACACCATGGCACTCTGGGCTGGGTGACAGAGTGAGAACCCATTTCAAAAAAAAGGAAGCTTGGATTACTGATGTTTGTGGAGGATCTACACAGCCCTGGACTGCTTACTTTGGGGTTTTGTTTATGTAAGACAGAATGAACTTCTAGCTTGTTTAAACAGTTGTCACTTTGAGTTTTCTTTTACTTGGCAGCTTAACCTAATCCTGATTGATAGAGAGTTATCGGGAAGGACAACCACTGGGCTTCTGAGATGACCGGCTGGAAGCCTGAACCCGCTGGATGGTCATCTTGCCACCGCATGGGAAGGAAGGTTGCCTGAATAAAGCCAACATAGAAGGAGGCAAGGTAGGAAACAGAGACTCCCTCAGCCCCGCGGACATCAAAGAAGCCACTGTATCTGGCTGTGCTTGAAGCTCACAGCTTTTAACTTTTC